>NC_063336.1:72072783-72165392 GCF_021869965.1 Rhincodon typus | reverse complement strand
TCTCTCCGTGACTCCCTTGTCCGCTCCACACTCCCCTCCAGCTCCACCACACCTGGCACTTTTCCCTGCAACCGCAGGAAGTGCTACACCTGCCCCCATACCTCCTCCCTCACCCCCATCCCAGGCCCCAAGAAGACTTTCCACATCAAGCAGATGTTCACCTGCACATCTGCCAATGTGGTATACTGCATCCGCTGTACCCGGTGTGGCTTCCTCTACATCGGGGACCGCTTTGCAGAACACTTACGCTCGGTTCGCAACAAACAACTGCACCTCCCAGTCGCGAACCATTTCAACTCCCCCTCCCATTCCTCAGACGACATGTCCATCCTGGGCCTCCTGCAGTGCCACAACGATGCCACCCGAAGGTTGCAGGAACAGCAACTCATATTCCGCTTGGGAACCCTGCAGCCCAATGGTATCAATGTGGATTTCACAAGTTTCAAAATCTCCCCTCCCCCCACCGCATCCCAAAACCAGTCCAACTCGTCCCTGCCTCCCTAACCTGTTCTTCCTCCCACCTATCCCCTCCTCCCACCCCAAGCCGCACCTCCATCTCCTACCGACCAACCTCATCCCGCCCCCTTGACCTGTCCGTCCTCCCTGGACTGACCTATCCCCTTCCTAACTCCCTACCTACACTCACCTTTCCTGGCCCCATCCCCGCCTCTTCGACCTGTTTGTTTCCTCTCCACCTATCCTCTCCTCTATCCCTCTTCTATCCGCCTCCCACTCTCTCCCTATTTATTTCAAAACCCCCTTCCCCTCCCCCTTTTCTGATGAAGGGTCTAGGCCCGAAACGTCAGCCTCTCTGCTCCTATGATGCTGCTTGGCCTGCTGTGTTCATCCAGCCCTGCACCTTGTTGTCAAGGAAAACTGCGTGGCTGGTCTTTTAGTGGAAGTAACTTTGAGTGGGCAGGAAATGGGTCTTATGGATGAAACAAACGTGGTAAGGGCATGACAGAAGACTAAAGAAAGACACACATTCAGGGTTTAGGAGCTTGGTCCACCGGGCAAGCAACAGGTAGGGAAGACACACAGGCAGCTGATTGAGTATCCAATCATAGTGGCAAAATTCATGAGATACTCACACTTACTGTTGCAAACATGAGGCAAGAGGAGAGGGAGAGGTGCAAGAATGAAGTATTTAAACTACCACAGTGTCCATAGCATTCCATTAACGAAATTAGACTTTTGTCAGAATTGAAGGTTTTCATGAATATAAACTTGGTCTACGCCACAAAATATAGATTCAAATTACAAAAGTACATGATTTTAAAATCTCTTGCCCTATAGAGAGAAAAGGCAGCACAAATGATTTCTGATAGCATTTTCATTTCATGCATCATTTGGTGTGTCAAGATAAAGCTCAGCACAAGAACACAAACTGCAAGATAGTTACATAACATAGCAAAAATAATCAAGAATTTAGGCTACTTTAGAAAATCTTTCAAATTAATATTACCTGTCCATCAATGTAGGCCACTTCACCTCTCAATACAACTCGCCTGACTTTTCCTTTCACTTTCTTTCCTTCAAATGGTGTCCACTTGGACTTTGTGAATTCCATGTAGCTCGGAATGGTCCATTCTTGCTCCAAATCAACCTGCAATGCAATCACAGCATTAAAACTGTGTTCAATCAAGCTGAGCTACAAAGAGTTCCAACAGTTAACTTTTAAACTTCTTATACTTCAATGTTTTCTTTCTGCAAGAGATGACCAAATCTTGATGTTTATTTAAACAAACACAGTGTATGTTGGAGAAATTCAGCAGATTTGGCAGCATTTATGGAGACTGAAACAGTTAACATTTTGAGTCCGATATGACTGTTCTCCAGTTTTACTTAATGCTTCGAAAAGTTTGGCTTACTATTCCATCACACATAATGTGGTCTACCACTAGACAGTTCTGTAGATTTAGTAATTAGTGCTCATTGGGCCTTCCCTCCCATTTAAATTACTGACTAATATTCCTAAATGATGTGAACGGCAGGATTCTTATTAAAGGGTTTGGGACAGTCATACAGTCATTCTAGTAGTGGACAAGAGAACAAAAATGCCTAGGTGTACAGTGGGAACTCATTTACCAGGGATTCCAACTTAGTTTACCAATGTTCCACCAATTTACCATGGAACATTAACCAGGTGAGACAGATAGTCACCTTATAAGCCAGGACATCACAGACATCTTTGCCAAACTGAGATGAAGGAGAAGTTCTGGTGTTTGTCCACCTGTTCCTATTAAAATCAGGAACTGTCAGAGCAGATCTGGCACTCAGTTTCATGAACTAAAATAACTTTTAGATTGAGTTGTAGACTTTAGTACACAATTCAGAGAGCTGTATGTAGATAGCAACATAATGGCAATTCCCATATCAGAGCTTATGAAATGTTCATTTTTCACAACTGATAAACATCCTATCAGAAACCCCTCCCATTTCTATGTTTCAGCTCTTACTGTTTTATTTTTGATTCATGACGTTTTCCCTTATCTTCTTCTCCCCCACCAGTTTCTTCATTCAAAGGATCAAAAGATTCCACCATTTCCAACACAACTGCACTTACCAAACACACATGCCCCTTCCCACTTCTTAAAAAAAAAAGAATTCCCTATGAAATACCAATGTTCACCCGCCCATCATGTTTTACGCCTACACCTGCTCTTGCTAAAACACAGGAGACATATCACTATGCAGGGTCCCCAAACATTCCCTTAGTGTGTTCACGCATTTCCGCTTACTTAGTGACAGTTCAGAGTTCTCCACATGGAGACAGTCACATCTGTCCATTCCACACACTATGCTCCTTGTAACGCTTCCAAGTTCCTATCACTGTCCAACTCTGGCCACTTTCAAACAGTTTCAAATACTAAGCTCAAAATAGATTAAAAAGAGCATTGAATTTCTGCAGGGCTTTTCCCTCTTATCCATCATAACTTTGATGAAAGAGTTATGGAAACACAGAGAACAGAACTATGCAATTGCCTTGGCTCTGCTGACAAAGTTATTGTGGATGATTGGAAGATTTCCTGTAAAAATTCAAACCTTTGTTCTATTGGCACTTTGCAGCCATTTGGTCTCAATACTGGCTGAAACATAGAACTGTTGCAGAGCAGGCTGTGGTTATTTGGACTACTGTGTTTGTACTAGGATTGGTTCACTCTTTGAGCAGTGCTGTGGTGTTTCTACAATATGGAGACTGCATTGGTTCAAAAACATGGTTCACCAACACTTTCACAAAGTCAAGAAATGTTATGCAATAAATGACACACATGCTCAGTTCCCCAGAAACTAATTTAAAAATCTCCAGAATGGTTCAAGCACTTCGGCATTTCCAGCCTGCCTTATAACCGTGTTTAGAAAAAATTAAAATATCAAATTTTCTTTTCTACTTATTTGTGTGATGTGGGTGTCACTGACCGGCCAGCATTTATTGCCCGTCCCTACTCGCCCTTGAGAACTTGGTGGTATGCTGTCTTCTTGAACCGCTGCAGTCCACCTACTATGGGTTGACCCACAATGCCATTAGGGAGGGAATTCCAGGATTTTGACTCAATGACAGTGAAGGAACAGCGATATATTTCCAAGTCAGGGCGGTGAATGGCTTGGAGGGGAACTTGGAGGTGGTGGTATTCACATACATTTGCTGCCCTTGTCCTTCTAGACGGAAGCAGTCGTGGGTTTGGAAGATGCTGTCTGAGGATCTTTGATGAACTTCTGCAGTGCAGAAGTTGTAGATAGTACACACTGCTGCTACTCAGCACCAATGACAGAGGGAGTGGATGCTTGTGGATGCAGTGCCAATCAAAGGGGCTGCTTTGTCCTGGACGATGTCAAGCTTCTTGAGTGTTTTTGGGGCTGCACTCATCCAGGCAAATGGGGAGTATTCCATAACACACCTGACCTGTGCCCTGAAGATGGTGGACAGGCTTTGGGAAGTCAGGAGGTGAGTTACTTGCTGCAGTATTCCTAGCCTTTTACCTGGTCTTGTAGCCACTGTGTTAACGTGGTGAGTCCAGCTAAGTTTCTGGTCAATGATAACCCCGAGGATGTTGATAGCAGGGGATTCAGTGATGGTAACACCATTGAATGCAAAGGGGTGGTGGTTAGATTGTCTCTTATTGGTGATGGTTACAGCCTGGCATTTGTATGGCACGAATGTTACTTACCACTCATCAGCTCAAGCCTGGATATTGTCCAGATTTTGTTGCATTTGCTTCAGTGTCTAAGGAGTTGCGAATGGTTCTGAAAACTGCACAATCACCACCAAACATCATCACTTGTGATCTTATGATGGAGGGAAGGTTTTTGATGAAGACGGTTGGGCCTAGAATGCTACCCTGAGGAACTCCTGCAGAGATGTCCTTGAGCTGAGATGACTGACCTCCAACAACCACGACCATATTTCTATGTGTCAGGTATGACTCCAGCCACTGGAGAGTTTGCCCTCTACTACCCACTGACTCCAGTTTTGCTAAGACTCCTTGATGCCACACTCAGTTGAATGCAGCCTTGATTTCAAGGGCTGTCACTCTCACCTCACCTCTGGAATTCAGCTCTTTTGTCCGTGTTTGAACCAAGGCTGTAATGAGATCAGGAGCTGAGTGGCCCTGGTGGAACCCAAACCGGGCATTACTGAGCAGGTGCTGCTGGATGGTACTGTTGATGACACCTTCCATCACTTTACTGATGACTGAAAGTAGACTGATAGGGTGGTAATTGGCCAGATTGGATTTATCCTGCTTTTTACGTACAGGACACACCTGGGCAATTTTCCACATTACTGGGTAGATCTCAGTGTTGTAACTGTACTGGAACAGCTTGGCTAGGGGAGTGGCAAGTTCTGGAGCATAAGTCTTCAGTACTATTTCCAGAATGTTGTCAGGGCCCATAGCCTTGGTAGTAGCCAGTGTTTCCAACGGTTTATTGATATCATGTGGCGTTACTAGAATTAGCTAAGACTGGTATAGGTAATGTTGGGGACCACTGGAGGAGGCTGACACGGATTATCCACTCGGCATCTCTGGCTGAACATTGCTGCAAATGGGGCTTCAGCCTTATTATTTGCACTGATGTGCTGAGGTCTTCCATCCTTGAGGACGGAGATATTTGTGGAGCCTCCTCCTCCAGTGAGTTGTTTAATCATCCACCACCGTTCACGACTGGATGTGGCAGGACTGCACAGTTTAGATCTGATCCGTTGGTTTTGGATCACTTAGCTCTGTCTTATCACTTGCTGCTTATGCTGTATGGCATGCAAATAGTCCTGTTTGGTGGCTTCACCAAGTTGACACCTCATCTTCACGTATGCCTGGTGCGATGGTGGGCCTTGAAATGGCAAATGCAGTTTAAGCCGGACAAATGCAAGGTGATTTAGGGAGATTTAATGCAAGTGGGAAGTATACAGTAAATGGCAGAATCATTAGCATCATCAACAGAGCGATCTAGGCATACAGGTCTACACTTCCCTTAAAGTGGCAACACAAATGGATAAGTTGGTTAAGAAGGCATATGGCATGCTTGTCTTTATCAGTCCAGGCATGGAGAATAAAATTTGACAAGTCATGTTTGCAGCATGCTGTACAGAATTTTAGTTAGGCCACATTTGGAATATAGTGTATAGTTCTGGTCGCCACACTACCAGAAGGATGTGGAGGCTTTGGAGAGGGTACAGAAACAGTTTATCAGGATGTTGCCTAATTTGCAGGGTAATTAGCTACGAGGACAGATTGGACCAACTTGCAGTTTGTTTTCACTTGTCAAAGGCTGAGAGGGGGGTGCAGCCTGATAGAAGTTTATAAAATTATGAGAGGCATGGATTGAATGGACAGTCAGATTCTTTTTCCTATGGTATTATTAGAGGTCATGAATTTAGGGTAAAAGGGCTAAGTTTAAAAGAGATGTGAGAGGCAAGTTTTCTTACCCTCCGCCACCGAGAGGATGGTAAGTGCCTGTAATGTGCTGGAGGAGGAGGAGGATACAAAAGCAATAGTTAACAGGCAGTGACAGATGTACGAATAGTTAAGGAATAGAGAGATATGACCTGCGTAAAAGCAGAAAGGTTTTTAGTTTAGAAAGGCATCATGTGTCAGTGCAGCCGTGGTCTGTTCCTGTGCTGAACTGTTCTTTTTACTATACCGATCAGTCTTGCACGCTATCACATTGTTAAGGAGCCCTGATTGCAGTGTGCTCAGACAACTACCAAACATTGAGATGTGGGTACTAGATACAACAGTAAGCTACCCAGTAACATAACTTGAACTTCAGATCGTTATTACAGGTGCAAATTTCTCTTCACAAGTATTTAACGGCCTTGTAGGACAAGTGCCTTAACTTTTCAGAAAGTGATAGTCATGCAGAAGGCTGGCGGGGTAGTAGGTTGTTCTTTATGATGGGAAACTCAGTGAAAAAAAATACTGTACTGGTGCACAGATCTCCACTATCTTGTTAGGAACCTGGGTCACTAAAGGCTAATTTGTTGGCTAAATTTTCCTGCTTCTATCCTCCCTGATCTTTACCCTCACTATCAACTTTTCATGCACTCTCAGAACTCAGCTGTCTTTAAGTACAGTAAAATTATTATGCCTTCTACAGGATCATATTATAACAAAACAGTCACTTGTTTTCTATCAAAGCAATTACAGAAGTGTGTGCTTATATGTAGGTCACATCAGGGTAAAAGAAGAGACTTATTTACCAGATTACATCTGCATTGTAGTATGCAATGGTTGGCTATAATGCAAAAACGAAGATGGTAATGGAGCTGACTTGTGAAGAGGACACTGCTTCTCTATAAATTGTACATTATACCCTCTTATAGAACAGAGCCATAAAGACAGATGAATCTTTAATTAACACGTCACATACATTTTAAAAAAGTTGTCTTTGCAATGCAAGTTCAAAGCCAGAGTTTCTCAAAATTCAAACCATACCTCCACGTAGGTGTTTTCCTGAACTGGCAAGGAGAAAATCTTACGGGGATTTTCATACAATCGTTTAATGAGGTCATCAATGGTGAGTCTTCCTTCACTGACGGCTGTAAGAAGTAGTGGCAGCATGGTCTCTAAACCAGGGTAACCTGGTGGTGGTGAATTACTGTTCTTTTCTTCAAGAGAATGTGGGGCTAAAGAAATGAACAGGAAATATTAATGAATATTTAAATAAAATAATTACTGTGGCTGATATCACAGAGTCTACATTAATAACTAGTTTTGAAAAAACACTGTTAGCAACCTATACTTAAAATAATTGTGTCTTTAAGATTTTAATAAAACACAAATGATCACAGCACTACACTCAATCAGTCATACATAAAAATTCTTCTAATATGGCAATATAAAATGATTTTAACTTGTTGCTGAAATTGAGGCAATTGTTAGCTAACATGATTTAGTATTTTAATATGCAGAAATTTTGAAAAAAAAAAAAAAACTTTGGTTATGTTGTGGGAGCAAACAGCTTCATGCAAAACACTGTTTTGGCAGCAAAAATACTTTTCAGCTCATTTATTACATACTGCCATTTGTGTGGTTACTTGCTTTAGCTTGAACCCACTCTGTATAGACTCACCCACAAGAATCTCCTGGGACTGGAAACTGCAAAGATTATAGCAAATAAGAGTGACGTATTTCATCATATCATGAAGATTCACAAAGGTTAAACTTTTACTGAAAAAGAGGTAGCACTCTCACACTGGTTCTATTAGTGACCCAAAGGCTAAAAATGATTTAAGAATGAAGAATGTCCTCTATTCATCACATACCATGATCAGTTGCAAAACAGTCGATGATGTCCAAATTTTCCCATAGAGATTTCACATCTTCTTTTGTAGTAAGCATTGGCCTGACCTGACCTTTGCCATGGCCTATACTTTCTAGGTCTTCCTCACTCAGGAACAGGTGGTGAGGAGCCACTTCACAGGTTACTTGTACACCTTTCTGTTTTGCAGCTCTAATAATTTGGATCTGTTGAACACAGCAAATAAAGATTCATGTAGTTCTGCACCCAAAAAAAGCCTTGTGTTCCCAGGCATATTTAGAATTATCTGAAATATTGTTTGTTCACTCGAAGAAACAAGTAGGATGTTATTAAATAACAGCCCATAGATTTTCCACTTTCCATGAATTATACACCACTCCCTCAGGAGGAGAGCTAGTGATTGGTCTCAAACAAAAAACAGAAATTGGTGGAAAAGCTCAGCAGGTCTGGCAGCACTTGTGGACAGAAATCAAGAGTTACGTTTTGGGTCAAGTGACTTTTCCTCAGAATCGATGGCAATTAGGAAAATGTTTGTTTATATGCAGAAGATAGAGGGTAAGGGGCGAATGATAGGTGGGGATACAGCCCAAAGCGATAAAGAACAGTTTGACAAAGGAGTGGATGATAATCCAGCTGGAAGTGCGAATAGCTATTAATTGGGAATGTTGGTGGCTAACAATAGGTTGTGTGTAATAGCAGACTATGTGATGATAAGGCCTGGCGTGTGTGGTTTGAGCAAAGGACATGGGAGAGCTTAAGGCCTAAAGTTATTGAACTCAATATAGAGTCCAGAAGGCTGCTGGGTCCCCAAGTGAAAAATGAGGTGCTGTTATTCCAGCTAGTGCTGAGCTTTGCTGGAGCACTGCAACAAGCCTGAGACAGAGATGTTGGCCAGGGAACAAAATGGTGTGTTGAAGTGGCTGGCAACTGGACACTCAGTCTTTTTTATGGACAGAGCATACATGTTCTGCGAAGTAGTCACCCAGTCTACACTTCATTTCCCCAACGTAGAACAGACCACATTGTGAGCAGAGAATGCAGTAGACTAGATTGCTTCACCTGGAAGGTATGTTTGGGCCCTTGGATACTGAGAAGGGAAGAAGTAAACAGACAGTTGATACACCTTCTGTGGTTGCAGGGCAAGGTACTGTGGGGGTGGGGGCGGGTGGGTGGGGTTGGGGGGAGGAGGGGAGGGTTGAGAGTGAAGGAAAAGTGGATCAGGGTGTCCCAGCTGGAACGGTCCCTGCAGATTACTGCTAAGGGAGAGGAGGGGAACGTGCACCTGGTGGTGGCATCTTGTTGGAGATGGCGAAATGGCAGTTAATAAACCTCTGGATGTGGATGCTGGTGGGATGATAGGTAAGGACAAGAGGGACCCTATCACTGTTGTGGGAGGAAAGAGAAGGGCTTGAGGCCGTAGTAGAGGAGGAGATGGGTCAGACCTGGCCGAGGCCCCTGTCGACAACAATGCTGGGGAGTCTTTGGTTGAGGAAGGTGGTGGACATTTCGAAGGCTCCCTTGTCGAAGTTTGCATCTGTTCCAAAGATCCCATGGAAACGGAGGAACTGGGAGAATTGAATACAGTCTTTACAGGAAGCAAGGTGTGAGGACGTATAGCCAAGGCAACTGTGTGAGTCGCTAGGTTTGTGGTGGGTATTGGTGACCAGCCTATCCCAGAAATGGAACAGAGACATTGAGAAAGGGCAGGGAGGAGTCAGAGTTAGACCAGATGAAAGTGAGGCCAGATTTGAATGAGACAGGGAAACAGCACCAATGACATCATCATGTGGTGTCTGCAATGCAGAAGTCAGTCTGCCTGACAACAACAGCACCATCCTTGTCAACAGGCTTAATTAACAAGCCAGGGTTGGATCCAAAAAGCACAGAGTGCAGTCAATTCCCATAAGGATAGATTGAAATGGATAAGGTGAGGGCAGAAAAATTGAGGCTAACCAGTGTCACATCAACAGTTCCCAATGAGTAGGTCGAATGCACCTATAACTGTGATTGTCTGGCAGCTTGAGCAGCTAAATGGCCTATTATAGTTCCTATTCCTACGGTGGACAATAGAAATTTTAGAAGTACCATTTCACAAATTTCTACATGTTGCAAATTACTTTAATAATGCCTAAAACAGACAGAAATGATGCAATTTACTAGATGCTTGTCAAGCTAGTGCAAAAAGGTTGGGGAATTTAAAGTATAACCAAAATAAAACAATCACATTTCTCCAATCTGTTAAGACAGCTTTAAAAACATTGTGCTAGAAACTGGCCACAGTCACAAACATGGAAACAGTCCCTGATCAAAGTAATGAATTTGGTGAGGTTTTGCCAATTGTGGCTTTTTGAGAATAGTTGTGAAAGGAATTTTTGGGCACACAGACTTCAGTAAACACAATGTTTAAAAAATGAAACAAAAGTGTGCACTGTATAAAATAGTAAATGGCTCAGTGTAGTTTTTCTTAAAGTTATTTTCAATTATTTACCAATTTGGGTTACTTTCAGATGGTGGGCTAACATTTCGACAAAAGTTGCAATAAACTTAATTGCAGCTGTATTAATAAAACAGCACCAGGTTACTGCACTTAAATACAGTAGGGATATAGCAGAGTGGTACCAGACAGTACATCAAATATTACTCTTGGGTAAGAAGCCTTGCTGAATTTTGGATTTTTCCAGGATGGGTCAAGTAGATTCTGTGGGCGTCGTGGATTGCATGGAGCACAGGAAAGACAGTATGAGAGGCACTGAACTGGTGTATTTAAGTGCAGCAACCTGGTGCAGTTTTGCTAATATAATTGGAAATAGTATTTATATTGTTGTAATAAACCTAACTTCAGAGATTACGCTGTGCATTGATTGACAAGAAACATTCTAATACAAAATGTAGCATACATTAGGGAAAAGAAATTTCTGTGATACAATATCCTATAATTTTCACTTCAGAAGGTAACAAAATAACTGAAGCTCTTCCATGGATAAAACCAATTCTTGGTAATGACACAAGAGTGTCAATGAAGTGGTATTATTAATCAGAAAAATTCCGAATACAAGTTCAGAAGCGCGGGCATTCTTTTCCAAACCATGTCTTAAGCTTTCAAGTTACTATTCCTAAAGGTAATCCAGTTGTTCCTTTGGTGGTGCAACTAGATTTGAAGTTCGAATCAAGGAGATCTGCAAAATAGAAAAGAACCCTTCGGCCTATCAAGTCTGCACAGGTCAAAAGCAACCAACGAATTATTCTAATACCATTTTCCAACACTTGCTCCATAGCCTTGTATACTTTAGCACTGCAAGTGCACATCTAAATACTTCTTAAATGTCACGACGGAGTCTGCCTCTACCACTACCTACAGGCAGTGAGTTCCAGCTTCCCACTACCCTTTCTGGGTGAAAAAGTTTTTCCTCACATCTCCTCTAAACCTTCTACTCCTTGTCTTAAACTTTTGCCCCCAGTCATTGATCCTTTCATCAAGGAGAAGAACTCCTTCTTGTCTACGCCCCTCATAATTTTATACATCTCCCCTCAGTGTCCTCTGCTCCAAGGAAAGCAAACATTCTATCCAATCTCTTTATATTATTATAATACTCCAATCAGGCAACATACTAGTAAATGACCGTTGCTCCCTTTCCAGTGCAATCTTTTCCCTCCCATAATGAGGATTCCATATCTGCACACAATACTCTAGCTGTGGCCCAGCCAACTTTTTAATACAGTTGCAGCATAACCTACCTGCTCTTAAAACTCTGTGCCTCAGCTAATAAAGCAAAATATCCCGTATATCTTTTTGATCAAGTTATCTATCTGTTCTGCTACCTGAGGGGGCCAGTGGACTTGTACGCAAAGACCCCTCTAATCCTGTGGTTCCCAGGATCCTACCTAGCATCATGCCACTAATCAGCCCATCTGTGTCGTCCTGTAATCCAAGGCTATACTCCTCACTATTTACCATCCCAATTTTTATGTCCTCTGCAAACTTGCTGAACAACCTGCCTACATTGAATTCTAAATCATTTATTGTTACCACAACAGACTTCAAAAGTACTTCAGTAGCTGAAAAAATCATTACTGTGAAAGGAGCTACTGGAGTACTTTTGGAGTCGATCTTGCTATGCAGAGAATTATGACCGAATTACATGTGGGCACAAACAGGAGAAGAACCAGATTTTTATCCCTGACCCTGCTTACATGCAAATAGGTGTAATTGAATATATTGATTGGAGTGAACTGCTATGTGATACATTGTCAAAGTCGCATGTTATCTTACCTCCTCCTTTCTAGCTACATGGCAAATGTGAACTGGTCTCTGGTACAACTGAGCAACCATTAAAATGGCTGCTACAGTCTGTCTCTCAGCATGCACCACTATGGGCAAATGCTTTGGCCACTTCTCAAAGTGCTGAAAAGAAGAAGCAATTGTATTTAAACTTCATTAACAGTAAAAATGCACAAAGTAACACATACTATTCTCAAAACATTATAAATTAATGTCAGTTAATCCTTTGTTTTAGGACAAGAAAGATTTTTAGTTCAAGAGTAGGAACTAAAAGGTAAAGATAAGTCACCACAATCCTACTGAACCATAGGGCTGCTCTCTCATTAAGGAGAGACAGCAGGTGACAGTTTAACTGGAGGGTCACCTCTGGCAAGGACAGCAGTTAAAAAGAGTCTTTCACGGTAGCCTTCAGGGAACCTATGCTGTGGGCATTACTTTGTATTGCAAACTTGCCATCTAGCCAAGCAAGTTAACCGACCCCAGAATAGGTACTACATTGTGGTGGAATGAATAAAAGAGATATACTTGTCTTCTTTGAAGTGCCTTCCAGAATACAATTATGCACCAGCCTAGAGAATTTCTTTGCCAAAATAGAAAAACATTTCAGGTAGAGCAAATAATATAATAAAACTTAACGATCACTGGATGCTTTGCGCACATGGGATTTTCATAAACGACTGCAAACTGAAATAATCTCAAGAATTATACCTCTGAAGCTTGTTCTGCTCTTCAGAGATCACAAACAGAGAGCTGTAAAGCCAGTGCAACAATATTTAGAAGGCTCCTTCACCTTCTCAATGCAAGGCTAAATAGCTGACACTGCATCGCAACAAATGCCCAGACTGGAATGTTCCAAATTCAGTCCACAGTCTATGGAGCAAACCATTTCAGGCTGGTGGAGGTATGGACTCTGCTTTTGACCTCACTGTCTTTCAACTATTTTGCATGCACATGTGGTGTGGTGGATTCAATGAATTTGGAAGGGGTATGTGGAAGGGGAGCAAATAGAAAACAAATTTCATCAACATTGGTCATACGGTCACATATTGCAATTTAGTTAATACCTTCTAAAAAAGCACAAAGCTAGCAAGAAAATTTATGTGAACAGCGACTGAAAAAGGTCTTGTTTCCATCATGGATATGAAGAATAAATTGCAAAACAAAAACAGACGGTTAAATAATCAGACTTTAGGGACTCACAATTATGCTATCAGAAGAAAAAGCAACCATGAACTAAGTGTTGGGTTAATCTAGACCATGTTGCTTTGGTATCAATTTATTTCACAGCTGTTGAATACATAGCTCAGAAGACCAGAAATTTAATTTGAAAGTGTGATCTTCAGTACTCATACTGTGAAGCTACATTTAAACGATATAAGTTATCATTAAGACCATAATCTGACCCTTGCAAACCGAGAAAGTAAAATCCACTCTACCTCTATCCATAAAGATACGTTATCCATTTTGAGTGTTGAGTAAGTATCATTTAGATACATCTTCAAGCCAGCAGCAGAATTGCTCATCAAAGGTAAAACATCAGCATTATCTGAAGATGCTCCCAGAAACAAAGCAAAGTCACAACGAGCACCAGCAGTGGCCAACTGGGTGGGAGGGGGAGAAAAACATTTTGCAAGAACATCAGCTTGTTATAACAAAAAAAATTGTGAAGAAGTCACAGAGTCATACAGCACAGAAACCCAACCGTTCGATCCAACTCATCCATGCCAAACAAGTTTTCCCAAACTAAACTAGTCCTATTATCCTGTGTTTGGCCCATATTCTTCCTCCCACCTATCCCCTCCTCCCACCTCAAGCCCGAGCCCCATCTCCTACCTACTAACCTCATCCCGCCCCCTTGCCTGTCCGTCCTCCCTGGACTGACCTATCTCCTCCTGTACACAGTACTCCAAAAGTGGTCTCACCAACATCCTAAACAACCTCAACATAATGACCCCACTATTATACTCAATGGTCTGAGCAATGAAGGCAAGCATACCAAATGCCTTCTTTAACACAATTCATTGAGAGTTGCTTCACAAGTAAACAATGTACCCGAAACCCCTGTCTCTGTCCTACAACGCTCCCTAAACTCCTACCATTAACTGTGTAAATTCTGCCCTTGTTCATCTTAACAAAATCAAGCACCTCACATTTATCCAAATTAAACTTCATCTGCTACTCCTCGGCCCACTGACCCAAATGATCAAGACCCCTTTGTAATCTCTGATAACCTTCTTCATTGTCCACTATGGTGTCATCTACAAGCTTCCTAACCGTGCTTTCTATATTTTTGTCCAAATCGTTTAGATAAATGACAAACAAATGGGCCCAGCAATGATTCTGGCAGCACACCACTGGTCAGGCCTCCAGTTTGAAAAACAACTCTCTACTACCACCCTCTGTCTCCCACTGTCAAGCCAATTTTGTGTCCACTTGGCAAGCTCTCCCTGAATTTCATGTGATCCAACTTCACTAACAGTCTACCATGCAGGACGTTGTCAAAGACCTCAGTAAAGTTCGTGTAGATGTTTACCACTCTGCCTCCATTTATCTTCAGTGACAAAAAGCAAAATACGCACTTAATTTTAACAATGTTAAAGTGAAATGTTTGATCACAAAACCAGAACCATTTATTTCACTTCAGTTCCTCCTAAAAACAACTAAATAGAAGATTTACGTGCTCTTTTAGTGTTAGAACCAAATTGCCCAGTCAATTGTTTAATTTGCCTGTATCAAACACAAATCAGTTTTGCAAATAATTTGATGATTATGCATTATAGCATCTGCAAACAAAAATGCACAAAGTGCAGCAATTTTAAACATCAGTAATGCTTGCCTGAAAGTCTGGCTAGGTTTCAAAAATACTTGGTGTGAACTTCCCACTTTTGAGAAGTTGAAATTAAAATTACCTTCTGTACAAGGGCAAAGGTAGCATGGTCTGTGATTGCTGGATTTGTGTTTGGCATAGCACACACCATGGTAATTCCTCCTGCCAAAGCTGCTGCAGTGCCTGAAGCAAAATCTTCCTTATGGGTTCCACCAGGCTCACGAAGATGTACATGGACATCAATCAGACCTGAAGGTGAAAAATGTACAGGCACAAAACTTTTATTCATCGTAATTAAATACAATGAAGGAATATTTTCACATATGCCATTTAGATGTGTCATTTGGAACTTGAATACTGACAAAAGCTGCAAACAGCAAGATTACTATGTCACTACCTGGTAAGCGAATCAATTTGTGAGAAGTCATTGAATCAATATGAGTCTTCACTGGAGGGGCACTGCCTATCAGCCGTAAAGCCTGGAGAAGAAAAGACAAATTATCAGATTAAATAGATTGATCAGTGAAGTTAAAATTCATATCAAAACAGCAGTACTTCAAGATGACAAATTTCAGGAAACGTGCCTCAACAAAGAGTTTGGTGCACTTGATATCAATAATTAATGGAACAGAGTAGTCTACAGCCAATCGCCTAGTACGGTAACCCTTGGTAACAAAGGAAGAAAGGCGTCGTCCTCCAGAGTTCCTCATGGAGAGATTTATAACCAAGTCAAAATGATTTTCTTCTAGATAGTCCACAATGCTTCTGTGCCTCTCTTTCAAAGGACCATCGTTGTCAGAATCTTCAAATGGCCAGTCTACTGCCTTGATCTGCAAAGAAAGGAACCAGAAGCTAAAACTGAAAATTATCGAGAAATTAACCAGTAATCTGCTGAGATTGCACAAAAATATTTGTTTAGATCAAGCAAAGGAAGCTTTGCAACTGACCCTGTTACATCTGGCTTGGTTATTTTTGTTTTAAATGACAGTAGGTGATAAAGGGAAAAAGATCCAATACTGACATGGTCCCACTTTAGGCATAAATTTTTTTTATGCAATTGTACATAATCAAAACTGCATCATGCCATAGTTAAACCAAACTATATTGAAACAAGCATTTTAAATTAATTTGAAACAAAGGCACATTTTACATCAGGGAAACCAGCATTTTGTGTACAACGTCCTCTCTTGTCAGCTTCAAATAGGGGAACAATATTAAGTAGAATTGATCTACTATACTAATCTGTGCAACATTTTCAACTCACCCCACATCATATTTTTACATCAAACCATTAGGCTTCAAATTTTTTTTCTGATGTCACCGTCATGCTTTTTTAATTAAAGCCATTCCAGTTTTTATCCCAACGGTTCAATCAAAAGTTCAGACACATATACAATGTCCTTACCTCAATTCCGTGCTCAGTGTAAAAATCTGCTGTACCCAAACTTGCATATAGGTTATAACCAAGCTGCTCCAAAGATTGTACTGTGGACAGCAGCTCACTCTTGTTCTGAAAGTGTAAGAAAATGTTGTAGTATGAAGTTCAGAGCTTAATTATGGACAAGAAATTGTAATAATGTTGAGAACACAACAGCCACTGAGAATATTAAATTTGAATATTCAAAATATAATCAAAATAGGTACAACAAAAAAGTTTAAATTTAAAAAAGGACAGATCAGAAAAAAAAGATTATTGCAATATGAAGCTATTCTTCAAATGAATTTAGTTTGCATGGTAATCTCAATATACTGTTTCATTGCCAATGAAATTCTTTTGAAGTGCAGCCACAGTTGTAATGTTGTAGTAAGATGCCACAAATGAAAAGACCAAAAACAAATAAGCAGATAATTTACTATGGTGGTGATGGCTAATAATCAAGATTACCAAGGACATCAGGAAAACAATATGGCTCTTCTTTGGAGAGATACAGCATATAGAGACTCACTGACACTAAACTTGAAAGGCAGGGCACCAAACAATACAGCACTCCCTTAGTTCTGCAATGAAATATAAACCCATACTATACATTCAGGCCCTTGGAGTAGAGTCAAAACCTATGAACTTCTAACTCAGGAAATGCAGTACTATCAATCAGCATAATGTTGGCATCTTTTTTTAAACTTTTGAGTTACTTTTATTTCTGCAATACGGGTATTTTCATCAGCACAATGCAAGGACTCAAATTTACAAAAATTAGATGATCTAGGAACACAGGAATTTTCTGGGACCTCTGCCCACTGCCTCTTCTCACAGCGAGTTACATTTCCCCATGCAAAAAGCATTCATATGGTTTTCAAAACATGGCAAACACTGCAATGATATACCTTAACCCCTGCAGTAACAATTTATATCATTTCTGTAAAACAAAACCTTTTGTAAGTTGGTCAGTGTATTGGATTTACCTTGTAGCTGCCAATTGAAAGCAGTATGTTCTTTTTAGGTATTTTAAAGCCAGTGCTCAACATGGCCTTGAGGTAGGCCTCATAACGGTTTTCTCCAAAGCAGGCCACCTCTCCAGTACTTGTCATCTCTACACCCAGGACCACATCTGCCCCAGCTAGGCGAGAAAATGAAAACTGAGGCACCTAAAAATGAAGTTACACACAGTGAATCAGGAAGTTTGACAATTCATTGAAATTATTTTCCACACCTTTCATTTCTGCGATACTACACCTGCGATACCTACATCACGTGTTTACGAAAAGTTACCTTAATAGATAGACAATCTGTTTCTTACTGTTTTATTTATCAAAACGAAAAATCCACTTTAAATAAAAGTTGAAACTGCTGGAAATACCGAGCAGGTCAGCTATCAGTGAAGCTTGAATCTTTCAAGTTAACAGTCTTTCAAATGTAGCAGTGGCTTGAAACATTAACTGCATTCACTCAGCATTGTTGCCAGATCTGTGAAGAATTTCAAGCATTTTCTGTTTTTATTAAATTTCATCATATTTCCAAAATACACAGTATTTTGCTTATATTCAGTTGAATATCCACTTTACTCAGAAATGTATTAAAAATTTTCTTTATGACATTGGTTGAGCCAAGACCAACCCATGAATAAGGAATAAATGGGGTTAGGAATTCAAATTTGACTTCAAGGGGAAGCGATGGCCTAGTGGTATTATCGCTGGTCTGTTAATCCAGACAGCCAGATAATGTATGGGGACCCATGCTCGAATCCCACCATGGCAGATGGTGGGATCTGAATTCAATAAATATCTGGAATTAAGAATCTAATGATGACCATAACTCCATTGCTGAGTGTCAGAAAAAAAACCCATCTGATTCACTAGTGTCCTTCAGGGAAGGAAACTGCCTTCCTTACCTGGTCTGGTCTACATAGGACTCCAGAGCCACAGTTTTATGGTTGACACTTAACTGCCCTCTGGGCAGTAAGGGATGGACAATAAATGCTGCCTAGCCAGCGACCCCCGCATCCCATGAATGAATAAAGGAATATGCAATGTACATTTACAATTCAAGCAAAACCACTGTAAAAGTTAGGCTTCAATATTTCTGGGCACAGCAGTAATATTCTGAATAATTTGATGAAGGTACAAAAAACAACTTTCTGATCAGCTTTAAACTTCCCCACTAGTAACACCTACTTGTAATTTTTCATTTATTTTGAGAAAGGAAATGAAAGATGAAAAGCAACAGACGCCGAAACAACACTATTCTTCTACAATTCAATTATATTTAAATCAAACACAGCAAATGCCCGAGAAACTCAGCTATGGCAGCATCTGTGGGGACAGAAACAAAGTTAATATTTAGTGTGTATGAATATATATTTATGTAGGCAATTATATTTAAGATCACTTCACCTTTACACCTACAACTCCTGTACCAGTCATTAACCCCACGGGCTCAACTTCTTCACCCATAATTACTTGCGTAGCTAGGGCTATCATGTCAACACCAAGTGTTTTCGATACAAATGGAAAAGAACGTGAAACTCTCACATTGCATTCTATCACTTTGAGTTGGTCATCCTATAGAAAAGAAAACAGAGTTAAAATAGCCATTTCAGTGCTCTGATCTCTCCAACAATTTCTTGACATATTTCAAATGCAAGAAAGATTTTAACAGAATGTTGGGCTATGCTGTCAAATCAGTTGCACCTGAGCTGACAAACACAAACTATAATATTTTAGTGGTCATTTGAGTGTTGTCTTTAATTTCGCTCATCAAAACCATGAAATATCCAAGCTCTAAAGATTGTGCAGAAGGAGGAACATGACTGATTCCCTTGTGTTGGAGGACTAATCTACAGTAGCGAAACTCAAAGAGGCAAGTTTTGCCTTTTAGTGAAAATGTTAAAAAGTAGACAAAAGAATGAGTTAAACATCTCATACAATTTTCAATTTGGTTGATAACAGAAAGGTAAAATCAGGCAAGATGTATTACAGACATCAAATTAGACAGCTTATTTAATATTCATCTATTGTTAAATTTTTGCCAGACTCGAAATGTGCACAGATATGTGGACACCTTATAAAGATATAAAGCAGAATGAAGCAAGCTAAACCTAAAGCATAATTTCAAGTTAAACATGACTGCAAGACAACACAATACAGATATCAACTGCTAAACATAGTTCAGAATTCAAGCTAGAAAGCAGTGCTTCAAACAATAAGTAACAGCTGCTTATGGTGTTTAGGGTTAGATAACAGACAGCAAAAGCCTTGAAATTATTCAAGGTTCAGTTGGATTCTACAATGGAAGAAGGGCAAAGAAACAACACATTTCTATGCAAACAATAACACATGGATCAAACATGGGCATTTTGTGATCTGCAATTATTTCCAATAGCAAACTTCATCCAATTTATTTTAAAAACAACAGGTTTCACGTAAAAATAAAATCATAATCTGATATGAATAGTTAGTTTGGTGATTTTTGATATTTTGTATTCTAATAATATGAATTTCCATAAAGAAAAATTCCCAAAACCTGCAGCCTAAATTTTTCTGATAGCAGAATAAAAACATCTTAGCTCTTTATTTGCAGGGACCAAGCAGAATGGAGGAAATAAATAGGCTTTGCTATACTCTCACCTTCACATAGAATCTAAATCAAACATGGAACAATTCACAATTGCTCAAAAATTTAACCTTTGCAATGAGTTGAAGGTTGAATGGTCCAGTGGCTTGTAATTCTTGTCCAATTGCATGTACTATAGCTTTGATCCTTTCTGTTGTTTTCTGATTTAAGTCTTGAGGTGGAGTTACCAATGTAGCATCTCCAGAGTGAACCCCTGCGTTTTCTACATGCTCTGATATAGCTACTGCTATCACAACTCCGTCACAGGCAACTGCATCCACGTCAATCTCCTGTGTGACATAAATGTGCAACTTACTTAATTAAAAGAGTCAAGAGAACACACAAGCTGTCCAATGCGATTTAAAATACTAACTACTTTACTAAACCAAAGATTGTTAAAATACGTACAATTCCATAGAATACTTTAAAGATAGACTTAGTTAGACAAGAAAGAAGGCAGCATTTCATTACACCAGTTTTAGCACGACACACTAAAGCAATTACAAGGATTCTCACTGGTTCCAAACACGTGGAATCATTTTACTATTGCCATTATCTCCTAATTTTTTAAAACCAAGTATCTGTTTGGAAATGTAAGATGAAGTGAGAAATTTGATCAATAACCTTAAAACCTAACATGGTCAGCTCGGACATCTGGTCCACATTGCTACATACAAAGAGAAAAGGTACTCTAAGTAGTACCTCAGGAGTCAAACAATTTGAACTATAATCTCCATGCATTCTCGATGAATCAAGATTTCCATAATTTCATCTGTAGTGCATTAACTAAAATTGAAATGTTACTCTTTGCAAATACCTTTCACAGGAATGGATACAGGCAAATAAACTTAACCCATTAAAGACCATGATAGATTACTGACAGAAACAGGGAAAAAAAAGGTGTAGGTAGGAACTTCAACCTCCATTTAAACATAAAATAACGAATCAGGACTTGCAAATCATAGAAGTAACAACAGTCCTTCTGAAGTAGCGAAAAACAGCACTGCAAAGAAGTTTACAACAATGAGAAAATCAACTTTGTTTACCTTTGCCTCTTGAATGAATTTGGATATGACTACTGGGTGCTCCTTTGAAACTGCCACAGCACTGCTAAGGAACTTCTCCAAGTCACTGTCCGAATAAGCCACATTCATAGCAACCCCACTCAGCACATACGATGGGCGAATGAGGCATGGATAACCAACTTTCGCACAAAACTGTTTGGAGGACTGTAAAAGGAAACAACCATTGAGTAACTGAGACCAAGATGACACTCCAAATCTTCCAATGTAGCAATAAGGTGTTCCTTACTTAAGTATTTTACATCAAAAGACTTGCAAACATCTGACAGTTTAACTGCTTACAATAAAATGGCACGCAAGCACATGTGCACTTACTTCTGTGTCAGACAGTTCCTTCCACAGTGGCTGGCTAATGCCTATTGTATCCAACATTCGGGAGAACTTGAAGCGATTTTCAGCTGTGTCAATGGATTCTGGTGATGTGCCCAGGATTCGACACTGCTGACGATGTAGATCCATGGCAATGTTGTTTGGCAACTGTCCCCCCATAGACAAGATTATACCCTCTGGGTTTTCAAGTTCATAAATATCCATCACAACCTGAAAAGACAATAAAGGTAATGTCAAAGATGTTTTCAATGCTCTTTCAGTCTGAAGTGCACTTTTATCTCTGATCACAAAATTAACATTTCCTAAATGTTCTCTTTTCCTCTCTAACTTAGCTGATCAGTCTATTGCCAAAATCAAATAACGGGCTAAGTACCTGATGACAGGAAATCTAGTACAACAGCAGCACATTGCAAGACCCCTGCTCCACTTAAAATTAGATACAGAAGATGTACCGTTGATTTTTTTAAAAATCAGTTTCGCATTGCAGCTGCTTGACAAGGTAACTGGCCAGATATAAAAGATTAAAGATCTGATATCATCTTTAATTCATTCACAGCTACACAAACAATTGCACATGCACCTACAGCTGGTAATAATCACAAACTGATTGGATATAGCACATTTTTAACTTATGGCAGGATAATTTAGATTTTCCAGCATTTTACATCAGCCTTATAACTCATCATATCAACTGGATTAAGTGTCAGACACATGCTAACTTCCTAGGAAGGCTAAAAATCCACCTTAGTCAGATGGCTAATAACTGACAAGTGACCAACAAGGTTAGGGAGTAACAAATTTGCCTCTGGGTTCAATTTGATTTCAAGGTATACGCAAAATCATATGAGACTGCGTCAGTCAATCCTAAGATTGAGAGAAAGGAATCTGGTGAAAACTGAAAGAACTGTGGACGCTGTAAATCAGGAACAAAAGCAGAAGTTGCTGGAAATGCTCAGCAGGTCTGGCAGCATCAGTGAAGAAAAAAAAAAAAATGAGTTAACCAGGTCCAGTGACCCTTCCTCAGAACCCAGAGAGAGTACAATCCTGTCTATTGGGGGGGGGGTACAGTTGACAAACAAGAAATCTGATGACCTCCCTCAGCATACTTTGGGAAAACAGTCAAATTGGCAACACAGATTCAAAACAAAAACAAAAGTCCAGAACAATTGGAAAGCTACAACTACAGGAAATCAAAGAGAAAAAGGAAGGTTTAGTGCAAGATCTGCTTCATGATTGATCCAGCTGAGGTCTAACCAGTGTCTTATACAAGTTCAACATCACCTCCTTCACTTGTACTCTATGCCCCTATTGATAAAGCAGAGAAAAAAAAAAAAAGTGTATGCTTTACTTACTGGTCTCTCTACCTGTCCAGCCACTATCAATGATCTGTGTACATGTACACTCAGGCCCCTCTGCCCCTACACTGGCCCTTAGAATTGTACCCCTTATTTTGTATTGTGTATCAATGTTCTTCCTACCAAAATGCATCACCTCTCACTTGTCTACAATGAAACTTATCTGCCGCATATCCACACACTCCACCAACTTGTTAATGTCATTCTGGAATTCTACACAGTCCTCCCTCAATTTTTCCCAGGTTGTGTGTCCTTTGTAAACTTTGAAATTGCCTTAGGCATACTAAAATCAAAATCATTAATATACAAGGGAAAGCAAGGGTTCCAATATAAACTCCTGGGGAACTCCTCCACAAAACTTCCAGCCCTAAAAATATCCATTGATCATTTCTGAAGAATTTTCTGAAGAAGAGTCCAGACCCAAAATGTCAGCTTTCCTGCTCCTCTGATGCTGCCTGGCCTGCTGTGTTCATCCAGCTCTCCATCTTGTTATTTCAGATTCTCCAGCATTGACAGTTCCTATCTCCATTGATCATTACTATCTGTTTCCCATCACTCAGACCATTTTGCATCCACATTGCTACCAAGTCTTTTATTCCATGACCTAGAACTTTCCTTACATCTGTTGTATGGCATTGTATCAAATATCTTCTGAAAGCCCATGTACACTGCATCAAAGCATCCCTTCTTCAAATCATTCTGCTACTTCTTCATAAAAAATTCATGTAAGATGATTGGTCCACTGTTGTTTATCATTTATATGAATAAGAATATAGGAAGTATAGTTAGTAAGTCGGCAGATGACACCAAAATTGGTGGTACAGTGGATTATGAAGGAGGTTATCCAAGAGTACAGCGAGATGTTGATCAGAAGGACCAACAGGCAGATGGAGTTTAATTTATATAAATGCAATGTGTTCTACTTTGGTAAAGCAAACCAGGGCAGGGCTTACACAATTAACGGTAGGGCCTTGGGGACTGTTGTTGAACAGAGAGACCTAGGGGAAGCAGGTTCATAGTTCCTTGAAAATGGTGTTGCAGGTAGACAGGATGGTGAAGGCAGTGCTTGGCATGCTTGCCTTCATTGGTCAGAGCATCAAGGAAAGGAGTTGGGACGTCATATTGTGGCTGGACAAGACATCGATGAGGCCACCTTTAGAATACCGTGTACAATTCTGGTTGCATTGCTATTAGGAGGGGTGACGGTAAACTAAAATGGTATAGAAAAAATTTACAAGGATGTTGCCAGGCTAGAGGATTTGAGTTATAAGGAGAGTCTGGATTGGCTGGAACTTTTTCCTCTGGAGTGTCGGAGACTGAGGGGTGACCTTTGAGGTTTAGAGAATCATGAGGGGTACGGATAGAGCGAATGGCCAAAGTGTTTTTCCAAAGGTTGAGGAGTCCAAAACTAGAGATTTAAAGTAAGAGGGAAAAATGGACTCAAAGAGGGTAATACATGTATGGAATAAGCTGCCAGACGAAGTAGTAGAGGCAGGTACATTTAAAAGACATTTGGGCCAGTACAACAGTAGCAAAGGCTCCGAGGAATATGAACCAAACACAGGTAAATAGGATTAGTTCAGTTTAGGATACCTGGTTGGCCTGGACGAATTGGACCGAAGGGTCTGTTTCCATGCCATATGACTATATAACATAATCTCCCCTTTGAAAATCCATGCTTATTCTTCCAAATCAACCTATCATTTTCCACGAAACTACTAATTTTATCCTGAATAATTGTTTCTATAAGTTTGCCCACCACTTAAGTTAAAATGACTAGTCTGTAATTGTTAAGCTTATCTTTACAACCTTTCTTGAACAAGACTATCATGTTTGCAACTCTGCACTCTTATAGTATATCGCTGAGACTAAGGAAGGCTGAAAGATTGTGGCCAATACCCCTGCAATTTCCACACACACTTCCTTCGAAATCCATCAGGTGCCAGTGTCTTGTCAATTTTAATAGCAACAGTCTATCCAACACATCTGCCCTATCAAATTTGAACCCTTCTAGAGACTGAGTTCTCTCCCCTGCACAGAATCTCTCTCTTTTGCAAAGACAGATGCAAAGTATTCATTTAACACTTCAGCCATGCCCCTGCCTCCAGGGTAAATCCCTTTTCGGTGCCTAATCAGACCTACTTTGCCTTATATGACCCTTTTACAATTTATATGGTCATAGAAAACTCTGGGACAACTTTTCTGTTGGTTATCTTTGTTTCTTTTCTTTGTTTTTTTTTCACCTCCTCTCTGAACCCTTGATATTCCTCGAATATAAGCAAATAAAATTGACATTGTGCTTAAGCATAGTTTTTCTTCTTTATCTTAAATTCCATCTCCTTTATCATTCAGGAAGGTCTGGATGTGTTGGTTCCACCTTTCTCATTTGACAGAATATACCTAAACCATCTCTTCTTTGAAGACAGCCTATTATTCAGTTACTGTTTCTCCTACCAATCTCTTGTTCCAGTCAATCTTACCCAGATCGGTTCTTCCTCCAGTGAAGTCTTCAGGTCTACCAACTGGTGTTTTTCACTGTGGACTGCTGCATGTCATTCTCACCATAATTCTGAACATCGTAATACAATGATTGCTGTGTCCTAAATGTTTCCAACTGACACTTGATTCTCGTGGCCCATCTCATTTCCAAGCTCCAAGTCCAATAATACACTCTTTCTTGTTGGATCTGAAATACTCTGCCGTAGGAAGCTCAGTTCAGGAATGCTGCACCTCTCTGCCTCTTACACTCCAAATATCCCAGTCTATGTTTGGGGAACTGAAGTCGCCCATTATAATTACTCTATAATATTGGCATCTCTGTAATTTCCCTGCAGATCTGTTCTTCTACATCTTTTCCACTAGCTGGTAGTCTACAGATGACATTTATTATTCGATAATTATTGGAGCCTGAATTTTTCACACTAAAACAACAACTCCACAAGTGTCAAGCCAAGATCACCCAGTTCAGCGTAGAAAAACAGAAATAAGGGGCCTAAATAAGAATTCACTGTTCTATGTAATTCACACAGCACAGAGTATCATCTCAATGTTCGAGAGAAATTCTATCCTGAAGAATATTGAAATAAAGGATCCTGTGGTGTTTAATTAAATAAATGGGAATAGTTTTTATTATAAAATCAACTAATTCAGTCCCGATTCCAGGAATATCTCTCATCACAGCCATGAAATTGAAATGCTTACTATGAAATCTCACTGAAGGGGTCTCTTCTTTTTAAGTTTCAATCAAAAAAATAGACTAAGTAGAACTAAAAGCCTTATATTTTTCCATGCATGCTTTACAAAAAAAAAGTTACAACTTTAAGAATGGAAACTTCAGGAAACCTAGCATAAAAATTGTTGGAAAAAAGCAAATTGTAGTAATTTTCCATTTTTATTTAAATAAGAATTCTCTTCGAAATATGAAATATGGTTCTAAGTTTCTAAACAATTCTCTCTTTGCTTTTCTAAAAAAAAAGCAGAGAATTACAGGAGAATCAACTTACCTCAAATGATATTTCATCGAAGTAAAGCCTGTCACACATATCATAATCTGTACTGACAGTTTCAGGATTATAATTCACCATTATGGTTTTGTAGCCCATCTGTATGAAATAAAACATGAGTTTGTTTAAAAGGCATTTCAGCTTTCAAGAACATAAGCACACCATGCTACACTTCTGGTCAATCAAATGTTGAATTTATACCTACTGATTTGGGGAAGGCACTGTATGTAACTTTAAAAATCACCAAAGCTATGAGTCATCAATTTGCTGTTTATTCACAATTATGTTTATATTATTATGGTCATAAATTTTCCAAAATTTGTCAACTGTGGATAACAGGCAGGAGTCAGGCCTGCCGGTATGTTCATTTTAGTGTGTAAACCAGCGCTTGAAAAGTTGATCTATCCCGTTGATCTGCATAATAACAACTCTGTTGGAGGTCAGTAGTGTAAAGTTACCAACTTTGTTGATTTTACAGAGCCTGCTGGAGTACATGCTTTTGGCAATGAGTACTGTATTTATTGGACAGATTACTGAGTATGAACTGAAGCCACAACCCACAACTTTTCCTTTAAAGATCATATTAAATATGCTAAGAAAGCAATTTTGAAGACTAACCTTGCGTAATTGTTGGATACATCCAACAGCACACCAATCAAACTCCACGCTGCTCCCTATTCTGTAAACACCGGAACCAATCACCATCACATGAGGCGTGGTAAAGTCAAGATCGTGTCCTTCACCATTATACGTCAAATAAAGATAGTTGGTTTGAGCTGGCCATTCAGCTGCTACTGTATCAATCTGTTTCACCACAGGAAGGATGTTCCACTCCTGTCTCAATCGCCTCACTGCAAGTTCAGTACTAAGGAAAAACAATCAAAGCAATTTGTAGGTCATCAGCCTTGAATACAAAGAAATTGAACATGTACCTATCCAGAAAGCAAGGGGGATATGTTTAGAATTTTTCAACTTCTCCAAATCTTTCCCCTCACTCTCACCAGCTAACTGAGCAGGGCAACAAAGTCAAATGTCCAAATCACAATGTATAATCTCATTTATAGCTTTTCAGTCCAAATCTAGACATCTATTGATCAAATATGGTGCAGGCCATAACAAAAGTACACATTAGTGAAAAATCAATCTGTAAGCACAAACTTAAACAGTAAACTCAATAATCAAAAACTGCTTATTTTTCAAATGAGCCTGTGCTAATTTGCCTTGATTTTCTAAAGGATCAGAGATAAAATATACCAAAATATTAGGAACTGGAGGTGGTGCCCAGGAACATGCTGACAGTCCTGTAATATTATAGTTGTGCAGAAATGAAAAATCAAATCGAGATGGTTAACATCTTAATCAAATTTGATTGCTTTTAGACCATTTGTTTTGGAAAACAATTTGCACTATACAGTCACCGTGAATTGTCCCACTGGTTTACCTCTGTATCGCCATTGCAATCTGTTTATCAGAGAAACCAAGACGCTTAGCTTGCAGGAGATCATGACAAGGCATTTCATCCTTTGTGTACATCTCAAGCTTCATTGAATATTCAACAATGTTTTTCATTTTGTGAAGAAACCACTTGTCAATTCTGGTCAACTCATACAGACGTTCGATTTCATAGCCTGCCCTCAAGGCCGCAGCAAGGACAAAGATTCTCTTATCCGTCGGAGTTTTAAGTTCCTAAAACGTAATTCAATAAGGTAGTAAATTATCAAGCAGTTTATTTAAAATTGAGATTAGAAGGAATCTGCAAGAAAAATATTCGAAAGCTGGACCTTCCAGACAAATACTAATATTAAACCGGTAAGAGAATGTGAAACTGTGTCTGAGTTAGCACAGTACAACACACAAAGCAAAAACTGGCACAATCAGCCATTGGCCTGCCATCAGGAATAGTAATATTAGCTCTTATGGCTTCCATTACAATGTAATCAGACTTTTGCAATCAGTATTCTGGAAAGAAACAAGATGACAATGTAGTTTTTCTTCTTTATTCATTCACAGGATGAGGGCGTCACTGGCTAGGCAGCATTTAAGAGGGCAGTTAAGAATCAACCATGTTGCTGTGGGTCTGGAGTCACATGTAGGCCAGACCAGGTGAGGATGGTAGTTTCCTTCCCTAAAAGACATTAGTGATGGGTTTTTCCAACAATCGACAATAGATTCACAGTCATCATCAGACTCTTAATTCCAGATAATTTTGGAAAATTCCACCATTTGCAGTGGCAGGACTTGAACCCAGGACCCCAGAACATTATCTGGATCTCTGGGTTAACAGTCCAGCGATAATACCACTAGGCTATCGCCTCCCCATTGGGCTGTCTTTATTTACTTAACACAGACATAGCATTGCCCAAGACAACGGGGAAACATTTCCCAGTGCTAACTGGAGATGGATGTTTAATGCTGGCCTCAAAAGTTACACTAGCTGGTGAAAGTTCACTTCCACATAAGTGTGCAGTGATACCTAACTTGAGCGCAGCGTTCTGTACTGGTTATTTAAGCGCATTGGAACAGCAGTGTTAGATTCCAGGTAGCCAACTTTACTTTGATGGTGACCACTTCAGGTTATGTATCAGAACATCTGAGAAAAGTTGCTATTGTTCCAAAGAGATCAGAACTCAGAACACAAAATTATTTTCCCCCCAATTATGTGTGTTGCAATATTCAAGGAAGCCAATTAAATGATTGGATTTAAAAAGGAAACAATGTCACAATTGACAGGGACAACTAAATCAGGAAATTATGCAATTTCATCAAGATTAAAAAAGAATTAAATCAATTTAACATTTATTCTGCAAGTGTAATGTTATTACAGTAAATGCATCAGATTACCTACAACTATTACACTATACCAAGTCAACTGTAAGTACGAGTAGAAAATTTATAGCAGTACGCCCATCTTCACAGATGGCAGAAAAACTTCACTAAAGTCCAACTTGGGAAGAAAACAAAAACAAAAGCACATGATTCTATCTGTAAAACACAACCAACTGCAATGGCGAGATGATATGCAATGGTTGACAACTCCAACAAGTGATGTTTTGTCTACCGCTCAAGAAATCTCAGGCTTTTCAGCTCTCTGAATCTCCATGAGAAACAACATTTTCCCACACAGCTCCTTGACTTCGTTAGTAACTTCAATATCATTAATATACAAAAAAAAAGTTTTCATTTTCTGGTTTGATGATACAAATTAAAGACTAAATAGGAGTCAGAAACTACCAGAAGCTTGAAAAATATTTTTTGAATGATTTATATAGCAATATGCTATTTCTTTCGACTGCTATCCCTGTGTAGGATGAAAGCACACAATGTAAGTCTCTACAATTATTAGGATTTATTTTCTGGAAGATGCTAAACCTTTGTGCTATTAATGTAACAGAGGTGAAATAATCCCCAACATACCTCATCAGTAGCCAGCTTCAAGGTATGATCAAATCCAATGCAATTTTCATCTACCATTCTCAGCGCTTTCTGAAACGCTTCTTCAAAATTACGACCAATAGCCATGACTTCTCCTTTTTGAGACAGATTATATAAAATTAATACATAGTTCTGATGAAGGGGACACAACCATCAATTGATGCTGGCTGATGTAAACTATATGCCCACATTTTGCTTTTCATTATCATGCTTCACATGATGAATGGATTGTACATTATTAATAAAACTCAAACTTTTACAATTAACTTGGGGAAATACTTATGCACATTCATGTAAATAATGACATACTTACGACACATGGCCCACCCATATATGTTGCTCAGGGCAAGAGCTCAGCCTAGTTCCAGGCCTCATTGTTTCCGAGTTGCTCACATGAATTTTGCCACAGATTTCTACTCTCCCACCCAGGGAGACTCGGTGACCATGGCTCAGTAAAGCTCAAGGTTCAGAATGGAGTGAAAATTAAACAGACGCTGAAATCTCACTGTAAGCGTTTCAAACACTGGCTTTGCAACAAACCATTACTTGGAATCTCAATACAAATGGCCAGCCAAAAGAGCAACTTTCTTGCAGTCAGTTTCACAATAGAGAACTTAGCCCACCAATATCACACCACACTCCCCCCAATCCCGAAGAACATCCCATCCAGACCTAACCCTCTACTCTATTCCCATAACCCTGCATTTTCCAAGGCTAATCCACCTAGCTTGCACATCCCTGGACACCATGGGCAATTTAGCATGGCCAAGCCACCTAACCTGCGCTCTGAACTGTGAGGAAACCGGAGCACCTGGGAGGAAACCCATGCAGACATGTCTGTGTGGAGTTTGCACAGGTCGCCTGAGGGTGGAATCAAACCCAGGTGCGTGGCGCTGTCAGGCAGTAGTGCTAACCACTGAGCCACTGTTCTGCCCCTTCAAATGTGTGAAGATGGGCTGGAATACCAAGTTAAGTTCTGTACCCAATCCTAAAGAGTATTAAGATAGCTGACTTGATTTGGAAACTAGCTATCAAATGACAATCCATAAATTAATTAAAATTAGAAGAAAGATACTTTCACAGGAATCATTTCTGGACTTTAGTATTCTCAGATCAAATATTGAAATTGTTTAATAATGGGTACAAGTTTACAATTTTGTGACAAGATAAATGATACATCCGAACAAAATAGTAGTTTGACTGAGAACTTGGTAGAAGGACCATGGTATCTGACTTCCTGATACTGATGGTCAAAGCAAACTCTTTACGAACGTGAGAAACACACAGTCAGCATACAAGTGTCAAAACAACCAATTTTAATTATCTGGCAACGTTGTACTGCAGGTTTGGCTATAAACCATACTTACCAACACTCTTCATAGAACTTCCAATTTTGGTGCTTACACGCAAGAACTTGCTCAGGTCCCAACGGGGTATCTTCACAACACAGTAATCCAGACTGGGCTCAAAGTTTGCAGTTGTTGAATTTGTTACAGAATTTCTGCATTAAATATACAAAAACAAAAATCAGCAAGTTAAACTAACTACTTTCATGCAGGTCTTGTGGCTTTTTAATGTTTGCTTTCTTTAATGCAGAAAGAGAGCAGAAATAATAAGGACAAGGCAAAGAGTTGCAATTTCCACTAAAAGACCTGAAGGAAGAATGTTGCAATATCACAACATACTTGATGTCCGTTCCTGCATTCCAGGCAGGAAAGATATATCACCACTCATAGGTCTTGGATGATATTCAAAATAACAATTGTTACATAGCCTGGTGGACAAACTTTCAGGCAGTCCTGTCTGTGAATCTTGGTAACGAGTTAGAGGTGGACTGTGGGGTATTTGGGGAACAGAAAGTTAGAAAAATTGTGTAGCAAGAGTATGAAAATCTGAAAAAAAACTTTTTATTTTCAATGATGTGCGTTAAGGGGGTTAGGAGCATGTGTCAGAAAACTGGAACTTAGCTTTTATAGGGCAGAGGGTCGTTAGCCAAATAACAAAAACAACCTCGCATCAACAGAGCAGATTGGAAACAAAAGCTTCAGGTTTGGAGGTAGGTAGGTTAGAGCAACTCAGCAAATTGGTGAAATAGAGACAGTTGATGTCACATCAATAATTCCTATGACAAAAAATCTTAGCAGAGGCCAGATGGCAAGAAAAGGTCTGCTGTAGGTGTTGAGAGGGATTTCTGATCAAAGAAATAGGGTCAGGGTGAGGGTGGTGGAAGAAGAGTTCAATATCTTGCTCTGTGCTAATTTTGAAATATTAACTTGCAATTAGCAATATACCAAATTACCTTTGACTGATAATAAAAAATATAATAACATAATAAAAAATAGTTTGCATTTGAAATATGATCAAGGTTATGATTTCTTTTGTACATTTGCGGCAACAAAAATAAACCAATTCTTAACTAATTAGAGCAAAGTACAATACAACATAGGAACAGGCCCTTCGGTCCTCCAAACCTGAGCCATAACATTTGGCCGACAAATTAGTTCACAATTTCATAATAATTAACACACAGGAGGCTTCAACCATGACGTCTCCAATAAAATTGCAGAAATTTAGATCAATTTACTATGCTAAATTGTTATATTATTGTGTACTACAGGCCACTTGAAATATAAACTTTGTATGGGCAATATTCAACTGCTGGAAGTTACAACTATCAAAATGTCTCCGATTGAAACAATGAAGTGTTCCTTTGTGCACAGATGCTTCCTAACCTACAGAGTGCTTATAACATTTGCAGTTTATATTTTACTTTTGAAGGAATAGATCTCTTTTAGTCCGTCTGACAAGATCCACATAGAGATGGAGGCCAACGTTCTCCTGCAGCCCAAAAGCATCAATATATTCTTGCACAAGACACTTACTTTAGTTGTAAAGCAAGAATTACCTTAGGACAGGCAAGGAGATACCCAAGGCTAGTTTGGCTGCAACATAAGCCAATGGATAACCGGTTGCTTTACTGGCCAAAGCTGAACTTCTGGAGAGACGAGCATTCACTTCAATGATAAAATACTAGAAAACAAAAGTGATATGAAAGTGATGAGAAAATGATGCTCAAGTACTACTACAATGAAATACTTTTAAAGATGAAAATGGAAGCCAAGTTAGCAAACATATTCAGAAATTCGGCAGTGGCAGTGGTACAGTGGTAATGCCACTGGTCTAACAATCTAAAACCACAATTTAAAATTCAATTATTAAAATCTGGAATTAAAGGCTTGCCTCAGTAATCGTGAAACTATCACAAAGCTAGTAATTGTCAGAAAAACCCATCTGGTTCACTAACATCTTTTAGGGAAGGAAATCTGCCATCCTTACCTGATCTGCTCCAAGGGACTCCAAACCCAATGCAATGTGATTGATTCTTAATTGAAATGGTCTAGCAATCTACTCAGTTCAGTGACATTTGGGGATGGGCAACAAATACTGGCTTTGCCATTGATGTCCACATCTCATGAACAATGAAAAAAAAAATTGACCAAGCAAGTAAGCCACATAACACCTTTAGGATTTCAAAATGAATTGAAATTTGGGTAATTCCTACTTACTGATGTATCATTTATCAAATACAGATGAATTACAATTTGAAATTAAATAATTTTTGTTCAAGTAACAAATAAAATCTCAAAACATTTTAACTATCAAACATACGTTCTATATAATTGCATCTATGTGCAAGTTCTTTATTTTCCAGAGGGAAGTAATTTATATCTTAATACCTAAGCATAGTTAAAATGGCCACCGTAGAATACGGACAGGGTGGGATGATATAAAAGCCTGACTTTTTGTGACCGTCAACGGATTTAAAACTGTTTTTTATAATACAATGTTACTATCAGCAAGAATGTTGTAAAAGGAGGTAAATAGCCATTAAACCCCAAGATGCTTCCAAATCTACTGCACTGCTCTGCTTTCAGGTATATTTACATAATCTGTACTGTTAGATGCAGAATTGTTGCATAAAAATACTGTTTTCAAATTATGACCCACTGAATTATATCTGCTTTCCGGCTGTCATTGTCATTTTTATTGAAACTGTTAAAATGTACAGAAAGTTCACTGGTCACTTCCAATCAATAAACTTTGTGGTCTGAATATGAATATATTAAAGTGTAAAGCTACTGGAAAGGAAATTCTAGTTACATGATAAAATAGCAGAGACAAATTTCATTAAGTTTAATTACAGCAGATAATTAAGAGAACCAGGAGGATCAAGCAGCACATACCTGTTCAGATTCAGGGTTCAGGGCATACTGAATATTACATTCTCCCACAACACCCAAGTGCCGTATCACTTTGATTGCCGTAGTTCTTAGCATATTATATTCTTTATCATTTAGAGTTTGGCTTGGTGCAACAACTATTGATTCCCCTGTGTGGATTCCTAATGGATCAACATTTTCCATATTGCAAACCTATAGATGTAAATAACACACACTTAGTAACTCTTGCAGTGAAAGCAAAAACCAAGATAACCACTAATTGACAGAGGCTTCATCAGTATCAGATTCTCTATACTTACTGTGATACAATTATCATAGGCATCTCTGACAACTTCATATTCTATTTCCTTCCAGCCTTTCAAAGACTTATCGATCAGAATTTGAGATGTATGTGCAAATGCTTGCGTCACTAAGGTCACCAACTCCTCTTTGTTCTGAGCAAATCCTGAGCCCAGGCCACCCAAAGCAAAGGCAGCCCGTACCAGAACTGGATAACCCAGGCGTTCTGCTGCACTTATAGCCTAATAAATTGAAGAGGGGTTAATTATTTTAGGTGAAATTTGACTCAGATGTCCAACAACACAAATGTGCAAAAAAGTTATTATACAGACCAAATGACAGTACATTTAGCTTGCAAACATAAATGCTAAAAGATTGACAAAATGTGTTTAATTCACAAACTATATGAGTCACACTACTGCCTACTTTATGGGATTCGCTTACAACTGTTGCTGCAATGTTGAGGAACATTCCGGTTCACTACAAATAGTATGCAATAATTGAGACAGGGCTTTAAAGAAAAATCAGGATTTTTACCTGATCTAAAGAGAATGCAGCTTCACTGGGTACAACATATTCATTAATTTGTGCCATTTTCTCCACAAATATTTTGCGATCTTCTGTCATCTCAATAGAAGAAACTGGAGTGCCCAAAACTCTGACATTGTATTTTTCTAACACTCCTCTTTTCTGAAGCTCCACTCCACAATTTAATGCAGTCTGTCCACCAAATGTCAGGAGGATTCCATCTGGTCGTTCATTCATAATAACCTGAAAATCCAAAATATTATGTCTCTGTATTTACATATAATGCATGGAACTCAAGTCTTAGTTACATATGCAAACATCTTGACTGCAGTTACACTGTATAAGCTGCTATTCTGTGATTTTTCTTTGTGGTAACTTCTTTCCTCTGACAACTCTGTGGGTTAGCACTCGTGCATGAAAACTCAGCTGACACAGCAGTAAGTAATAAGGTAGCACTCCACAGACAGTCTTTTGGATACATGAAATCAAGACTATATCTTCTCATTCACGCATATGTAAACGATCCCATGCCTTTAGTTAAGGCGGCAGAGAAGGTCTTAAATTAATATGTTGACTTCAATGAACACTGGCAAAGGGAAAATAAACAGTCAGTCATTCTTCTTGTTGTTAATCAGAGGACCATTTTATGCAAACATTGGTTGTCCTTACAAAAGTCGTGACTGTACTTCATGAGAAACTCACTGTTTTTAGATCTGATATGGACATTAAAAAGACAAGTTCTTTCTCTCCAATTTCTAACATTATGTTTACAAATTGTAAGCAAGATCAACTGGCCATATCGAAAATAGAGTTAATATTATTTTTTTAAATTGTGCACTTCTTCCCTCCATCTCCTCCCATCCTGAAGCCAACAACTCCTTACCAGAACAGTTCCATTTACGGTGGGAAACTTAAAACTATCAACCAAGAACTTCACGCGCTCCCCAAAGGCTGTCATACCTCATCACTAAAGGTTGAGAGGGTTGCTGGGAAAAACGCAAGTTGTACCAGACTTTCTTCTCTCCTCGGATAGAGTCATTAAGGCCACATGCATGAGTTCTATTTATTATTCGAGATAAGATTAGCCAAGGCCTTGCAAACTTAGGATCTCCCTATTTGGCATGGCTCACTACCCCAGATAAACTTCAGGTATAATGTTATCAAATGTGATACAGATGCAGGAGTTAAAATAGGCAGCCATAAAACAGTGAACTAAAGCCAAAATTGATTAAAATGACAACAAACTCTCTGATATGCATTGTTGACATGAATCAAAAGTCTCAGGAGTTAGCCAGAAATAAACTTTAACTTACTTTTGCAATGATCATGATTAGTGGCAGGTTACTTTGCTGAGGCACTCACAATAGAAATAGGTACAAAATAGGAATTTGTATATTAGCAGTGAAAGCGGCTATACCTGTGCCACATATTCCGGAGTAATAGGCAGAAAGTAGACTTTGTCTGCAAGTCCTTTAGATGTCTGTACTGTTGCAATATTTGGATTAATAAGCACTGACTGAACATTCTCCTCTTTCAGAGCTTTAATAGCCTGAAACAGAACCACCGTTTAGGTAAGATGATCAAAACACAAGCACTGAAATCTAAACAATTATTTTGAGACAAGACAATGTTAATCAAATCTAAACCAGAAAGACAAATAAAGTGGCATAACAAAGTTCAAATCACAAACTAATCTATAGTAAAGTGTCCGACTCCCAGAAATATTTCATGAATCCTTGAAGACAACCTAAACCTTTAACTTGCAAACACAAAGTCAACAAACTAGTGACATTTACTGTTGTCTTGACTTTTTTCCCAGATGGATGCACGTCACGTTCAAAATGTATCACTAACAAATTGTTCTTGATATATTTTTCAACTCACCTGAGAACCAGAATAATCGAACTCCCCAGCTTGACCAATAGACAATCCACCCGATCCAAGAATGAGGACTTTGCGAGGCTGTATTCTTCCGGACGGGATTTTACACTGGTCAGTTCCATTTTTGTAGGAATAATAAGAAATCATCCGTTCCTTAACTAAAGAACAAGACAATTTTAATATGTATCATCATTGCATTTAACAGCCACTTTATGCAATCATCCGTGTTTGAAAAAAAGAAAAATCTTAAAGCTACAATCAGTCTCTGTTTCAGAAAGGGGCAGAGATGCAGTTGAACGTGTTCAATTAATGAGCAGTATACATACTTTTTTTTTAAAGGTGGTGTTGATTCACATAAAAGTTAATGACTGATTATGTATAGTCTGCAGAGTGCTAAATCATCATTTTTCCTAAACATGCATCAGTATTAAAATGGATGAAACATATCCAATAACATATTTTATGATCTGATGAATTGACGTGGTAATTAAAGGCAATTACCAATTGCACACATTAAACCAAGTGTTGCAGTAATCACATTATGATCGCAGTACAATTTTCCTGTTCCAATACAAGTGCTACTTGGGTTTTTTTTAAAACAAGAAACCACAGCAGAATTCTTAAAAGTGTGTATTCACATTTAAACCTATCAAAAACAATGAGGCTGGATTATAATAACCATCTCGCAATTTTAACTGCACAGACTGCAATTGATGAGGAATTCACAATGATAATCACAACTTATTTTACATAAATAACACTAAATTTTATTAAGCACGCAGCAAAAAGAATTGCCAACAACTCAGTGACAAGGAGGAACAAAATGCTACAATTTCCCTTAATGCAACAGCGTGTGTGAACTGGACACATTTATTCTGATAAAACCAGAAATCAAAAGATGTATGAATTTACATCTTGCTACTTTTCTTTTTTAGATAGGAAAAAAGTCAAACTTTAAATAAGCAAAAATTAGAGAAAAAAAACTGCAGATGCTGGAATCTAAGTAGACAAACAGGAGGCTGGAAGAACACAGCAGGCCAGGCAGCATCTGGAAGAAAGGAGTAGTCAATGTTTTGGGTATTACCCTTCTTCAGACCTGTCCTCAAAACACTTCCGCCAACTCCAAATAGACCCCACCAACCGGAACATCTTCCACTCCCCATCCCTCTCTGCCTTCCGCAAGGACCATTCCCTTTGCCACTCTTTAGTTCACATCACACTCTCCACCAAGCACTCCAACCCACCCAGTACTTTCCCCTGTAACCGTCAAAGATGTAACACCTACCCACACATCACCTCCCTTACTTCCATTCAAGGCCCCAGACAGCCCTTCCAAGTGAGACAGAACTTCATCTGCATCTCCTTCAATCCAGTCTACTGTATCCGGTGCTCCCAATGTGGTCTTCTGTACATTGGCGAGACCAAATGTAGATTAGGTGACTGTTTTGCCAAGCATCTCCACCTGGCCCGTAACAGCCAACCAAACCTCCCGGTCACCACCTACTTCAAATCTCCGTCCCACTCACCTGACATATCTGTGCTTGGCCTCCTCCAGTGTCGCAGTGACTTGGAATGCAAATTTGAAGAACACCACCTTATCGCTGCCTGAGCATCCTACAGCCCCGAGGACTTAACATTGTGAGTTCTCCAATTTCAAATAACCTTACCACCCATCCCCTGCCTCCCCTTCCAGCCCCATCTCCTCCCTTCCAGCCACCAACTGGATTCATCACTCCCATTGACCAACCAGGTCGTACCTGTGTCCACCTATCACCACCATTCTGCCTCCATCCCTTCTCCCCCGCAACTTTATCTGCAGCTCCCCCTACCCCCACATCCAATCCTGAAGAAGGGTAATACCCGAAATGTTGACTGCTCCTTTTCTCTTGATGCTGTCTGGCCTGCTGGTGTTCTTCCAGCCTCCTGTTAGTCTACCTTCAAATAAGCAAAATCTATTTTGAACAAGACTTAAAAAATGTACCGAAATTCAAATCTTTAAACACCTCAACGAACTCCAGAAAGGTCAAAACAGAATTTAGTAGTAGAAAATCAACTGCTTCAGATGGCCATTTGTCATGAGTAACTGATTTAAAACATTGCATTTAGGGCTTTTTACATGACACCTTAAACATAATCTTTCAAAATGCAGAGAAAAAGAAAGTATAGATTATGAATATATCAGCCATTTAGATATTTTAGGTACTTCGCAACCAAAATGATGTCACAGTACAAAGAACATAGAAATGTACAGCACAAGAACAAGAACATTGTGCCGAAGATGATGCCAAATTAAACTAATTCCTTCTGCCTGTCCTTGATCTATATCCCTCCATTCTTTGCATACTCATGTGCTTATCTAAAAGTCTCTTAAATGCCCTATCATACCTGCCTTCACCACCACCCCTGGCAGTGCATTCCAGACTCCTACCACTCTCTGTGTAAAAAAACCTGCCCCTCTCGTCCACTTTGAATTTTCCCCGTCTCACCTTAAATGCATGCCCCCATGTGTCAGGCATTTCAACTCTTGGGGAAAAAAATTTCTGATCATCATCCCTATGTATGCATCTCATAATTTTATAAACTTCTATCAAGTCTCCCCCTCAGCCTCCACTAATCCAGAGAAAACCCAAGTTTTTCTAGCATCTCCTTACAGCTCATACCCTCTAATCCAGGCACCATCCTGGTAAACTTCTTCTGCACCCTCTCCAAAGCGTTCACATCCTTCTTGAAATGTGGCGACCAGAGCTGAACGCAATATTCTAAGTGTGGCCTAACCAAAGACTTATAAAGCTGCAACATGACATCCTGACTTTTGTACTTGTAGGGATGTGTTGTACCTGGTTACATAAGGTGACTTGTACCTAAACACACGAAGCGGACCATGCCTGCTTACAAGATGGCAGACGGAAGCTAAGCAAAACCAAGCAGCCTGCTCACACAATGAAATACAATGGTATCTTTGAACAGAACTGCTAGAAGGTCAGTAAAAAAACGCTGTACATTCCCATCCAAAACAGTTCTGATAAAAGGATGCCTTAGGACAGATAGTTGTCTCTTTGAAGCTACCAGTAATATTAAATAATTTTTAGCTAAAAATGCTCTATTCATAGAAGTTGGTTTCAATACATAACCAGAATATAAAACAAACCTTAAAAAGCATTTAAGCTTAGATGCGAAGGTTAACTAGCCTTAGAAGATGCCTTCTCTTATGCCCTGAACAAGACAGATTGCTCACAACCCACAAAATATAAAATGCTGACAGTAGAAGTAGTTATATATTACACTTACAATTAACTTTATAACAGAAGTTAACCAAAAGCAATTAGTTAAAATTAACTAACTTTTTGTTTTTACACTATGTAATTGGGACAGTGGGAAAATAGAAGGAGTAACTGAATGTGATAAAAGACTAAAATACAATGGGTAATAGAATTTGATCTGTCCTTACAGATAAACAAGCCTGAGAAAGACCCAAAGGATTATAGTAATTAAGCTTTTGGAATGTGAATGAATAGGATGCATAGAAAGATCCCAAGGCCTAGAGATTACAATGTCTAGCTAATACCATAAGGTCAAAGGAACCTGGGGCTGTCCATAGAAGTGTCCATCATCGATTAGGTGTCCCACAAGATTGGGTGCTTGGACAGGGGGGCAGGGGGAAGGACTGTGAATTATGTTGCGTTTGATTACTACAACACAAAATGTATAAAAATGCGGTATTTCTTTGTAAAGCAGAGGGTATGTCATTAATCTATCTTCCGAAGCCAGATTCTAGGAAGATTCTTTGGCCCTCTCCCTGCATAAACTGGTTTCTGCTTGAATAAACATCTTCCACTTACTGGAATCCTGCCTGCCTCCGGAGGCTTTGCCCCGGGTCGGGAATAACCCTCCTACAGTACTCAATCTCCCGGCCAATAAAGGCAAGCATGCCATATGCCTTTTTTAACCACCCCATATACATGCATGGCCACCTTCAGGGAGCTATGGACTTGAACTCCAAGATGCTGCTGTAGATCAATGCTGTTCAGAGTCCTGCCATTAACTGCAAACTTTCCTTAACATTTGATCTCCCAAAGTGCAGCACCTCACACTTACCTGGATTAAACTCCATCTGCCATTTCTCCACCCATATCTGCAACTGATCTATATCCCACTGTATCCTTTGACCACTTTCTACACTATCCACAATTCCACTGATCTTTGTATCATCTGCAAACTTACTAACCCACCCATCTACATTTGCATCTAAGTCACTTACATATATATCACAACCTGCAAAGGTCCCAGTACAGCTTCCTGTGGAACACCACTAGTCACAGACCTCCAGCCTGAAAAACACCCTTCCACCACTACCCTCTCTCTTTTATGGACAAGCCAGTTCCGAATCCAAGTCATTGTAGATCCCGTGCATCTTAATTTTATGGATGAGCCAACCATGAGGGAACTTGTCAAAAGCATTACTAAAATCCATGCAAACAACATCCACTGCTCTACCCTCATTGGTCACATACAATTCATACAAGTTAGTAAGACATGACCTGCCCTGCACAAAACCATGCTAACTCTCCCTAATTAGGCCATGCTTTTCCAAATGTGCGCAAATCCTATCCCTAAGAATTCTCTCCAACAGCTTCCCAACCATCGATCTGAGACTCACATGTCTATAGTTTCCTGGATTATCTCTATTTCCCTTCCTGAACAGAGGAACAACATTAGTTACTCAAGTCCTCTTGAACCTCTCCAGTGGCTAGCAAGGATAAAAGATCTTGGTCAAAGCCCCAGCAATCTCCTCTCTTGCCTCTTTCAATAACCTGGGGTAGATACCATGAGGCCTCAGGGACTTATCCACCTTAACGCTCTTCAAGACACCCAACACCACTTCTTTCTTGAGCTCAAAATGCCCTAGCATATTAACACGCTCCACACAAATCTCACTATCCGCCATATCCATTTCATAGGTGAATGCCGATGCAAAGCGATCATTTAGGATCTCGCCCACATCCTCTGCCTCCAAGTACAAGTTCTCTCCTTTATTCTTGAGTGTTCCTACCTTCTCCCAAGTTATCCTTTTGTTTTGAACATATCTATAGAATGCCTTGGGATTCTCTCTAACCCTACCTGCCAAGGTCATTTCATGCCACTTCGTACGCTCCCAATTCCTGGCTTGAGTACTTTCTTGCTTTCATTATATTCCTCATGGGCCATGTCTGATTTTAGCTTCTTAAGCCTTACATATGCTTCTTTTTCTCCTTTTGACTAAATTCACAACCTCCCTCGTTATTCAATGGTCCCTTACCTTGCCATCCGTCCTTCCTCCTTACTGGAACATGCCGATGAATTCTTAGGAGGAAAAGAAACACCAGAGACAATGCAACACATATTTTAAAAATCTGAATATGCATTAGCTTCCATTTCACTTTTGGATCCATTGAAATCTGTAAAGTGTAATTGTGAGGCATGACATCCAGCTCAAAACAGTGCTCTTACCAGTTTTTTCCGAATTAACTCCTTGCTTCACATCCCGTACGCAATCCAGAAAGATATCGAAAAGATTCTCAAGATCTGTTGGTCCTGCCATATGCTCTGGGTGGAACTGGACACTGGGCATATTAAAAAAAGTTAGAATAATAAAAAGGACTAATCATTTGGTTTCTTGAATTCTGCATAACTAGCCACAAGGCCAGCAAAGCCACAAAATCAGCATACCAAGCCTGAATGAAAAAAAACTGATGAGTTAGTAGCTTGGTTGTTCAGCCCAAGACTGCTTGTTTCCAGCTGCCGAAACAGCAGGTAAAACTCCAAAGCTCTATTACCTTGTCCTAGATCATTCTAAATTCTTCAAGATGACTTTGACTAGTTTCAGAAGTCAATAACCAACTTCTAAATTTTAACTAACTTCAGACTCTGACAGCAAAGGAAACTGGGGAAAGACCTCATTTTCTGAAACATTTAAAAATACTTGGATTATGTATTTAAAGTGTCTTAACCTCCAGAGCACACGCTGAATACCCTTCTTCTGTGCCATAAATCTGTGATTCTAAGTGCAGCCAAGAAATAGTCAGAGGTAGACAATAAGAATGAGACCTGGCAACAGAAGTGAATGATATACAAAAATATACAAGCTATCTCAATAATTAGATTCAGAGTTCAGGTTCCAATCCCATTCCCTTGCAACACCAAGATTGCACTTTCTAACTCGGTCATCTCTGTCTCAGCCCCTCTGCTGGAATTCTCATCCATGCTTGTGTTAGCTTCAACCTCAGCGCTTTTACTGAACTGAATTTTATTCTGAAGCATCTTGGGGCACTTTACTGTACCACAGAAATGCACTCTGCTACTATCACAGTAACTGCAAAATTAAAAGAAAAAAAGTGCAATTTCCTTTTCAAAGCACTTACCTGAATAATGGTTTAGTATTGTGAACTATTCCTTCATTAGAGTCATCATTAGCATTGGTGAACAAAACAGACCAATCCTTTGGAAGAGAACTCGGTTCAACAGCAAAGCCATGATTCTGCGAAGTGATAAAGCAACGCTGTGTATCTTCGTGAACACAAGGCTGGTTATGCCCACGGTTTCCATACCTTAACAGAAAATAAAAACAAATCTTTTCTTACTAGAAAATGTTCAGCATTCAAAAGAATCTGTAAATCCTAGTATTCAATGGTCTACCATAATGGTAACCAAAAAAGATCAGTTTCAGCATAACATGACATGATACAGAATGAATTCAGCTCAGTCATTACTCAAGTAGAATCAGTCTGGGTAGGTACAGTAGATTGTAAATTGGATAAGTGCAATGAACATTCCCTATTCAGGGTACCGCTTCGGATCCAGTGACCCTTCCTCAGAACTGATTGTAACGAGGAAAATGTTGGCTTATATGCCGAAGATAGAGTTGGGGGGAGGGGGAAAAGGAGTAAATGATAGGTGGGGATAGAGCCCAAAGAGAGGCTAATAGCAGGCTATGTGTAAGGCTTAGTGTGTGGGGTAGGGGGCTAGGACATGGGAGAGATCAGGCCCTAAAATTATTGAACGCGATGAGTCCAGTGTGCTGCAGGGTCCCCAAGCGGAAAACGAGGTGCTGTTTTTCTGCTTGCACTGAGCTTCACTGGAACACTGCGGCAAACCTGCGACAGTGATGTTAGCTAGGGAACAGGGTGGTGTGTTAAAGTGGCAGGCAACTAGAAGCTCAGGGTCTTCTTTATGAGCAGAATGTACACGTTCTGCGAAGTGGTCACACAGTCTACACTTCACTTCCCCAATGTAGAGGAGACCACGTTGTGAGCAGCAAATGCAGGACACTAGATTCTGGTAAGTGCAGGTAAAGTGCTGCTTCACCTGGAAGATATATTTGGGCCCTTGGATATTAGGAGGGAGGAGGTTGCAGGGGAAGGTGCCGTGGAGCTGTTGGGAGGGGTTGGGGTTTGGTAGTAATGGAAGAGAGGACCAGGGTGTTTCGGAGGGAGTGGTCCCTGCGGAAGGCGGAAAAGGGAGGGGAATATGTGACTAGTGGTGGCAACTTGCTGGAGGTGGCGGAAATGGCAACTGACGGTCTTCTCGAAGTGGATGCTGGTGGGATGGTAGGTAAGGATGAGGGGATCTCTATTATTGTTGCAGAAGGTCAGAGAGGGGGTGAGGGCGGAAGTGCGGGAGATGGGTCGGATACGGTGGAGGGCTCTGTTGACAACGGTGCTGAGGAATCCTCAGTTGAGGAAGATGGTGGACATTTCGGAGGCTCCCTTGTCAAAGTTAATCTCATCAGAACATGTGCGACAGAGACAGAGGAACTGAGAGAATGGAACAGAGTCCTTCAGGAAGCAGGGTGTGACAAAGTATAGTTCAGGTAGCTGTGGGAGTCAGTGGGTTTATAGTGGATACTAGTGGCCAGTCTATCCCCAGAAATGGAAACAGAGATGTCAAGGAAGGGAAGGGAGAAGTCAGAGATAGACCAGGTGAAAGTGAGAGCAGGTGGAAATTGGAAGCGAAATCGATGACCCTTTCCAATTCCAGGCGAGAGAGGGAAGCAGCACCGATGATACCGTTGATATATTGGAGAAAGTGTTGTGGTGGAGGCCTGGAAGGAATGTTCCACGTACCCCACAGAGATAGGCATAAGTGGGGTCCATGCGGGTACCCATGGCCACCCCTCTGGCCTGAAGAAAATGAGAGGAGTTAAAAAAAAAAGTTGTTGAGGGTGAGGATGAGCTCGGCCAAGCTGAGGAGGGTGATGGTGGTTGGGGATGGTTCAGGCCTTTGCTCCAGGAAGAAGCAGAGAGCCCCGAGACCATCCTGGTAGGGGACGGACATGTAAAGAGATTGCACGACCACAGTAAAGGGGCATTGGCTGGAGCCTGCAAACTGCAAATTCTGAAACTGGCGTAAAGTGTCAGAGGAATCATGGGTATACATGGGCAGGGACTGGACCAAGGCAGAAAAAGCTAAGTCAGGTAAGCAAAGATGGGTTCTGTGGGGCAGGAGCAGGCTGAGGTAACGGGTCTGCCTGGGCAGTCCTCGTTGAGATAGCAGTGAGCTGTGCTGGGCTGGGGGACTATCAGCTTGGAGGCAGTGGTGGTTGCAGGGGAGGGGGAAAAGAGTCACCAGATGAAATGAGGTCGTTTACTGTGGTAGATACAATGGCCTTGTGCCATGGTGGGGTCGTGGTCCAGGGGAAACTGTGCCAACTCAGTGCAAGCTGGAAGAACAACACCTCATTTTCCACTTGGGGACCCTGCAACCTTCCAGACTCAATATCAAGTTCAATAATTATACAGCCTGAACTCTCCCATGTCCTAGCCCCCTATCCCATCCATTGTCATCTCTCAGCCTGCCATTATACACTACCTATTGTTAGCCATTAACAGCCTCCATTAACAGCTATTCACCCACCTAGCCAGATCGTTATCAACTCCTTTATCTGTCCAACTGTTTTTCTCTCTTTGGGCTCTCTCCCCACCTATTGTTTACTCCTTTACCCCTCCCCCCACCCGATCTTTTGCATATAAACTGGCATTTTCCTAGCTACCATCAGTTCAGATGAAGGGTCACTGTATCCAAAACGTTAACTCTGATTTTTCTTCACAGATGCTGCCAGACCTGCTGGGCTTTTCCAGTAACTTCTGTTTTTGCTCCTGATTTACAGCATCCACAGTTCTTTCAGCTTTTATTCCCTATTCAGAGCTTCCCAGCAATTCAAAATCAAAATTTTAAAGCAGATTTCAGAATATTGACTCTAAAAAGATCTTATACTATTGGAGACCACACTGGAAGCCTTCAAGAAAAAAGCTGAAATTTAGTTCAAAGTGTGCTAGGAGAAGAACCATCAACAATTCTCAAATGCAGCAACCTAATTTAATTTGGAACAACAAAAAACAACTGAAAATGGTTTATTCAGAATTGCGTTACAAATGTTTTACAAGAGCAACTAAGTTAAACAGCTTTACTTTGCAAAGTTACATTTAATTGCATTCATTTTGACAGAGAACTTAAGCACCTAACAATGAAACTTCACAAGATACAATCAAATTTTAAGGGCTAAAATCAAACCTCCCTCCTCTCAAATACTACATTTCAAAACACCAGTGCTCTGGGAAAATGCTTTTTTTTTGCAGAAGGAATGCCACTTTTAAACACCATGCTAATGAATTTCCTTTTTCTATATAGTTATCATCTTAGTTAGCCAAGTTAATTGTTTGCAGGAAACTAGTCAATACAATTGCAAGTGGAAATCAAAACAAATGTCTGCTTAGGTCACTCATCAGGACAATAACTACAATTAAAACCAGATTTCAAAGTCAAAATCAAAATTGTCTTACATCCCAAAGAGTCCACCAAGACTGGGTAGCTGAAAGTCATTGTTTGCCAAATCAAAGCAATGAGCAATGCAGACATCATTTATCTTATCACTCGCTCTTCGACTGGTGCCATCTAAATCCTTTCCTTTCACTTATCTTTACATCATGTTCCTCTACAAATACTTATCATCAACTTTCTTACTTTCAACTGTCTAGGACTATATTTTGCAATGACTAACACTCAACGCTAATAAATTTATAAACCTCTACTCAAATTCTCCTAACTTCCTTTATTCCAGGGAAAAATGTTCAAGTTTTCAAAGCATTCTTCATAACCATAACATTTTATTCTTGACACTATTCTTTTGAATGTTATCACATCTACATGATAGGTACAGTGAGATTTTAGAGTAGATTTGTAGCTTGCGTTGTGGATATTGTGGTTGGTTGCTCGCCCAGCTGGTTCGTTGTTCCGCAGACATTTCGTTACCCTGCTGGGTAAAACATCATCAGTGCAGCCTCCAATGAAGCGCTGTTGTGTTTTCCCGCCTATTATTTAAACTCTGGTGTCCGTCAAGCTGGATTACCTCACTTCCAGTTTTCCTTCGCAATGGAGTGTATACGGGGTTGAGCTCTGAGTTTATTGCTGGCTTTCTTAGTGGAGTACCAGGCTTCTAGGAATCCCTGTGCTTGTTTCTGCTTTACCTGTCCCAGGATCCTGGTGTTGTCCTAATTGAATTGGTGGTTCTTCTTATCCATGTCGATAGAGATGAGTGAGTATTGGTCGTGTCTTTTTGTTGCCAAGTGATGTTAGTGTACCCTTGTGGTTGATTTTCTTCCTGTTTGTCCAATGTAGTGTTTGTCACAGTCTTTGCAGGGAATCTTGTATATGACATTCGTCCTGTCCATAGTGGGTAGTGGGTCTTCGGTCCGGGTGAGCAGTTGGCATAGGGTTGATGTGGGTTTGTGTGCTACTGCTATTGGGCATCAGCACACTACATTGGACAAACAGAAAGGAAATTAACCACAAGGGTACACAATCAACAACCGGCAATAAAAAGACACAACCAATACTCACTCATCTCTATCCACATGGATAAGGAGAACCACCAATTCGATTGGGACAACACCAGGATCCTGGGATATGCAAAGCAGAGACAAGCATGGGAATTCCTAGAAGCCTGGTACTCCACTAAGAAAGCCAGCAATAAACACAGAGCTTGACCCCATATACACTCCATTGTTAAGGAAAACCGGAAGGGAGGTAATCCAGCTCAACAGACACCAGAGTTTAAATAACGGGTGAGAAAACACAACAGCGCTTCATCAGAGGCTGCACTGATGTTACCCAGAAGGGTAATGAAACTTCTGCGGAACAACGAACCAGTTCGTTGAGCCAACCAACCACGACAAGTACGATATTACTTGTTCCAAATTAAAAGGAGTAATGTTCCAACTGTAGTCCAATTATTGGCTTCCATGAAGTCAGTATCAATTCTTTAATTTTATATTGAATAATTTATGCACATCTTCAAAATTCACTTTTCCCTTTTTGAAGTCTTTCTCAACTACAGATCTACATTTCAGAACCAAATGAATTTAGTTTGCCTAATTTGTTTCATTGAACAGTGAAGAGTTTTAATTTTTAAGTAAATAGCAAAATGATTGAACACACTTAAATAAATCAAAAAGCCTCCATTTACATATACAGTCTCAATAATTTAAATCCCATGTTTGAAGTCATTGGGCAAAAACATAACTATTAACTCTCTGTACCATTGCTATTCATTGCACTCAGTTCCAAGAACATACATAAAAGAGCATCTCATAAGGTGCACTGAATACAATAAGAGTCAAGCAGACTTCTGTTAGGCAATGACAGTGTTAATGAGCAAAAAAACATGATATCATTTGCAGACAATTGTACTTCACAGTGAAACTACAAAAACAGTGACTACTTTACTATGTATTGTGAAGACATACAGGGGGCTCTGCTATAACGGTTTCGTTGTGTTCCTGTGCAACATCGCATTATAGAAATAATGGAGCTTATGGGAAAAGCGGGATTAGGGGCAGACTACCAAAAATATCACTCAAAAACCTAACACAAAGGATAGTATGGTTTGAATAAATGTTTAATTCATATCTAATAAAGAAATTAAAGCAAATTAAACACCTTATCTTGAAAAAATGTCAAGATGGTTTGATGGGGGAAGGAGGTTTCAAGGTTGCTCTATCGTTAATGCAGGTGCTGACAGTCATCATCTTCAGGTGCATTTGTGGTTGCAGGGTTAGGGCAAAAAAGTAGTTAATTCAGAAGTGGATGGCTACGGTTCATGGGATAACAAGGTGTAGAGCTGGATGAACACAGCAGGCCAAGCAGCATCATAGACCCTTGGGTCCAGGCCCGAAATGTCAGCCTTCCTGCTCCTATGATGCTGTTTGGCCTGCTGTGTTCATCCAGCTCTACACCTTGTTATCTCAGATTCTCCAGCATCTGCAGTTCCTACTATCTCGGCTACGGTTCATGGTTTTCTGACTGTTTCTTGAAGCTTGGCTTAAAAAAAAAGTAAAATTTTTGCTTCTTTGTCCTTTTTCTTCTTTCATGAAGAAGCTGTTTATGGGGTGCCAAATAAGATCTTATTCCACAAACTGCCACCCTGCTGCATTCTGCATTGTAATCGGTGTCCTCTGCTTCTCAATTTCCCTCAGGATAGAAGACAAAACAGAAGTGGCAAGCTATCGTGGTGCTGTAACCTGAACTACTACTTCTTCCATTTCCAGCTTCCACTTCCCCCTCCCCCTCAGTGACAAGTTGTTGTAGATCAGCTGTACAGAGGTTTTCACAGTGGGACTCAAGCAGCTCTTCACCATCCTCTCTCTCCACTTCTTCAAATCCAACTTGCTTTTACAAGATCAACACAATATTCTTTGATTCTTGGGAGCTCCTCTGAAGAATCAATAGTTTTAAAATCTTGGAAAAAAATATGGGAGAAGCTTCCACCAAACTGCATGCAAGCAGTCCTTACTGACATCATCCCAGGCCTCCATGATGATGTCAATTGCATTCTTGATGTTAAAGATCTTCCAAAATTGAAGAACACTGTCCTTATACCCCTCAGTGGCTGCAATCAGCTCTTAAGTGTGCATCTTAAATAATGAGCTTTAAAAGTTGCACCCTGGGTTGAAGGAGAGGTTGGAATCGATGGAATTGTGTTACACTCAACACAAGTTCGCGTTTTAGAAATAGCGTTCCCCCTATTCGTCAGTCACATTATAGCCAATTCGCATTGCCAGAACACATTATAGCAGAACCCCCTGTATTAGTTTTGGATAAATTAGAATTTAGTTTATACCAGAAAAGATATTTCCTGTACCTACAGCAAACATCTTATTAACCGGCACCTATGGGACCTGCAAGGTGCCAATTGATCAAATACTCCATTTGATCAAGAGATCCATGTAATCAATGTACATCACTATTATACTTTACTTACAGTATAAATCACAAATAAAAATGCAAATTTGCCTCAAATAAAAATTATCAGCAGGAAGCCTTCTCACTTGCATCCTCAACTCAGACATCACAGAAATTGCTATAATATGGTAAACTTGCAATATTTAGGTATATAATTTTTACTAGTTTATCAAGCGTGCTGGTTCATAAATTGCCAGTTAAAACAAAGTTTGCTGTATTTTGAAGCAACCATCCACCAGAGGCTGTTATGATTGTAGATGTCATCCTAAGTCTTAAAAATTTAGTGCATGACCAAGAATTGATTTATGGTCCGGTGAGGAAGGGTCACCGGACCCAAAACGTTAACTCTGTTTTCTCCTTCACAGATGCTGCCAGACCTGCTGAGCTTTTCCAGCAACTTTGTTTTTGTTCCTGATTTACAGCATCTGCAGTTCTTTTGGTTTTTAATTTCAATTCCCATACTGGCTGAGGTTACCATGAAAGACTCTCCTTCTCAACCTCTCCCTTAGCCTGAGGCTTGGTGACCCTCCGGTTAAACCACCACCAGTTGCCCTTCTCCAATGAGAGCAGCCTATAATCCGCTAGGATTATGGCAACGTTATTTTTATAATGCAATGGAAGTTAACATTAAGTTTGGAAGTGTTGTGGAATAATCAACTGAACGCTTTCTGATGTCAATATCATTTTCAAAGTCAGAATTTTAAAACAGCAACGTATTGGGTGGATTTCTGATCTGTAAAAAAAAAATCAGTGACATAAGCCAGTATGTGTCAGGGAGCAGAGAATTGCTGTAGTGTTATTGGAATATTGCATGCATTGTACTGGTTTATCACTGGGAGTATAAACATTGAAGGCCAATGTTTTGTTTGTTTTTAGTGCAGAATAATCAAGGATGATTTTAGCTTTGAAAACCCAGGGATTACAAGTTTTCAGGCAGTTTGAAGGAGATGAGAGTCAGTTGCAAGCATAGTTTCCCTCCTGAAAAAAAGTTAGGGGAAGAACAGTTAACTCAGTAGAAAAATTTGGCTTTAGAAGAATTAATATATGGCTCACAATAAACTTGCATTCTGTCGAAGGCTCAAAAATCTAGCAGGCAAGGTGATCCAACCACAGTTACCAAGTTCAAGTGTATACAGACCACAGGAAGAGGCTCAACAGTTGCTAGCAAGTCTGATGATTGGGAGATGTTAGATTTAGGGGATACTTGGATAGAGCATGAAAATGGCACAGAGGTAAGATCGATGACTATTAGGGTGAATGCTAGAAAGGCTCAAAGAACCGTATGGCCTTGCTCTTGATCCTGTTTCCTATGTTTCTATCAGCTAGCTCAATGATAATTAATTGTAGGCACCTATGATCCAACCCGTGAAGCAAACTTGGTATTCTCCAACCAAATCACTAAAGATACTTACAGTCTGTAATCTTCACAAAAAGGTTCCTGCCACAAAACAAAAAAAAAATGCAGGTCTAAACAAAATAAACACTTACTTCATTTTATATGTCTTGGCTCCAGCTGCTAGTGAAAGAATCTGATGACCCAAACAAATTCCAAATAATGGTTTTGGCTTCTCTTCACAAACAACTTTTCTGAGATTGCTAATTGTTAGTTGACAAAACTCAGGATCTCCCGGTCCATTACTTAGAAATAACCCATCAAGCTCTGTAAAACACAGATTAGTAATCTTGAGCAGGAATTTCAAATAATTAATAGATTCTTTCCCAGAACTTCACCAAAATAGATACAGCCATTGGTACTCATGGGCTTCATTTTCAGTTTTAGGAAGTGGCTTAAATTCTCCTGTCTACTTTTTTGTAGGTATTATCTTGGTGTGACTTAGGACTCCCTTGCAAGAGTGAAACAAATCTGACACTGCACAGAGAAGGAAACATTTGGTAACTACAACTTCAATATGCATTTCAAAATTTCTAGTTGACAACATAACAAATCTTCAAAAATTACATGTGAAATCCAATACCAGCATTTATTCCAATTTGCTTACAAACCTAAAAACAAATCATAACAACATCCCTTTCCAAAAAGGGAGTATCTCAGCTTGGTACTGCAAATTTTTTTTTGAAAAAAAGGCTTTACAAAATCATGCCCCATATATAAATGACTACTTCCTGGTGCACTTCAATTCTATACTTTATTCCACTCCTGTTTTATCAAGAATCTTTATCTTATGGCTAAGCCATAACATGAAACATGGCGCATCGACGTAGACAGATCAATAGATGGGACTCAAAAGATGGAAGATTTTAGGATGCAGTGCAATTATTGCAGTGCATATCACACAGGTTTCCAACTTTGCTTATTCTTTCATGCCAGGTAAAATAGTGCAGTTTAGGATCGTATCACGCTGGCCAATTAGGGAGGAAGGCATTGGTAAAGGTAGCGTAGGAAGGCAGGAGAACAACCTAATATTCTGTTCAGCATGAAACATTTAAAAGGATTAAGAACAACTGCAACAATGTTTCTGATATGGTACTTAATATAGTTTTGCAATGATATCATTTCTAACATTTTTTAAAAAACAAAAAATTGATTCATGGTGCATGGACGATAGACAGGGCCAACAGCTGTGGCCCATTCCCAAACCTTCCCTTCAAAAAAGTGGTGGTGAACCTCCATCTCAACTTGCTGCAGTGTACCTGGTTCAACTTTTCGGTAGTGGCTTGGAACATGCAGTACTTTAAAGGATATTTCTGCTCACCTTCGTTACTAATAGGATAATCCCATGGTACTACAATGACAGAAGCACCTCTCTTACAAAGGCTTCTGATTTGGTTGTACTTCATCCCACAGTCCACTGCCATAATTTTCACATCTCCAGAAGGATTGTATACTTTGGGCTCCTAATAATAAAACAAAGAGAACAGCTTTTAGCAGATCACCTTTGTAACTCACGGAGCAGAAATGCAAGATGTCTGGTGACCAAAATTCATTAGATCTTGGTAAGCCATTAGACAAAGTGTGTGGGAGAATTTAGTTTCATTGCTGCATGTAAATAAAACCACTGTGTAGCAACAAAACGTTGCAAGTATTAGGGCATGAATGAGACTTGTGGGAATAGTTAAAAAGTATAGGATATATATTACATACAAATACTGATGCTTTAATATTGTTAAAAATAACTTTTGCTGGCATCACTGCTGTAGCATCAGCAGCACTCTGATACATTCTACAATCAGCAGTAAGCTATATACTGCCCTCATGACTACAATGCAGAAGGATAGGGATACAAATGATAACAGGAATCCTATAATGTAAAGGTTAATTATAGCACCTTAACACAAACACTTCAGCTAATTTGAATCTTTCCAGTCTGTAGAGCACAGCAGCTTCTACTTTGCTTGAAAACCACTGCTATTTGAGAGATACTACTGCTGATATCTGAAAAAAAAAACATCAACTGGATTGCAGAAAGCCAACATTATTTATGAAAGGCAAATCTGCTTAACATCTATTGGCATCGATTGAGGATTTAACTCAATAGAGTAGAATAGGTAAGAATATGGTGCATTTGGATTTTCAGAAGGCAAGTGAAAACTAAGAGGTTCCACATACTTCAGTCACCTGCCCTGGCTTATTGCCCAAAAGAAGGTCTGGTTTTGCTCCTTCTCTAGTAAGAGCATCCATATATTGATAAAGTATGTGGATGCTCCTACTAGAAAAGGAGCAAAAATAGACAGTTCTGGGCAATAAGGCAGGGTAGGTGACTGAACTGAGAGTGGGGGAACAGTTTGGGTCTAGTGATCATAATTCTGTTAGTTTCAAAATGACTATGGAAAAGGATAAGCCTTCCACAAAAGTTAATGTTTTTAATTGGAGTAAGGCAAATTTTAATGGTATGAGACAAGAACTTTCAAGGTTGATTGCAGTAGACTGTTCACAGGTAAACGGTCTTCCGACAAGTGGGAGGAATTCAAAAGTGTGATGACGCAAGTTCAGAGGCATTTTGTTCCTGTTAGAGTGAACAGTAATTCTGGTAAGACAAAGGAACAATGGATGAGTAAAGATATTGAGATTCTAGTCAAGAATAAAACAGAATCTTATCTTGGATATAGACAACTTGGTTCAATTGAATCTCTTAATCAATATAAAGAGTGTAGGGACATTCTCACGAAAGAAATCAGGAAGGCAAAGACAGGTTATGAGCTAGCATTGGCAGATAAGGTTAAGGATAATCCAAAGAGTGTCTAAATATACATCAAGAGTAAGAAGACAGGGTCCCTTAAGGATCAAGGAAGTCATCATTGTATTGCACCCCAGGAGATGGGAGAGACACAAAATGAATATTTTGCATCAGTTTTTACTGTGGAGAAAGAAATGGAGTCTGCAGAACGTAGAGAAATAAATTTTAATGTTTCAAAAGCAGTTCACATTACAGAAGAGGATGTCCAGGAAGTCTTAAGAGAATATAAAAGTGGATAAACCTCTGGGATCTGATCAAATGTATCCCAGAACATCGTGGGAAGTAAGGGTGGAAATTATGAGACCCCCTGCAGAAATACTTGCATCATCAATATCTACGTGGGAGGTGCCTGATGAGTGGAAGATGGCTAATGTTGTACTTTTGTTTAAAAAAGGTTATAAGGAGAAACCAGGCAACTATGGACCTGTGAGTCTGACTTCAGTTGTGGGTAAATTGTTGGAGGTGATTATAAAAGATACGGTTTATGGACATTTGGAGAGGCAAAAATTGATTAGGGATAGTCAACATGGTTTTGTGTGAGGAAAATCATGCCTCACAAACTTGATTGAGTTTTGAGGTTATCAAAAAGGTTAATAATGGCAGAGCAGTAGACATTGTTTATTTAGATTTTAGTAAAGATCTTGACAAGGTTCCAGATGGTAGACTAATTAGTAAAGTTAGGTCACATGGGATTCAGGGTGAGCTTGCCAATTGGATGCATAATTTGCCCAAAGGCAGGAGCCAAACAGTAGTGGTGGAGGGTTGTTTTTTGGACTGGAGGCCTGTCACCAGCGGTGTTCCACTGGGATCAGTTCTGGGTACTCTTTTGTTTGTCATTTATATAAATGATTTGGATCTCAATATAGAAGGCATGGTTAGTAAGTTTGCAGGCAAGACCAAAATTAGTGGTATAGCAGACAGAAAGCCTTCTTCACTAAAATTACAAAAGGATCTTGACCAAATGGGTCAATGGGCTGAAAAATAGCAGATGGAGCTCAATCTGGATAAATGTGAGGTATTGCATTTTATCACAACAAACAAGGCTAGGGCTTATACAATTAATGGTAGGGCCTTTGGTAGTGTCGTAGAACAGACAGACCTAGGTGTGCAGGCATATAATACTTGGTAGTTTGCATCACATATAGAGAGAGTAGTTAAAAAGACATTTGGCACGTCTGCCTTCATTGCTCAGTCCTTTGAGTATAGGATTTGGGAAGTCATGTTAAGGTTGTACAGGATGTTGGCGAGGTCTCTTCTGGAATACTGTGTCCAGTTCTGGTCGTCCAATTACTATCAAGCTAGAGAGGGTTCAGATGAGATTTACCAGGTTGTTGCGAGGTATAAAAGATTTGAGTTATGAAGAAAAGCTGAATAGGCTGGGACCTTTTTTCACAGCAGCGTAGGAAGTTGAGAAGCCATTTGATAGCAGTTTATAAAATAATGAGATGTATGGATAGAGTTAATGGTAGTTGTCTTTTCCCAAGGATAGAAGATTTCAAGACTAGCACGCACACTTTTAAGGTGAGAGGAGAGATTTAAAACAGACACGAGAAGCAAGTTTTTTTTTAACACAGGGTGGTTCGCACGTGGAATGAACTTCCTCAGGAAGTGGTGGATGTGGGTACAATTACAGCGTTTAAAAGACATTTGGATAGATAAATGAATAGGAAAGGGATGTGGGACAGCAGCAGGCAGGTGGGACTACTTTAGTTTGGGTTTATATTCAGCATGGATTGGTTGGACCGAAGGGTCGGTTTCTAAGCTGTATGGCTCTATGAGAAGTTAATGGGCAAAGTTAAATCATGAGATAGAGGGTAATATACTGGCACTGATTGAGAATTGTTTGACAGATAGGAAAGAGAACATGAATACATGGATCTTTTTCCCTGGTGGCAGGCAGTGGCGGGATACTGCAAGGATTAGCGGTTGGTCTGCAGCTAATCAGAATAGATATAAATGACATGAATGAGGGAATTGAATGCAAAATTTCCAATTGTGCTGATGAAATAAAACTAGGTAGGATTGAGAGTTGTAAGGAGGATGCAAGGAGGTTTCATGGCAAATTAAGTTGGGTGGACAAACATATGGCAGATACAGCCCAATGTAGCTAAATGTGAAATTATAACTTCAGTGTGCAAAACATGAAGGCAGAATATCAGTTAAATGCTGATATATTTGGAAACGTGGATGTACAAAAGAACCTGTAAATCAGTTAATGGAAGTAGGCAGGCAGGTGCAGCAAGCAATTAGGAAGCTAAATGGTATATGTGACTTCGTTGCAAGAGGATTCGCATTCAGAAGTAAAAATATCAGAATGGCTGTCATACAGAGCCCTGGGTGAAGCAACACCTGCAGTATTGTGAACAGTTGTGGTCTCACTACCCAAGAAAGGATATACCTACCATACACAGAAGCAGAAGTTCACTGCACTGATATCAGGGATAGCAAGACCACCTATGAAGAGTGATTGGTTCAACTGCACCTGAATTCACTGGATGTAAGGGAATCTGATTGAAACACATAAAATGTTAATATGGTTGGATAGACTAGATGCAAGGAGGATGTTTCCCCTGGTTGGGAAGTCTAGGACAAGGGATCACAACCTCAGGATACAGGACAGACTGTTAGGACTCAGATGAGGAAAAATTCTTTCACTCAAAGGGAATTTTCTACCACAGAAGGCTGTGGATACCAAGTCATTGAATATATTCAAGAAAGAGATGGGGAAGTTTTGAGATTTTGAAGGCATAAAGGGGAATGGGGAGAAAAGAGGAATATAATGTGAGTTCATCTATTTTGGTAGGGATAATAGGAAAATGGACTATTATTTAAATGGTGAAATATTGCAGCATGCTGCTGTGCACAGGGACCTGGGTGTCCTTGTGCATGAATCTCAAAAGGTTGGTTTGCTGGTGCAGCAAATAATTAAGAAGGCAGATGGAATATTATCCTTCATTGCTACAGGGATGGAGATTAAAAACAGGCAAGTTATGCTGCAGTTATATAGGGTGCTGGTGAGGTCACACCTGGAGTACTGTATAGAGTTTTGGTCTCCTAATTTGAGAAAGGGTGTACAGGCACTGGTGTGTTGCAGAGGCAGTTCACTAGGTTGATTCTGGAATTGAGGGTTGGCTTTTGAGGAGAGATTGAGTAGACTGGAACTATACTTATTGGAATTTAGAAGAATGAAGGGGGAATCTTAGAGAAACATATAAAATTACAAAGGGAATAGATAAGACACGAGCAGGAAGGCTGTCTCCACTGGTGGACGAAACGACAACTATGGGGCAATAGCCTTAAAATAAGGGAGAGCAGTTTTAGGATTGAGTTGAGGAAGAACTTCTTCACCGAAAGGGTTGTGAATCTGTGAATTCCCTGCCCAGTGAAGCAGTTGAGTCAAGCTTGTTGCATGTTTTTATGGCAAAGATAGATTGATTTTTGAACAGAAAAGGAATTAAGGGTATACAGTGAGTGGGCGGGGTCCAAAAAAAAAAAATCAGCCATGATGTTATTGAGTGGCAGAGCAGGTTCAATGGGCCAGATGGCCTACTCCTGCTCCTACTTCTTACGTTCTTAAAGCAGAACTGGTAAGAGTGAACCGACAATTTGGGTTAAGGTAAAGGTCAATCACGGTACTGCAAGCTATTTAAGCAGGGGGACACAAAACAAATGTAGTGGTAGTCGGCGACAGCACAGTCAGGAGATTGATATTTTTCTTTGCAGCCAGAAGTGAGTCCAGTTGGCTGTGTTGTCTGCCCAATGCCAGGGCTCAGGGTATTTGCTTAGGGCTAGAGAAGAACTTGCAGTGAAAGGGGAGGATCCAGTTGTCATGGCCTATGTAGGCAATGATATAAGCAGAACTAGGAAAGAGGTTTTGTACAGCCAGAATGAGGAGCTAGGCACCAAATTAGGAAGCAGAACCTCAGAAGTATTGAAAGGCAAAATTACTATAGTTCCAGAGGACTACAGACTGCTTCCTCATCAGAATGGCAGTTGGTGGTGAATTTAACCTGAGAGTCACCATGCCTCAGGTGAGGGAGGAAGCTGAGTTGGCACGATCTTCATGGTAACCACAGCCAGTATGGGAATTGAACCCATGCTGCTGGCATCACTCTGTATCACAAACCAGTCATTCAATTGTGTTGCAATGACGTACATTTAAGGAAATATTCCAGAAAACTCAGAATAGATACATTCCAATACAAGTCAAAGATAACATTAAATTTGAAAAGACATATAAATATGCAAAGGTAGGTGGCAGGTCAGAAGGTTGGACAAACTATAACAGGGTAAAAAATTACTACAAGATTGATTAATAAGGAGGGAAAGGTTGGACTGTAAGAAAAACTTAGCGAAAAGTATAAAAACAGATAGGAAAAGTTTCTTCAGATATTTGAAAGGAGAGTTAAAGTAAGGATTGGTCCTAAGGAAAATAGGAGTCTGGGGAATTAGCAATAGAATATAAAGTGACAGCAGCAAAATGAATTTCTGAAGAAGGGTCTAGGCCCGAAATGTCAGCCTTCCTGCTCCTCTGATGCTGCTTGGCCTGCTGTGTTCATCCAGCTCTGCACCTGGTTATGTCAGATATTTTGTATCAGTCTTCATTAGAGAGGATACAAATAACATCGCAGAAATAGCTGTAGTTCAGGAATTGACAGGGAGGGAGGAACTCAAGAAAATTATCATCAGGGAAGCAGTATAGAGCAAATTGTTGGAATTGCATGTTCACAAGTCCCTAGGTCCTAATGGATTTCATTCTAAGATCTTAAAAGAAGTAGTTAGTGAGTTAGTTGCATTGGTTTTAATTTCAGGGCAGGTTCCTTCAGATTGGAAAATAGCTCCGTAAGTCCTTTACTCAAAAAGGGCAGAAAGCAGAAGACTACACATCAAATAGCTTACCATCTGACATAGGGAAACTGATAGAAGATATTATTAAAGATGTTATAACAGGGCGTTTGGATAAATTCAAGGTAATCAGATAGAGGCAACGTAGTTTTCTCAAAAGGAAATCACTTTTAACTAATTTATTAGAGTTCTTAGAGGAAGTGGTAGAAACAAGTACAGTTACAACATTTAAAAGACATTTGGACAGGTACATGGATAGCAAAGGTGTACAAAGATACAGGCCAAACACAGGCAAGTGGGACTAGCTTTGTTTAGGAAACTTGGTCAGCATGGATGAGTTGGACTGAACGGTCTGCTTCCAAGCTGTATGGCTTGAATGACTATAGCACTGAGGATCAGCCATAATCATACTGAATGGCAAAGATGACTCAAAGGGCCAAAAACCTACTCCTATTCCTAGTTTATACATTTCTCTGACTCCTTCAATTATAGATCAAAGTTTTGACATTCATGCTTTTAACGGCCACTCAATGCTGATCATACTATACAAAGTTCTTAAAAAATAATTTCTGAATTCTAAAATGTGAAAATATACAGTAAAATAAAGTTGCCTTAAACCAGGATCAATAGAATTCTGTAACTTCATTGACTTGTTGAAGCTAAAAAAAATTGTGGATCAAGTATAATTTAGATGCAGATCAAGAACAAATAGCAGGGTTGACAAATAGCACTGCAATTCTCTAATAGTTTTAAATTTCAACAACCTGAACCACGTCCAAATTCCCTGCAAGCTCTGGGCAGAGATTAGTCAGAACCCGAATTCTCTGACAACACCTGAATTTATCAGCCAACTCCAACATAAATCCACTGCATTTCACAGACTGGAGTTGAACTGGACACCAAATCAGGAAAAGATGGACTAAGCAAAGCAGGAAAAGTTTACCTGTAAATCAGAAAAACTGATAAAGTATGAAATGCGATCGAGAAAGGGCAACAGCTCTAAAGCTAATGGTAGAATGGTAGATACAAACAGAAGGCTAGAATTCAGGATATTAAAAATGACAGCGGCAGGGGTAGGGTAGAAAAGGCTATGTTTGTAAGAAAAAAAAATTAACATGTTAAATTTCTGTATGGGAAGCCAGAGAAGACCAGTGAGATGAGCAGGTGCGATTTAATGCGACAGGAAAGAGCAAAGTTTTAAACAAGTTAAGGATCACAGTCAGAGGTGACTGGACGCCAGCAAAGAAGATACTGAAATAAGAAAGTCTAAAAGCGGCACAGTGGCTCAGTGGTTAGCACTGCTGCCTCACGATGCCAGGGACCCGAGTGTGATTCAACCCTCAGGCGAATATCTATGTGGAGCTTCCCAGTGTCTGCATGGGTTTCCACCAGGTGCTCCCATTTCCTCCCCCAGTCCAAAGATGTGCATGTTAGGCGAGTTGGCCATGCTAAATTGTCCGTAGTGTTCAGGGATGTGTAGATTAGGTGGGTTAGCCATGAGAAGTGTAGGGTTACACTGTAGGATGCAATGGATTCTGTTGTTACGGCCTTCCACAGTAGTAGTATTACAATAGGAATCAAAACTGGTAACACTGCAGTAGTGAAAGTCAACAATTTCGCTGACAGAAAGGATGGAAGATTTGCCATTCAGTTGTGGATTAAAAAGGGTGTCAATGTTCTGCCCAGTTTGTTCAGCCCAAGAGAGCAGCCCAGAAGCAGGTCAGTGGCAAGGAAGTGGAGATTAGTGTTGGTGCAGCCTTGATAGGCTAAAGGGCCTGTTCCTGTCTTCCTGATGTTGAATAGGTGATTCAGCAGTCTGATGACATGAGGATAATCAGCTGATTGAGGGGCTGTAGTAGAAGAGATAAATTTGAGGGTCACGATCAAACATGGAAGCTAATCCAAAGCCTATGAATGACATTGCAGAGGAGCAGCATATAATTGAAGAAGGGATGGCTATCCAGGATGAATTTCTTTGCAGATTCCTATGAGGATGCAGGAACAATGGGAGGAATCAATGCTGTAAGTGCACGGACTATGTTCAGGAAATCGTACTCAAATCAGAATGTTTAGGAACATTGAGGTAATTTATATAGTGAACAAGAACCACCGTAGGTTGTGGGCAGAAGCAAGTACAATAGCAACGTTTAAAAAAGCATCTTCACAGATGCTTGAAAAGGTAGGCAATAGAGGGATACAGAATAAGGGGAGGCAACGGCCTAGTGGTATTATTGCTGGACTGTTAATCCAGAGACCCAGCTAATATTCTGGGGTCCTGAGTTCAAATCCAACCATGGAAGATGGTGGAATTTGAATTCAATAAAAATCTGGAATTGAGAGACTAATTATGACTATGAAACCATTATCAACTGTCAGAAAAATCGATCTGGTTCACTAATGTCCTTTAGCGAAGGGAACTGCGATCCTTACCTGGTCTGGCTTACATGTGTATCCAGACCCACAGCAATGTAGCTGACTCTTAACTACTTCTGGGCAATTAGGAATGGGCAATAAATGCTGGCCTAGTCAGTGACACCCTCATTCCATGAATGAATAAAAGAAAAAGCTTTTTAGTTTAGAAAAGGCATCATGTGTCCGCACTAGCTTGGTGAGCCAAACGGCCCACTCCCGTGCTGTATTAAATCAATTCTAAGGGGACTTGATAATATATTTTACTGTAACAATGAGAAAAGTCTTCATTGGATTACACTTAGAGTCACAGAGATACAGCACAGAAACAGGCCCTTGGGTCCAACCAATCCATGTCAAATATAATCTCAAACTGAACTAGTCCCACCTGCCTGCTCCTGGCCCAAATCCCTCCAAACCTTTTGTATTCATGTACTTATCTAAGAGTCTTTTAAACGTTGTAAATGTGCCCACATCCACCACTTTCTCAGGAAGTTCACTTCACACACAATTCACCCTCTGTGTAAAAAAATTTGCCCCTCTGTTTTTTAAACCTCTCTCCTCTCATCTTAAAAATATGCTCCCTAGTCTTGAAATCCTCAATCCTAGGGAAAAGACAACTACCATTAACACTATGTATATACCCCCCTCACGATTTTATAAACCTCCATAAAAGTCACTTCCCAACCTCCTACACTCCGGTGAAAGAAGTCTCGGCCTATCCAGCCTCTCCTTATAACTCAAACCTTCCACACTTGGCAACATCCTGGTAAATCTCTTCTGAACCCTCTATAGCTTACTAATATCTTCCTATAACAAGACCACCAGAACTGGACACAGTACTTCAGAAAAGGTCTCACGAATGTCCCTTACAATCTCAACATGACTTCTTAACTCCTATACTCAAAAGTACTGAGCAATGAAGGCAAGTGTACCAAATGCATATTTAACCAGCCTGTCTATGTGTGACACAAACTTCAAAGAATTATGTACCTGAACCCATAGCTCACTCTGTTCTACAACACTACCGAAGGTCCCACCCATAACTGTATAAATCCTGCCTGTTTGTTGTACCAAAATGAAATGCCTCGCATTTATCCAAATTAAACTTCATCTGCCATTTGTCAGCCCATTTGCCCATTTCTGTGGAACACCTTGGTTCTATTTTGTGTATTAAAGATGACATAAATTTGTTGCTTTAAATGCTTAAAGCAGTCGTTATGAAATTGGATACAATACCAAATTACCTAGACTGGGAAGGTCTAGGAGGATTTAGTACTGACAAACCTTGAATGGTCTTTTTGCACTCTTGTGTTTTTTTTTACCTTAATGGAAATTTCCTTCACCAAATGTCTGTTATTTGGGTCTTCATAAGGAAGATTGTTCACGTCTGTCCCATCTATGACCAGCTTTCCCAGCAATGTGCCTTTTTCTCGAATCTTCTTTGTTAGGCTTCTGGTATCCACACCTAATCGGTTTTAAGAGTATAATATTACTTCACAAAACATCTTAAGGAGACTGTGTGTTGGCTAGAAGGCATTTGTAATTGATTCTAAGAAAGTAATGCCAAAGTCAATACTTTCAATTAATGAATATGTATTTTGAATGAGTATTTTATTTATTTTTTAAAAAGTTCTACAAAAATAAAAATCAGCTAATAAATGCAACAACCAGTTTGTCAAATAAATTATTTTGTTATTTCAATCTTCTGAAATAAATATAGATGTAGGTAGCTTGTCAGTGTAATGAAACGAAGATTCATGTTCCAATTACTTTTCCCTACCCTCAGCATAAAATTCACTTGTATAGCTCGGTCACTCAAACACAAAATGTTAACATTGAGCTGTATTTAAGACAGAACAACAGATCAACTTGGCCTTAGCAACGTTATGAGAAGAAAATGAGTTGCAGACAATGTAGAATTATTTAGCCACTAAAAGCCCTGCCTATATTCTCTTTTAAAACAAGCAACTTATCTGAAGGCTCAGGAGATAAAGACTGTACAAGGTTGAACAGAAATAGGGCAAGTCGAAGATTTAATTTGATTATAGAAACAGTATAGGAGCATGAAACAAAGTACCACCTTACGTAATAGGTAATAAGTGTTGGAAGCCAGCTGATTTAGAAACACGACTGCTCGAGTTCAACGATTGAGAACTGGACAGCAGACAATGTTAATCAAGTAATAAATTTGTCAAAGCTACATCAGCAATGGTTACCAGAACAAAAAAGGTCTCTGATTTGATCTGTAAACATCAATTTTATCGGATGTAGCCATGCAAAATGTGAATGAATCAACATACAACAATCTACTTTAGGGTTTTTCTGGTGCACTGATGGTAATCCTAACTCCAGGTCAGAAGGTCTGGATTCAAGTCTCACCTGCCACACAGTTGTCAACTCTCAACAGATTGATTAAAAAGACGAAAAACTACTTAGCTACAAAAGACTCACTGGTAATTTGCTACTGACCTCAAAAGTTAATCTGACTGTTTCATAAAAGTTGTGAAGAATTGTTGGATGTATCAATATGCATTAAAAAAGTGCAAAGCAGGTCACAATATTCCATGTTGTACCTGTATTGGAGGCATGTAGTGCAGCGAATAAAATCTGCAATCCAACTGGAGCAATGTGTAAATTCCTGCTGACCAGAATTTTTATATTTGAAATACAAACATACAGAACAAAGGTCCTTCAGGCAAAGATTACTGCCATTCTTACACAACAGGCGTAATGTGACTCCAGACTCTCACCAATGTGTTGCTTCTTTACTGTTATCTGACATGGCCAAACAAGCTAGCATGCCTCTATGAAGTCTAAACAAAGGAATGAAATTATACAGATCATTCAACATCAATCTAGGCACCACAAAAAGACGAGGAAAATAGATCTGTCAAACTCAAAATCCTCCTTACCAAAATCGGGAGTGGTTTTTGCACAATTGAATAAAGCAACAACCTTACAGCATATTCACAGAATTACAGCTTACAAACAATATCACAGAAACCATCATCATCATCCCCAATTCTGTTCTGTCCCACCTGCAGACCAGACATACCAAAGGTGATGACACAGTAGGATTCAATCAGACAAGAATTGCTTACAGACTCTATGAAATTGCGTAGCATCAGGTCAAATGTGGACAAGGAAACCTCCTGATTACCACCTACTGTATCACCCCCAGTCCCTGATCACAAATGTGGCTGGCCATGTCAGTACTGATTGGAGTGACCACCACAGAGCCATTGTGGAGACAAAGTCCCATCTTAACATGATAGAGAGTATCGTCAATGTCATGTGGCACTACTATTGTGCTAAGTGGTTCAGGACAGATGTAGAACAGATCTAGTAACTCAAAACTAGGCATCCATGAACCTCTGTTGTCCATCAGCAGTAGCACAATTCTATTTCATCACAGTATGGACCCTATAGCCTGGCATAACTTCTACCTTATAAAAATACCAGCAACGTGGAAAATCAACCCTGGTTAAATAAAAATGAAGGAGGGCATGCTAGGAACAGCATCAGGCATACCCAAAAATGAAGTGTTAAACTGGTAAAGTCTGACCTGCCAGTGGGGTAGGACAGACTTAGGGACAGTGATGATGGTTTCTACAATACCGCAAACACAGCATGCCAACAGCAGAAGTAGTCTGTAAAAGATAGGGCTAAGCAATCCCACAACCAACAGATCAGATCTAAGTTCTACAGTCCTGCCACGTCCAGTGGTAGACAAGTAAACCATTAACAGGAGGAGGAGGCTTCATTAATATCCCCATCCTCAATGTTGGGGGAACACAATACTTCAGTGCAACAAACAATGCTGAAACATCTGTAAGCATCTTCAGACCAAAGTCTGAGTCATTGACCCAACTTTGCTGCTTCCCAAGGTTCCCAGGTTTACAGATATTAGTCTTCAGCCAATTTAATTCACTTTATATGATATCAAGAAATGGCTGAGGACACTGGACATTACAGCAGCAAGAGCCCTGAAAACGTTCCAGCAATAATACTGAAGACTTGAGCTCCAAAATATGCTGCATTCCGAGCTAAACTATTCCAGTGCAATGACAACACTGGCATCTATCCCATAATTAGGGAAATTGAGGAAAATTGTCCCTATATGTCCTAAACACAAAAGGAAAGGACAAATCCAACTCAGCCAATCACCACCCTAATCAGTCTACGCGCAAACATCAGCCAACTGTACTTAACAGTGCTATCAACCAGCATTTGCAAAGCGATAACCCACTCTGACATTCAGTTTGAATTCTGCCAAGGTCACTCTACTCCTGACTTCATTATAGCTTTGCTTGGACAGAAGAGCTGAACTCCGGAGGAATTTTGAAAACCAACTGCCCTCAACATCAAGATATCATTTGACAGGGCTTTGCATCAAGGAGCACTAGCAAAACAAAATGGGATCAATCATCTCAGCTCCAGGACAGGAGTTCCCTAAGGTTGTATTCTAGGCCCAACCGCCTTCAGCTGCTTCACCAATAACCTTCTCTCCATCGTAAGACTGGATGTGGGGGATGTTTGCCAATAATTACAACATCCCTGAGATTACCACTGACAAGAAAATGAACTGGGCAATCTAGAAAACATTGTGGCTACAGGCAGGTCAGAGGCTAGGAATACGCCACAAACATATACTCTCTTCACTATCGACACACAGTAGCAGCAGTGTGTACCATCTCCCATCAGAAATGCACCAAAGCTCCTTAGACGGATCCTTCTAACCTATGATCATTTCCAACTAATAGAACAAAGGCAGCAGATACATGGGAACACCACAGTCACCAAAAGTTCCCCTTAAAGCCACTCAGCACCCTAACTTGGAAATAAAATCAGTTTCTTCATAGCACCTGTGTCAAAAGCTTGGAACTTCCCTCATACTTAGACCATGGCGTCCTTACACCTCAACCAGTGCAGCTGTTCAAACATTCTCCACGGCAATTAGGCCAATAAAATCCACGTCTTAACATACAGACAAAAGAAAATGAAATGAATACCTAAGCCCTAATGTTAAGTAGTTTTTCATCCTATTATCCAATTTTCTAACTAGCTATCAGTATTAGATCCACATCTTGCATATCTGTGCAATGTTGTTTTTGTGGTCAACCCCCAACAAAATTCCCTTGCCTGACTCACTATGGAAGCATTACATCATTGGCTTCATTTCTTGAATTCATGCCTCAGCTTTGGTTTGGCCCCGCTGGCTTCCAGTCATGGCCAAATTGCTTACCGCAGCTACCTCTGTCTGTAACTCGAGTCAGGCTCGCCAAGAGCCATGGTTGGTACAAGGTATCTATTTAAAACATTCTTAATTCTTTCATATGACATTGCTCCCAATATCTTTCTGCTCTCCCATCTTTCAGATTGGCTTATGCTGACAACCTCTTTTTGTATTGAGGTAGTTTGGCTCCCTTATGAGAGCTTTCCACTTTTGGCCTGCTCTGTCCATGAAAGCAGGTTTCTCTGTCCAGTTTAATCCACCTTTTCTAATTCACCCACCCATTGAAACAGTTCATTACTGCCATGTATCTTCTCTACTCATATCCACCTCGCCCTTCCTGACTCAAGTACACCATATTATTTTCTTAACCTGTGACCAAAGCCAGAAAAGTTGACCAAAATGATCTTAAAATTTACAAATTCCAAGATGGATAACTTCTTACCCTCTAATGCCGGAATTCCTTGTTCTTTCAACCACTGGTCTAATGAGCGAATTGAGCTCCAGTGACTTGGATGCTGTGAATTTTCACCAATCACTAATGCTGCAGCGTGAATTTTGGAAGATTCAAACCACTAAAATAGTATAAAGTATGAAAATTAAACTAGAATGGCTCGCCAGTGGCGGATAAAATGTAAAGAGAAATCTAAATCTTCCAAGAAACGAGTTCTAGCACAAAATACAGTAAGTGCTGAAAATCTAATAGAAAATGCTGAAAGAATACCCAACAGGGCCAGCATCTGTGGAGATAAACAATATTAATGTTTCACCAATAACCTTTCATCAGAACAATCTAGTATCCATTTAGAAAAAACAAAATGCTATACAATATAATATATATTTTGTACAAATGCTACCATTTGAGTCTTAAATATTGGTATCTTTGAAATAACTGCGGCACGGTATTTCCTAATTAAGCAGATTTGTAATTTTGTATAAGTAGCATGATATATATCAGGGTAACATATGGACAAGTTATGGTCATTTGTAGCTGCTGTTATTATAGAAGCAGGTCATGGTTATTAATTACAGGATACTCAGGTAAATTGCTTACCACAGGTGCTCGTTGCAGCCCCCACCCCATCTCTGAAGTTTAGTAATTATTGAAATGTTGCCATTCTGGAAATTTTGTTAAAGATTTTACGATTGGTGAGTCTTCTCTGGTTTAAGCTACTCATTGAAACAAATATTATTCATTATCATCTAATATTCACTTTCTATTATGGGTAAAATTTATAGCTAACTTAATTTGTATGTTATTTGGAATTTTAGCTTGTGATTCTGGATTCTAATGAAATTCAGCGAGGATTTTGTTTTTTAATTTGTGAGGTAGATGTTTTATGGTTAGTCTTGCAACAGGTTTGAATTTGCATAAAGTGTGAAACAGTCCAATCTTTTCTGCTGATAATGTTTTGCTGAAATAATTATCTTCCCTCTGGAATAACTTCATGGAGGCTGGTACCCCACCACCAAGTCACCCTTGATTTACACGTGTGTAGTACTTGACACTGTTTCGGCTTCCTCAGAGCTGGCTCTCAGCATGGACAAAACCTCTGACACTCCTGTGTATATTTGTCAACCAGGGCTCCCTGACTGGACCAGGTTAACAGCCGAATCAGGGAACTTGTATTCTACAAAGTTCACCTGGCTGACCTCTGCAAACCACCATACCCTGTAAGCTTATAGTATGATGCTTCAGTTAATGGGAAGGAAGCGAGTGAATTTAAAGCAGCAACGCCCTCGCAGAATGGATGACATAATAGTTTAATTAAGAAGCTATTGTGCTGTTTGTCTTCTTTGAGAGCTTGGTTTTCTTTTTCATTATATCTTTGGTCTGTGATCACTGTTTTGTGCTCACAGGTGATCTCAACGAGAGAGTAGAGAAAATAATTTGTTCAGCCCAGATAATAAGTCAAAGACTCGTAGCATTGCTGTGCAAACGGAGAACCACGTTTCCAGCTTCCTTCAGGGATCTCTCTCAACAATGGATGGATTAAAATTAGTCAAGTTAATGTGAAGCTCTCCAGTAGCCACTGCACATTGCTAAAAATAATTAGGTTGATGTGACAATAGTTTGCCTCTGCTCCACAAAAGTAGACTAAAATGTAGAAAATGCTTCAACCTGGTTGGTCCCATTGTTATAGGATGGTCATTGTATGTTTCCGCATTAAAGTGATCATTATATGTGCACAGTACTTGACACTGTTTCGGCTTCCTCAGAGCTGGCTCTCAGCATGAACAAACCTCTGACACTCCTGTGTATATCTATCAACCAGGGACATTGTGGCAAGCTAGGAAAGAAATTGCAGTGTCCGTAGCAGAGATATTTGCATGATCAACACAGAGGAGGTCCAAAAGGAAAGCCAATGTTGTTCCTTTGTTTAAGAAGTGTGGCAAGGATAATCCAGATAATTACAGGCCGGTGAACCTTGCGTCTGAGGTAGGAAAATTATTGGAGAGGATTCTTCGAGATGTGATTTACTCCCACTTGGAAATAAGTGGGCATATTAGCGAGAGGCAACATAGTTTTGTTAAGGGGAGGTCATGTCTCACTAACTTGGTTGAGTTTTTTGAGGAAGTGACAAAGATGATCGATGAGGGTAGGGCAGTGGATGTTGTCTACACAGACTTCAGCAAGGCCTTTGACAGGTTGGCAGGCTGATACAGAAGGTAAAGTCGTATGGGGTCAGAGGTGAGCTTGCAAGATGTATAAAAAACTGGCTCGGTCATTGAAGACAGAGGGTATCAGTGGAACGGTGTGTTTCTGAATGGAGGGCTGTGACTAGTGGCATTCCTCAAGGATCAGTTTTGGTATGTTTGCTACTTATAAATGATTTGGAGGAGAATGTAACTGGTCTGATTAGTAAGTTTGAGGATGACACAAAGGTTGGTGGGATTGCAGATAGCGATGAGGACCGTCAAAGGGTACAGCAGGATATAGATCGGTTGGTGACTTGGGCAAAGAGATTGCAGATGGAGTTTAATCTGGAAAAATGTGAGGTAATGCATGTTGGAAGGTCTAATCCAGATGAAAAATATACAGTAAATGGCAGAACCCTTAAGAGTACTGATAGGCAGAGGGATCTGGGTGTACAGGTACACGTCACTGAAAGTGGCAACACGGGTGGAGAAGGTAGTTAACAAGGCATACTACATGCTTGCCTTCATTGGCTAGGGCATTGAGTTTAAAAATTGGCAGGTAATGTTGCAGCTTTATAGAGCCTTACTTAGGCTGCGTTTGGAATACTGTGTTCAATTCTGGTCACCACACTACCAAAAGGATGTGGTGGCTTTGGAGAGGGTACAGAAAAGATTTTCCTGGATGTTGCCTTGTATGGAGGGCATTAGTTACAAGGAGAGGTTGGGAAAAACTTGGGTTGTTCTCACTGGAACGACGGAGGTTGAGGGGTGACCTGATAGAGGTCTGCAAGATTATGAAGGGCATGGACAGAGTGGACAGTCAGAAGCTTTTTCCCAGGATGGAAGAGTCAGTTACTAGGGGGCATAGGTTTAAGGTGCGAGGGGCAAGGTTTAAAGGTGATGTATGAGGCAAGTTTTTTTTCCACAGAGGGTGATCGGTCCCTGGAACTCGCTGCCAGGGGAGGTAGTGGAAGCAGATACAATAATGACTTTTAAAGGGCGTCTTGATAAATACATTACTAGAATGGGAATAGAGGGATACAGTCCCCAGAAGGGTAGGGGGTTTTAGTTGCGACGGGCAACATGTCGGTGTAGACTTGGAGGGCTGAAGGGCCTGTTCCTGCGCTTTAATTTTCTTGGTTCAATAGCTGCAGGTGAGTTGCTGAAAGACTAGAGGGTGGTTAATGTTGCGCCATTATTTCAGAAAGGTTGCAAGGAAAAGCCAGGGAACTACAGACCAGTGAGCTTAAAAGAAGCGTGGGTAAGCTGTTGGAGGGGATTCTGAGAGGCAGAAATGTACATGCATTTGGAAAGGCAAGGACTGATTACTTATAGTCAGCATGGCTTTGTGCATGGGAAATCTTATTTCATAAATATGATTAAGTTTTTTTGAAGAGTTGACCAAGAAGATAGATGAAAACAGAGCAGATTTGGAGGAGAATATAGAAAGCATGGTTAGCAAGTTTACGGATGACACCAAAATTGGTGGTTACAGTGGACAGTGAAGAAGGTTATCTAAGAGTGCAACAGCATGTTGATCAACTGGGTCAATGGACCAAGGAATGGCAGATGGAGTTTAAAGCAGTTAAATGCAAAGTGTTGCATTTTGGTAAGATAAACTAGGACAGGACTTACACAATTAATGGTAGGATCCCAGGGAGCAAGTTGAACAGAGATAGAGGGGTGCGGGAACATAGTTCCTTGAAAGTGGTGTCACAGGTACACAGGGTGGTGAAGGCGGTGTTTGGAATACTTGTCTTCATCAGTCAGAGCATTGAGTATAGGAGTTGGGGCATCATGTTTCAACTGGACCAGATATTGGCATGGCCAGATACACCTTAGAGCACAATTCTGGTCTCCATACTATAGGAAGCCTGTTGTTATACTAGAAAGGGTGCAAAAAAAATTTACAAAGAGGTTACTGATACTAGAGGGTTTGAGTTATAAGGAGAGGCTAGAGTTTTTTTTTGCTGGAGGGTGACCTTGTAGAGGTTTATAAAATCATGAGAGGCATAGATAAGAAGAACAGCCAAGGTCTTTTCCCCCAGGGTAGGGGAGTACAAACCTAGAGGCCATAGGTTTAAGATGAGAGGAAAAAGATTTAAAAGGGACCTGAGGGGCAACTATTTCCACACACAGGGTGGTGCATATATGGAATGGGCTGGCAGAGGACATGGTAGAAGCGGGTACAAACATTTAAGAGAAACTTGGACAAGTAGATGGATATGAAAGGTTTAAAGGGATATGGGCCAAACACAGGCAAATGCGACTAGTTCAGTTTAGGATATCTGGTCGAGTTGAGCCAAAGGGCCTGTTGCAACACTGCATGCTCTATGACTCTAACCTTTATTCATTTAATGCAAACAGCTCCAATGCAGAGAAATTTCCTTCTGTTCAAGACTATCATTAGAACATTAACAGCAAGCTTTTCTTTAACCAATCAATGAGAATTAAAAGGGATTGTCTTATTTTTTTTCTACTGACATCAATAAAATGGTGGGCTGAGAGTAGCATGGAACTTGCAGCTGCTCCTGAGATGCATGCTTATTTCTAGATTTTTTAGGGTTATTACATTTCAGTAGTACAAGATTTTCTCGATTCATTTTTGGTTCTTTTAGTCAACAATGCGAAAAACCCCTGAAAACAAGTGTGATTTTATTTCAAACGGAGTACTGTTAACAGACCTTTTAGAGAGGCCTACACAGACAGCTTTTTTAACTCTAAAATTATATGCATAGAAGACAGTTGTTTTTGAACATTGCTAAGTAATTTTATTTTAAAAATCACACAGGAGAGTTTTTTTTAAATTATAGAGAATTTTTTTAAATCATGGAGGAAAGGGTATTTTTTAAAGCAGTGTTGTGTTTATGAAGCCTTTGGAGAGGCCTACACATGCACGGCTCTAGAGTGAGTTTTTTTTAAATATCAGAAGTTTTAAAGCTGTCTTCTGGACCACTTAAGCAGGAATCTTTTTTTTTTTTTCTAAATTCAATTGTTCAGCTAAGTAGTTGATTTTATTTACGATTTACATGTTTGATCTTTTTTATTTCTTATTTTTTGTCCGCTTGATATTAACTCTTTGGGTAAGGGAAAATAATTTACTTTATATGTAAGGTGCTATTGTAAGCTATTCCTTTTTAGGCTTAATGTCATTGCAGGCACGCAAAAGACAGTTAGATGGCTAGGAGATTGAGAGAAATGATTACACAGCAGGATCAGTCAGATAGATGGGTGACTGAGGAAATGTAAGAAAGTAGTTCAGAAGTCTCCTGTAGCTATTTCTCTCCAAACCAGACACTCAGCTTTGGGTACTGTGGAAAAGGATAGTCTGTCAGAGGAAAATAGAACAGACAGTTAGAACCTGGGCACTAACAATGTATCTTATGTTAAAAAAAACTTAAAAGAATAACTGTTACAGGAGACTGCTGTCAAGGTCATAGACAGGAGCTTCTGCAGCAGTCAGCGGGAATCTAGATAATATGTTGCTTTCCTAGCGCCAGGAGTAAGAAGTCTCAAAACATTTAAAGCATATTGTTAAAGGGGACAGTGAGAAACTGGAAGTTATTGTATATATTTGTACAGGCTTTGCAGAATGAATGTTAAGAAGTTAGGTAGAAGATTAAAAAACCTCAAAAGTAGAAATCCCTGGTTTACTCCCGGCGCCAAGCTTGAATGAAGGAAAGAAAATAAGGACAAAGGAGATAAATCAACGACTGAAGAGGTGGTCTAATGTTCAGGGAGTCAGGTTCTTGGATCACTGGGATCTCTTCTGGGTCAGAAAAGACCTGTCCAAAAAGGATGGGTTTTACCTGTGCTGGAAAGGGACCAACATCCTAGCAGGAAGATTTGCTAATTCTATTAAGGAAGACTATAAACTATTAAGGGGTGGTGGTTGTGGTGGTGGTGGAGGGAGCCTTAGTAGCAGAGTAAATATAAAGACAGACGATGATGGTATTGAATCTGAAAAGAACAAATTAATCAGAAAAGACAGACAACAGCAAATCAGAGAACCAACTGAAGAATTAAATCACATTTATTTCAATGCAAGGGGTCTTACAGGTAAAGCTGATGATCTCAAGGCATATTTAGGAACAGGGGATTGGAACATCATAGCTACTTCAGAAACTTGGCTGAGGGATGCACAGGACTTGTAGCTCAGTGTTCCGGTTTCAGATGCCATTGGAAGGATAGAAAGGCAAAAAAGGAGTGGGAGTGGTGTTTTTGATTAAGGAAAACATTACTGTTATAACTAGAGAAGATATTTCTGAATAATCATCCTGTGAACACATATGGATTGAAATTAGAAATAAAAAAGGAATGATCACCTTAATGAGATCATATAGACGTCCAATAGTCAGAGGGAAATTGAGGAACAAATCTGTCTAGAGATCTCAAATATATGTAAAAATAATAAGGTTGTAATAGTAGGTGATTTTAAATTTTCCAAACGTTGACTGAAACTACTATAGTGTTAAACATCTGCATGGTGAAGAATTTGTTAAATGTGTTCAAGAAAATTCTCTTTGTCAACATGGAAAATTCCTACTAGAGTAGGAGCAAAACTTGACCTTCTCTTGGGTAATAAGACAGAACAAGTGACTGAAGTGATAGTCCATGAACATTTGGGTCTAGTGATCATAATTCTATTCACTAAAAATTGTTATGGAAAAGGATTAGCCTTCCAAAAAGATTGAAGTTTTTAATTTGTGTAAGGCAAATTTTAATGGTATGAGACAAGAACGTTCAAAAGTTGATTGGTTGGAGACTGCTCGCAGATAAAGGAACACCTGATAAATGGGAGGCTTTCAAAAATATGATAATGAGCGTTCAGAGGCATTATTTTCCTGTTAGAGTGAAAGGTGAGGCTGGTAGGATTAGAGAACAATGGATGAATGCAGATATTGCAGTCCGAGTCAAGAATAAATAAAAATCATATGTTAGATATAGACAATTGGGTTCAAATGAACCTCTTGAACTGTTTAAAGAGTGTCGGGGCATTTTTAAAAGGATATCAGGAAAGCAAAGAGAGGATGAACTATCCTTGGCAAATAGGGTCAAGGACAATCCAGAGATTCTACAAGTACATTATGATGAAGAGAACAACTAGAGAGGGAGTAGGGCCCTTTAAAGATTGAAAAGGTCATCTCTGTGTTGAGTCTCAAGAGATGGGAGAGATATCAAATGAATATTTCATGTCAGTTTTTACTATGGAGAAAGAAATGAGGCTAGAGAACTCAGGGAAATAAATACTGATGTTTTAAAAACAGTTTACATTATAGAAGAGGAAGTCCTGGAGGTCTTACAAAATATAAAAAGGTGGATAAATCTCTGGAACCTAACCTATAGCATCCCAGGATGTTATGGGAAGTTAGGGAGGAAATTGCAATGCCCCTTGCACAAATATTTCAAATATTTGTATTATCTAGAAATATGGGTGAGGCACCAGACAACTGGGAAAGTGGCTAATGTTGTGCCTTTGTTTAAGAAGGAATGCAAGAGAAGCCTGGGAACCACAGACCTGTGAGTCTGACTTTGGTGGTGACCAGATTGTTGTAAGTGATTCTGAAAGATAGGAGTCAGATGCATTTAGAGAGGCAAGGAATGATTAGAGATAATCAGCATGGTTTTGTGCAAGGGAAATCGTATCTCACAAACCTGAATGAGTTTTTTGAACAAGTAACCAAGAAGATTGATAAGGGCAGAGCTGTAGGTATTGTTTACTTGGACTTTAGTAAAGCCTTTGACAAGGTTCTGCATGGTAGACTGATTAGCAATTTAGACCACATGGGATCCCGGGTGAGCTTGCCAACTCCATACAAAACTTGCTTAACAGCAAGAGACCAAGTGATAGTGGAGGATTGTTTTTCAGACTTGAGACCTGTGATCAGCGGTGTCTTATATACAAATGATTTAGATGAGAATATAGAACTCATGATTATTAAGTTTGCAGATGATACCAAATTTGGTGGTATAGTAGACAGTGAGGAAGGTTATCTAAGATTACAAAACGAGATCTTGATCAATTGGGTCAATGGGCTGAACAGTGGCAGATGGAGTTCAATTTGGATAAATGCAAGGTATTGCATTTTGGTAAAACAAATAAAGGCAGGACTTATACAATTAAAAGCAGGACCTTGGTAGTGTTGTAGAACAGAGAGACCTGGGGTTCAGGCACCTAATTCTTTGAAGGTTGCATCACATATCGATAGGGTGGTTAAAAGGGTGTTTAGCACACCTGCCTTCATTGCTCAAACCTTTGAATATAGGAGTTGAGATGTTGGCGAAGCCTCTTTTGGAGTACTGTGTCCAGTTCTGGTCGCCTGTTATAGGAAGGATATTATTAAGCTAGAGAGGGTTCAGAGAAGATTTACCAAGATGTTGCTGGGAATGGAGAGTTTGAGTTACAAAGAAGGGCTGGGTAGGCTGGGACTTTTTTTTAAACTGGAGTGTAGAAGGTAGAGGGGTGACTTTATAGACGTTTATAAAATCATGAGAGGTATAAATAAGGTCAACAGCAAGTGTCTTTTCCCTAGGATGGGGGATTTCAAGACTAGGGGGCACAGTTTTTTTAAAAAAAGACACGGGACAATTTTGTTTCTTAAAAGCACAGAGTAGTTCATGTGTGGAATGAACTTCCAGAGGAAGTGGTGGATGAGGGTATAGTTATAACGTTTAAAAGGTATTTAGCTAAGTATATGAATAAGAAATGTTTGGAGGGATATGGGCCAGGAGCAGGTAGGGGGGACTGGTTTAGTTTGGGATTATGGTTGGCATGGACTGGTTGGACCCAAGAGTCTATTTCCGTGATGTGTGATTCTATGATTCTATAACTACCACTTATCTGTGTATTGGTAATAATGAAGACCTTTAAAATACACTTTCAACTTATGATGATAGCTGCATGCAAGATTTACAGGGAAATAATACAGTATCAAATTTTAAATTCACCATCAATTTTAGCCAAACATCTTGACCCACTCTCCCCCCAAAAATAAATCCTGAGGTGTCACAATACCCTGGAGGTCCAGACCCCACAGCTTGAGGAGGCATTCCCTTTAATTTTTAGGAGCTTGAAAGGTGATCATATTTAAACATATGCACTTGTTAAGGAGAAGGCAGGTACTAGGACGAAGCTTTCTCTGGCTGGATAGTCTTACACTGGAGGGGACCATCAGAGCCTCAGACTAAGAAGCTGACCAGTTAGTTCAGAGAAAAGGAAAAATTCATTCAAAGTGTTCCGAATTTTTGGAATTCTGTACCCAAGAGATAGTCAAATTGAGACAGAAATAGTTAAGTTTTGGATGCAAAGGATTTGGGAATTGAGTGGGAAATTGGCATTGATGTAGAAGCTCAAGCATAATCTTACCAATTTGTGAAGTAGGATCAAAAGGGTCAAATGGCCTACTTCTGTTACTCTTTTATTTTATGTTTCTGTTTTTTCTAAATGAGGAGAAAGAATATATCTCAAGCACACATTTATTATTAACAATAAACACTGTTTCCTACATTATAAACATTACTTTTACCTACATTACAACTGAAGTGGCTAAAAATACTTAATTGGGTACTTTGCGACATTCAAGATGAGGGTTTTTATTTTCTTTGAAAGTACAATTATTTGATTTCAGACAAAGCAGACAATTTAATGCGAGACAAATGCTATTTATAACTAAATAATTTACTGAGAATTGACCCAGAATAAACCTGATTACATATATTTAAAGGAGACTGCACAATTTTATATTTGTTGTCGGCGAGCTCAAGCATTATTAGCATATACAATAACTTATTAGATGCTATTTACCTTGCTGAGTCCATGTTCATCCTCTTCATCCTTTGGTACGCCATAGTTGCCGATTAATGGATAGGTAAGGACAAGTATTTGGCAATAATATGACGGATCAGTCAAGGCCTCTGGGTAACCAACCATTCCAGTCTGGAAAACTGAAAGGAATATTCATTGCAGAAGCCGCATATATTGACAACTGTATATCCACGAACAACAAAACGCAATAGCTTTTCTTCAGGCATTATAATTTAAAGAAAACTTTGCCTTCAAGTAAACTACTGCTTTCAGGCTTTGCTCCAATTCTTCCTTTAATTTGTACAGTTACCCTTCAAGTTCTAACCAAATTGATCGGTGAAAATTTCCTAGGGCAACTTGAGTTTTCACTTCTTGCAAGTAAAAAAGGGTTAAACGTATCATCTGTACCGAATAAAGTAACAAAGATGAAAATATACCAGCTGAGGTACAACCATCTCCCTTCCTAACAGTTTGGCGATACAATAAAACATCACCTCTAATTGCCATGTGTCAAATATCAACACTTCTTATTCTTTTTGATCTTGCAAACTTTATTTAATGAAGAATCATCTAAATCACTTCAAATGAAACTTAAGTATGTTGCTTTTGTAAAAACATCTAAAATGACCCTCTACCTCCATTTATTCACCATTTTTAGATTTAGACAATTATCCAGTTACTATAACCTCTAAACTAAGCAAGTCCCCAGTGCTGTTCACACTGAAGTTTCAAATCTGCAAAGGTAGAAGAACTTTGGTTGTCCCTTATCTACATTGCATGTATGGTAACAAAATTTAGACCCTTTTAAAACAATTTTAGCACATTGAAAATAATTTGTTCCTCTTCCTTGAGAGACAAAGTCGAATAAAATATACTTTGTTAATATTCAATCCACAGAGTATTCACAATATTTAAGGTAAACAGTGAACTGTTTATTTTGAGCATTCCTTCTAGTTGAACTCTTAAGAAATAAGCATGGGACAGGTTGGTTAAACTCTTTAGCCAAACAAAGAAAAACAGAAAATACTAGAGATACCAGCAACAGCATTTGTGGAGAGGAACAGAGTTAATGTTTTAGGACAATTAGCATTTTCCAGTGGAGATAAAAAGGTCAAGATGTAATCATTTTTAAAACTAGAAGAGGGGCAACATCTCACTCTGTTTGTAAATGATCGTGTGTTCAGCACAGCATTTCCCTTTTAGATTCCTTCCTCCACCTTTCAAGTACCATTGCAAACTGCATTCAATTAACTACACAACTACACATTAAATTATAAACAGGAATTCCAATGAATCAAACTTTTCATTTGGTAACATGGGGGTTGGGGGCCAACAGGACTTAGAGATAAGAATACAGCTGAGTTTATTGCAAATAAATGGGCATTGGGAATTGACATGACTATGCCTCATCAGCATAAGATCAATGTACAGCACCTCACTAGTTGGAACCCACCCTACTCAAAATAGATCTCAACATACTTCATTTGTTTCATTCAAGATAATGGAACATTCCCTCAATATAATTTCTAAACTGTTAAGACTGTGTGTCCAACAATTAGTACCGGATAGGGACAGATTTTTTCCAATCAAATATTGGCAAGACCAAAGCCACTGCTTTCAGTTCCACCGTAATCTCCATTCTCTCGTCAATGACTTCATTCCTCTGCCTTGCAACTGTTCGAGACTGATCCAGACTGCTCCAATTACATACCTGCACTATCACAAATTGATTATTTCATTGCAGCCAACTTGATCCTCTGTTCTGGTGCTCAATCACATCCAGTCCTGTTCACCAATCACTCATGCATTTGCTTCCTACAAAAGCTCACAGTCAAGCAATATCTCGATTTTACAATTCTCATTCCTTATTTTCTAATGCCCTCCTGACCGCACCCTTCCCCCGCTGTGAAATCTTCTCCAGGCCCACAACCCTCACAGATACTGGCTCTCCTCCAATTCTGGCCTTTTGAACATCCATAACTTTAATGGCTAAGCCTTCAGTAGCAAAGACCCTTCAGGTGAATAGCCAAGGTCTTTTCTCCAGGGTAGGCGAGTCCAAAATCAGACGGCATATGTTTAAAGTAAGAGCAGAAAGATTTAAAATAGACACTAAGGGGCAACTTTTTCACGCAGAGGGTGGTGCGTGTATGGTAAGAGCTGCCAGAGGAAGTGATGGAGGCTAGCACAATTGCAACATTTGAAAGGCATCTGGATGGGTATATGAATTGGAAGCTTTTAGAATGCTTGCAAATGGGACTAGATTAGTTCAGGATATCTGGTTGGATGTGACGAATTGGACCAAAGGGTCCGTTTCCATTTTGAAAAACTCCATGACTCTATGACTGGAACTCCTACCTTAAATCTCTCCAACCTGCCCTAGTCTTGAAAAAAAAAATCCAGACACAAAGTTACCACGTCAACAAACATTTTGCCATCTGATGTAATGCTGCCTGTATGTTGCTCACTAACGCTCTTGTAAAGTGCCTTTGGATTTTACATAGAAGTCACTGCTGTTCTCCATTCACTTATTTTCACAATCAGTATGTGATTTCCTCATCTCAATGGAGCTCCTCAAATTGTTAAAACTTTTACAACAGCCAATGTTACATTTTATTGTCCAATGTCACAATCCAGAGAAGATCTTTACTAACTGAAATTAATACCACTACTTTGTGAAATTTCAGCTCAACTCAAAGCTTATGAAAACTCTGCAGTTTTTGGTCTCCTTATCAGAGGAAGGAAGTCCTATTTAAAGGAGGAGTGCAACAAAGGTTTACCAGACCAATTCCTAGGATGGGAGCACTGAATTACCAGGTGAGGTTGAATTGCTGAGGATTATATTTGAATTCAGAAGAATGAGGGGGAAGCTCAGAAATTCCAGCAGATCAAGACAGGTTAGTTGCAGGAGGAATGCTCCCAATGATGGAGGAGTCCAGAACCAAGGGGTCACAGTCTAAGAATACAGGGTAATCCATTCAGGATTGACAGGAGAAGAAATTTCTTCAGCAGAGTTGTGACCCTGCAAAATTAGCTACCACAGAAAGCAGTTGAGGACAAAACATTTACGATTTCAACGAATTGGGTACACCCTTGGAGGAAAAGTGACAACAGGACATTAAATTGGATGATCAGCCTTGATCATAATGAATGGTGGAGCAGGCTCAATGGACCACTCCTGCTCCTAGTTTCTATGTTTCTTATTATTTGATGTTAGTTAATGAGGACAACATTTTGGCCACGGTTTCCAAGTAAAACAATAGTACTGAGATAAGTTACCACACGAAGAAGCATGTGCAGCATCACCTAACCGGGGAGCGGCGGGGGAGGTCGAAATTTACAATGTCTGACTTATGAACGATCGTACTTACGAATGCAATCCCACACTGGGGTGTAATTTTAACGAGACAACACAGGAGCATATCGTGTATTTATGAACAGCTGCTTTACATTGTGCTGCATTGTGTTCCAACTTGTGAACTAAATCACCTTGTGAAGGGATTCCAGAATGGAACGTGTTCGCAACCCGGAGGTTGGCTGTATGGTATTAGCAGTACATGGTGGCAATATTTTAATAGGATTGCATTCATAAGTGTCACTTGGAATATGATCCATGACAATGTAATCTGATGAGACCATCAAATTCAAACATCAATATTTAATTGTTGTAACCACGCAGCTGGAGATAAAATTCATAACAAAATCTTCAAACGGATGTGTGAAAGATTGCAGAAGTAAAAATGTGTAATTGTTCTCACATCTCACTTATGCCCAAAATTCTATAATCTTTTAAAATCTTACCAATTTGCACCAAGATTAAGCATCTCACTAATCTTAAATGCAGAGTAAACATGAAGATTTAGGCAAAGACACCATTTGGTCTTTTGCCCTTCATGAACACAACAGATGCCAGTCCTTGAAGCTCTACGGGGACCTTGGGTGCTGTAATTGGCTATGCAATTATGACTGCATTGATTGTTGGATTTCAATGAACAACGGTGTCTGGGCCCCCCCCCACCTTACTACTGTCGCACCTTTCACTTCTGCAGCTGATGAGTTGTGCAGTCTCCTTTCAATTGTTCTGCTGTTTGAGAACTTTTTCACCTATGCTTTGGCACCCTCCCTTACCTCAATACCTCTTGCCCGTATGAGCTTCCAGTGTAGATGAGGACTGGCATCCGTTGCGGTGTTCATGATGGGCAGAAGACCAAATGGTATCTTTGTTCTAATTCTTCATGTTTACTCTGCATTTAAGATTAGTGATAGTTATTGTATTCATTTCCTCCCTATCATTTTTCCCCCTTGTTAATATTTGTGAAATACTACTAATGCCCTGTACAGAATCCCTACAGTGTGGAAACACGCCATTCAGCCCAACAAGTCCACACCAACGCTCCAAGCAGCATCCCACCCAAACTCAACCCCTCACACTATCACTGTAACCCTGCATTTCCCGTTGCAAATACAATATAGAATGGCCAATCCACCTAACCTGCACATCTTTGGACTGTGGGAGGAAACCGGAGCACCCGGTGGAAACCCATGCAGGCACAGTGAGAATGTGCAAACTCCACACAGTCGCCTGAGGCCGGCATTGAACCCGCGTCCCCGGCGCTGTGAGGCAGCAATGCTAACCACTGAGCCACCCTGCCATCCTCTACCATGAAAACTATTGCAGTATTTATTCAACTCCTCTGCTATTTCTTGGTTTCCCATTATTACTTCCCCAGCCTCATTGTCTAATGTGCCTATGTTCTTTTGGGTCTCACATCTTTTTATATATTTAAAGAAGGTCTTACTGTCCATTTTTATATTACTTGTTAGTATGCCCTCAGTTTATTTTATCCAGTTTTATCTTTTGGTCACCTTTGTTGGCTTTCTCAATCACGGTTTACCATATTTCCATATTTTAGTTTCAATATTTTACCATCCTTAACTTCCTTGGTTAACCATGGTCAGTTTATTACCTTCCTGAAATTCTCTTCCTCATTGGAATAAAAAGATAATTGTCTCCAAAGCATGACTGAGCCAGCGCTAATTGGCACAGGGTTAAAACAATTAAAAGATGAACGCATGGCTCAAATTCTGGTGTGGGAGAAATGGATTTGAATTCATGCAACACTGGCACCAGTCAATAACACCTATCAGCCTAAAATCTATTGTTGGAAAAGTAATGGAATCAATTAAGGAATTGTGCTGGTGTGTACTGTATGCATGGATAAAATCAAAAGACAACATTGCTTGTTAGTGATGGCATTGATTGTAACCACAAAAGAAAGGGGCAGAATATGTGAATGTCATATTGTACCAAGGAACCATAAAAAAAAGTATAGAGAAGTTTGATAATAGAACAAACATACGGGCTATGGAATCAAGTAGATGAATTGACAACACAAATCGTGGTAAATGAAGATCACATAACCATTATGGAAATACGGTTACAAGGGGATCAAAATTGGGAATATTTGAGCTTTTGGATACATAGAAGGGCTGGAAAGGGTGGTGGGGTAGCACTGTCAATGAGAGATGAAACGAGGACAGTTGTGAGAGATGAACTACACTGGATGATGTCCATTTGGGTAGAGGTTAAAAAACACAGCAAGGGAAAGAAGACATTGGTAGGAGTACAGACCCCCAAACAGTTGCCACTCTACAAGAAAGCGTGTAAATCAACAAAGAGGAGACTATTTAAAAAAAAACAATAATTATGGGTGAATTTAATATTCATGTTGATTGGGTTAATCAAATTGGAAAGGTTAGCTATGACAATAAATTCATTGAGTGCATTAGGGATATGGAAGGTTTGAGTTATAAAGAAAGGCTGGTTAGGCTGGAACTTTTATCACTGGAGCATAGGAGGTTGACAGGTGACCTGACAGAAGTTTACAAAATAGTGAGAGGAATAGATAGAGTTAATGGTAGTTATCTTTTCCCTAGGATGGGGGAATTTCAAGACTAGAGGGCACATTTTTAAGGTGAGAGGAAAGTAATTTTAAAAAGACATGAGGGGAAAATTTTTTTTGAGGGTGGTTCGTACCTGGAATGAGCTTCCTGAGGAAGTGATGGATGCGGGTATAATTACAATGTTTAAAGGACATTTGGATACGTACATGAATAGGAAAGGTTTGGAGGATATACACCAGGAGCAGGCAGGTGGGACTAATTGAGTTTGGAATTATGTTTGGCATGGGGTTGGAGGGTTTGAGCTATAGGGAGAAGCTGAATAGGCTGGGGCTATTGTCCCTGGAGCATTGGAGGCTGAGGGGTGACCTTATAGAGTTTTATAAAATCATGAGAGATATGGATAGGTTAAGAGGCAAGGGTGGCCAGAGTCCAAAACTAGAGGGCATAGGTTTAAGGTGAAAGGAGAAAGATATAACTCTTCATGCAGAAGGTGGTGCATGTATAGAATGAGTGGTGGAGGCTGCGACAATTACGACAGTTAAAAGGCATCCAGATGGGTATATAAATAGGAAGGTTCAAGAGGGATATGGGCCAAATGCCAGCAAATCGGACTAGATTTATATAGGATATCTGGTTGGCATGGTCGATTTGGACCGAAGTGTCTGTTTCTGTGCTGTACATCTCAATGACACTATGACTGGTTGGAGCACAGAGTCTGTTTCCATGCCGTATGGCTCTATGAATATGCTGTAAAGCCAACCAGGGAGAGGCTATCTTGGATATGATAATAGGTAATTTGGCAGGTTGAATAATTGACCTCAGAGAAAAAGATTCCCTAGAAAGTAATCATCACAACATGGTAGAATTTCATTTTCAGTTCGAGAATGATAAACTTGGCTCAGAAACAACTGTGTTTCAATTAAATAAAGGGAATTACAATGAAATGAATACAGAATTGTCTAAAGTGAACTGGACATCTAGGTCAGCAGGAACGATAGTAGGCAAGTAGTGGCAGACATTTAGGGAGGTAAGGAAAAAAGATTCTGAGAGGGATAAACCAACGTGGCTAACCAAGGAAGTTAAGGACAGGATTAAATTGAAATGAAATTTAAAAAAAAATGAAAGGAAAGGTGACCAAAGTCAGTAATAACCCCGAAGACAGAGATAAATTCAGAGTCCAGCAAAGGGGGACCAAGATGTTGATAAAGACAGAAAATAAACGATAAGAACAAACTACCAAGGAATACAAGAATTGACAATAAGAGTTTCTTCAAATACACAAAAAAAAAGACAAAAGTCAAAGTGGACAAAAACCCCTTACAAAATGAATCTGGGGAGTAAGTTTTGGGGAACAATGAAATGGCAGAAGAATTAAATAGATATTTTGCATCAGCTTTTCCAGTGGAAGATCCTTCAAACATCCTATTAATACTAAAGAATACAGGGGAAGAATGTAGTACCATCATCATCACTGAAGGAGAAGAATTAAACAAATTAATACAACTAAATTCAGATACACCCCTGACCCCGACAACTTGCATATGAGAATCCTAAAAGAGGCAGCTACAGAGACAATGAATGCATTGGTTGCAGTTTTAGGAACCTAGGAACACAGGAACAGGAGAAGGCCATTCAGCTCCTCAATCCTGTTCCATCATTCAATGAGATCATGGCTGATCTGTAGCCAACCTCCATGTATCTACTTTTGCTGAACAAAAATGTATCTATCTCAGAATTAAAATTAACAACTGATCCTGAATGCACGGCTATATCTGGAACAGTGTTCCAAACATCTACCACCCATTTTCCAACAAAAAAAAAATTCGCTGGATTCTGGAGAAGTATCAGATAATTGGAAAACTGCTATTGAGACACCGCTATTCAAAAAGGGACACAAAGAGCAGTTTAGTGCAGGCCTATCGGCCTAAAATCAATTGTTGGAAAAGTAATGGAATCAACTAAGGAAGTAATAGCAGTACACCAAGCACAGTCAGCATGGCTTCATGAAGGGGAAATAGTACCTGACAGTTTTTTTTTCCAAGAAAATCTCAAGCAGAGAGTGGATAGAAGGGAAACAGATGATATGTTGAATTTGAACTTCCAGCAGCCACTTGACACAATATGTCACTGAAGGTTAAGTCGTAACAGCTCACTGTGCTGGAGACAGCATATTGGCATGGATATAGAATTAGTTAATGGGCACGAAAAGTGAGTGGAGATAATGGATTCTTTTTCAGGTTGGCAACCTGTGACTAGTTGGATCCCAAAGGGATCAGTGCTGGGACTGATATAATACTAACTTAGAGGAAGGACACGAATGTATTGTAGCCACATTTGCAAACAACACAAAAATGTGGAAAGAATAGGAAATACAGAAATATTAAGAGGTTAAGTAAGTGGTCAAAAAGTGGGAAAATGTGAAGCAGCTCATTTTGGAAGAAAAAACAGAATATAAATGGAGGAAAACAGCAAAGTGCTGCAACAAAAGGTGTGCATTTTTGCAGATAAAGGCACGGCTGGAAAATTGGAAGCCTTCAAAAATGAGACAATGACAGTCCAGAATCATTATGTTCCTGGTAGGGTGAAGGACAAGGCTGGTAGATGTAGGAAATGCTGGATGACTAGAGATATTGAAGTTTTGGTCAAGAATAAGAAGGAAGCTTATGTCAGGTATAGACATCAGGGATTGAGTGAATCCCTAGCAGAGTATAAAGGCGGTAGGTGTAAACTTAAGAAATAAATCAGGAGGGCAAAAAGGGAACATGAGATAGCTTTGGAAAAAAGGGTTAAGGTGAATCCAAAGGGATTCTACAAATACATTATGGACAAAAGGGTAACTAGGGAGAGAACTGGGCCTCCTAAAGATCAGCAAGACCACCACAGGAGGCGGGGGAGGGGGGAGAGATATTAAACAAGTATTTTGCAATTTTGCATCAGTGTTTACTGTTGGCGGATATGGAAGATGGGGAATGTGGGGAAATAAATCGCAACATCTTCAAAAATGTTCATATTACAGAGTTGGTGGTGCTGGATGTGTTAAAATGCAAAAAAGTGGATAAATCCCTAGACCCTGATCAGATGTACCCTAGAACACTGTGGGAAGCTAGGGAAGAGATTGCTGGGCAATTGCTGAGATATTTGTATCATCAATAGCCAAAGGTGAGGTGCCAGAAGAGCAGAGGTTGGTTAATGTGGTGCCACTATTTAAGAAAGGCAGTAAGGAAAAGGCAGGGAACTATAGACCAGTGAGCCTGACATCGGTGGTGGGCAGGTTGTCAGAGGGAATCATGAGGGACTCATGAGGGACAGGATTTACATATATTTGGAAAGGCAAGGACTGATTAGGTATCATCAACATGGCTTTGTCCATCTTGATTTAGTTTTCTGAAGAAGTAACAAAGACGTCTGATGGCGGCAGAGCTGTGGATGTGATCTATAATTCAGTAGGGCATTTGACAAAGTTCCTCATGATAGACTGGTTAGCAAGGTGAGATGACACGGAATATGGGTAGAATTAGCTATCTGGATACAGAACTGGCTCGAAGGTAGAAGACAGAGGGTAATGGTGGAGGGTTGTTTTCCAAACTGGAGGTCTGTGACCAGCAGTGTGCCACAAGGATCAGTGCTCAGTCCACTGCTTTTTGTCATTTACATAAATGATTTGGATGTGAACATAGGAGGTATAGTTAGTAAGTTTGTAGATGACACCAAAATTGGTGGTGTAGTAGACAGCAAAAAGGTTACCTCCAAATACGACAGGATCTTGATCAGATGGGCCAATGGGCCCAGGAGTGGCAGATAGAGTTTATTTTAGGTAAAAGTGAGGTGCTGCATTTTGGAAAGGCATTTTAGGGCAGGATTTATACACTTAATGGTAAGGTCCTGGGGAGTGTTGCTGAATAAAGACACTTGGAGCACAGGTTCATAGTTCCTTGAAGGTGGAGTTGCCGGTGGATAGGATAGTGTAGAAAGCGTTTGGTATGCTTGCCTTTATTGGTCAGTGCATTGAGTATAGGAGTTGGGAGGTCATATTGGGGCTGTACAGGACATTAGTTATACTATTAGAATAATGTGTTCAAGTCTGGTCTCCTTGCTATAGGAAGGATATTGTGAAACTTGAAAAGGTTTCAGAAATGATTTACAAGGATGTTGCCAGGGTTGGAGGGTTTGAGCGACAGGGAAAGGCTGAATAGACTGGGGCTATTTTCTGTGGAGCATCGAAGGTTGAGGGGTGACCTTATAGAGGTTTAAGATCATGAGGGGCACGAATAGGGTAAATAGACAAGGCCTTTTCCCCGGGGCGGGGGAGTCCAAAACTAGAGGCCATAGGTTTAAGGTGAGAGGAGAAATCTTTAAAAGCGACCTAGGGGGCAACTTTTTCACATTTTTCGAATGAGCTGTCAGAGGAAGTGGTGGAGGCTTCCACAAGTACAGCATTTAAAAGGCATTTGGATGGGTATACGAACAGGATAAGTTTAGAGGGATAGGGGTCAAATGCTGGTAAATGGGACTAGACTTTTTTAGGATATCAGCATGGATGAATTGGACTGAAGAGTCTGTTTCTGTGCTGTACATCCCTATGACTGTATCAGTCTATGACATTTATCAAATTTCTGCTGCGATGAGACCACAGATTCATCATCCTTTGGCTGAAGAGATTCTTCCTCCTCTCAGTTCCAAAGGGTTGCCCCTTCACTCCGAGGCGGTGTCTTCACACCACAGTCTCTCCTACTCGTGGAAACATCTGCTCTATATCCACTTTGGCCAGGCCTCTCAGTGGTAAGTTTCAAACAGATTCCACCATCATCCTTCGAAACACCAATGAGTACAAACCTACAGTGCTCAACCATTCCTCATATGTCAAGTTCTTCATTCCCAGGATCATGGTTATAAACCTCTTCTGGAACCATTCCAACACCAGCACATCCTTCTTTAAGATACAGGGCCCAAAACTGCTCTGGTCTGACCACAGCGTTATGCAGATTCAGCAATACATCTCTGGTCTTGTATTCCAGCCCTCTTGAAATGAATGCTAACATTGCATTTGCCTTCCTAATTGCTAACTGAACCTGCATATTAACCTTAAGAGAATCCTGAACTAGGACTTCCAAGTCCCGTGGTGATTCAAATTTCCGTAGCCTTTCCTCACTTTGAAAATAGTCTACACACCTCTATTCTTCCTACCTAGGTGCATAACCTCACTTTTTGACATTGTATTCCATGTGCCACTTCTTTGCCAGTCCAGGCCCTTCTTCAACCTCCCTGCTTCCGCAACACTACCTGTCCCTCCATCTTTGTGCCATCCGCTAAGCCACCAACAAAGCCCTCAGTTTCTTCATCCAGATCGTTAACGTACAACATGAATAGCGGTGGTCTCAACAGACCCCTGCAGAAATTCACTAGTTACCAGCTATCATCCTGGCTCTCCCAAGTCAAACTTGCTCATTACCCCCTCAAAGAATCTTAACAGATTGCATAACCACCCCTTAATGAAGCCATGCTGACTCAGCCCTATTTTACCAAGCACTTCCACAATCTCATTCTTGAGAATGGACTCTAAAATCTTATCAACGACTGAAGTCAACCAGCTGACCTATAATTTCCCACCTTCTGCCACCCTCCCTTCTTAAAATTTCCCATCCTCTTGTTAGGTGTTAAGTTATTCAGTATTAATAAGTGGGTTAGGTTTCAGAACTGTGTTTTGAGCAGTAAAGACTGTTATTGAGCAATGTGTGTTGTTTGTTTTTAGGTATTTTCTGGGTCTATAAGATTGTTAAAGAGGCAGAGATGGCTTTTAGTAGAATGATGGTCTCTTCTTGTCAGATGTGGGAAATCAGTCAGCACTGCAAATATTCCTGGGGAGTATGTCTGCAGGAAGTGTGTTTGGTTGCGAATCGTATCTGAATGCATGGATTGGTTGAACAGGCAGTTAGAGGCAATGAGGAATTAACAGGAGCCAGGGGTGTGATGGATGGCAGTTTCAGCAAGGTAGGTAAAACTGCAGATACAATCAGGTAGATGGATTACTGCTAGGAGAGGTAGACAGGTAGCCACAGGAGAGTCCTGCACTATCTCTGACTCAAACAACTGTGCTAGCTTGGATACTGTTGGGGGTGGTAGCCTCCCACGGGAATGTAGCACTGACTGCCAGGTTTCTGGTACCCTGACTGGCTCTACTGTAAACAGGGATAGATCAGGTTTCAAGCTATTGATTATGGTAGGGGACTCTCTAGTCAGGGGCACAGATGTTTCTTCGGCTGTCATCAAGACGTCAGAATGATCTGTTGTCTCCCTAGTCCAGGGTCAAGGATGTCTCGGAGCAGGAGAAGAACATTCTGAAAGGGAAGAGTGAGTAGCAGAAGGTCAGTGCATACATTGGTACCAATATGTTGGTAGAGAAAGGGTCAAGATTCTGCAGAGAGAATATAGAAAATTAGGCAGGAGGTTAAAAAAGTAGAAACCAAAAAAAACTGTGGAGGCTGTAAATCAGAAACAAAAAAGAAAGTTGCTGGAAAAGCTCAGCTGGTCTGGTAGCATCTGTGAAGAGAAATCACAGTTAACATTTTGGAACTAATGACCCTTCCTCAGAACTGAGGAGAGGATCACCAGACCCAAAACGCTAACTGTGATTTCTCTTCACAGATGCTGCCAGACCTGCTGAGCTTTTCCAGCAACTTCTTTTTTGTTAGTGGTTAAAAAAGTAGGTCCTCGAGAAGGTAGTATCTAGATTACTCCTGGTGCCATGTGCCAGTGAGAGTAGGAATAGGAGTATGCAGCAGATGAATGTGTGGCTAAGGAGATGGTGCAAGGGGCAAGGATTCATATTTGTGGACCTTTTAGACCCCTGGGATCTCTTCTGGGGTAGAAGTGATCTATATATGAGGGACGGGATGCACCGGAATTGGAAGGGGACTAATATCCTGGCGAGAAGACCTTACTGAGGTTTACAGAATTATGAGGGGCATAGATAAGGTGAATGACAAGTACTTCCTGCTGTTGCTACACCTGCCCCTACACCTCCCCCCACACCTCCATTTAAACCTTCCACATTAGACAGCAATTCACCTGCACATCTGTCAATGTGGTCTATTGCACCCGCTGCTCCCAATGTGGCCTCTTCTACATCAGTGTGAACACGTGGAGGCTCAGAGACCATTTTGTAGAGCACCTGCACTATTTGCGACAAACGACAACACCTTCCAGTCGCAAATCATTTCAACTCCACCCCCCCCACCCCACTTCCTCACTCCCTGGGTGACATGTCCATCCCGGGCTTCTCCAGTGTCACAATGACGCCACCCGCAAACTGGAGGAGCAGCACCTCATATTCCATCTCGGGAACCTACAGCCCAATAGTGTAAACGTGGATTTTACCAGTTTCAAAATCTCCCCACCCCCAGCCTCATCCCATGACCAACCCTCCCTCTCATCCCCGCCTCCTTGACCTGACACAACCTGTCCATGTTCTCTCCCACCTATAACCCCTCCCACCTCACTGACCAATATCCACTACTAACTACCTGCGCTCAACCATCACCATCCCACCTACCTTCCCCAGCCCCAGCCCCACCCCTCCTCTCTCTATTTATTTCTGAGTTCCCTTCCCCCTCCCCATGTCTGAAGAGAGTCCCACCCTGGAACATCAATTCTCCTGCTCCTCTGATGCTACCTGGCCTGCTGTGTTCCTCCAACTCCACACTACTGTGTTATCTCTGACTACAGCATCTGCAGTTCTTACTGTCTCCAAGACTGATAAATTAAACTCCACTTTTTTTTCCAATGCAAGAGGCCTGAGAGGTAAGGCACATGAATTTAGGGTGTGGTGGAGAACATGGGACTTGCATGTCATAGTATTATAGAAACATGGCTCAGGGAGGGACAGGACTGGCAGCTTAATGTTCCAGGGTATCGATTCTGTACAAGTGATTGAATGGGGTATGAGAGAGTATGGGGAAGGGTGTTTTTCTTAAGGATATCATTACAGTTTAAGAATAACATTACGGCATTCTTAGGGAGGATATTCCTAGAACGTCCAGTGATTTAAATGCATGGAAATAAGAAATAGGAAAGGGTGATCACCTTATTGGGTTGTCCTATACATCCCCTGTTAGCAAGAAGTTGAGAAGCAAATACATAAGGAGATCTCTGATATCTTTAACAATAGTAGGGTTGTAATGATAAGGGATTTTAACTTTCCAAACATACACTAGGACTGCCATAGTGTTAAGGGCTTGGATGGACAGGAATCTGTCAAGAGCATACAAGAAAATTTTCTTATTGAATATATGGATGAACCTTCTAGAAAAGGAGCAAAGCTTGACGTTCTCTTGGGAAATAAGGCAGGGCAAGTGACTGAGATGTCAGTGGAGGAGCACTTTGGGACCAGTGATCATCTAAGAATCTTAGAATTCCTACAGTGTGGAAACAGGCCCATCGGTCCAACAAGTCCACACCTCAGAGCATCTCACTGAGACCCATTCCCCTATAACCCACCTAATCTACACATCCCTGAACACAGTGGGCAATTCAGCAAGGCCAATCCACCTAGCCGACACAACTTTGGACTGTGGGAGGAAACCGGAGCACCCAGAGGAAACCCACACAGGCACGAGGAGAATGTGCAAACTCCATAAAAACAGCTGCCCGAGGGTGGAATCGAACCTGGGCCCCTGGTGCTGTGAGGCAGCAGTGCTAACCACTGAGCCACCATGCCACCCATAATTCTATTAGCTTTAAAATAGTGATGGAAAAGGATAGATCTGATCTAAAAATTTAAGTTCTAAATTGGAGGAAGGCCAATTTTGATGGTATTAGGCAAGAACTTTCAAAAGTTGACTGGGTACAGATATTTGTAGGTAAAGGGATGGCTAGAAAGTGGGAAACCTTCAAAAATGAGATAACAAAAATCCAGAGGCAGTATATTCCTGTTAGCATGAAGGGCAAGGCTGGTAGGTGTCAAGAATGCTGCAAATTGAGGCTCTGGTCAAGAAAAAGGAGGAGGCATATGTCAGGTATAGACAGCTGGGATAAATTAAATCTCTACAGGAGTAGAAGGGCAGTAGGAGTACATTCAAGAGGAAAATCAGGAGGGCAAAAAGGGGACATAGGATAGCTCTGGCAAATAGGGTTCAGGAGAATCCATAGAGATTCTACAAATACGTTAGAGGCAAAACAGTAACTGGGGGGAGAATAAGGCCCCTTAAAAATTAATGAGGCCATCCATGCGTGGAACCACAGAAGATAGGTGAGAAAACAACAAATATTTTGCGTCAGTATTTACTGTGGAGAAGGACAAGGAAGCTAGGGAACTTGGGGAAATAAAGCGTGATATCTTGACAAGTGTCCATAATACAGAAGACAAGGTGCTGGAGGTCTTAAAATGCATAAAAATAGATAAATCCCCAGGGATCTGATCAGGTATACCCTAGACCTCAATGGGAAGCTAGGGAAGTGATTGCTGGGCCCCTTGCTGAGATTCTGTATCATCAACAGCCACTGGGGAGGTTCCAGAAGACTGGAGGATGGCTAATATGGTGCCACTATTTAAGAAAGGTGGCAAGCAAAAGCCAGGGAACTAACTATAGACCTGAGACAACAAGGTGCAGGGCTGGATGAACACAGCAGGCCAAGCAGCATCATAGGAGCAGAGAGGCTGACGTTTCGGGCCTGCTGATGAAGGGTCTAGGCCCAAAACGTCAGCCTCTCTGCTCCTACGATGCTGCTTGGCCTGCTGTGTTCATCCAGCCCTGCACCTTGTTGTC
>NC_063336.1:72042358-72072683 GCF_021869965.1 Rhincodon typus | reverse complement strand
GATGCTGCTTGGCCTGCTGTGTTCATCCAGCCCTGCACCTTGTTGTCTCGGATTCTCCAGCATCTGCAGTTCCTACTATCTCTAACTATAGACCTGTAAGCCTTTCTTTAATGGTGAGTAAGATGTTGGAGGGGATTCGAGGGACATGATTTACACACATTTGGAAAGGCAAGAACTGATTAAGGATGGTCAACATTGCTTTATGTGAGGGAAATCATGTCTCACTAACTTGATTGAGTTTTTTGAAGTGGTGACAAAGAAGATTGAAGGACGAAGAGTGGTAGACTCTCACTTCATGGACTTCAGCAAGGCGTTCGACAAGATAGATTGGTTAGCAGGGTTAGATCGAATACAGAAAAGCTAGCAAATTGGATACAAAATTGGCTTAAAGTTAGGAGACAAAGGGTGGTGGTAGAAGATTGATTTGGGACTGGCGGTCTGTGACCAACAGGGTGCCACAACAATCTGTACTGCTTTTCGTCATTTATATAAATGATTTGGACATGAATACAGGAGATATGGTAAATTTGTAGATGACTCCAAAATTGGTGATGCAGTGGACAGCCAAGAAGGTTTACCTCAGAGTATAACAGGATCTCGATCAAATGGGCTAACGGGCTGAGGAGTGGCAGATGGAGTTTAACTTTAGATAAATGTGAGGTATTGCACTTTGGTAAAGCAAACCAGGGCAGGACTTATGCAGTTAATTGTAGGGACCTGGGGAAAGTTGCTGAACAAAGACCTGGGGGCACAGGTGCATAGTTCTTTGAAAGTGGGGGTCGCAATTAAACAGAGTGGTGAAGGTGGTGTTTGGCATTCTTGCATTCACTGGTCATAACATTAAGTTTAGGAGTTAGGATATCATGTTGCGGTTGTACTGGAAATTGGCAAGGCCACTTTTGGAATACTGCGTACATTTCTGGTCTCCCGGCTACAGGAAAGATGTCATTAAACTTGACCAAGTTCAGAAAAGATTTACAAGATGTTGTCAAGATTGGAGGGTTTGAGCTAAAGGGAAAGGTTGAATGGAGGTTTACAAAATCATGAGGGGCATGGATAGGGTGAGTAGCCAAGTTCTTGTTCCCAGGGTAGGGAAATCCAAAACTAGAAGGCATAGGTTTACAATGAGAGGTCAAAAATTTAAAAGGGATCCAAAGGGCAACCTGTTCACACAAAGGGTGATCTGTATATGGAACAAGGCTGCCAAAAGAGGTGGTGGTGGAGAGTACCATTACAAAATTTAAAAGGCATCTGGATGGGTACATGAATAGGAAGAGTTGAGAGGAATATGCACCAAATGCTAGCAAATGGACCAGGTCAGATTACGACATCTGGTCTGTGCAGTCAAGAACAAGAACAAGAACAAAGAACAAAGAAAATTACAGCACAGGAACAGGCCCTTCGGCCCTCCAAGCCTGCGCCAATCCAGATCCTCTATCTAAACCTGTCGCCTATTTTCCAAGGATCTGTATCCCTCTGCTCCCTGCCCATTCATGTATCTGTCTAGATACATCTTAAATGACGCTATCGTGCCTGCTTCTACCACCTCCGCTGGCAACGCGTTCCAGGCACCCACCACCCTCTGCGTAAAGAACTTTCCACGCATATCTCCTTTAAACTTTTCCCCTCTCACCTTGAAATCATGACCCCTAGTAATGGAGTCCCCTACTCTGGGAAAAAGCTTCTTGCTATCCACCCTGTCTACACCTCTCATGATTTTGTAGGCCTCAATCCGGCTCCCCCCCAACCTCCGTCTTTCTAATGTAAATAATCCTAATCTACTCAACCTCTCTTCATAGCTAGCACCCTCCAAACCAGGCAACATCCTGGTGAACTTTCTCTGCACCCTCTCCAAAGCATCCACATCCTTTTGGTAACATGGCAACCAGAACTGTACGCAGTATTTCAAACGTGGTCGAACCAAAGTCCTATACAACTGTAACATGACCTGCCAACTTTTCTACTCAATACCCTGTCCGATGAATGAAAGCATGCCGTATATGCCTTCTTGACCGCTCTATCGACCTGCGTTGCCACCTTCAGGGTACAATGGAGCTGAACACCCAGATCTCTCTGTGCATCAATTTTCCCCAGGGCTTTTCCATTTACCATATAGTTCGCTCTTGAATTGGATCTTCCAAAAATGCATCACCTTGCATTTGCCTGGATTGAACTCCATCTGCCATTTCTCCGCCCAACTCTCCAAATCTATCTATATTCTGCTGCATTCTCCGACAGTCCCCTTCACTATCTGCTACTCCACCAATCTTAGTGTCATCTGCAAACTTGCTAATCAGACCATCTATACCTTCCTCCAGATCATTTAAGTATATCACAAACAACAGTGGTCCCAACACAGACCCCTGTCGAACACCATTGGTCACAGTTCTCCATTTTTGAGAAACTCCCTCCTACTACAACTCTGTCTCCTGTTGCCCAGCCAGTTCTCTATCCATCTAGCTAGTACATCCTGGACCCCATGCGACTTCACTTTCTCCATCAGCCTACCATGGGGTCAAGTTGGACCAAAGGGTCTATTTCCATGCTGCATAATTCCTTGACTCCAGCAATTCCTGAAAGATCACCACCACTGCCTCTACAATCTCCTCAGCTACATCCTTCAGAACCCTGGGGTGCAGTCCATCTGTCCACGTTCAGACTTTTCAGCTTCCCCAGCACTTTCTTCTTAGTGATGGCCACTAAAATCACCTCTGGCCCCTGACTCTCTTGAAAAGTTCTGATATGTTGTTGGTGTCTTCCACTGTGAAAACTGATGCAAAGTACCAATTCAGTTCTTCTACCAATTCTTTGTTTCCCATTACTAATTTTCCAGCCTTATTTGCTAGTGGTCCAATGTACACTCTTGCTTCTCTCTCACCTCTCTCTTACAATCACCTTTTGTAATACTAGCTAGTTTACCCTTGTATTTCATCTTGTATCCCCTTGTTTTTTTTTCAGTTATCCATTGCTGGTTTTAAATGCTTCCCAATCCTCTGGCTTCACATTAATCTTCACCACTTTGCATGCTTTTGTGCTATCCTTGATTTCCCTTGTCAGCCATGGTTACCTCTTCCTCTCCTTAGTATGTTTCTTCTTCCTTGGAATGAATTCCTGCTTTGCCTCCCAAAGTACCCCTCAAAACTTATGCCATCATTCTTGCTCCACCATCTTCCACTACCAGGGTCCCTTTCCAATCATCTCTGGTCAGCTGCTTCCTCATGTCTTTAAAGTTACCTTTACTCAATTGTAATACAGTTACACCTGATTCAATCTTCTCCTTCTCAAACTGCAGGGTGAATTCTGTCATGTTATGGTCACTGTCCTCTCAGGGTTGCTTCACTTTAAGCTTCAAAATCAAGTCTGCCTCGTGACAAATCACCAAATCCAGAATTGCCTGTTCCCTCGTGGGGTCTTCCACAAGCTGCTCCAAAAAGTCATAAGCATTCCAGAAAATCTTTTTCCTGAGATCTGCTATCAACCATAAGAGTGAAACTACAAAGAGGATGAGTGAAGTAAACAAGGCACCAGTAGTACAGGGAGAGATTCAAATGCGGTAAGGAAATTAGAATACGGTAATGGTGAGGGCACTGTAATTAGGACATAGATAATGTTTTCAGCAGCTGTGGGTGAGAGTGCTGAAGGCTCTGTTGCCTCTACTGTTTCAAGGTTAAGGACATCTCCTCAAGACAGGAAAGGAAATTAGAGTGGGAAGAAAGGGCTCCAGTTGCTCTTGTCCATGTTGGTACCAATGACACTGATAAGCCTAAAAAAGAAGTTTGTTGAAAGATTTTAAACAATTAGCAGCTAAATTGAAAGGTAGAACCGGCAAGGTGGTAATCCTGAAATTACTTCTTGAGCCACAGGCAAACTGAAATTAGGTTAATAATGTTAAGGAGTTAAATGTGTGGCTCAAAGATTGGTCTTGGTGGAATGAATTTCAATTTCAATTGAATTTCAATTCAGAAGAAGGGTCTAGGCCCGAAACGTCAGCCTTCCTGCTCCTATGATGCTGCTTGGCCTGCTGTGTTCATCCAGCTCTACACCGTGTTATCTCAGATTCTCCAGCATCTGCAGTTCCTACTATCTCTGATACAGGAATCAGGCTGACTTGTTTTTGATTATACGTAATGAGGTAGAGTCAAAGATCCCTTCACAAACAGTAGCTATTGCGTGGTAGAATTTGGCAAAGTTTTAGCACGGAGTGAGACACCTGGATTGGAAATGACTATGCTAAATACAAATAAGGGTAATTACAAAGTAATGAGGATGGTCTCTACTGGAGTGCATTGGCCAAAGGGGTGAGGGAAAAATGTTGGTGAACAATGGCAGACATTGGAGAAAATAGTTCATGACTCCATTACAAGACCATAAGAAGTAGGTACAGGAGTGGGTTTTTGACCCCTCCAGCCTGCTCCTCAATTCATAGGATCAATGGCTGATCTGACATTCCTCACATCCACTTTCCTGCCCTTTCTCTGTAACCTTTGCATTCATTTATAAAGTCAACGTACAAAACGAGGTAAATGAGCTTATACCACAGACTGAAATTGGCAGATAAAATATTGTGGCCATCATAGAGATGTGACTGCAAAGAGATCAGGTTGGGAACTAAATTTCCAAGGGTATGCGTCCTGTCGATACGGCAGGTAGATGGGCAGAGAGGGTGCCTTGCTAGTAAGAAATGATGTTAAGTCAATCGCAAGAAGCAACATAGGATCACAAGACGTGGAATGTGTGGGTACAGTTGAGGAACGGCAAAGGGGAAAAAAGACTCTGACGGGAGTTATGTACAGGATTCCTAGCAGTAGTCAGGATGTGGGGCAAAAAATAAAAGAGATAATTTCTTACATAAAAACCAGGTCACTGGACCCGAAATGTTAACTCTTTTCTCCTTCACAGATGCTGCCAGACCTGCTGAGCTTTTCCAGCAACTTTGTTTTTGTTCATAATTTCTTACATTCCTGTTCTATTACAATAACCGTGGGAAGTTTCAATGTGCAGGTTCACTGGAAAAGTCAGGTTTGTACCAAATGCGAAGAAAAAGGAATTTGTGTAATGTTTACGGGTTGTTTGCAAAAAACAGTTCGCAAAAACCTCAACTACTCGACAGTTGTAGGGGACAACGTTAACCGTCTAATCTGAACGTTTCAGGTTGGTGCTCCATGGCCATAGGGAAGCGAAACACGTGGACGTCCTTAAAACACTGCATTCAAAATAACAGCATAAATCAATTAGATCAACAGAATAAATCACCATATAAATATTTATAGGAACTTTCTAAAACTAAATTGAGAGCAATCATCTGAGGGAAAAAATGATAATGCGTCACTTGCTCTGTTTTGGTGGGGATCGTTTTTACACATATTAACGTGTTCACGTTAGCAACATCTGAAATGTTCCGCAGAAGAACTGAATTACATATACAAAGTTCAACCTAAACAAAACGGCATCTTGTCGAGATAAAACAGCCCGGGACTCGCCGTAAACCTCACCGACTTCTCCAAAGACGCTGGTACTCGCACCAAACAGCCTGCCTTTGAAAGAAGAGCCATCTTCCAAGAAAAGCCTCGCCGTTTCCTCTGTTGCAACTTTCCCCGGCATATTACATGCAGGATGGTCCAGCTGTGTCTCTCTGCTGGGGTTACAATCGTAGATTCGTCCTGAGGCCTAACACGTGAGCTCCACACTGCAATGCAGTTTGGAACAAAAGATTGTGCGCTACGCTGGGTTCAAAACCACAGCAGCGGAACTTGCTGGGCTCGCTGAACAACACTTATTCCTGCTCGACCCTTAATGAGTCTCAGTAAAAGTCGCAGACCGCCAACAAATACACATCCTTTCACGAAACCTTCCCACGAAGGAAGTGACGTGCCCACAACTGGAGGTGAAGCTAGAAATGGGACATGATCAATGCTAGAATGAGTTCAAGACTTGGTGAGGGTTTAATTTTGATAAGTACTGTAGTCGCTATTTAAATACCAGCCAAAGTATTAACAGATGAAATATCTGTCCGAATAGCCATAAATAAAACTTGAACAGCTCACAGAACAAACACGTCGGCCAGTTCCAATTTTATGTTCTATACATCCTTTTCTAGTGCAAACCTGAGGCTTGCCCTTACATTAGAAGGCGGTCAGCTCAACCTGAATATACAGCATGTACTAGAATGGCATCATATTAAGGGAGTGTTGCAGGTGGGGTGTCATTTTTTGGAAAGCCGTCAAATTGAAGCCCTCTGTGCTTTATATGTGGATGCAAAAGATCACACAGAACATTTTAAAAACCGAAAGAACTGCGGATGCTGTAAATCAGGAACAAAAACAGTTCTGACACAGAACATTTTGTCCTGGTCAATATTTAGCACTCAACTGATCACTGAATTTACATTTGGACATTTGTTTCATTGTTGTTTGTGGAAGTTTACTTTGTAGAAGTAAATTGCCTGGTTCTCTATATTACAGATTATTATCGTTCCAAGTACTCAATTGACCACAAAGTGTTTTTGAACATCCTGAGACCAAACATAAGTTGCACCTTAAGGATGCAAGCATTTTCCTAAAATTGGCTCCAATTAATCAACGCAGAAAGTTTGGAAGAGGAACAAGTTGTTACCAAATTAATTTCAATATCTGTAAAAGTACCTTTTACATAGATGCTTAGAGCACAGAATGGGACTGTTCAGCCCATCACATCTGTGCTGGTCAACAAAGATCTGTCGACACTAATCTCATTTTCCAGCTCTTGGCCCAGAGCACTGGAGCCTACAGCAATGCAAGTGAATATCTAAATGCTACTTAAATGTTACACTTGCTTCTGACTCAACCATCATTTCAGGCAGTGAGTTCCAAACTCTCATCACCCTCTGAGTTAAAAACTTTCTCCTCAGCTCTATCCTCAGTCCTCATACCTTAAATCTTTGTCCCGTGGTTATTGATTCTCCTACTCGTGCAAAGATTGCCTTCCTATTCATTTTATCTACATCTATATCTATTTTATCCTTATATCTTTATACACCATTATCAGATCCCCTCACAACCTTCAAGAGAAAAAAGACCTAGCCTATCCATCTGTCCTCATTGCTCAGATACTCCAGCCCAGGTAACATCTTGGAATATCTCCTCATGTCCTGCCTATAATAAGGTGCCCAGAGCTTACACAGTACTCCAGTTGTGGTCTAACTAGCATTTTATATAGTTCCAACATAACCTCCTTGCTCTTGTGGTCCGTGCCTCAGCTAATAAAGGCAAGTTCCCTGTGCCTTCTTAACCACGTTATCTGTCTGTCCTGCTATTTCAAAGCACGCAAACATGGGAGTGCCTCTTCCCAGTCTTCTCATCGCTCATCAATGTTTGAATCTCTATATGCCCCTACCACAGCTATATACATAAAAGAATATGGTCAAGGAAAAATTCGGGGCCAAAACCAATTCGGCAAATGTGGTATTAAAAAAATAAATAGAACACAAGTTCGGACAGCACCGTCCAGGTTTAATTACCTGTCGGAGAATATTAACATCATTTGACGTGTTACTTGTTAAAACCCAGCATTAACTCATAACCGTTTATTACCTGCTGCCATTACATAGTTAACTAAAACACTATTGACTAACATTACTAAGATATCAAAAGAAGATATAAAAAAACTATTCATTAAAATTAAACTTAAGTGTCTAAAATTAGTATGAAAGAAAATCACAACACATTAAAACTAATGACATTAATTTCTATGAACAAGAGCAATATCTGAATATTAGCTGGGCAAATAAGGTCATTTAGCCATCACTAAAAATCTTGCAAAAGTTCCAGAATTAGAATATAGTCAATCTCAACATATCCTGGGCAAATGATTTAATTCTTTGGATGCCCAGATGTCTCATGAGGCTATTATTCAGCTCTAACGATTTTCCTCTGGCACCCATTACAAAACCAAACTGTGCAAGACCTGAGCCATCCATCAGTTCAATTATTTCCTGATAAAGATGTTTATATTTCTGCACTTTTTTTAGCCCAGACTTTTTCCAATGATTTGTCCTCATTTTTGAATTGAATTGTGACATCAAACAACAATTTTTAGATCTGTCTTAAATGTCAGGTTGGCTTCCAAAGAGCTCCTTCCTTCTCCTTCAAGCATGGTGCAACTTAAGTATTCCATCCATATTTCCCAATATAGTCCTGTTGCTTTTCCACTGTTTCATTGTGTTCTTTAATTCTTGCATTCTTAACATATGGACAATTACCTGAGATGTGTGACACAGTTTCTGGTGGTGCGCACCACTGGCATTCCTTCTTCAAAAAAGGTCCGCCTCGGGTCAACGTGGTTCCTGTTGGATACAGGTTACATCTCAGTAGTGAACTATTTATTAATTTAGATGATTTAATGTTAAAAAAACAGTTTAATCCATAAATTGGAAATCTTATCGTCTTTATAATTTCTCACGCTGGGACCCTGACGGTTGAGCTCTATCAATTTGGCTAACTCCCATTCCTTCCATGCCTCATGATTGGCACTCAACGTTCCTGATGTTTCACTTCACTCTGGATTTAGGAGATTCAAGGTTCCTCAACTTCTGCAATAGGATTACGATGGATCTGCTTCTCTAAAAAGGTCACTACCTCTTTCAAGATCTTCAATTGAGACAATGTCTCTATCACACCAAAGTTGCTGTCTTTACAGAATTGAAAGGAAGCCTAAATCACCCTATCCGTCAATGATTCGAGAGTCACACATTTTCTAATAATTGCTACCGGAATTTGTGTCTCTAATTTTGTCATTCTCAAACCTCAATCCCCATTTTTCACATAGATGTCACCATCACTCATATCGTAGGGAAGATGTCGGGTCTCTTTAGCAAAACTACGAATGATTTGGTCTGGCTTTGAAGATTGTTTTGCGAAGTTTCCACTAAAATCAGATGGTAATACAATCTCAGGATAATATAGGTTTTAAAAATTTCAATCTTTTGCATCAGGCGAAGGGTAGTTGAATCAAGATTCGACTCCCGGGTCTTTAATTTGTCTTCTCATTCAGCTTCCTCAACACCTGCCCACGGGTCGACTTGGGCTCCCGGATATTTTTCTGTATCTCCTGGGGAGATGTATTCAATATTGTTTCTACGGTGTACTCAGTTCTTCTCATGATTATGTAAAAAGATCTTCCCTTTATAAGAACAATTAAATCCCTTGGTCTTTTTGATGTTAATTGCCAGCCCTGTAGAATTTCAGAATCTCTGGACAATCTTAAGGTTTCTAGCCATCCCTAAGTATGAGTCACTCACAAATATGATGTCATCAGCAAAAGCCAGAGCAGAACAGTTAATCTTATCTCCATTAAAAGGCATAAAAACACCAGAATTTGCATCCTCGTAATTGCATACCAGAGGATCTAATGCTATGTTGAACAAGATTAGAGACAAGGAATCACCTTGCTTAACTCCTTTCTCGACGCTGATTGGATTAGTTTTACAATGGTTTCCTTCTATTGTATTATTAGTACATAAATCTGTAATTAATTGTATAAAAGACTTGGGATAGCAACACTTCGAAGTGCTATAAATAATCATTTGTTCCCCACTGAATAGGACATTTGCCAAATCAATAAAAACTGCTGAGAGATCCTTCCTGTTCATTTTAGCTCACTCAATAATATTCTCCAAAATGATTATATTTTCATTACAGTCGGAGGTAGCTGCCAGGAACCCCTTCTGCCTAAAATTTAAATTCACCGCCTCGCTCAGTTTCTTAGTCATGATTTTAGTAAAAAGACGGAGTAAAATAGGTTCAAATATAATTGGCCTGCAGTTGTTGATATCTTTGAGGCAGTCCTTGTCCTCAGTTTTGGGGATTAAAACTATCCTACTCTTTTTGAGGGAATCTGGTATCATAACCTGATTTAAGCCAAAGAGAGAAGAGTCTGGGGAGACATGTTGCATCCCTTTCATATATAGCTTGGGTATCTTTAAGCTTCATGCCATCAGGACCAGGAGCACTCTTCAAATTGATCACCTCCGTAGCCATATTAACTTCCCCTTCCTTTACTGGTCGCATCAGATCCATGTGCCTCCGGCCAGTATATAATTTGAATTTATTGACATCAGCTTTATTATTCGGGTTTGATAATTTAGCACTGAATACCCTTTCCAGTTCCTCATTTGATAAGGGACAGCGGGTAATCACAGGGGCCCCCATGATTTGATGGGCAAGCTGTCTTTTATTACTCTTGCAAAGTAATTGTGTCTCCATAAACTGAAATTGCTTAGCTACATGCCGTTTTCTTAAGGTGGCACGGTGGCTCAGTGATTAGCACTGGTACCTCACAGTGCATGGGACCTGAGTTTAATTCCACCACAGTTGATTGCCTGTGTGGAATTTGCACATTCTCCACTCTAGTTTCTGTCCACAAGTCCAAAAATATGCAAATTAGGTGGCTTGGTCATGCTGAATTGCCCCTGGTGTGGAGGGATGTGCAGGCTAGGAGGATTAGCTATGGGAAATACAGGGATATGGTGGGAAGGTGGATTTTGATGGGATGCTGTTCAGAGAGTTGGTGGAACTCGATGGGCCAAATGGTCCACTTCCATGCCATAGGGATTTAAAAATTCTTGCTTCACTGTTCTAACCACTTTTCTTTCTCCCCGTATGCCTGATCCGTTACTTCTTAGTATTCTAGGCAAGACAGCAGCAGAGTGGGATTCTCCAGCCAGAGCTTCTCTGCTCCACTTGTTTTTTCTTTTTTTCTCTTTTGTTTTCTTCCTTTCTGCGTTGTTTTGTTTTCAATGGCTTGCACTTACCCAGAGGGGAATGGAGGAGCTGGTGAGCCCTGGCGGTGAATCCTGGAGTGGAGGCTGGTGAGGGGAAGTAATCCAGGAGTGGAAGCATGAGGAAATAGCATGAAGAAATAGTCCTGGAGCAAAGGCCAACGCAGGGAATTGAGTCTCAGAGTGGAGGCCAGCGCGGGGAAGCAGCCCCGGAGCAGAGGCCAATCAGGGGAAGTGAGTCCCTGGGGAAGGCCGGTGAGAAGAGCAAGTCCTGGATGGAAACTGACAAGGGGAAGCAGACCCAGAAAAAATTACCTTGGACCAGCTGCGAGCTGGCATGGAGCAGACTGGAGGCTTGGAGACGAGTGGAAATGGTTGTTGGACTGGAGTCTGGCGTGGGCAGTCAGACGACAAGTGGAAACCCTGCGCTGAGCTACTGCAATGTAATGTTTATTTGTAATTTGCTAATCTGACTATCCTCTTATACTATGATTCACTGTAAAGTAATGGAACTTTTTTTTTTATTCTTCTTTACTTACGTAAGATTTGTATCTAGGTACTTATACCTAAGATGGCGTCATAAAAGGTGACATTGCAAAACTTTTCACTGTACTCCTGTACTTGAGTACACATGACAATAAAGGATATTCTAAATTCTTACCATTTCTTGATGTCACATTCTCATTAGTTGGAAGATCTGTAATACTTTGAATGAGCCGTAACCCCAGCCTTCTGGCCTCTAGATCCCTTTTTTTAAACTAGTTAGTTCTTCTGCCTGCAACAACTGATCATCTATATCACGATGTTTGGGGTTACAAGCAGGAGGTTGATTAATCCTATTAGACTTTTGAGGGATCTCAATTTGATGTAATATTTCCTCATCTAACTCTTCCTCGTTCATAGTCTCTAAAGGTACATCAGGGTCCTGAGTAAGGGCTCTAGTTTCTGTTTTTTATAACATCCTCCTTTATTGGAAATTTGTTAGGGAGTCTTGCTGGTGAGAATACTAGAGATGTTCTTTTTAACAAAAGAACTCCCCAGAAATCACATCTAGCTTACAAAGGAGTGCAATTTTCTCATCTAATCATTTGTCAGCCATTCTACCTAACTTTTAATTTGTTTGTAGTGTCTCTAGATGCTTCTGATTCCTAAGGTCAGCATCTCTATGCTTTTTATGCTGACCAAGGTCTATCTTTGATGTAAAAGTAAGCTCACATCTAGAGCATCCAAAATGCTCTTACTTGTCCAATACTGTGATTTTCCTTGTTCTTAGCATAGTGACAAGCAATTAAATGATATTCACCACTTTTTTGCCACATCCAGGACAGATGTTTTTAACGCTGTGCTTTTTGGCCAAATGAATATGGAAAATGCCCATTGTATGGATAAGGGAGTTACATAGAGTGCAAAAGAACCCATCAATAGTATATTGCATAACTTTTCCATTTGTGTACATTCTATCATATGTTGGAGGGATAATTATTGTTCTGTATTGACTACATTATCAGAGGTTTCCTCATCCTGTTGTTCATGTTTATTAAAATTGTCTTGCCCATTTTTTGGAACCATCCAATAGACGATGGCAGAGAGACTTCACTAAGGAGCATTCTGGGAGCAGTCGGCTCAGTCATCATGACTGATCAGTGGAGGGAGGGAGACCACCACCACCAACTACTCCCCACTAGCGCCCCCCCCCCACCCCGGTGGAGAGACTTTGCTGAGGAGCCTGAGAGGAGTGACTATTCCAGTCAGCAGAAGCCAGCATGGATGAGGTCGCCATTTTCTGCTTGGATCCACTATTAATGTGCAGAGTTATGAGCATCTGCAACCAGTTCAAACTGGCCTCAGGAGGCAAGGTGAAGCGAGACCATATTTTTTGGGAACTGGGCTGACCAATCCTTCATTCCCTTCACCATTAGGACAGATTACCTGAAAATGCTGGGAATATGGTTTGGAGGTGCCAGGGCAAGCACAAAATCTTGGGAGGAGCGCATCACCAAGGTGAAGCAGAAATTGGGCTTTTGGGTGCACCATGCCCTCTCTATTGTGGGTAAAAGCCTGGTCATCAGGTGTGAGGCACTCTCTCTGTTGTTGTACGTAGCGCAGAACTGGCTCATCCCCCAAAAAAAGCACTGTTTCAGTCACCTGAGCCATCTTCCAGTCATCTGGAAGCCTAAGCTAGAGCGGGTCTGCAGGAACTCCATGTACAAAATTCTGGATGGCGGGGGGGTGTAAGAACGTACCCAATATTGCCCTCATCCTGATGACGACCTTTGTATACAGCTGAATCAGACTGTGTGTAGATCCTCGGTATGCAAACATGAAGTGCCACTACGTACTGACTTTCTATCCCTGGTTTTGCAATGGATGGGTTTGGCCTCGCTGCCACGAGACGCTCCAAATAGTTGGACTGTTCTGTACCACCAGTTCTTCATAGAGAAATTTGCAAAGAAAAATACCTTTGACAACCAGTCTGTCCGGAAGTGGTCAGCACATAGAATCCTTGAGACCCTGAGGGAGAAGGAGAGGATGGATCCTCACACGATTCCCTGAGCCATCAAAGTCATTTGGCAGACTGCCTCAAGGCCAGATCTTTCTCACAAGCATCAAGACATCGCTTGGCTGGTGGTGAGAAGGGCATACCTGTGAGATCCTTTATGTATGTCCAGTTGGTCTGCGCCACCACATGCTGCCCTTAAAATGGCTATGGGGCGGGGAGGGGGGTGGGGTCATGGTGTGTGACGACTGTCACACATCTCCTCCTGGAATGTGCCTTTGCAAAGGAAGTCTGGAGAAAGATGCAGTGGTTGGTGTAGAGGTTCGCCCTGAGCAGCTCCATGATGCGGGCCTGGATGCTCTACAGTCTGTTCCCCGGGACACACACCAAGACAAACATCAACTACACCTGGAGGACCATCAGCTTTGTGAAGAATGCTTTCTGGTCTTCTGGAACAAGGAGTTGACCCTGACCGAGTGTTGCAGACTGTTGCACATTCCAAGGTCCAGGCCTACGTGCTCAGGGATGCACTAAACCTTGGGGCAGACACTGCCAAGGCACAGTGGGTAAAGACCACTGTCTGAGGTCTTCCTACTGAAGGTAAATGAGGGTCCTTTCAGTTATCGGACCCTCCCAGTGTCTCAATTTTATGTAAATATTAGTACTGTATGTATTCAAGAGTTGAATAGAGTCAAAATCCAGTGTTTTTGTACAGAACCAATACGCATTTGTGACAATGTGTATATACAACGATCTTTTATGAATAAAGTAAATTTTTGAAAAAAAGACTTCCGGCAGGGGAGATATCTTGATCCAGGGTCTGAGCTAAGAACTTCTGTTACTGGAAGATCTTCAGATTGTTGCTGGATTATGCGCAGAACCTAGAAGATCAATGGTTAAGCTGAGCTGAATTTGGTGGATTTTTATGCTGGCTTCGGCCTAACACCAATTAAGTGACTGACCAGACAACCAGAGCCATGGCCTCTGCTAGTGCCAGGGAGTCCTCGATACAGCAAGGGTGTTTGTAAAGAAGGTGGAGGAAGGATTGTCGGTCAACCCGACTTTCTTCATGAGGAGAGTCCTCCTGGATTGCTGTGGGTTCCTAGCTGCAGATATTTTCCAGGGGCAACTTCAAATTGACCTTCAGGAGTGTGAAGTAATATGAGCGTCTCCTGAAGATATTCGAGGAGAAAGGAGGTGAGGGTCCCCTCTCCCTGCACAGAGGAGCTGTATTGTGGTAATCCATTTGTACACCCCACATCCTGGCAGCAAATGTCCCGACCTTCCTGGGAAGGTATGTGCAGCTTGTAGGAGATAACACCGATGTAAGTGAGTGCCTTTGGAATCTGGACTAGCAAGCAGCAGGTCAGGGTGACCCTGAAGGTGAACACCAGTGGGAACATCCTCCACCCGCTCTCCAGCTCTGCAATCGGAGGGAGCTGAGGCTACCTGACGTATGCAGGACAACCCAGAGCGTGCCGAACCTGTGGGAAGTCAGGGCACATAGCAGTGAACTGCAAAGTAACCCTCTGCAGGAACTACAGCAGGAGGGCCACCTGAGTAAAGACTGCAAGGAGTTCAAGAGCTGCAACTTGTTTGGGGAAGGAGGCCACATATTCAAGGCCTGTCCAAGACTGGGTTGGGGGTTAGTTATGCTCAGATGACTGGAAGTGGCAGTGCAAACCATGGACCCTCAAATGTCAGTAAAGTGCTACCTCCCAGCAAGAAAACTGATACGAGGAGCACGCGAAAGGAGGGACAGGTTGGAGAGGAGGAAAAGGTAGCCAGCATGGATGCACAGCAACTAACCCAACATCGACTTGAACAGACAGAGTCAATGGAGGAGGAGGAAACCAAGGGGCAGGGGAATGGACATCGGTGAGAAACAAACAGAAAAAGAAAACACATCTGGTCATCAAAGCCCCACAGCAAAATGCAAAGAGCATGATGGCTACACCAGTAGCTGCTCTGATGACGAAGATGTGCAGTGAGATGACCATCAACAAAAAATGAGACCGAGCACCATGCGGGAGAAGGAAAGGAGCATGCCCCCCACCACAACCTGGAAAGGCCAGACTTCCCGAGGGCCCAGTGAAGCCCAACTTCCAGCCGTTGGGAGCCATGGGGTACTCACCGCACACAGCTCTGGGCAACTGGAGTTAGCAATGCTCTGATAGTCCCTCTGTCAGTCTCAGAACTGGACTTTTCTGGCTTCGTTCTTGCCCCGACAACACCGGAATGGGGCAGACCCTCTAGGGAGCAACAGGACAGCTACCTCTGTGCAGAAAGTGTCCAATAGTTTGCCCACAACATGGGCGTGCAAGGAGTCCCCCAGTGACAAAACCGTGGTTGAACGAACATTGGATAATTCTATAAACTTTTAAAATAGGTATTAAAATTACAAGTATTAACATGCGTAGCGTTAAATGTGTTTCTGGGTATTCTGCAACAAGGAGGCAACTTCACCATCTCTGAAGTTATGGAGCTAGTGGGCAGGTGCTCCCTCATAGCAGACGTTACATACGGAAATACCCACCCCCCACCCTGAGACTAATCAACGTTACGCCCCAGTGGTAATAACCAAGCCACTGGCTGTTCTGCAGCAGCACCCACAGCTGCTGGCACATCCAGGCCGGTCATTCTTCAACTGCATCATTGATGCGGATGGACAGTCCGGAGGTGCTGACACTGAACTGGACTCCATATCCTGATTCCTGATGGAAACAGTTAAAGTTGCCAAGCTGCATGCTGCTTCCAGCACCCCTGCAGACAGAGCGCAACATACATACTCCTGGTCACAGCCAGACAGGTCTATTCACTCAAGGATAGATTTCCTGTTTATGTCCACCTGTTCTCGGTCAGATCCACTGACATCAAGCTAGTATTCTTTTCTGACCACTGCCTTCTGCTGGTTGACTACAGGATGACTAGTGTGCTGACAAGTGGAAGCTGAATGTGAAATTATTGACTCCAGAACACATCGAAGAGCTTAAAAGGGATTACACAGTTGGAGAACCATGAAGCCCCTCAATGAAACACCAGTGGACTGGTGGAAAACAGTCAAAGGGAACATCAAGAGGTCCTTCATCATCAAAGGTGTTCACAAGGCGAGAGGGAAGCAAGCAGAACTATCTAAACTCCAGAAGAGCATCTAGAACCTACTCTTGCTGTAGATGATGGAGGTCAATGTCACGGAGCATCTCCAGAAGATGAGAAGCCAGCAAGTCTCACTCTTTGCCTCAGAGGCTTCCAACATAACCTTCCAGTTCAGGGTCCAAACCATGGAGCAAGTTGAGACATGATCTGGTTTCTTCTTCCAGAAGGTGCACAAGGAGAGCTCTGTGCTTGGCAGCCTGAAGGAAGAAGCTGGCTCAGTAATGTCATCTCAGTCTGACATGCTGAGGATCAGCAAATCCTTTTATGCCACACTGTATGACTCAAAGCCACAGATAACGTGGCCTTCCAGTCATTCCTGTCCTCCATCACAGAGGTCTCAGACAACAATATGTGGAAGAGGCTAGACCATTCGTTATCTCTGGATGAGTTGACCAAAGCCATCAGGTCCTCAGAAAAGAATTAAACTCACAGAAGCAACAGCTTACCAGCCGAGTTGTATTCGGCTCTGTGGGACTTGATTGGCCAGGACCTGCTGAAGGTGTATGGCAGTATGCTTCTGGCAGGTACCATGAGCAAATCCATGAGGAAAGGTATCATCACCCTCATCTACAAGCAGAAGGGGGAAAGGGAGGAAATTAGAAATTGGTGGCCAATATCATTGAATGCAGGCTACAAAATCCTGTCTAAGTTCGTCGCCAGTCGGGTCAGGTCTGCTTTGGGATTGGTGATTCACCTCGACCAAACCTGTGCTGTGCCAGGCAGGACAATCTCGGAGAGCCTCATGCTCCTCAGGGATATGATCACCTATGTGCAGGACAGAGGGATGGACGCCTGCCTCATCAGCCTGGACCAGGAGAAGGCCTTTGACAGAACATTGCACACCTACATGTGGGATGTGATCTCCAAAATGGCCTTTTGGGAGGGAATCTGCAATAGGATCCAACTGCTCTACACCAACATCATTAGTGCACTCTCAATCAATGGGTGGGAATCAGAAAGCTTCCCAATCAAATCCAGAGTCAGGCAGGGCTACGCACTCTCTCTTGCCTTGTTTGTGTGTTGTGTAGAGCCCTTTGCTGAGTCCATCAGGAAGGATGCAAGCCTGAGGGGGGTGACTATTCCAGGCAGCAGAAGCCAGCAGGTCAAAGCCTCGCTGTACATGGATGACGTCACCGTTTTCTGCTCAGATCCGCTGTCAGTGCGCAGACTCATGAGCATCTGCGACTAGTTTGAACTGGCCTTGGGAATCAAAGTCCAATGTTTTCATTTTTGTTTATTTAATTTTCACCTGTACAGAAACGATCTGCGTTTGTGACAATGTATATACAAAGATTTTTATCAATAGAGTATATTTTTGAAATTTAAAAACTTCTGGGAGAAGTCGGCTCAGTCACCATGACTGATCAGCGGAACGAGGAATAACCTGGTGTCAAAGAACAGTAAGCCCTAAACATTACAGCCCTGTAGTGTTTCTATCCTTCCCTCCTCCTCTAACCAAAACAAAAGAACAGAGAGAGATTGAGAGAGGCTGTTAGGAAGTTTGTTGTATCAGAGAGGGTATTTGGACTGTTTGTAAAGATTGCATTATAATTTAAGTAACCAGTTAGTACTGCTAGTTGGTATAAGTGCAGGCTTATAAATACTGGGCTTCAGTGAGTAAGGCGAGCAAGGTAAAAGGCAAGATAAGATTCTTTTATCTTTCTTAGCGTAAAGGGGCAGAGATGGCAGTTAGGGCAGTGGTGTGCTCCTCCTGCCAGATGTGGGAGATCAGGGAGCAGGGACTATGTCTGCAGGAAGTGTGACTGGCTGCAGCTCCTCACAGACCATGTTGTTTCGGTTGGAGTGGCAGTTGGACTCATTGAAGAGCATACAGGGGGCAGAGAATGTGTTAGACACTAGTTACAGGGAGGTGGTCACACCACAGGTTCAGTCAGGTAGATAGGTGACCACCAGGAGAGGCAGGCAGGTAGAGCAGAAGTCTCCTACGGCTATTCCCCTCTCTAACAGGTATACCAATTTGGATACTGCTTGGGGGGAATCGCCTTTCAGGGGAGTATAACAGCAGCAGCCAGGCCTGTGGCACCACAACTGACTGTTGGAGGGCAGAGACGGGCAAAGTCCAAGCGAGCGATAGAGATAAAAGACTCACTAGATAGGAGCATGGACATACATATCTGTGGCCATGTTCGGGACTCCAGGACGGTGCGTTGCCTCCTGGTGCCAGAGTCAAAGACATCTCTGAGCGGTTGTACGAAATTCTTAACAGGGTAGGTGAGCAGCCAGAGGTCATTATGCATATTGGTAACAATGACATAAGTAGAAAGAGGGATGAGGTCTTGTGGAGTGGGTACAGGGAATTAGGAAAGAGGCTGAAAAGCAGGACCTTGAGGGTGGTAATCTCTGGGTTGCTACTTGTGTCACATGCCAGTGAAGCAAGGAATTGAAAGATAGAACAGATGAATCTATGGCTAAGGAGCTGGTGCTGGGGTCAGGGTTTCAGGTTCTTGGATCATTGGGAGTCCTTCTGGGACAGGGATGACCCTGTACCAAAGCAACAGGTTGTACCTAAACTGGAGGGGAACCAATATCCTCACAGGGAGATTCGCTAGTGCTACTCAGGAGGGTTTAAACTGAAGTGGCGGGGGCTAGGAACCAAAGCAGCAGATCAGCAATGGAGGGATTGAAGGGAAGGTAGACGGTAGGGCCAGTAAATCAGAAAGGAAGGACAGGCTGAGACAGGTAAATGAACACAATAGTAGTACTGGGCTGAAGTGCATTTGTTTCAACGCAAGGAGTATTATAGATAAGGCAGGTGAGCTTAGAGCCTGGATCAGTACATAGGACTGTGATGTTGTGGCCATTACAGAGAGGGACAGGACTGGATGCTCAATGTTCCAGGGTTTCATTGTTTTAAACGAGATACAGAAGAAGGTAAAAGAGGTGAAGGAGTAGCATTACTAATCAGGAGAATGTCACATCTGCACTCAGAGAGGACATACTGGAGGGGCTCATCCACTGAGGCAATATGAGTAGAGCTCAAAACTAAAATGGATGTAATCAGTCTGATAGCATGATACTAAAGGTCCAACAACTACTGAGACATTGAGGAACAAATATGTAGGCAGATTATGAAAAGATGCAACAAAACCAGAGTTGTCATAGTTGATGACTTTAACATTCCCAATATTGACAGGGATTCCCTTAGGGCAAGAGGCTTAAACGAGGCAGAATTTGTTAAGTGCATCAAAGAAAGTTTCTTGAAACAGTATGTGGATAGTCCAACTAGAGGAGGGGCCATATTGGACCTTGTATTGGCTCATGAGTCTGGCCAGGTGACTGATCTTTCAGTGGGAGAGCATTTTGGAAACAGTGATCATAACTCCTTAAGTTGTAAGATAGCTACGAATAAGGATGAGTCAGGACCTTGCAGGAAGCTTCTGAATTGGGGAAAGGCAAATTATGCTAGTATTAGACACATGCTAGGGTGTGTTAATTATGAGCTGTTATCAGAGAAGTCCATATTTGACATGTGGAACAAAAGCAGAAGTTGCTGGAAAAGCTCAGCAGGTCTGGCAGCATCTGTGAAGAGAAAAACAGAGTTAACGTTTTGGGTCCGGTGACCCTTCCTCAGAACAATCGGACCCGAAACATTAACTCTGACTTTCTCTTCACAGATGCTACCAGACCTGCTGAGCTTATCGAGCAACTTCTGTTTTTGTTCCTGATTGACAGCATCTGCAGTTCTTTTGGTTTTTATTTGACATGTGGGAACTGTTTAAAGACCTGCTATCAAGCATTCAGGACGGGAGTGTTCAAGTAAGGAGGAAGGACAAAGATGGGAAGGTAAGGGACCATTGGATAACAAGGGAGGTTGTGAATTTAGTGAAAAGGGAAAAAGAAGCATAAGCAAGGTTCAAGAACCTAAAATCAGACAGGCTGGGTGAGGAATATAAGGAAAGCAGGAAAGAACTCAAGAGGCAATTCGGAGAACAAAAAGGGACCATGAAATGACCTTGGCAAGTAAGGTTGAAGAGAATCCCAAGCCATTCTAAACACATTAAAAACAAGAGGATAACTGGGGAGAAGGTAGGACTACTCAAAGATAAAGGAGGGAGCTTGTGCTTGGAGGCAGAGGATGTGGGTGGGATCCTAAATGAGTACTTTGCGTCGGTATTCGCCCAGGAGAAGGATATGGAGTATAGTGAGATCTGTGTAGAACATGCTAATATGCTTGGGCATTTTGAGATCAAGAAAGAAGTGGTGTCAGGTCTCTTGAAGAGCATTAAGGTGGATATGTCCCCAAGACCTGATGGTATCTACCCCACGTTATTGAGAGAGGCAGGAGAGGAAATTGCCAGGGCCTTGACAAAGGTCTTTTTATCCTCGCTAACAACTGGAGTGGTCCTGAAGGACTGGCAAGTAGTTATTGTTCCTCTGTTCGAGAAGGGAAATAAGGAAAACCAGGAAACTATAGACCGGCGAGTCTCACATCAGTGATTGGGAAGCTATTGGAGAGAATTCTTAGAGGCAAGACTTACGCACATTTGGAAAACCGTGGCCTAATTAGGGACAGTCAGCATGGCTTTGTACAGGGCAAGTCATGTCTTACTAACCTGATTGAATTTTTTGAAGAAGGTGATAGATGAGGGTACAGCAATGGGTGTTGTCTACATGGATTTCAGTTAGGCTTTCGACAAGATCCCTCATGGCAGGCTCACCCAGAAGATTAAGATGGTTGGAATCCACGGTGACTTGGCTGCTTGGATTCAGAATGGCTTAAGGGTAGTGGTGGAAGGGTGTTTTTCAGGCTGGAGCTCTGTGACCAGTGGTGTTCCACAGGGATCCGTACTTGGACCTCTGCTGTTTGACATATATATAAATGACATGGATGAAAATGTAGATGGATGATTTAGTAAATTCGCAGACAATACAAAGATCGGTGGAGTTGTGGAAAGCATGGAAGGTTGACAAAGGATATAAATCAGTTGCAGATATGGGCGGAGAAATGGCAGATGGAGTTTAATCTGATTAAGTGTGAGGTGCTGCATTTTGGGAGATCAAACGTTAAGAAAAAGAATACAGTTCATGCAGGACCCTGAACAGCATTGATGTACAGCAGGATCTTGGGGTTCAAGTCCATAGCTCCCTGAAGGTGGCCACGCACATAAGTAAGGTGATAAAGAAGGCGTATGGCAAGCTTGCCTTTATTGGTCAGAGAATTGAGTATAAGAGTCAGATGTCATGTTGCAGCTTTATAAGACTTTGGTTAGGCCACTCTTAGAGTTTTGTGTTCAGTTCTGGTCACCACATTACAGGAAGTATGTGGAGGCTTTGGAAAGGGTACAGAAGGCATTAACCAGGATGCTGCCTGGATTAGAGGATGTGAGCTATAAGGAAATGCTAGAAAAACTCAAGTTGTTTTCTCTACAGTGGTGGAGGATGAGGGAAGCCTTGCTAGAATTCTGTAAAATTATGAGATGCAGACAATCAGAATCTTTTTCCCAGAGTTGAAATGTCTGACACTACGGGGAATGCATTTAAGGTAAGAGGGGGCAAGTTGAAATGAGATATGAGGGGCAAATTTTTTACATAAAATGTAGCAGGAGTCAGGAATGGGCTGCCAGGGGTGGTGGTGGAGCCAGATATGATAGAGGCATTTAAGGGACTTTTAGACAAGCACATGAATATGCAAGGAATGGAGGGATATGGACCAAGGGCAGGCAGAAAAGATTACTTTAATCTGGTGTCATGTTTGCCACAACATTGTAGGCCTATGGGCCTGTTCCTGTGTTGTACATTTCTATGTTCTATTATGGAAGACTTGAGTTTTAGTTGTATCATTAGATTACAAGGGGTGGGCTACCCCATTGGATTGTTCAATACATGGTTTCTCATCTTCTATTAAAACTACTGGACCCTCTAGCCTGCATCTTGGTACCAGGTTTAGTTACGAATTATATAATTTTCTCATGGATCTCAAGTTTTTCTCATCAGTTTGTTTTGAGGTAGAAACTTTACCAATGTCACGGGACAAGCTGTATGTTGTGTAGTTACAACATTTTTCGCAGGTCACCATCACTAATGAACCAAAGAGTGGTTATTTGTCCGGGACACTGCCTAGCTGGACTGATGTAGGCTTATAGGACCTTCTGCCTTCTTACTAACATTTTTGGGGGTGACACTACACAAATGCAGTGTCATGATTCACGTGGATCAAACAGCTGTCTCACAGTTTTTCTGAGGTCGATTAGTCAACCAATAGCCAAAACTATTGCTGTTTCCAGTGGGAGCCAATGAGGTGGTTCGACTTATTGTTGCAATAGACAAAAATGAATGAAACTATCGTAGTGGTAACTTTTTATAGATTTACAGAATTCCTACAGTGTGGAAACAAGCCCTTCGGCCCAACAAGTCCACACTGACCCCTGGAGCATCCCACCCAGACCCATCCACTTATAACCCACCTAAGCTACACATCCCTGAGCACTACAGGCAATTTAGCATGGTCAATCCACCTAACCTGCACATCTTTGGACTGTAGGAGGAAACCAGAGTACCCAGAGGAAACCCACGCAGACACGGGGAGAATGTGCAAACTCTACACAGACAGTTGCCTGAGGGTGGAATTGAACCCGGGTCCCGGGTGCTGTGAGGCAGCAGTGCTAACCACTGAGCCACCGTGCAAAAACCTCCCAGGGAAGACCCACCCCCCCAACAAAGAGAGTCATTCTTACCCTGTGATGGAGATCCGTGGATGTGCACACTAAGGTACCTCTGATCTTTATTACTTTTCATGGTCCTACATTCCTAGTGTCATCCCTTGCCTTATAGCCTTCCCTCAATGTTTTTTCCACTTTGAATTCCATTTACCATTACCCTGCCTGTCTGACCATTCAGTTGTATCCTCCTGCAGTTTACTGCTTCCTTCCTTACCATTTACCATCCTTCCAATTTTAATGTCATTTGCAAACTTCTTGATCATACTTCCTAATTCAATTCCAGAGCAATAACGTAGACCACAAGCAGCAAGGACCCCAGTACCAAGCCCTGCAGAACCTATTAGGAACAGGCTTCCAGTCATCAAACGTTCCTCTCTCATCACCCTCTGCTTCTAGTCTATCAGTCAACCTCGGATCCAGTGTGCCAGTTTGCCTTGGATCCCACAGGCTCTTACTTTCTTAACCAATCTGTGACGAGGGGACCTTACCAAAATCCTTGCTAAATCTATGAAGACCATATCAAATGCATAAGCCTTATCAACACCCCTGGTTGTTTCCTCAAAAAATTTAATCAAATTTGTCAAACACAAGAAGATACAGGCAGAAGATACAGAAGCTTGAAAACACGCACCAACAGCTTCAAGAACCGCTTCTTCCCTTCCCTTATTAGACTGATGAATGGACTCTCTAACTTCAAATAATGTTGATCTTGCTTTGTGCACCTCCTGTACAGTGTAACCTGAATGCCTCACTCTGTCAAAGCACCCAATGATCTCTCTGTCCTAGTTTGCTATGATCTGCCTGTACTGCTCGCCAAACAAAGCTTTTCACTGTACTTAGGTACATGTGACTACAATGGAATCAAACCAAATCAAATATCCTTTAAAAATAAATGCTGATGAACCCTGTTTAATCAGTGTATCTCCAAGTGCAGGCATATGCTGTCTCTCAGAATTCTTTCTGATAAATTCCCCACCACTAAAGTTAGACTGATTGTCCTGTCATTTATTGGTCTGTCACTTTCCCCTTTTCTTAATAATGGGACAATGTTAGCAGTTTCCAGTTCTCTGGCACCTCACCAATGGCCAAATAGGGTTTGAAAATTACTGCCATGGAATCTTGATATCATCTCCCTTGCCTCTGTCAACAGCCTGGAATGCATCTTATCTGGGCCTGCAGATTTATCCACTTTTATGACTACTAATTCTGCTAATACCTCCTCACTATGTTAATTTCTTCTAATATTTCACTGTCCACCCTATTATCTATACCTGTATTGTTCATTTCCATTGTGAAGACTAAAGCAAAGTATTCATTTAGGACTGTGCCCTTGTATTCTGGGCTCTCTCACAGATTACCTCTATGGTCCTATACGGGCCTTAATCTTTCCTTAGTTAGACTCATGCTCTTCATCTATTTAAAATACCCATTACATTTTACTTTAATATACCAATCAATTATTTCTCATGCACTCTCCTTGCTCTCCTAATTTCCTTTCTATGTTTTCTCTGCACTTTTTATTCTCCTGTAGTACCACCGCTCTATCAAATGCTCTGGAACCGCATCATCTTTTTTTCTTAACCCTAATCTTTATGTCTATTGACATCCAGGATTCTCCAGTCTTGGTCCCACTCTGTTTTACACTGTAGAGACATAGAGTCATAGAGCTGTACAGCATGGAAACAGACCCTTCAGTCCAACACATTCATGCCAAACGGAATATCCTAAATTAATCTAGTCCCATTTGCCAGCATTTGGCCCATATCCCTCTAAACCCTCCTATTCATTTACCCATCCAGATGCCTTTTAAATGTTGTAATTGTACTGCTTCCTCTGGCAGCTCAATCCATACACACACCACCTTCAGTATGAAAAGATTGCTCCTTCGGTCCCTTTTAAATCTTTCCATTCTCACATTAAACCTACGTCTTCTAGTTCTGGACTCCCCCCAACCCGGGGAGCAAAACTTGGCTATTCACCCTGTCCAGGCCTGTCATGATCTTATAAACCTCCAGGTCATCCCTCAGCCTCTGACACGCCAGGGAAAATAACCCGAGCCTGTTGGGCCTCTCTCTATAGCTCAAACCCTCCAACCCTGGCAACATCCTGGTATATCTTTTCTGAACCCTTTCAAGTTTCACAACATCTTTCATATGGCAGGGAGACCAGAATTGAAAGCAATATTCTAAAAGTGGCCTTACCAATGTCCTGGACAGCCACAACATGACCTGCCTACTCCTATACACATTGCACTGAGCAATAAAGACAAGTATAACAAACACTTTCTTCACTATCTTGTCAACCTGCAACTCCACTTTCTTTCCTCCTTGAATGCCTCCCACTGCACTGATACAGTTTTAACTGTAAGTAGTTGTTCCCTGTCTAATTGTGTCTTAGCAAAATTGGCCTTTCCCAGTTTATAATTTTAATTGCAAACCCATCCTTATCCTTTTACATTTCTATACCAAATATAACTGAGTTATGGTAACGATCTCGAAAATGCACCCCTACTTATTTGCTTTCTATGCAAATTTGCTCTAATTTCTAAATATTAGGTCCAGAAATGTCCCCTTCCTTGTTGGGCTTTCAATGTGCTGGCTAAAAAGGTTCTCCTGGATTCAATTTAAGAACTTTGTTCCCTCCCTACCTTGCAAACTAAAACTATCTCCATTAAAACTGCCTTATTATTCTTATACGTCTTGAAATTTGATTACATACTTGATCCTATCTCTCCCTGACCGTTTGATGCCAATGGTCCTCTCTATCTCCGCTGACTATCCTATATATAGAAATATTTATCTCAAGCTGCCAATCCTGCCTATCTTTCAGCCGATGTCATGGTTATAGCTATGAGATCATGCTCCCCTGTGCCTGTCTATGCCCTCACCTCATCTGTCTTATTCTTTGCATTAAAATATATTCCATATAGCCTTATTAATCTTACCTCCTTCTTATCTAACTTATGTTTCCTCAGCCTTCTAGGCTTACTTACTCAGATCATATATCTATTAATTCTATAACAGCTTTTGGCCCCTATAAACTACTTGTCAGGATCCCATTCCCCCACCTAATTAGTTTTAAATCCACCCCAACTGCATTAGTAAACCTTCCTATGAGGATGTTTGTTCCATTTCTGTTCAGATGAAACCCATCCAATTTGTACACTTCCCTCTTCTCCCAGTAACAATCCCAATGACTCAGGAATCTAAAGCCTTCCCTCCAGCACCCTTTCCTAGCCAAACATTTATCTGCTGTGTTCTTCTATATCTTTGCACAGTACTTCATCAGGAGCAATCTGGCAATTACGACACTTGAAGTTTTGCTTTTCAATTTCCCACCTAGCAGCTTAAGGTCTGCTTGCAATATCTTATTTATCTTTCTTCCCGTATCATTGGTCCCAGCATGGACCACAACCGCTGGTTATTCACCCTCCCCCACCAGAATGCCTTGCAGTTGTTCTCTGACATCCTTGATCCTGGCCCCTGGCATGCAACATCTTGGTCTATGGTCTCAAAAGCACCAGTCTACTCTCCTCATTAATCAATCATCTGCTACTATTACACTTCTGCATTTCTTCCTCCAGTCCTTGAGCAGCTGTATGATTGTTTACTATGTGACTCTATGACTCTAGCTTAACCACCCTTAGCCCTTGCTAGCCTATGTGAGGAGCTCCCAATCTCACTATTTTCCAAGGGTGAGAAATGATTTGCAAGCGACTTGGACTTCAGGGATTCTCTCACTACCTGGCTCGTTCCCTTCTTCTATCTGATAAACACCCATTACCTCTCTGGACCAATATCCTTAAACTGCAGAGTGACTGTGTCCTGAAACATGCTATCCACAAACCTCTCAGTCTGTTGAATGGGCTGTGGAGCTCTCAGCTGGCGCTCAAACACCAAACCACAGAGCTTGGGTTGCTCCAACCAGAGGCAGTCCTGCACCCAAGGTCATCCAGACTCAAGGAGTGCTTAGGATTTCCCACATAGAGCGGGATGTGCAAATCACCGGCCTGAGCTCCCAGACATAACTTCACTAAATGGAATATGGACCCTCACTCTGAGAGAAATCTTATTCTTCTTTGTGTCTGAAGTCCCAATCAAGTCTGCTGTGAGTCTGTCTGCATGTTTACAAGGACCCTCACCTTGCCTACTCCTTACATTGATGCGACTGCCCATCACGGGATCCCCACCTCACCCCTCCTCTACGTTGTTAAGTAATAAATCAAATGTGCTAATTGGTCAACAAATAATTCTTTTTATTTACCAGAAAGCTGAAATGTTTTTTCAGCCAGAAGGCGGTTAATCTATGGAACTCATTGCCGCAGAGGTCTCTGAAGGCCAAGTCGTTGAGTGTTTTTAAAGCAGAGACAGATAGGTTCTTGATTGATGACAGGATCATCGGTTATGGGTAGAAGGCAGGAGAATGGGTTTGAGAAACGTATCAACCATGATCAAATGTTGGCAGACCTAATTGGCCGGATGGCCTAATTCTGTCCCTATGTCCTGTGGTCTTATGGTCTTTTCAAACCCATTAACTCATAATTCATAACTTTCCCCTTTCCTAACATTTCTTTAATTCCTATCTCAGCTCAAAGAGATCTTCAGAGTCCAATAAATGATGTCATCAATCAGACTAAGTAGCCAGTCACAATGGAGAATGATCACAGACAGCAAAGCAGTCAGCCAAAACTATTGATCTTTTACCTGTCAATATTTCACTTGCAGCAAAATAGTGATCGAGTACACATGGAATTACGTTGAAAGGTGAAATTTCATTAGCAGTCTTTACCAAATATAGTTTTTATTATTTTAAAAACCTTGACTTTTTATTCATAATAAGAAAATTAACATTCCACAATAAAATAAAATTTTCAAATGACAGTTTATTCAGTAATAATTATGAACTTAGTACACTGTTAAAAACCTAATTACACCTCATTCAAAAAAGCATAAATTTTCAAGGATTTTTCGGGATCAGTGGTGTATAAGTAGAAGTTGACATCAACTAAAATAATTTCAAAAGATTTCCAGCTTCTGGGACCTCAACAGTACACCCTGTACAGCAGCAGGAAGTTGGTGACAGCAGTTTCCGGATTTCCACCTTCAATGGCATACCTGTTAAAGTCCTAGATTCATGCATACAATGACAGTGAACTCAGAGAGGTGCCTCATCATTACAGCTGCAAAATTCAGGTCGTTATGTTGTTTAAGAGTGGTTACACCCTTAAATTACCAATTTTAATTTTCTGTAGTGAGTTTAACGAATAATTAATGTGCAAATCCAGAAAGTTCCCAGAAGTAATCAGGAGGCTAATGCAAAATAAGCCAATAAGGTCAACATGCAAAACCAAAGGCAAAATCATGTAAATTAATTTGTTCAAAAACAAAATGAGACAGATTTCTGAATGTCTTACTACTGTTTTTATTACTGCTAGTGACTGCCTAGAAGATTGTAATTTAAGAGCAGCAATAAAAAGTACTGTTTGGGCAAATATGAAGCTGATCTTCTGATCGTGATCAAACAAGGTGAGGCAATATTTGGGTTGTGCAAGCATGCTGCAGTGTTTAATTTTATGCTGTCAAGCAGAAATTACCCAAAAAGAAATAACTTTCATTTATAAAGTCAATGAGCCTTTTAAGCAAACGAAATAAGAAGGATAGCCCAATATTTAAAGACTGTCATAGATTAGATATTCTAATACGAAATCATGAAATACTGTTACAAAATCATTTTATAACGAAGGCAACAGCACTTCTTCGAATGGTATACATTTAGATATTAACTTTTTAAAATTCATTCACGAGATGAGGACATCACTGGCTAGGCAGCATTTATTGCCCATCCTTAATAACCTAGAGGGCAGTTAAGAGTCAACCATATTACTGTGGGTCTGGAGTCACATGTAGGCCAGACCAGGTAAGGATGGCAGTTTCCTTCCCTAAAAGACATTAGTGAACCAGATGGGTTTTTACGACAATCGACTCACAGTCATCATTAGATTTTTAATTCCAGATATTTAATGAATTCAATTCTACTGTTTGTCATGGCAGGACTCAGACCTGGTCCCCCAGAATGTTATCTGGGTCGCTGGATTAACAGTCCAATGATAATACTACTAGGCTGTTGCCAAGCTACCATAGGAGACTGTCATTTTGGCAGTGCTAATATCAGAAGAGTGAAGCATGACTCTTGAATTGATCATAACATTTAAGTGTACAAAAGTACTGTTAAAAAAATGCAGCCTAATTTTCAAGTCAGTCGGAGGAGTGGCAATGGCCTCGTGGTATTATCGTTGGACTGTTAATCCAGAGACCCAGATAACATTCTGGGGGCTCACGTTCAAATCCTGACATGACAAACAGTGGAATTCAAAAGGAGATAGAGGAGCAGGGGACCTGGGTGTATATGTGCGTTAGTTATTGAGACTGGTAGGACAGTTTGAGAGAATGTTTGATAAAGCATACCGTATCTTAGGCTTTATTTTTAGGGTGAAAGATTACAAAGAAGATATGTTGAACTCTCATACTTCAGCCTCAGCTGGAATATTGCATTCATGTTGGGGTAGGCAATGGCCTAGTGGTATTATCGCGAGACCTTTAATCCAGAAACCCAGCTGATGTTCTGGGGACCCGAGTTCACCGCAGATCACAGCAGATGGTGGAATTGGAATTCAAAAAAAAAGTCTGGAATTAAGAATCTCCTGATCACCATGAAATCATTGCCGATTGTCGGAAAAACCCATCTGGTTCACTAATCCCCTTCGGGGGAGGAAATCTGTGACTCCAGACCCACAGCAATGTGGTTGACTCTCAACTGCCCTCTGAAATGGCCTAGCAAGCCACTCAGTTGTGCCAATCACTACAAAGACTCAAAGAAGTGAAATTGGACGGATCACCTGGCATCAACCTAGGCACCGGAAAAGACAACAGCAGAAACAGACCTGTCAACCATGCAAAGTCCTCCTCACTAACATCTGGAGGTTAGTTCCAAAATTGGGAGAGCTGTCTCACAGACTAGTCAAGCAACAGCCTGACATAGTCATACTCACAGAATCATACCCTACAGCCAATGTCCCAGACACCACGATCACCATGAGATACTAGGAACTGCCGATGCTGGAGTCTGAGATAACAAGGTGTAGAGCTGGATGAACACAGCAGGCCAGGCAGCATCAGAGGAGCAGGAAAGCTGACGTTTCGGGTCTGGACCCTTCTTCAGAGTCCCCTTCCCCTCCCCCTT
>NC_063336.1:72005566-72041958 GCF_021869965.1 Rhincodon typus | reverse complement strand
TTTTCTGAAGAAGGGTCCAGACCGGAAACGTCAGCTTTCCTGCTCCTCTGATGCTGCCTGGCCTGTTGTGTTCATCCAGCTCTACACCTTGTTACCACCATCACCATACCTGGATATGTCCTGTTCCACCAGCAGGACAGACCCAGCAGAGGGGGTGGCACTGTGGTATTGGGAGGTTGGGTGTTGCTCTAGGAGTCCTCAACATTTAGTGCGGACTCCATGAAGTCTCATGGCTTTAAGTTAAACATGGGCAAGGAAACCTCCTGCTGATTACCACATACTATCCAACTGATGAATCAGTACTCTTCAATTTTGAACAATAGTTAGAGGAAGCACTGAGGATGGCAAGGGCACAAAATGTACTCTGGGTGGGGGATTTCAATGTCCACCACCAAGAGTGGCTCGGCAGCAGTACTACTGATCGAGCTGGTCGGGTCCTGAAGGACATAGCTGCTAGACTGGGTCTGCGGCAGGTGGTGAGGGAACCAAAAAGAGAGAAAAACATACCTGACCTCATCCTTACTAATCTGCCAGCTGCAGTTGCATCTGTCCATGACAGTGTCAGTAAGAGTGACCAGTGCACAGTCCTTCTGGAGACGAAGTCCCACCTTCACATTGAGAACAACCTCCATTGTGTCGTGTGCCACTATCACCATTCTAAATGGGACAGACTTCGCACTGATCTAGCAACTCAAGACTGGGCATCCATGAGGTGCTGTGTGCCATCAACAGCAGCAGATTGTACTCCAGCACAATCTGTAACCTCATGGCCCGGCATATCCCCCACTCAACCATTACCATCAAGCCAGGGAACAACCCTGGTTCAATGAAGAGTGCAGGAGGGCATGCCAGGAGCAGCACCGGGCATACCTAAAGATGTGGTAACAACGTGGTGAAGCCACCAAACAAGACTACTTGCATGCCAAACAGAGAAAGCAGCAAGTGATAGATAGAGCTAAGTGATCCCACAACCAATGGATCAGATCTAAGCTCTGCAGTCCTGTCACATCCAGTCATGAATGGTGGTGGACAATTAAACAACTCACTGGAGGAGGAGCCTCCACAAATATCCCCATCCTCAATGATGGAAGAGCCCAGCACATCAATGCAAAAGATAAGGCTGAAGCATTCGCAGCAATCTTCAGCCGGAAGTGACGAGTGGATGATCCATCTCAGCCTCCTCCAGTGGTCCCCAGCAATGCAGATACCAGTCTTCAGCCAATTCAATTCACTCCACGTGATATCAAGAAGCGGTTGGAGACACTGGATACTGCAAAGGCTACGGGCCCTGACAACATTCCGACAATAATACTGAAAGCTTGTGCTCCAGAACTTGCTGCTCCCCTAGCCAAGCTGTTCCAGTACAGTCACAACACTGGTATCTACCCAGCAATGTGGAAAATTGCCCAAATACGTCCTGTACACAAAAAGCAGGACAAATCCAACCTGGCCAATTACCGCCCCATCAGTCTACTCTCGATCATCAGTAAAGTGATGTGTCATCAACAGTGCTATCAAGCAGCACCTGCTCAGAAATAACCTACTCAGTGACGCCCAGTTTGGGTTCAGCCAGGGCCACACAGCTCCTGATCTCATTACAGCCTTGGTTCAAACATGGACAGAAGAGCTGAATTCCAGAGGTGAGGTGACAGTGACAGCCCTTGATATCAAGGCTGCATTTGACCCAGTGTGGCATCAAGGAGCCCTAGCAAAACTGGAATTAATTGGTATGAGGGGCAAATGCTCTGGTGGTTGAAGTCATACCTGACACATAGGAAGATGGTCGTGGTTGTGGGAAGTCAATCACCTCAGCTCCAGGACATCTCTGAAGAAGTTCCTCAGGGTAGTGTCCTAGGCCCAAACATCTTCAGCTGCTTCATCAATAACCTTCCCTCCATCATAAGTTCAGAGGTGGGGATTGTCACCGATGATTGCACAATGTTCAGCACCATTTGTGACTCCTCAGATAGTGAAGCAATCCATGTTCACATTCAACAAGATCTGGACAATATCCAGGCTTGGGCTGACAAGTGGCAAGTGACATTCGCGCCACACAAATGCCAGGCTATGACCATCACCGATAAGAGACAATCTAACCACTGCCATTGACATTCAATGGTGTTACCATCACTGAAGCCCCCACTATCAACATCCTGGGGGTTACCATTGACCAGAAACTCAACTGGACTCACCACATTAACACAGTGGCTATGAGAGCAGGCCAGAAGCTAAATTTCTGTGGTGAGTAACTTACCTCCTGACTCCTCAAAGCCTGTCTGCCATCTACAAGGCACAAGTCAGGAATGTGCTGGAATACTCCCCACTTGCCTAGATGAGTGCAGCCCCAACAACACTCAAGAAGCTTGACACCATCTAGGAAAAAGCAGCCCACTTGATTGGCACTACATCCATAAGTATAAGTATCCACTCCCTCCACCACTGACGCTCAGTAGCAGCAGTGTGTACTATCTACAAGATGTACTGCAGTAATTCGCCAAAGATCTTCAGACAGCACCTTCCAAACCCACGACCACTTCCATCTAGAAGGGCAAGAGCATCAGACATTCGGGAACACCACCACCTCCATGTTCCTCTCCAAGTGACTCACCATCCTGATTTGAAAATGTATTGCCATTCCTTCACTGTCGCTGGGTCAAAATCCTGGAATTCCCTCCCTAATAGCATGGTGGGTCAACCCTCGGCAGGAGGACTACAGTGGTTCAAGAAGGCAGCTCACCACCACCTTCTCAACTAGAGATGGGCAATAAATGCTGGCCAGCCAGCGATGCCCACATCCCACAAATGAATAGACAAAAAAATGTCTGGGTGCTGCAATTTAGGAAGATGTGAAGGCATCGAGGAGAATGTTAAAAAAAATTGCAACAGTGATTCGAAGCATGAGGAAGTTGAAACATGGAAATATATTGGGGAACTAGGAACTTTTTTTTGGAAAAAATAAGCCTGAGCAGTGGTTTGATTGAGCTATTCAAAAACATGAGTCCAGACAGAGTAAATCGGGAAAAATTGATCCCACTTGTGAAAGGTTGAGAACATCAGGCCACAGATTTAAAATTGTTAGTAAAGGAACAAATGCAACATGAGGAAAAGCCTTTTCATGCAGCAAGTGGATAAGTTCTGGAATATACGATCTAATACCATGCTGGAAGCAGATTCAACTGAAGCATCCAAAAGAGAATTAGACTCTTGTCAAAGTGGAAGAAGGTGCAGTTATCGTAAGAAGATGGGACACTGGTATGAAGTAAATTGCTCATAAGGAGAACCAGTACAGACACAATAGACTGAATTGCCCTTTCTGTACTATAACAATTCTGTACTTCTGTGATAGTGCTCAACATGGCTAGACAGATATGAATTGCAGCAATGCATCATTTATTTTCATTCACAGGATGAGTGCATCACTGGTTAGGTCAGCAACCATTGCCCATCCCCAACTGCCCAAGGGGCAGTTAAGAGTCTGGGGGTCTGGTCTGAAGTCATGTGTAGGCCAGACCATGTAAGGACGGCAGTTTCCTTCCCTAAGGACGTTAGTGAAGCAGGTGGGTTTTTTTGACAATGGACATCATTGGATTCATAATTCCAGCATCTACCATATCAGGACTTGAACCCGGGTCCCCAGAATATTACCTGGGTCTCTGGATTAACAATAATAGCAATAACACCGGCAGGCCATCACCTCCCCTACTGAACATAGAACAGTACAGCACAGGAACAGCACCTGCAGCCCACCAAGCCTGCATTGACATACGATGCCTTCCTAAACTGAAACTATGCAGTTTGTATCCCTCTATTCCCTGCCTATTCATATATCTGTCAAGACCTAATTGCATTTACCTTCACCACCTCTTCTGACAGCACATTCCAGCCACTTATCACCCTCTGTGTAAAAAACCTGGCCCTCACATCTCCTTTATACATAACCTCTTTTTATCTTAAACCTATTTACCCGAGTAATTGACATTTCTACCTTGGGAAAAAGAGTCCAACTATCCATTTTGTCCACGTCTGTCATAGTTTTGTAAACATCCATCAAATTGCTCCTCATCCTTTGACATTCAAGTGAAAACAAACCAAGTTTATCCAATCTCTCCTTATAGCTAATACCCTCCAAATCAGGCAGCAGCCTGGGTAAACCATTTCTGTACCTCTCCAAAGCAACCAGAGCTGCACACTATATTCCAAATGTGGCCAAACTAAAGTTCTATACAACTGCAACATGACTTGCCAATTTTTATACTCCATGCCCTGAGCAATGAAGGTAAGCGTGCCATATGCCTTCTTGACCTTATCTACTTGTGTTGTCATTTTCAGGGAACCGTGGACTTGTACATCTTGATCCTCTGTATGTTGATGCTACTAAGGGTTCTGTCATTTACTGTATACTTCCCTCCTGCATTAGATCTTCCAAAATGCATCACCTTGCATTTGTCTGGATTAAATTCCATCTGCATTTCTCTGTCCAAGTCTCTAGTCAATCTATATCCTGCTGTATCCTCTGGTGTTTCTCCTCACTATCTACAGTTACCCCAGTTTTTGCGTCATCTCTAAACTTACTAATCAGGCCACTTACTTTCTTCTCTAAATCATGTATAAGCAGGGGACCCAGCACTGATCCCTGCAGAACGTGTTTAAGAAATTCGACATGTCCATAACGACCCTCACCAACGTTTACAGATGCACCACAGAAAGCATTCTATTTGGGTGCAAACCGGCCTGCTAGGGCAACTTTTCTGTATGAGACTGTAAAAAACTACAGAAAGTTGTGTGGACAGCTCAGGCCATTACAGAAGTTAACCTCCCATCCATGGACTCCACTTATACTTCTCGTTGCCAAGGAAAGGCTACCAACATCATCATAGACGCCTCCCACCCTGGTTATAATCTCTTCCAACCTCTTCCATCAGGCAGAAGATATAGAAGCTTGAACACACATGCCAACAGATTCAAGAACAGCTTCTTCCCTGCTGTTATTAGACTGCTGAATGGACCTCTCTAAATTCAAAAAATGTTGATCTTGCTAATATTGATCTTGCTTTGTACGCCTTCTGTGCAGCCATAACTTTGTATACCTTGCTCTGCCTAAGCACCCTATAATCTGTATTTCCTTGTTTGCTATGATCAGCCTGTACTGCTTGCAAAACAAAACTTTTTACTGTAATTAGGTACATGTGACTGCAATAAATCAAATCAAATCAAACCATTGATCACAGATCTGTAATCTGAAAAGCAGCTTTCCACCACTATTCTCTGTCTTCTATGGTGATGTCAGTTCTTTATCCATCTTACCAGCTCACCATGGATCCCATGTGACTTCAATTTTTGTATCAGCCTATCATGAAGGACTTGTCAAAGGTCTTGCCAATGTCCATTCAGACAATATCTACATCCTGGCCTTATCAATCATCTTCGTCATTTCCTCAAAAAACTGAATCAAGTTTCTGAGACAGGACCTTCCCTGTACAAAACCATGTTGCCTATCACAAATAAGATCAGTGATAGTAGGAACAGCCGATGCTGGAGAATGTGAGATAACAAGGTGTGGAGCTGGATGAACGCAGTAGGCCAAGCAGCATCAGAGGAGCTGGAAAGCTGATGTTTCGGGTCTGGATCCTTCTTCAGAAATGGGAGAGGGGAAGGGGATTCTGAAATAAATAGAGAGAGAGGGTGAGGCAGATGGAAAGTGGATAAAGGAGCAGATAGTTGGAGAGGAGACGGACAGGTCAAGGAGGCGGGGATGGAGCCAGTAAAGGTGAGTGTAGGTGGGGAGTTAGGAAGGGGGTTGGTCAGTCAAGGGAAGACGGACAGGTCAAGGAAGCAGGGATGAGGCTGGTAGGTAGGAGGTGGGGGTGCTGGTTGATCAGTGAGGTGAGAGGAGCGGACAGGTGGCAGAAAAGACGGACAGGCCAAGGAGGTGGGGACGAGCTGGGCTGGTTTTGGGATGAGGTCAGGGATGGGGAGATTTTGAAGCTTGTGAAGTCCATATTGAGACCATTGGGCTGCAGGGTTCCCAAGCGAAATATGAGGTGCTGTTCCTGCAACCTTCGGGTGGCATTGTTGTGGCACTGGAGGAGGCCCAGGATGGACATGTCGTCCAAGGAGTGGGAGAGGGAGTTGAAGTGGTTTGTGACTGGGAGGTGCAGTCATTTGTCGTGAACCGAGCGTAGGTGTTCCACAAAGCGGTCTCCAAGCCTCTGCTTGGTTTCCCCGATGTAGAGGAGGTCACATCAAGAACAGCAGATACAACATACCACATTAGCAGATGTGCAGGTGAACATCTGTTTAATGTGGACGGTTTTCTTGGGGCCTGGGATGGGTATCTTCTATATGTAAGTAAATCCTATCTCCAAGATGCTTCTCCAATAATTTCCCTACCACTTATGTAAGGCTCACCAGCCTGTAATTTCCCAGATTATTCCTGTTGCCCTTCTTAACAAAGGAATAACGTTGGCAATTCTGCATTCCACTGGGACCTCTCCTGTTACTGAAGTGGATACAAATATTTTGCATAAGGCTCTGGCAACTTCCTTACCTGCCTCCCTCAGCATTTTTGGACTGATCCCATCAAGCCCTGGGGAACTGTGTACCTTAATGTTTTTCAAAACACGCAACATCACCTCCTTTTTTATATTGATATGTCCTAGTATATCAATGTACCCCTCCCGAGCCTCACCATTCACCATGTCCTTCTCCTTTGTGAATACTGATGCAATGTATTCAGTGAGGACCACACCCACTTCCTCTGGCTCCACCCATAAATTCCTTCCTTTGTCTTTAAGTAGACCTATACTTTCCCAGTTACCATCTTGTTCGTTATATATGTATAAAATGTCTTGGGATTTTCTTTAATCCTGTTTGCCAGACATTTCATAACCCATTTTAGCCCTCCTAATTCCTTATTTGAGCTCTTTCCTGCTATCTTTGTATTCTTTGAATCTCAGTCTGCCTTCAGGTTTCTAAACCTTATGTATGCCCCATTTTTTCGACTAAGCTCCCAATTTCTCTTGTCATTCAAGTTTCCCAAATTGTGCTATCCTTATCCTTCATTTTCACAGGAACCTGCTGGTCCTGAACTCTAACCAACTGGCCTTTTAAATAATTCTCATATGCCAGATGTAGATTTACCCTCAAGCAGCCACCCCGAATCTACATTCCCCAGCTCCTGCCTAATATTGTGGTAGTTAAGTTTGTTGGCTTGCTCGCTGAGCTAGCTGGTTATCATACAGATGTTTTGTCACCATGCTAGGTAACATCATCAGTGCTGCCTCTGATGAAGCCATGTTGTTCTACTCTGTTTGGTATTTATATGATCTGGTCCGTTAAGTTGAGTTGTGTCAATTCCGGTTCTGTTCTGTATGGGTTTGTATATGGGATCTAATTCCACATGTTTGTTGATTGCATTACGGGTTGAAAACCAGGCCTCTAGGAATTCCCGTGCGTGTCTGTGATTGGCTTGAGCAAAAATGATGATCATGTTGTCCCAGTTAAATTGATGACCTTCATTTTCCGAGTATACTGAGATGAGGGAAAGTTTGTCATGTCAACGACAGATACGCACGGGAATTCCTAGAGGCTTGGTTTTCAACCCGTAATGCAATCAACAAACATGTATAATTAGACCCATGTACAAACCCATGCAGAACAGAACACGAAATGACACAACCCAACCTAACAGATCGGATCATATAAATACCAAGCACAGTAGAACAACATCGCTTCATCGGAGGCTACACTGATGATGTTACCTAGCATGCTGACGAAACATCTGTATGGTATGATCATGCCTCACAAACCTTATTGAATTCTTTGAAGAGGTGACCAAACACGTGGATGAAGGTAGAGTAGTGGATGTGGTATACATGGATTTAAGTAAGGCGTTTGATAAGGTTCCCCATGGTAGGCTCATGCAGAAAGTAAGGAGGCATGGGATAGGGGGAGATTTGGGAGATTGGATTCAGAATTGGCTGATCCTTAGAGGACAAAGGGTGGGAGTGGATGGAAAATATTCAACGTGGTGCTCAGTTACGAGTGGTGTACCACAAGGATCTGTTCTGGGTCCTCTTCTATTTGTGATTTTTGTAAATGATTTGGATGTAGGAGTAGAAGGGTGGATTAGTAAGTTCGCGGATGATACGAAGGTGGGTCAAGTTGTGGATAGTGCGGAGGGCTGTTCTAGGTTCAAAGGGACATTGATAGAATGCAGAGCTGGGCTGAGAAGTGGCAGATGGAGTTTAACCCTGAAAAGTGTGAGGTGATTCATTTTGGAAGGACAAACTTGAAAGCAGAATACAGGGTTAACGGAAAGATTCTTGGCAGTTTGGAGGAGCAGAGGGATTTTGGGGTTCATGTCCACAGTTCCCTGAAAGCTGCCACCCAGGTGGGTAGAGTTGTTAAGAAGGCGTATGGTGTGTTAGCTTTCATTAATAGAGGGATTGAGTTCAAGAGCCGTGAAGTTATGCTCCAGCTATACAAAACCCTGGTTCGGCCACATCTGGAGTATTGTGTCCAGTTCTGGTCGCCTCATTACAGGAAAGATGTGGAATCATTGGAAAAGGTGCAGGGGAGATTTACCAGGTTGTTGCCTGGAACAGAGGGAAGGTCTTACGAGGAAAGGTTGAGAGAGCCAGGGCTTTTCTCTTTAGAATGACGAAGGATGAGAGGAGGCTTGATTGAGGTGTCAAAATGATCAGAGGTATAGGTAGAGTGGATAGCCAGAGACTTTTTCCTAGGGTGGAGGTAGCTATTATGAGGGGGCATAGTTTTAAAGTGAGTGGAGGTGGATATAGGGGAGACGTCAGAGGTAGATTCTTTACTCAGAGAGTGGTAGGGGCATGGAATGCACTGCTGGAGAGAGTAGTGGAGTCGGCCTCGTTTGGGGCATTTAAGTGGCTATTAGATAGGCATATGATTGATAGTATAAGGTAGGGGTGGAGGTTAGATAGACCTTAGGTTTAGGGTAAAAGTTCGGTACAACATTGTGGGCTGAAGGGCCTGTACTGTGCTGTACTGTTCTATGTTCTATGTTCTATTCCAGTACCTTGCCTCCGACACAGTGGTTGTCTATTATCTTATTTGACAGCCCACTGAGTGGCACCTCGTCAAAGGCCTCCTGAAATCCAAATAGATCATATCCACTGGCTGTACTTCATCTAACTTACTCATTACCACCTCAAAGAATTCTAACAGATTTTTCAGGTTTCTTGTACTGACTCAGCCCTATTTTCCCATGGACTGCCAAGTACTCCGCAATCTCATCCTTAATAATGGACTCCAAAGTCTTACTAATGACTGAGATCAGGCTGATCATCCTATAATTTCCAGTCTTTTGCTTCGCTCTCTTAAACAGGTGTATTACATTATCCATTTTCCAGTCCTTTGAGACCCTCCCTGACTCCAGTGATTGCTGAAAGATCACCAGCAATGCCTCCACAATCTCCTCAGCTATCTCCTTCAGAATTCTGGGTTGTAGCCAATCAGGTCCAGTGATTTATCCATCTCAGACCTTTCAGCTTCCCCAGCACCTTGCCGTTAGTGATGGCCACTGCAATCACCTCTGCCCCCTGACTTTGTTGAAATTCTGATATGTTACTACGTCTTCCACCGTGAAGACTGCTGCAAAGTTTCTATTGAGTTCATTACTACTTCTCCAGTCTCATTTTCCAGCTGTTCAATGTCCACTCTTCCCTTTCTCTTACCTTTCATGTATATTGAAACAAACTTGCAATCTTCTTTTATATAATTAGTTAGCTTACTTTATATTTCATCTTCTCCCCACTTACTGGTTTTTTAGTTGCTGGTTTCTAAAGTCTTCCCAATCCTCTGACTTCCCACTAATCTTCATTAATTATTTTTTTAAATATCTGTCATTGGTCATCAACCATCTTTTCTGCAAAACCCTTTTCCTACTCCACTCCAACACATTCTCCCCTCATTCCTTTGTAATTACCCTTATTTATATCTAGCACAATTGTTTCCAAACCAAGTTTCTTATTCTGAAACTGAGTGCTAAATTCAACTACGTCATAATTATTGTTTCCAAGGGGATCTTTTACTCTGAGATTGTTTATTAAACTAAACTCATTATGCATCACATGATCCAAATAAGCCTTTTCCCTGTTGGATTCAGAATTGTTCCTCATGGCTACCTCTACCAACTTGATTTTCACAATTTACATGAAGATTAAAGTCACTCATAATTAATTTTTTTTAACATATCCTCATTATTTCGCGATTTCAGTGCTATAGTATTGCTATTAGGCGTCCTTTGGATAGCTCCCACCAGTGTCCCACCCTTATTATTTCTTAACTGCAGCCAAATGGATTTTAAATATTCCAGTTCAAGTTTGTTTCTCGTTATTATGTTTCATCCATCTTGAACTAACAAACAACTCCAGTATTGTTTCCTTCCTGTTTATCCTTTCAAAAAATCACATACCCCAGAATATTTAGCTTCTAGCTTTGATCACCATGTAACAGTAAGGAAAATCTTAAGAGTTGTTTGTTCTGACTGGTTACTTCAAACTTTTTAAAAGGATTTTTGCTGCAAGATCTCAAGAGATTTCTCGCTGCATCTACCAAACTCACCTCATTCTGAATAAGGATCACTTGACTCAAAACATTAACTCCGATTTCTCTCCACAGATGCTGCCAGACCTGCTGAGCTTTACCAGCAATTTCTGTTTTTGTCACCTCATCAACTATCTGCCCAGGCCATGTGGCATCCCTCTTGTCTGATTCAATCCCTATTTTGCCACACACGTTCTCAGAACAATACATCTCTCAGTGGCTCTTTGCCAAAAGACCAGAATCACTGGCACCCACAGCATACTTAAATGTTGCTGCTCACCAGACAAAAAGTAGCATTTTCATGCTGCCATGCTCAGGGATGAATACATAGTGTGAAGGTGTTGGACAGGAGGAAAATGGTGTCTCAATTCTCCTAGAGGGACCTGGAGTTCCTGGTGGTGCTCAGGAGGGGCATATTCTTCCTGGACATTGCTGTTTGGCCTTAAATTGCCTTTGGTGAAGTGCAGACAAACAGTGCGGCACTCGGCAGTGCCCCACATTAGGTTAGTGTGAGGCCCAAGGTAAGGAGAGTGGGAGGAAGGGGAGAGAACAAGAAGGATGGTGCAGTTGCTGCCATTGTGCTGGTCATTCTCAGTCTGTGATTGTGAAAATACTGAGCTGGGGGTGGGGGTTTGTAAGATCATAGGGATGAGGGGTTGTAAAAATCACTGGGCTAGGGGTTGGGGGAGTTTATATTTTAAAAATGTTAAAATATAAACATTTTTATATTTTGGGGGTTGGGGGTTTATAAAATCACTGAACTGGTGGGTGAGTAGTTTATAAAATGACTGAGCTAGTAGGAGTTTATAAGCTTGAAGGGTGTTATAAGATTATTGGACTCGGGGCATTTATAAAAGCACAAAGTGGGTAGAAGTGTTTATAAAACACTGGGCTCTCAGGTGTTGTTAATAAATGAAAAGGATCACTAGGCTGGGAGGGTGTTATAAAATTACTAGTTTGGTGGTGTTATAAAGATTACTGGGAGGGTTTAAAAGAAAACGCGAAAGAAGCTGGAGTGGGAGAGTTATGTAAATGTTGGACTGGGAGGGTATTAAGATGTTACTGAGCTGTGGGGTGTTATAAAATGACTGGAGGGTTATAAAATTACTGCAGGGCAGTTTGGTATAAAATTACTGCGGGGCAGTTTGTTATAAAATTACTGGTCTGGGGGTGTTGTTCTAAAACTATAAGGGGGAGTGGTTATATAAACACTGGTCTGGGGGTGCTGTTCTACAATTATTGGGGGAGTGGTTAAACAAACACTGGGTAGCTTGTTATAAAAATTAATAGGGGTTATATAAACACTGGGTGGGGGGGAGTGTTACGAAAATCTCATCACAGTTGCAGCAGTAACAGGAGCTCCGGCCAAAGGGCGGGCATTTCGTCTCCAGTTGTCTTGGACCCTCCTTGCCACTAGACCAAGACCTTGTGCTGCTAAGTGCAACAGTTTTCCCACAATAAAAGAAGTTTTGCATAGGCACCTTCCACACCTTCAGCATGAAGTTTGGGACCTAAAACATTAGGACCTTTATGGACAGTCCTGCCAGTGACAGACCGGAACACCACAATGCCATCATTGCTTGGGAACTCAGGTGCTATGATATTGACATCACTGCCAGAGTGAAACCTGGCAGGCAGAGTAAGAACAGCTCAAGAGCAAGGTGGTGGCTACGCCTTTTTCTGAAAAGGTAAGACTGAAGAAGAGCGCCACATCCATGGAGTCGGCTTCACCATCAAAAACGAACTGGTGGCCCAACTTAAAGAATCCCTTTGCAGAAAATCTGAATGCCTCACGACACTCCTATTCATCTTTTCTCAGAACCAGTATTTCACAGTATTCAGTGCATATGCACCAACACGCGATGCAGCAGCTGAGGGCAAGGAGAAATTCTACTCCAGCCTTGACCAATCTCTCTTACAGGTTCCTGCAGTGGACAAACTAATCGTCCTCAGCAACTTCATGCCAAAATCGGTAATAGGGTGGACCTTTGGGCGCAATGTGATTGGGAAAGAGGCAATTGGGAAGCAAAACACTAACGGCACCCTTCTACTGAACAAATGCCATGAACACAACCTCCTCATCACTAACACAATGTTCTGCAGAAGGGACAAATACAAAATAACTTGGCAGCACCAATGCTGCAAACACTGGTACTTCCTTGAACACATCATTGTCAGAGCAAGGGATCAGAAATATGTTAAAATCACACATTCCATGACAGGAACCGATGGCTGCTGGATGGACCATCGCCTGATCTGAGCCAAGATCAACATAAATGTAGTCCTGCCACAGCAGACACAACAGAGGCAGTGCCGCAGAAAGTTCAACATTGAGGGACTTAAAGACCTGGGAAAAATAGCCTCATACAACCAACTCCTCTCCCCAAACCTCGCGACCCTCAGCGACACTGAGTCATGGTATCCCAACAGTCTCTGGTCCACCCTTAAGACCACTGTCATCAATGCCTGCAAAAACTCAGTTGGCCACACAATCAGGAAACATCAAGACAGGTTTGATGAGAATGATCATGAGATCCAGGAGCTATTAAGCTGGAAGCACATGACATCTCTCAGTGTAAAACAACAAGTGCACTTGGAAAATAAAAGGCAGAGGTCCAAAAACAAACTTGGGACATAAAGAACAGTTGGTGGGTGGAGAAAGCACTGGAGGCCCAACAAATGGCTGACAACCATGACATGCATGGTTTCTTCTGTGCTGTCAAGGCCCCACCCCACTGCTGGCCAAGGATAGAGTGACTCGTATCAAAGATAAAGAAGCCATCAAAAATTGCTGGGGGAGCTCTTCAGAGACCTCTTCAACCGTTGTTGATCTGAGCATCCTTAAATGCATCCCACAGCATACTACATGCCATGAGCTTAGCAACACCCCAGCCTTGCACAAAGTAGAGAAGTCCATCCACCAACTTAAGAATAACAAGGCTGCTGCAGCAGATGGTATGCCCACTGAGGCACTGAAGTGCAGAGGCAAAGAGCTCCTGCTGCAATACATGCCCCTGTCTGCCTTATCTAGAGAGCCATGATGTGGAGGTGCCAGTATTGGACTGGGATGGACTGGGTCAAAAATCACACAACACCAGGCTATAGTCCAACAGATTTATTTGAAAGCACTAGCTTTCCAAGCTCCATTCCTTTCTCAGGTATAGTGAAGAAGAGGAGGCATACCGACACAGAATTCATAAGGACTAAGCTAACGACCCTAACCACCTCCTGTTGAATCTTTAATCAGTTAGAAAGGAGATGCAGGTTTCTGTTGAGTAAAATGCAAATCCCAGAATTTCTTAATTATCTCGGGGCAATGACTTGAAAGAAATTCTGGGATTTGCATTTTACTCAATAGAAACCTGTATTTCCTTCCTAACTGATTAAAGATTCAACAGAAGGCAGTCAGTGAGCCATTTTTAGGGTTGTTACCTTTCTGTTTATAAATTCTGTGTCAGTAAAGCTCCTCTTCCACACTACACTTGATTGAAGGAGCAGAGCTTTGAAAGCTAGTGTTTTCAAATAAACTTGGTGGATTACAACCTGGTGTCGTGTGATTTTTGACCTTATCTGGAAGGAGGAGAACATCCTGGACAGCTCTGAGATGCCACAGTCATGAGTATTTTCAAAAAAGGGAACACGTCCAACTGGTAATTGTAGGGGAATCTCGCTGCTGCCAACCATCGGAAAAGTCATCTCCAAGGTTCTCCTCAACCGTCTCCTCCTTGTGGCTGAGGAAATTCTCCTGGAGTCGCAGTGTGGCTTTTGGCCACGGAGGGACATAATGGACATAATTTTTCACCGGACAACAGCTGCAGGAGCAATTCAGAGAAAAGAACCTATCTCTGCTTCACCTCACTATCGACAAGGTCCCGCTGGAGTGGAGCTAACCTACAGAACCAGTGGGAAATTATTCAACCACCATCGCCTTCAAGCCAAAACCAAAGTCACCCCTACCAGTGTCTTTGAGCTGTGGGTTGCAGATAATGCTTGTATACGGGTAGTCTGAGAGGGCGTGCTCCAGACCATCGTCAGCACCTTTATGGAGGCATATGAAAGCATGGGTCTCGCCTTGAACATCCACAAGACAAAGGTCCTCCATCAACCTGGCTTGGCATTGTGGAGCAAACTCACGCCATCAAGGTCCACAGGGAAACCTTAGAGAATGTTGACTACTCCAATACCTCGTAAGTGTCCTGAATGCCAAAGCAACTATTTGATGAAGAGGTTCAGCATTGCCTCCAGATACTAGCACAACCTCTGACCGCCTGAAGAAAAGGACAACAAGAACAACAACATCAGATTCGACACTAAGATCATGGTTAACAGAGCTGTGGTGATTCCCGCACTCCTATATAGCCCTGGTTCGTGAACTATCTATAGCAGACACCTCAAGGCACTGGAGCAGTACCACCAGCGCTTCCTGCACAAGATCCTGTAAATCAGCTGGGAAGAAAGACGCACCAACAGCAGTGTCCTCGACCAGGCCAACATTGCCAGCATCGAGACACTGGCCACCCTCGATTGGCTACAATGGGCTGGGCACATCATCCACATGACCAACCCGAGACTCTTATGCAGGTGCTCTACTCCCAGCTTCGAAATGGCAGGCTAGCCCCTTGTGGACAGGGAATCACTTTAGTGATACCCTCAAGGCCTCTCCGGAGAAGTGTGGCATTCCTGTAGACACCTGGAAATCACTGGCCCAAGACCATCCAAAGTGGATGAGGAGCATCTGGGAAGTCGTTCAGCACCTCGAGATTTGCCGTTGGGGAAAAAGTGGAAGTCAGGAGAAAACAGAGGAGTGCACTGCCATACCAATGCCCCACTCACCCCTTCTTGTAACCACCACTTGCCCCAAGTGTAACAGCTTGCGATAATCACATCAGTCTGTACAGCCACCCATGGACTCACCCTGAGAGTGGAAGAGAGTCATCCTCATCTATGAGGGACCACCAATCATGATGATGAATTTTCCCAGAGGACTGGAGAACAGGCCATGACACAAACCTGGCAGTCTGGTCCAAGGTCACACTTGTGTCAGTGTGGTTTCCAAGGTGTGGAGGAACAGCCATCAATGCTGCAAGTAGATTAATGCCTTTTCCACTCCTGAAAAGTAAGTGCTACATTCTTCTCCCTGTCACCTCAAACACACTCTATCACAGCTACTGCACTGACCTCCTACCAAGCACTGCCAATCTTAATACTGCCTGCAATATCTTCCCTCACTTACTCTACACTTCCTGCATTGCACACTAACATCCTTACATGGTCACGGGGCTGCCTACTCACTAGCACAGGTTACCTCATCACCCTTTGACCACCTGCACAAGCATTAATAGTCATGCCACCCACTTTCATCTCACTCAATGCCATGCTTTCACCCACTCTAAGAGAGTCCACAATAGGGCAGAAAGGCCACGGATGGTTGGAGGGGTGTCAAACATCAGACTTCTCACCTCCTGTGAGGACAGAATCATTGTGCCTTGAAGGAGAAAACCACTATGATGGGGATGCCAAGACATTCATCTACCACCAATTGGAGATGAGATAACTGCACAATGTCAGGCAGGAGGTTGATGTCGGTTAGCATGGATTTCGTCCACATGCATTGGGAGGAACAGGAGTGGCAGACAGCTATATGGGATGTAATGGCTCTTATTGAGGCTGTAGGAGGACAGCTATTCTATGGGGAGCCAGCTACCCCAAGCAAACAACTATCTGGCTACCTCAATGGATGGGAACGGACACAACTGCCCTGTTCAGTCCCCTCACTCACCATTACCACCTGCTGCTGGAAGTTCTACTACACTTTTAAAGGCAGATAAATAGAAAATAAGTCATAAGAATGTTGGGGCCAATTAGACATGAGAAAATAGACCTACACATCCTTTTACCTTAAGGCCTCCTTCCCCCAAGGTGACTTTTCCATAGTCATAGTGGAGAAGAAGATATTGGCATACTGGACAGGCTGAAAATTTAATAACAGGTCTTAGAAAGCTGCGTGCAATTCATGTTGGTAAGTCACTAGAACTGTCTTAGGTGCATTTAAGGATGCTAAGGAAAGGTGGTCTTCTTATTCTTTTAGATACAGGATTGACACCGGCAGACTGGGCAACTGTAAATGTTACACCATCATTGAAGAAAAGTCTGTAAGGATTAAATTAGCAACTTTGGCTTGTCATTCTACCTAATGGTAGAAAGGTTTTCAAAAATGATAATCCAGGACAAGATTAACAGATTTGGAAAATAATAGCTTCATTAAGAAAAAGAACAGCATAGAATTGTTAAAGGTAAATTGTTTTTAACTAACTTTATTGAATGTTTTTATGAGGTAACACAGAGGGTGATAAGGTATTCATGAACATTCAAAATGCTTTTGATAAAGTATCATGCAATTGACTAATTAGCAAAGCTGAAGTCTATAGCAGGATGACCAGAACTGCACACAGTATTTCAAAAGTGGCCTCACCAATGTCTTGTACAGCTGCAACATTATGTCCCAATTCCTATACTGAATGCTCTGACCAATGAAGGCAAGCGTGCCAAATGTCTTCTTCGCCTCCTTGCGATGCCACTTTCAAAGGAATATGAAGCTGCACCCCTAGGCCATTCTGATCAACAACACTCCCCAGGGTCCTCCCATTAACTTTGTAAGCTCTACCGTGGCTTGCCTTACCAGATGCAACACCTTGCAATTGTCTAAATTAAACTCCATCTGCCACTTCTTGGCCCTTTGGCTTATCTGATCAAGATCTCTTTGTACTCTTAAGTAACCTTCTTCACTGTCACCAAACCACCAATTTTGGTGTGATCTGTAAACTTACTAACGATACCTCCTATATTGTCATCCAAATTGTTGATACAAATGACAAACAACAGTGGCTAACCAGTTGGCTAACTCTCAGTGTGATCTAACCATGCTAAGCAGCCTACCATGCAGAACCTTGTCGAAGGCCTTGCTGAAGACCATGTAGACAATGTCTACTGCTCTGCGTTCATCAATCTTATTGATAACCTCTTCAAAAAACTCAGTCAACTTTGTAAGACACGATTTCTCATGCACAAAGCAATGCTGACTATCCCTAATCAGTCTTTGCCTTTCCAAATGCTGTAAATCCTATATCTCAGAATCGTCTCCAACAAAGTACCTGCCACTGACATCAATAGGCTCAACAGTTGATAGTTCCCAGGCTTTTCCTTGCAGCCTTTCTTAAATAATGGCACAACATTAGCCACCCTCCAGTCTTCCAGCACCTCACCCATGGCTGTGGATAATACAAATATCTCAGCAAGCGGCCCAGCAATATCTACCCCAGATTCCCACAATGTCCTGGATACACTTGATAAGGACCCAGGGATTTATCTAACTTTATGTGTTTTAAGACCTCCAGCACCTCCTCTTCTGTAATGTGGACTCTTTTCAAGACATCTCTATTCATTTCCCCAATTTCACTCGCTTCCATATCTTCCTCCACAGTAAATACTGAGGTGAGATATTCATTAGTATCTCACCCATCTCCTGTAGTTCCACACATAGTCAGCCTCATTGATCTTTAAAGGGCCCTATTCCCTCCCTAGTGACTATTTTGCCCCTATGTATTTGTAGAACCTCTTAGGATTCTCCTTAACCTTATTTGCCAAAGCTATCTCATGTCTCTCTTTTGCCCTCCTGATTTCCCTCTTAAATATACTCCTACATCGCCTTTATTCATGTAGAGATTCAGCTGATCCCAGACGTATATACCTGATATATGCCTCCGTCTCTTTCTTAACCAGACCTTCTACAGTGTTCCCTACTCTTACCATCCTTCCCCTTCACACTAACTGGAACATACTGTCTCTGAACTCTGATAATCTCATTTTTGAAAGCCTCTCACATGCAGATGTTCCTTTACCTGCGCATAGCCTCCTCCAAACAACTTTTGAACGTTCCTGTATAATACCATCAAAATTGTCCTTGCCCCAATTAAAACATTAACTTTCAGATCAGGCCTATGCTTTTCCATAACTAATTTAAAACTAATAGAATTATGATCACTGGTCCCAAAGTTCTCCTCCATTAGCACCTCAGTCACTTGCCCTGTCTTATTTCTGAAGTTTTGCCCCTTCTCTCGTAAGTACTTGCATACTGAATAAGAAAATTTTCTTGAATGCACTTAACAAATTCCTTCTCATCCAAGCCTTTTACACTATGGCAGTCCCAGTCTATGTTTGGAAAGTTAAAATCCCCTACAATTAGATTCTGAGATTTCTCTATATATTTGCTCCTCAATTTCCTGCTGACTATTTGGGAACCTACAGTACAAACCCATCAAGGTGATCATCCTCTTCTTAGTGCTCAGTTCCACCCATATAACCTCATTGTACATTCCCTCAGGAATATCCTTTCTAAGTACAGCCTTAAGGTTGTCCCTAATCAAAAACACCACTCCTCCTCCTCATTTTTTCTCCTTTTCTACCCCTGCTATAACATCTATACCCCGGAATATTAAGCTGCCAGTTCTGTTCCTTCCTCAGCCACATTTCTGTAATAGCTACAATATCCCAGTCCTAAATTCCCATCCAAGCCGTGAGTTCAACTGCCTAACCTGTCATGCCTCTTGTATTGAAATAAATGCAGTTTAATTAATCAGTCTTACCTCATTTTCTACTCTGCTCTTGCCTGTCTTGTCTATTTAACTTACTCCCTTAATTACTGTACCAACTTCAACCTTTTCTCTTTTCTCAATACTGCTTAGGGCCCTTGGAAGCTGACAATAAATCTCTGAGCAGTTTAACACAAAAAAATGTCCAAATCAAAGCAATGGATGTAAGATTCATTGCTAATATAGGCTGAAATGACTATAAAAAGCTAAAGATGGCTTTATTTATTTATTGTCAGACTCCAAGGGCCTTGACAGCCCCTTGGTTGGGGGCAGGGTCAAGGATGTCTCGAAGCAGCTGCAACAAATTCTTAAAGGGGAGAGTGAACAGATGGAGGTCCTAACACACATTGGTACCAATGACATATGTAGAGGAAAGGATGAGGTTCTACAGAGAGAATTCACCTTATCTATGCTCCTCAGTACAAGCCCCATTCTAGGACTTGAGTGCAAAATCAAGGGTCACAATATACTCAGTACTGAGGAATTGCCAGTTTTACTCAGTATTGCCAGATTTGATGTTTTTCAGATGAAACGTTAAACCAAGGCTCCATTGGCATTCTCGGGTTGATATAAAACGTCCCACGGCACTATTTTGAAGTACAGCAGGGGAATTATTCTTGGCAACAATCAACTCAATCAACATCATAAAAATTAGACTACCAGCTCATATCACGTTGTTTCTGTGCATAAATTAGCTGCTGTGATTCTTGTGGAGAAATGTGCAGCAGATCATGATCACTGTGAAACAGGCTAGGTGGAGATGACAGATGAAGAATGACTTTTTTCTCTCAGAGGGTGGTGGATTTAGCCACAGAGGGCTACTGAGGCTGGATCATGCACATATTCAAGGCTGAGATAGACAGATCTTTAGGCAGTAAAGAATGAAGGGTTATGGAGTTGTCGAGTCATGCAGCATGGAAACAGACCCTTCGGTACAACTCATTCATGCCAACCAGACATCCAATCTGACCTCATCCCATTTGCCAGCATTTGGCCCATATCCCTCCAAACTCTTCATATTCATATACCCATCCAGATGCCCTTTAAATGTTGTAATTGTACCCGCTTCCTCTGGCAGCTCATTCCATACACACACCATTCCCAAAAGTTACCCAATAGGTCCTTTTTAAATCTTTCCTTCTCATGTTAAACCTATGCCCTCTAGTTTTGGATTCCCCCACCCTGGGAAAAAAACCTTGACTATTCACCCTATGCATATCTCTTATGATTTTATAAACCTCCGTAAGGTCACCCCTCAGCCTCTGACATTCCAACGGAATAGCCACAGCCTATTCAGCCTCTCCCTATAGCCCATACCTTCCAGGCCCAGCAACATTCTTGTAAATCTTTTCTGCACTCTCTCAAGTTTAATAACATCCTTCCTATATAAAGGCGATGAATCTTCTTTATCACCTCTTCAAAAAAATTCCGTCAAGCTAGTAAGGCATGATTTCCCATGCACAAAGTTGACCATCCTTAATCAGTCCTTGCCTTTCTGAATGCATATAAAACTTGTCCCTTAGAATCTCCAATAAGTCATCCAGCACTGATATCAGATTCACTGGTCTATAGTTCCCTAGCTTTTCTTTGCCACCTTTCTTAAATAATGGCACCACATTAGCCACCCTCCAGTCTTCCAGCACCTTCCCTGTGGCAGTTGATGATACAAATATCTCAGCAAGGGCACCAACAATCACTTCCCTAGCTTCCCACAAATTTCTGGGATACACCTGATCAGGTCCTAAGGATTTATCTACCTTTATATGTTTTAAGACTTCCAGCACCTCCGCTTCCGTCATATGAACTCTTTTCAAGACATCACTATTTATTTTCCCAAGTTTCCTAGCTTCCATGTTGATGTAGGGAGAAATATCAAAGAGAGTCTTGAGATCTGTGTTCAGCAATACAAGCGCCTTTTATTCAGAGATCTTTTACCATATGTGTGGGAGAGGCTAGAGACTGCTCTGAACCTGGATTTCATGCGGAGACCAGTTGCTCTCTTAAATATAGCTCTTTTCAGAGGAGAAGTCAATGGCACTCTAGCTTTTCCAGCTGAATGCAACTTTTTTATACCTTTTGTGTTACAATAATTATATTTTTAAAATTCATTCATGGAATGAGGGTTTGGCTGGCTAGGCCAAAATTTATTGACCATCTCTAATTGCCCAGAGGCATGTAGGCCAAACCATTGTAAGGATGGCAGTTTCCTTCCCCAAAGGACACTTGTGAATCAGGTGAGGTTTTTTCTGACATTTGACAATGGATTCATGGTCATCATTAGACTCTTAATTCCAAATATTTATTGAATTCAAATTCCACCATCTGCCATGGTGAGATTTGAACACAGACTCGAACTTTATCTGGGTCACTGGATTAACAGTCCAGCAATAATATCACTAGGCAATTGCCTCCCCTGCAACAGTGATGTCATTGTTAGCCACATCCCCCTAATATAGACATTCAATCCAGTAAACACACAATCAATGATGGATATCTCTACAGACAGCTGTAGGTCCTCCCAAATCTCATGATGTTTACCAGATACGCCCATGATGTCTTTGGGATCTTATAGTGCACCTAACAGTTACACTCCTTCCTGGATATTTGACAGCTGCCCTGCATTATTTGCCAATAACCTAAATACTTGCATATCACTGAGGACTCTTCCAAATTCTCTATTAACCTTAGAATGGAAGATTAGAAAGGATATTAATTTCAACCAATTGTTATAAAGACTTTAAAATCAACTATAGTAAAAAGTGACTACAACTCTGTGACAAAACTGACAAATTAGGAACAATCCCTCTCTCACCTCAGCCTGAGAGATCAAACGAACTGTCCTTCTGACTTGCAGTTCCAGTTACAACCCACCACTATGCGTACGCTGTAAGTTTTAAACCAGAGTTTAGATCTTGAATGAATCTTTTACCGTTTCTACTCTAACCACTTTCCATTACTAATTTTCTTTTCTTAATAGAAAACATCTATTCGAATCCCACCGATGAAGGTGAAATTCAATAATTTTACAACTTTACCAAGTCATTAAACAAAACTTGTTTAGATTTTACAAATAACTAGGGGATATAACCACATCTTCACTCTATATTTTGTAATCTGTCTCTGTCACTCTTCCCTTGATCTTTTGGATGTAAGAATATGTTAAAATTATCTACATCAACGCTTAAGCTTCAATTATTTATCTCTCCCCAGTCCTGACCTCTATTTTTACAATCTTCCTTTGAGCCCCTTCTGTGCTAATGGTCTTTTAGAGGCTGTCTGTTTACACCATTGTTGCTCCATCTTCCCTGCCATTGAGAGAGCCTCTTTTTATTGTCTACAGTTGGTCACAAGGATGCTTGTGGGTTGCATTTACCAACACTCTTATGGGCATGCTTAAAATGTAATGAAAGTTATCCAAAGATTCTGGATTATTGTGGGATCATATCTTTCCTTCTACCTATTACTAAATAAACTTGGGACTGTGGCTAAACTCAGTCTTTCAAAAATACTCTTTATTAAAATGCTTATATGCTTAGAACTGCCTGTTTACAGAATCACAATTAAATTCCCCTATCTCTTCCCACCAGCACGTTTTTATGACTCCCACCTTTCATTATCTTATCCAGAAAATTTTTATGGAGACTGAAATAACTCCACAGAGGCTGGTATCCTGTCACCAAGTCATACTTTTTTACACATAGAGAGTCCTTGACACTGATGCTGCTCCCTCAGAGTCATCTCTCAGAGTGATCAGGATGTCTGACACTCCTGTTCCCATCTGTCAGCCAGGACTCCCTGATTGGATCAGATTAACAACCCCAATCAGGGAACTCCTATTCCATGACATCCACCTGGCTGACCTCGTTACAATCACTGCATTCCTCACCTTCTGAGTCTGAGGACATAGGACAGTTGCTTTTTTTGTAGCTCTTCCTCGGGCATCTTAGCACCACAACTCTGCCTCGGATACAGGCGGTGTGTAACATATAGTAGTTAACCTCTTTAACGTAGAGTGTCTCGAAGCAATTCATTCTCTTCTTCAGGTGGCAAAGGCACCTACACAGTGACATCTGCCGTGCCCATCTCAAATTCAAGAACAAAGAACAAAAGGGAAGTACAGCACAGGAACAGGCCCTTCGGCCCTCCAAGTCTGTACCAATCATGATGCCCTAATTAATCTGAAAAATCTGAGGTCTCTTCAATGCTTCATGGACAGGGAGAACCCATGGGTTCCAGAACAAGTGGAAAAGCTGTTGAGGAGCCAGGCATGTTTTGCTCCCACACCGTTTGCAAGTTTGCAGCTTTCATACGGTCCATGTGCTTGTTCAGGACCGTTGAACCTACCCCAACTTTATACGTCACTGGACCTAATCTTGCCACGACCATGCCTCTTACCAATGCAGGGCCATTCCCGTGATTCCTGCACCAAACTTCATCCCCTGAAGTAAACTGTCTCTCTTGCTTAGCAGAGTCTTGTGTCTGGCATTGGCATTCCTTATGCCATTTCGCCCTCCCCCCACAGGTCTGGAAAGATCACGGGATCTGGGAAGATGGGGTGGTATGGTGGCTCAGTGGCTAGCACCGCTGTTTCACAGTGCCAGGGATTGGGCTCAATTCTGGCCTCGGGTGATTGTGTGCAGTTCGCACGTTCTCTCCATGTCTGCATGGGTTTCCTCCGGGTGGCCTGGTATCCTCCCATTGTACAAAGATGTGCAAGTTAGGTGGATCAGCCATACTGCCCATACTGTCCAGGGATGTGTAAGTTAGGTGGATTAGCCATGGGAGATTACAGGGATAGGGTAGCGGGGTGAGTCTTGGTGGGATGTTCTCCAAAGAGTCAGTGTGAATTGTTGGGCCAAATGGCATGTTTCCACTCTGTAGGAATTCTATGATTCTATCAGATTTCACCTGCTGCGGAGTCTTCACCCCATTAGCAACTCTGCTGGAACTATCCCTGTAGTGGCATGAGGGGAGGTCTGATAATTAAATAGGAACTTGGACAGTTTGGTATCAAATGAAGTTGGAGGTTGTTTCTTTAAGCCTGCCTTCAAAGTTTGGACTGCTCTTTCTGCCAGACCATGAGATGATGGATGGTATGCAGCTGTCCTTGCATTTTGAATATCATTCAGCTTCAGGAAATACTCAAATTCCCAGGCTGGTAAACAATGGCCTGTTGTCTGTGATCAACACTTCCAAAAGTCTATGTGTTACAAACAATGCGTGCAGGTTTTCTATCATTTTCCTGTGATTGATCGATGAACTCCATGCACGTCCAGCCATTTTGAGTGGGTGTCCACAATGACTAAGAACTTTGAGCCTAAGGAAGGACCTCCATAGTCAATATGTAATTGAGTCCAGCCATTCCCATGAATGTCGGGGAGCTGCTCACAGAAATTTTTGTTCTTGTTGGCACTCTGGGCACTGCCCCACCAGCACAGCTATGTCTGTACCTAAACCTGGCCACCAGACATAACTTCTTGCTAACATCTTCACTTTGAAAATCCCTGGATAACTCTTGTGTATCTGGCAGCGACTCTTGCTCGAGACAATCATTCTTGCTTTCCATAATAATATGTCGTCTACTGTGATCCGGTCTGCCCTGGTCCAAAAAGGTTTCAATTCTGGTTTTGATGGCCCTTTGGATTCCCCCATCACCACCAGTTGCTTCAGTTTTGCCAGGACTGGATCTTTCTGCATCCTAAATCTGATATTGTCAGCTGTAACTGGAAGTGTGTCCAGAAAACTTAAAACCATGATGGATTCTTCCAGTGGCAGTGCCACTGGTGGTGTATCTGAAAGTGGGAGGCAGCTCAATGTGTCCGCATTTGCTATTTAGCCTCCCAGATGTGTTCCAACTTGTAATTATATGCACTTAGTATTAGAGCCCACAGCTGAATTCAGCCTGAAGCTATGGGTGGCTCTGCTTTGTCCTTTTTAGTGGACCTAGCAGGAGTTTGTTGTTCAATATTATTGCAAATTTATGTCTGTGAAGTTACTGATGGAATTTCCTGACTCCAAATATGACTGCCAAACATTCCTTTTCTGTCTGGGCATGCTTATGCTCTGCATTAGGCAAAGTCCTCGATGCATATGTTATTGTGCTTTTCTCTCCATTGGGCCATCTATACTACCCAGATGCCTTATGGGGAGGCATCGCGTATCAGTACCAGATCTCCCTTGGAATCGGAAGATGGACAGGTTGGAGGTGGAGAGATTTTGAAGCTGGTGAAGTCAATATTCAAGCCATTGGGCAATGTCTGCATGGGTTTCCTCAATATGCAAACAGGCCTTTAGGCCCATCATGTCTGTGTTGGTCATCAAGTACCTATCTAGTCCCATTTTCCCGCATTTGGCCCATAGCCTTGTATGCTGTGGAATTTCAAGTGTTCTTCGAAATACTTCCTAAATGTTATAATGATTCCCACCTCTATGACCATCTCAGGCCATCACTCTTTGGGTGAAAACATTCTTCCTTTAAATCCCATCTAAACTTCCTGCCCTTTACCTTAAATCTACACCCCCTAGTTGTTGATCCCATCACTAAAGGGAAACATTTCTTCCTTCCTATCCAACCTATATCTCTCATAATTTTGTATACCCCATTCAGGTCCCCCTCTGCCTTCTCTGCTCTAAGGAAAATAACCTCTGCCTATTTAGTCTCTCCACATAGCTGAAACACTTCAGCTCAGACAACATCCTGGTAAATTTCCTCAGTAGCAGGGACCCCTGGCTGACAGATAAGAACAGGAGTGTCAGACATCCTGTTCACTCTGAGAGATGGCTCTGAGGGAGCTGCATCAGTGTCAAGGGCTTGCCACATGTAAATAAAGGGTGACTTGGTAATGAGATACTGGCCTCTGTAGAGTTATTTCAGTGGCAATGAAAGAAAAGCACGCTTCCGAAGAAATTTGCTCACAGCAGTTGTCTTCGAGTTGGAGTAAGCATTTCTAGCATCATGCTATTATTTGGGACGCGTGACCTGTTCAATCCCCGGCCCAGTATGTGGAAAGAAAGCATTATTTTGTCTGGGCAAATGACACTATGACAGATGAAAAGCAATGAGTAATTCTCCTGACAGCTTGTTGACCTGCAGCATTTTCAGTTTTTAGGAGACTAACCTTCCCTGAGGTACCAGATATTAGAATCTTGCAAGAGTTGACGGATTTAGTTAAGGAATATTATGACCCTAAGCCTCCTCTAATTCTGAGACGCGATTGGTTTTACTTGGCAATTCGAGAACCAGGGGAATCTGTATTGGGAGTTTTGACTGGGTTAAGATGACTGGCAGAGGCATGTGACTTTGGTTTAACCCTGAATGAAACGTGAGAGACCATTTGGTATGCGGATTAATGATGTAACCATGCAAAAGCACCTAATAGCTGAAGTCTGACTAGACTTCAAACAAGGGCTACAAATGCCTTTATCATTGGAAAATGTAGCAAGTGAAGCATATGAGTTGCAGGGAATTCTGTTGGAAGTGGACACCCTTGCCAGTCTGAGTGAGCTTGGGGAGTACCATTTGAATGCAGGCAATTGCATAACCTTATGCAGGATATATCCTGAACAGAGGGACTCTAGGTCAGCTCACAGCAAAACCCCAAAACAAAGCCAAACCTCAGCTAAATGGTTAAAATTTTCTTGAGGATCTGGGCTGACAAGCCATTGTAGTTGCTGCCGGTGCGCTGAATTGAGATAGCAAAGGAATCCTACTAGACCTAATTTGAGTAAGAGAACTCATAAGTCGGTATCCAGGAGAGTGCACACCCTGGAAAGTCAACTTACATCTGATTTAGAACAGTTAAATTGCTCAGCAACATCCAAATCAGAACCAGTCAAAATAAACATCTGATTAAATGGTCACCTGGTTCTAATGGAGGTCGATACTGATGCGGCCGTTTTAGTGATCACAGAACCAGTGAAGAAACAAAATTCACTTGGGACTCCAATACTTATGGTTGCACAAGATCTCAGCTAGAATGAAAACCTATACCAGGGAACTTTTACAGATTAAGGGTATGATTTTGGTTCCAGTCTCTTATGAGAAGCAGCTGGTTCAGTTACCACTGACTGCAGTAAAAGGCTCAGCCCAAGCTTGATGGGATGAAATTGGTTGAGGAAGATTCACCTAGATTGGCTCAATGTTTTTCAATTGGAAAATGGCTGCCTGAATGAAGCGGCTTGGTGGCTCAGTGGTTAGCTGCTTCACAGAGCCAGGGTCCCAGGTTCGATCTTTCTCCCCCCTCGGGCGACTGTCTATGTGGAGTTTGCACATTCTCCCTGTGTCTGTGTGGGTTTCCTCCGGGTGCTCCCACAGTCCAAAGATGTGCAGCTTAGATGGATTGGCCAAGCTAAGTTGCCTGTAGAGTGTAAATTAGGTGGATTAGCCATGGGAAATACAGGGGTTACAGGGAAAGGGTAGGTGGGATGCTCTTCAGAGGGGCGGTATGGACTTGTTGGGCCAATTAGCCTGTTACCACACTGTAGGGATTCTATGGTAACGATCAATGAAATACGCAGATGTTTTTTCAGGAATGCCTAGAGGCTATTAAAGGAGCCAGAGACACAAGGCTGCAATTCTGCAAGGCCTGCCCAGTGCCATTTACCTTATGGGCAAAAGTAGAAGCACAAATCAGAAGGCTGGAAGGAATCGTCACACCAATCCAGTTTGCAAAATGGGCAGCACTGGTCATACTGATTGTGAAGCCCAACGAATAGGTTCACTTTTGTGGGGATTTTAAACAAACAGTAAACCACTTTTCACAGCTGGATAAATACCCAATCCCTCACATTGAGGATTTATACAGAAAGCTGGCACTGGGGCTTTCCTTCACAGAGCTGGACATGAGCCTTGCATACTTGCAATTGCAGTTAGATGAGGATTCCCAGATGTGTGCTACAATTAAAACCCATAAGAGTTTGTACCGATATACGGGGCTGCCATTTGGGGTATCATCATTGTGTGCAATTTTTCATTGGACGATGGAGAACATTTTATGATGTCTACCCCAGGTCACCATTAATATAGATGACATGCTAATAACAGAGAAGACCAATAACGAGCACTTAGAGAACTTGGATATAGTTCTTTGACATTTCTTCCAGGCAGGAATACACCTAAGAAGGGAGAAATGTGTGTTCCAGGTACCCCAAGTGACCTACTTGGGCTACTGAGTCAGCAAGACTGGGTTACACCTGTTGGAAGGTAAAGTGAGGGCGATCAAAGGCGCCCTGGCTCCCACATCTGTACCGCAGCTTAGGTCTTTCCTTGGGCTGGTGAATTATTACGGCAAGTTCATACATAATCTGCATAAATAAAAACTGAAAGAACTGTGGATGCTGCAAATCAGGAACAAAAGCAAAATTGCTGGAGAAGCTCAGCAGGTCTGGCAGCATTTGTGAAGGAGAGTTAACGTTTTGGGTCCGGTGAGGAAGGGTCTGTGGAAGGGTCTAGGCCCGAAACGTCAGCGTTCCTGCTCCCCTGATGCTGCTTGGCCTGCTGTGTTCATCCAGCTCTACACCTTGTTATCTCAGACTTGGAAATGGTTGTGTTGCCAAGCCTTTGCTTTCAGGGAAGTTAAGAAACAGCTATCATCCTCTAAGGTGTTGGCACACTATGATCCCAAGGGAGATCTGGTACTGATATGTGATGCCTCCCCATACAGCATCTGGGTAGTATAGATGGCCCAATGGAGAGGAAAGCCCAATAACATATGCATCGAGGACTTTGTCTGATGCAGAGCATAAACATGCCCAGACAGAAAAGGAAGGTTTGGCAGTCATATTTGGAGTCAGGAAATTCTATCAGTAAATTCACAGACATAAATTTACAATAATATTGGACGACAAATTCCTACTAGGTCTACTAAAAGAGGAAAAAGCAGAGCCACCCATAGCTTCAGGCCGAATTCAGCAGTGGGCTGTAATACTAAGTGCATGTAATTACAATCTCTGCCAGAATTATTTGAGCTCCTCGCAGGAGTTCATCAACTTCGCCAACACCTTACTGCCTCCTCAAATTCACCTGTACCATTTCTGACACCTCCGCCCCTTTCCTGGACCACTCTGTCTCCATCACTGGTAACCGACTCACCACTGACATCCATTTCGAACCCACTGACTTCCACGATTATCTTGACTACACATCCTCTCATGCACCTTCCTGTAAAAATACTCTCCCATACTTACAATTCCTCCGCCTCTGCCACATTTGCTCCCAGGATGAGGCGTTCTACGCTAGGACTTCCCAGATATCCTCCTACTTTAGGGATTGTAGTTTCCCCATCTCTGTTATTAAGGATGCCCTCAACTGCATTTCCCGCGCTTCTGCCCTCTAACCCTCTCACCCCAACAACAATAAGGATAGAGTCCCCTTAGTTTCCCTGTGCATGAAGCTTTTCCTGTTCCTCTTGCGGAAGAGGTTGTCGGGGCTGGTTCTGCGCAGGCTAGGCACAGGCGTTGTCCTCTTGGTTTATGCCGATGATGTGCTCCTCACTTTCACCTAACTTCCTGACCTGGGGACGAATGTGCATGTAACCCTAACCCTAACCCTAACCCTAAACCTAATCCTAACCCTAACCCTAATCCTATCGCAGGTGGTGTACTTGAAAGTGTCTTCTGCCAGGATCAACTGGGTTAAATGTTCTGGACTCCTGGTCGGTCCATAATGGGTGGACTCCCTGCTGGAGGAGTTACAGGGAGTTCCACTGGAGCACCACCCACCTTAGCCAGGCTGAGGAATCCTGGCCGGTGAATAGGCAAGTTCTGGAGGCCAAAGTCTCGGTTCACCTAGTCCGCTGGACAGGACTGCTCTGCATAATGTCTTGCAGGAGTCGAGTGCTGGTCATTAACCAGTCAGTGGACTGCACGCTGTGTAACCGGCTGGTCCCTTTGGGCCCTCTTCCTGGTTTTATCGCTGACATGTAGAGAACGTTGGTTCACTTCTTCTGGGACAAAAAGACACTCTGGGTTACAGCACAGGTTCTGAGCCTCCCTATTGAGGAGGGCAGTCAGTCACTGGTGTGTCCCCACACCCAGATGGTGACTTTTTGCCCTCAGACCCTGCAGTGATACATTTACGTTGACCCTCCTCCTCGGTGGTGCACCTTGGTGATGTATTTTTTCCGCCAGGTGTGCAACCTCAATTACGACATGCAGTTCCTGTTTATCAACCGTGATGGTTTGGAGGTCGCCCTCAGGACACTTCCAGTCTTTTACTAGGACCTGATCACTGTCTGGAACATGGTCGACTCACGTTGTGCCTACCCTCTGTCAGGAGTAGCCATTGGGAGCGTTGCTCAGGAATCCACACCTCCTTAATCACAGGTTCGATTGGCTGTTGGAGGGGAGGGCCATGGCTGCGGGGGTGACCAGAGTCAGGGGCGTGCTGGGTGGCAGGGGTCTGGGCTGGATGCTGCCACAGGATTTAGCACGCAGGGCGGCAGTAGACATTCAGTTTGCGGCCACTGCCATCCAATGACTTAAAACGGCAGTGCTCGGACCCAACGTTGTGCACCCTTTGGAGGATGCTCAGGTGTGCTGTGGAATCCTGTCTGCACGTACCCCTGCTCGGATGGAATTTCACATTGGTCCCAGAATCCCGTACTTCCCCTGGGAGCCTGTGTCCCACAGCCTGAGCTGCCTCTGGAATTTTCATTTTATATCTTTTAAGGATGTGAAACAGTGGGCCCCATGCAGACTGCTGCTGCACACCATCCACCTCTTCTCCTTCATCCACCGCCCAGACCCATTTGCCACCAGGCGGGTGTCCTCTCTCTCCGTCGGGGATCTGGGGTGGAGGGTGTTGCACGCAGCAGTCCCATGCAACCGCAGTTTTGTGTCACTGTGGAGACCATGGACCATGTGTATATTGGGTGTGGGTATTTGCTGTCCCTTTTCAGTTATCTTCAGAATCTTCTCTAGTGTTTTTGGTTGCACTTCAGCCCCACACTCCTGATCTTTGGGCACCTGGTGCAAAGGGGAGCAGGCAAGTTGGAGGATCTCCTAATGGGTCTGCTCCTGGGCCTGGCCAAATTGGTCATTAACAGGTCCAAACAGCGGGCCATGGATGGGGTCATTATGGCTGACTGCCTGCCACGTTTCCATGGCTACGTTCGTGCCCGGGCGCCCCTGGAGAAGGAGCATGCAGTGTCCACCAATACTCTTGCTGTTTTTCAGGAGAGGTGAACACCATGGGGTTTGGAGTGCTTTGTTTCCTCCTTCAATTCTACTCTGATCTGATCCCTGTCCTCCCATTCACCTTTTCGTTCACATAAGCACTGCCCCCAGGTGGCTCTGCTTGCTACTGGTTCTTTGGTCACATGGGTGTTTTTCCTGGTGGAGGACTATTAGTAAAGTTATCTACAAAAAAAAAGTTGAGTCCCCTTAGTCCTCACATACCACCCCACCAACCTCCGAATACAAGGCATCATCCTCTGACTTATCCATCACTTACAATCAGACCCCACCACCAAAAAGATATTTCCCTCCCTGTCCCTGTCTGCTTTCAGCAGGGGCCGTGATTCCCTTGTCAGCTCCACACTCCCCACCAACCACTCCACCACACCCAGTACTTTTCCCTGCAAATGCAGGAGGTGCTACAGCTGCCCCTGCACCTCCCCTCTCACCTCCATCCAAGGCCCCAAACAATCTTTCCAAATCCGGCAGAGATTCACCTGCACTTCATCTAACATCATTTATTGTATCCGTTGCTCCCACTGTGGTCTCCTCTTTATCGGGGAGACCAAACGCAGACTCAGGAACCGGTTCATGGAGCACCTGCTCTCTGCACACACCAACCAATCCGACCTATCAGGTGCCATGCACTTTAACTCCCTTTCCCACTCCCCTAGTGACATGTCCATCCTTGGCATCTTCCACTGTCAGACTGCGGCCAAACGTAAACTGGAGGAACAATACCTGATACTTTATCTTGGGAGCTTACACCACAATGGTCTGAATGTTGACTTTACCAGCTTCAAAATCTCTCCACTCCTAACCTGTCCATCTTCTGACTCACCTATCCACTCCACCCTTCCCACTGACCAACCACAATAACCCCCTACCTGCATCCACCTATGTCCATCCCACCGATCCTCCCACCAGCACCACCCTCCTCCCTCTATTTATTTCTGGGCTCCCCTCCTCCTCCCCAGTCCTGACGAAGGATTTTGATCTGAAATGTTGACTTCTCTGCTCCTCGGATGCTGTCTTTTCCAGCTCCACATTTATTGTCTCTAGCTTCCAGCACCTGCTGTCCTTACCGTCTCCACACACAGCTATTATAACTTGGTCAGAGCTCCAGACTCCAAAATTTCAGCTTACAACATACTTGGGGTCTCAACCTCCAATTTAAGAAGCCCTGAGGCTTGAGGAATGATAAGACAACTTTGGCACTGGAGTGCATATTCTGTTCCATGTTTGAACTCCAGGATATGTCCTATGTCCAGAATATCCACATGCAAAAAGTGGTTTCAGCTGCAGCAGTATGAGCTCCGGGTTTCAGAAGTGAAGCAGCAGCTAGCCATGGCAAAGTTGAGAGCTTTGTGGTCAACCTGCAGCTTAGGAGAGTGCTGTGAGTAAAGGAATGTGTGACCAGCAAGCAGTTAGGAAGAATTAGCCTGGTAGCTATGTGTCTTTTTATTTATTCATTTATGGTTGTGGACATTGCTGACTGGCCTAACATTTATTGCTTGCCCTTAATTGGTTGTGACAAGATGATTTAAGGGTTTTGGGAGTTGGGGGTAGATAATAGTAGTGACATTAATAGACTAAAAATCCAGGATTCCTAGATTGGAGACAAGTTGAAATGGTGATCCCCAGGGATCAATGTTGGACCCTTGCTTTTTCTGATATATATGAACAACTTGGAGATGGCTGTTGAGGGCAGAATCTCTAAATTTGGAGATGATACTAAGTTGGGGAGAATAGTGGATTATGAGGATGACACTGAGCAACTTTAGAGGGACATTGACATCTGGCCAAAAGGGCAGACACCTGGCAGATGAATTTCAATGCTGAGAAATGAAAAAACACAGAGAGACAATACAGGCTTAATGGTACAACTTTGAGGACTGTGCAGGAGCAGAGAGACTTCAGTGTTCATGTGCATCATTCTCTAAATGTGACCAGGCAAGTTGAAACAGTTGTTAAGAAGGCTTATGAGATCCTTTGGTTTATAAATAGAGGCATAAAGTATAAAAGCAAGGAAGGATGGTACATCTCTATAAATCATTGGTCAAGCAACTTTTGGAGTAGTGTTCAGTCCTAGGTACTTTATTTAAGCAAAATGTTAAAGTCCTGGAGAGAGTGCAATGGAGATTTACTAGAATGATACCAGCTATGAGGGATTTAGGCACGAGGAAAGATTAGATAAATTGGGCTCAGTCTTCTTGGAGCAGAGAAGATTAAGATGTGACTCTATTGAGGTGTTCAAGGTTATGATCAATTTTGACAGGGAAAAGGATATTCTGTTTCCACAACTTGGTATGTTAATAGTCAGGGGTCACAATTTCAAGGTTGTCAGCAAGAGAACTAGGTGCGAGGTGAGAAACTTCTTCATTCAGAGAATTGGTAGGATTTGGAATATGCTGCCTCGGAGAGTGGTGGAAAAGGATTCCACAGCAAGTTTCAAAAGAGAGCTGCATATATATTTGAAAGTGATGAATTTCAAGAGCTACAGGACAGGGCTGGAGAATGGAACTAACTGTGTAGCTCTTTCAGGAGCCAGCACAGACACAATGAATTTAATGGTCTCCTTCTGTACTGTAAGAGGTGATGTGAGAGTGACAGCCCTTGATATCAAGGCTGCACTTGACCGGGTGTAGCATCGAGGAGCTGTAGCAAAACGGGAATCAATGGGTATCAGGGGTCAAATGCTCCTGTGTTTGGAGTCATACCTGACACATAGGAATATGGTCATGGTTGTTGGCGGTCAATCATCTCAGGTCCAGGACATCTCTGCAAGGGTAATGTCCTTGGCCGAACCATCTTCAGCTGCTTCATCAATGATCTTCCCTCCATATAAGGTCAGAAGTAGGGATGTTCGCCGATGATTGCACAATGTTCAGCACCATTCGTGACTCATCAGATACTGAAGCAGTCCATGTTCACATGCAAAAGATCTGGACACTATCCAAGCTTGGACTGACAAGTGCCAAGTAACATTTGCACCGCACAAATGCCAGACAATGACCATCACCAATAAGAAACAATCTATCCATCACCCCTTGCCATTCAATGGTGTTATGATCACTAATCCCCCACTATCAACATCTTGGGGTCTACCATTGATCAGAAACTCAACTGGACGCACCACATAAACACAGTGGCTACAAGTGCAGGCCAGAAGCTAGGATTTCTGCGGTGAGTAACTTACCTCCTAACACCTCATAGCCTGTCCACCGTTTACAAGGCACAAGTCAGGAGCGTGATGGAATACTCCCCACTTGCCTGAATGAGTGCAGACCCAACAACACTCAAGAAGCTTGACACCATCCAGGATAAAGCTGGCCGCTTGATTGGCACTGTATTCATAAGTATCCACTCCCTCCACCACCGACGCTCAGTAGCAGCAGTGTGTACTATCTACAAGATGCACTGCAGATATTCACCAAAGATCCTCAGACAGCACCTTCCAAATGCACAGCCACTTCCATCCAGAAGGACAAGGGCATCAGACATATGGGAATACTACCACCTCCAAGTCACTCACCATCCTGACTTGGAAATATATTACCGTTCCTTCACTGTCACTGGGTCAAAATCCTGCAATTCCCTCGCTAATAGCATTGTGGGTCAACCCACAGCAGAAGGACTGCAGCAGTTCAAGAAGTCAGCTCACCACCACCTTTTCAAGGGCAACTAGGGGTGGGCAAGAAATGCTGGCCAGCCGGCGACACCCACATCCCACAAACGAATAAAAAAAAGGCTATGATTCTATTGCTCTGAGGAAAATTGTTCAAATCTGATGAAATTTAAATTCAATTGACAAATCTGGTATTTAAAGCAAATCACATTTATGATGACCCGAATGCATAGGGAAATCTGCTATCATTGATAACAAGGTGTAGAGCTGGATGAACACAGCAGGCCAAGCAGCATCAGAGGAGCAGGAAAGCTGACATTTCGGGTCGAGACCCTTCTTCAGAAATGAGAGAGGGGAAGGGGATTCTGAAATAAACAGGGAGAGGGGGGAGGCGGATAGAAGATGGATAAAGGAGAAGATAGGTGGAGGGGAGACAGACAGGTCAAAGAGGCGGGGTTGGAGCCAGTAAAGGTGAATGTAGGTGGGGAGTTAGGGAGGGGATAGGTCGGTACAGAGAGGACGGACAGGTCAAGGAGGTGGGATGAGGCTAGTGGGTAGGAGATGAGGGTGGGGCTTGAGGTGGGAGGAATGGTTAGGGAGGCGGGAACGAGCTGGGCTGATTTTGGGATGCGGTCGGGGGAGGGGAGATTTTGAAGCTTGTGAAGTCCACATTGATACCCTTGGGCTGCAGGGTTCCCAAGCGAAATATGAGATGCTGTTCCTGCAGCCTCTGGGTGGCATCATTGTGGCAATGCAGGAGGCCCAGGATCAACATGTTGTCCAAGGAGTGGGAGGGGGAGTTGAAATGGTTCACGACTGGGAGGTGTAGTTGTTTGTTGCAAACCGAGCGTAGGTGTTCCACAAAGCGGTCCCCAAGCCTCCGCTTGGTTTCCCCAATGTAGAGGAGGCCACAACTTGAACAGCGGATACGGTACACCACATTTGTAGATATGCAGGTGAACATCTGTTTGATGTGGAAGGTCTCCTTAGGGCCTGGGATGGGGGTGAGGGGGGAGGTGTAGGGGGAGGTGTAGCACTTGCTGCGGTTGCAGGGAAAAGTGCCGGGGGTGGTGGGGCTGGTGAGGAGTATGGAGCGGACAAGGGAGTCACGGAGAGAGTGGTCCCTCTGGAAAGCAGATAAGGGTGGGGAGGGAAAAATGTCTTTGGTAGTGGGGTCAGATTGCAGATGGCAGGAGTGTTGGAGGATGATGCGTTGGATTCGGAGGTTGGTGGGGTGGTACGTGAGGCCGAGAGGGATTCTGTTTTGGTTGTTATTGCGGGTAGGGGATGTGAGGGATGAGGTGCAGGAAATGTGAGAGACACGGTCGAGGGCGTTTTCGACCACTGTGGAGGGGAAGTTG
>NC_063336.1:71971173-72000566 GCF_021869965.1 Rhincodon typus | reverse complement strand
CAACTTCCCCTCCACAGTGGTCGAAAACGCCCTCGACCGTGTCTCTCGCATTTCCCGCAACTCATCCCTCACACCCCCACCCGCAATAACAACCAAAACAGAATCCCCCTCGGCCTCACGTACCACCCCACCAACCTCCGCATCCAACGCATCATCCTCCGACACTTCCGCCATCTGCAATCTGACCCCACTACCAAAAACATTTTTCCCTCCCACCCTTATCTGCTTTCCAGAGGGACCTCTTTCTCCGTGACTCCCTTGTCCGCTCCATACTCCCCAACAGACCCACCAACCCCGGCACTTTTCCCTGCAACCGCAGCAAGTGCTACACCTCCCCCTACACCTCCCCCCTCACCCCCATCCCAGGCCCTAAGAAGACCTTCCACATCAAACAGATGTTCACCTGCACATCTACAAATGTAGTATACTGTATCCGCTGTTCCCGTTGTGGCCTCCTCTACATCGGGGAAACCAAGCGGAGGCTTGGGGACCGCTTTGTGGAACACCTTCGCTCGGTTTGCAACAAACAACTACACCTCCCAGTCGTGAACCATTTCAACTCCCCCTCCCACTCCTTGGACGACATGTCGATCCTGGGCCTCCTACATTGCCACAATGATGCCACCCAGAGGCTGCAGGAACAGCATCTCATATTTCGCTTGGGAACCCTGCAGCCCAAGGGTATCAATGTGGACTTCACAAGCTTCAAAATCTCCCCTCCCCTGACCACATCCCAAAACCAGCCCAGCTCGTCCCCACCTCCCTAACCATTCCTCCCACCTCAAGCCCCACCCCCATCTCCTACCCACTAGCCTCATCCCGCCTCCTTGACCTGTCTGTCCTCCCTGGACTGACCTATCCCCTCCCTAACTCCCCACCTACATTCACCTTTACTGACTTCAACCCCACCTCTTTGACCTGTCTGTCTCCCCTCCACCTATCTTCTCCTTTATCCATCTTCTACTCGCCTCCCCCCTCTCCCTATTTATTTCAGAATCCCCTTCCCCTCTCCCATTTCTGAAGAAGGCTCTCGACCTGAAACGTTAGCTTTCCTGCTCCTCTGATGCTGCTTGGCCTGCATTGTTCATCCAGCTCTACACCTTGTTATCTCAGATTCTCCAGCATCGGCAGTTCCGGCTATCTCTGTTATCATTGAGATTGTTGACTTGCTCGCTGACCTGGCTTGTTCTCGTTCAGACGTTTCATCACCATGCTAGCTGACATCATCAGTGGAGCCCCCAGTGAAGCAGTGTTATTCTAATCCGCTTGGAATTTATACAGTCTGGTCCGTTAAGGTGAGTAGTGTCATTTCCGGTTTTGATCTGTATGGGTTTCTATATGGGGTCCAATTCTATATGTTTGCCGATTGCATTACGGGTGGAGAACCATGCCTCTAGGAATTCCCGTGCGTGTCTATGTTTGGCTTGGGCTACTATGGTCACCTTGTCCAAGTTAAAGTGATGGCCTTCATTGTCTGAGCGTACTGAAATTAAGGAGAGTGTGTCGTGCCGTTTTGCTGCTAGTTGATATTCATGTATTCTGATGGCTAGTTTCCTTCCCGTCTGTCCGATGTAATGTTTGTGGCAGGCATTGCATGGTATTTTGTAAACCACGTTGGTTCTGCATGTTGTGGGAATGGCGTCTTTAATCCTTGTAACTGTTTGTTGTAGAGTGGCTGTGGGCATGTTGGCTACCATGATTCCTAGTGGTCTTAGGAGTCTTGTTGTCAGTTCCCATACGTTCTTGATGTAGGGCAGTATGGCCAGGGTGTTAGGGTGTACTGTGTCCTCCCTTTGTTGTCTAGTATGCACCTGCGGATGAAGTTGCTGGGATATAAGTTTATAGCGAGGATTTTGTACAAGCGCTCTTCCTCCTCCCTGTGTAGTTCCAGAGTGTTGCAGTGTGTCCTAGCCCATTTAAATAGTGTCCTAATGCAGCTTTGTTTGTGGACGTTGGGGTGGTTGCAAAGTACGCGTATAGGACTGGGGAGATTCAAATGCAGATTGCGACATGGAGACACCATCTCAAAGCAATAACAGAGATGTGGTTCATAAAAAGGCAGGACCAGATATTATTATTTCTGGATACAAGATGTTCCAGAAAGATGGGAAAGTAAGTAAAGAAGGAGGGTCAATAGTACTAATTACGGAGAACATTGCAGTACTCAAGGGACATCACGGACAAAATTTATTCAGCTGAAGCTAAGGAACAAAAAAGATGCAGTTATATTGCCTAACAGTCTATAGGCCACTAAGTGATGCAAATGATAGAGTAAAAAATTTGCGAGTGGACTACAGAGGAGTACAAGAATTACAGTACAGTAGTTATAACGAGGAATATACATTGGCCTAATAGAAATTGTAGGCTCAGAGCTGGCAATCACCAACTTTGCAATTCTTTTTTACCTTGCATCTCATTTTTGTCCCACTTTTGATGTTTAAATGAACCTGTATTGAATTCTTACTCTGTAATCATTGATTTAAACCTCAGTGATTGTACTTGAAGCAAAAACAAATCAATCATGTATTCAGTAGCAATATTATTAGTACAAGACTTTATCCTAAGGTGATAACAAGGTGCAGAGCTGGATGAACACAGCAGGCCAAGCTGATGCTGCTTGGCCTGCTGTGTTCATCTGGCTCTACACCTTGTTATCTCAGATTCTCCAGCATCTGCAGTTCCTGCTATCTCTTTATCCTCAGGGTTTCTTTTTCGTGATTATGATTTTTACAGCTGTTATTGTTTTCCTTAGATCAGTGTTCTGCAGGAAAAAAAAGCTCTCGCATTATTTAAAAGGTTGCAGATGTGGGAAATGCAAAGAGCACACATTGGTGAAGAGGCTTTCTATATAATTATGAAGCTCCAGAAAGTAACAAAACCAGTTTCTGGAAGTCTGTAGAAAGTTTTGCTGCAAGTGTGATCTTTATCCCACTGAACAAAATGTTTTTGCTGACAATTAAGAGCTTCCAGTTCCTCAACTGCTATTCCTTCATTGCTTGCCCCGCTTCCATCTCACTCTCCGGACCTCTACAACGGCTGCGCTGCCTGGGGACGGAGCCCTACCCTACAGCCTGGAAGCCGTACTTGGGGACTGAGGCTGCTTTTGCGCATGTTCCTGCTCCACCCCTTGCAAGCTCCTCAACCAGGCTCCAGGTTATACAGCAGCATTAGCCGCGAATGGTTTCCTACCTTTGGGAGTCATCCCACCGTCGGCAGCACAAGGACCGGGCAAAGAGGCAACAGCCAGGGAAACAGCTGGGGTTACACCTTACATTTAGGGGCCATTTTGGATTATGAATAATTGTGTAGTATTTAAAAAGGGTAACTTCTTCCTGTATTGAGCTCTCTGACTCTTCGACTGCTGGCTAAAAATATGAATAATGGTTGATTATCTAGGATAATCAACTAGATGGAGATAAAGTTTAATACACGGAAAATATGACCTGATGATGTGAGAGAAACCATCAAGGACGTTTAAATAGCTTAAATTTTGCGAAGTCTGCAGACCTTGAGATATTTTTGAGAAAGAATTGATAAAGCTCTTTATTTTGGGAAAGTGTGACCAAGACCATAAAAGACTGGCTAAACCTAAAAAAAAGAACTACAAATGCTAGAAATCAGAAATTAAAACAGAAATTACTCGAAAAATCAGCAGGACTGGCAGCATCTGTGGAGAGTTAACATTTCGGGGGTCCAGTGACCCTTCTTCAGAACTGATTGTAAAAAGGAAAGGGTTGGTATATATGCTGAAGATGGGAGGTGTTTGGAGTAAACAATAAGCGGAGATAGTCATAGTCATAGACTCATACAGCACGGAAATAGACCCTTGGGTCCAACCAGTCCATGCAGAACATAATTCCAAACTAAACTAGTCCCAGCTGCCTGCTCCTGGCCCATATCCCTCCAAACCTGTCCTATTCATGTACTTATCCAAATGTCTTTTAAATGTTGTAATTGTACCCACATCCACCACTTCCTCAGGAAACGCAAACCACCCTCTGTGTAAAAAAATTTGCCTCATGTCTTTTTTAAATCTCTGTCCTCTAACCTTAAAAATGTGCCTCCAGGCAGACAAAGGAATAGGTTAAAGTCAGCTTTGGAGAATGAATAGCTGCTAATGGGGACTATTAGTGGCTGATGATGGATTATTTGTGGGTAACAGCCCATGTGATGACAAGACCTAGTGTGTGGGATTGGGGAAAGGACGTGGAAGAAGATGCTCAAGCCCTAAAATTATTTAACTTGATATTGAGTTCAAAAGGCTGCAGGGTTCCCAAGCAGAACATGAAGTGATGTTCTTCCAGCTTGCTCTGAGCTTCGCTGGAGCACTGTTGTAAGCCTGAGACAGCTCAGGGTCATTTTTGTGGACAGAACATAGGTGTTCTGCAAAGTGGTTGCTGAGTCTGTGCTTCATCTCCCTAGTGTAGAGGAGATCACATTGTGAGCAGCAAATACAGCAGTCTAGATTGAGTGAAGAGCAGGCAAATCACTGCCTCACCTGGAAGCTATGTCTGGGGCCTTGGTTAGCGAGGAGGGAGGAAATAAATGAGCAGGTGTTATGCCTACTCTGATTGCATGGGATGGTGCCACAGGGCTGTGGGGAGGGATTGGGTTAGAGGAGGAGTGGACCAATGTGTCCCAGAGGAATGGTCCCAAGGGAGTGGAGGGGAATATCTGTCTGGTGGTGGCATCCTGCTGGAGGTGGTGGGAATGATGGCTCATGATCCCTTGGATGTGGATGCTGTGGGATGATAGGTGAGGATCAGAGGGATCCTATCAATGTTTGGAAGGGAAGAAAAGGGGTGAGGGCTGAAATGTGGGAGATTTGTTGGAGACGGTTGTGGTCCTGTTAACCACAATGGTGGGGAATCCTCAGTTAAGGAAGAAGGTGAACATTTTGGAGGTCCACTTCTTGAAGTTGGCATCATCGAAACAGATGCAATGGAGATGGAGGAAGAGGGTAAATGGAATAGAGTCTTTACAGGAAGGAGAGTGTATGGATGTATAGTCCTGGTATCTGTGGGAATCGGTGGATTTGTATTGGATATTAGCGGCCAGCCTGTCCCCAGAAATAGAAACAGAGTTGTGGAGGAAGAGAAGGGAGGAGTCAGAGATGGACTAGGTAAAGGTGGAAGTAGAGTGGAAATTGGAAGCAAAATTGATAAACATTTCCAATTCTGGATGAGAGAGGGAAGCAGCACTGATGATGTGAATGATGTACCGGAGAAGGAGTTGTGGTTGGAGGTCAGAGTAGGACTGAAACAAGGAATATTCCACATACCACACAAAGAGACATGCATACCACTCATTCTCAAAAGATTGAATTCGAGGCAGAAATTGAGCTTAAAGGAATCATTACTTACAGCACATGCCCGTCAGCTGAGTAGTCCAGTAAATCACTGAAGATAACAGAGGAGGAAGGCTCATTGACAGAGTGACTGATCATAGACTCCACTCCCACGTGAGTTTATTCAGAGACATGATATATAGAAAAAAGGATGTTTTACCATTTTAGGGAACTGCCATGGACAAACTAGTTTGGTTTGTACTATAATAAACTTGCCTCAATACATATATCTGTATATATATACATACAATGTACTTTCCCTTCAAAAAAGTTATCTTCTTTCTTATTTATTTTTGTATTAAAATTTATAATTGCTATACTATTATAATTATTTTCAATATTAAATGATTTGGATGTAAACATAGGAGGTATGGTTAGTAAGTTTGCAGGTGACACCAAAATTGGAGGTGTAGTGGATAGCCAAGAAGGTTTCTTAGAGTACAACGGGACCTTAATCAGATGGGCCAGTTGGAGTTTAATTTATATAAGTGTGAGGTGCTGCATTTTGGAAAGACAAATCAGGGCAAGACTGATATGGTCCTGGGGAGTATTGCTGAATAAGGGGACCTTGGAGTGCAGGTTCGTAGTTCCTTAAAGGTAGAGTTGCAGGTAGACAAGATAGTGAACGAGGCATTTGGTATGCTTGCCTTTATTGGTCAGTGCAATGAGTATAGGAGTTGGGAGGTCACGTGGCAGCTGTACAGGACATTGGCTAGCACACTTTTGGAATATTGCATTCAATTTTGATCCCTCTGCTATAGGAAGGATGTTGTGAAACTTGAAAGAGTTCAGAAAAGATTTACAAGGATGTTGCCAGAGTTGGAGGGTTTGAGCTATAGGAAGAGGCTAAGGGTGCAATTGTTTTCCCTAGAGCATTTAAGGCTAAGCATGAGGGGCATAAATAGGGTGAATAGCCAAGGTCTTTTCTCCAGGGTAGCAGAGTCCAAAACTATGGAGCATATGTTTAAGGTAAGAGGGGAAAGATTTAAAAGGGACCTAAGGGGCAACTTTTCCGTGCAGTGTGGTGGTGCATATATGGAATGAGCTGCCAGATGAAGTAGTGGAGGTTGGTACATTTACAACATTTCAAAGGCATCTGGATGGATATTGGAATAAGAAGGGTTTAGACGGATATGGGCTAAATGCTGGTAAATGGGACCAGATTAATTTAGGATATCTGGTCGGCATGGACGAGTTGGACCGAAGGGCCTGTTTCCATGCTGTACAGCTCTATGACTCTGACTCATGTCACTCATTCCTTGTAGTGCAGACTATGGCTGTGATTCTGGGTAAGACTCCATAGGGATCTTGCATCCTACATATTTTTGCATACAGGAGCATTTTCTACGGTAGTATGTTTCTCGGCCAATAAGAAGAGAATAGCTGCTGCTTGAGAATAAAGTGAGTCAAGTGAATTGTGTCAGTAGGGAACAATGATTACTGTATTTTAAGCTTGGCTAGGAAAAATGACAATCCAGAAACAGAATAATAAACTGGAGGACAGCCAATTTCAATGGGGTAAGAATGGTATCTTGTCAAGTTAGAATCAAAGATTAGGAACATTAGTAGACCATCTAGCTTCACCATTTTATATCATGGCTGATGATCGACTGCAATGCCATGTGCCCACGCAACTCCACATCCTTGATGTCACTTGGGACTAGACATTTGTAAATTTTGGTTTTTGACTTTATCACCGAGCTTTCACAGACCTCTGGGGTAGAGAATTCCAAACTTTCACACCCTCAGAGTGGAGAAGTTCTTCCTCATCTCAATCTAAAATGGCTTGCCTTTTATTTTGAGATTGTATCCCTTGGTATTAGACTGCATAGCCAGGAAAAAAAATGTTAGTACATAAGAACAAGGAGCAGGAGTGGCAATTCAGCCCATTGAGCTGCTCCACCAGTTAATTGATCATGGCTGATCTCATCTCGACCTCAACTCTACTTTCCTGCCCACTCCCCATGTTGAGTCAAAAACTTCCGGACCCCACAAGAGTTCCATTAACTTCTTTATTTTAGCTTAGCCAGCGAGAGGTCTGGAGTCAACACCAAAGTCACAGTCAAGCTCTCACTTGGTGGACTCTCGTCGGACCTCTGTGTATAACATAAAAGCAGTACATTTTATAGCCCGCATGTGTGTGATTAACATACATATTTCTCTACCCGACCTGACTAAATGTTATCACATCCCATACTGTTCACATGAGTCATAAGCAGATAAGCAGTGCAGTTAACAATGTTCCATTGAATAGAGGAAGTAGCCCTAGCCGTGGGTGGAGGGGAGGTTGAGCAAGAACAGCTGCAACCTTCAGCTTGTCACTAACACAGGCACACATTCCAAAATTTATGGTACATTGTTATTTCAGCAAAACTTCTAACTATTGCTTCCCCAATACTTTATCACCCATAACCCTTTAACACATTACTAATTAAAAATCTGTCTATCTCCTCGAATTTATTTAGTTTCCTGGTGTTCACTGCACTCAGGGATAGTGAATTCCATGACCCTTTCAGAAAAGTAATTACTCCTCATTTATATTTTAAATCTGCCAACCTTTAGCTATAAACTATGGTCTCTAGATTGCCTCACATGCTTTGTGAAGCTACACTGCCCATCCCTTAAAGAATTTTGTATGTTTCTATGAGTTTGCCTCTCAGTATTCTAAATGCCACAGAATAAAGACCCAGTCTCCTCAATCACTCCTCTTGGGACAGTCCCTTCATGCTAGAAGCAGTCTAGTGAAACTTTTTTTCATGCAGAGGATGGTGCATGTATGGAACGAGCTGCCAGAGGAAGTAGTGGAAGCTGGTACAATTACAACATTTAAAAGCTATCTGGATGGGTTTTTTTTAATTAGGAAGGATTTAGAGGGATGTGGGCCAAATGCTGGCAAATGGGACCAGATTAATTTGGGATATTTGGTCAGTGTGGATAGGTTGGACTGAAAGGTCTGTTTCCATGCTGTACATCGCTATTACTCTATGACCCTTCTTCACGCCTTCCGAATATCCTTCCTTAGACAAGGGGACCAGAACTGTGCACAATCTTCCAGAGGCAGTCTAACCAATATTCTATACAACTGAAGTAAGGCTTCTTTGCTCCCATACTCAAATCTTCTTGTGATAAAGGCTAACATAATCTTTGCCTTCTGAATTGCTTGCTGCACCTATGTGCTAACTTTCAATGGCTTATGAAAGAAGACACCTAGGTCTCTTTGGACATCAACATTTTCTAAACTTTCATTGATCAAGAAAGACTTCCATTTCCACTCCTCCTGCCAAAGTGGATACAACATGTGCTTTTGTCCGTTCACTTGGTCTGTTTAATGCCACAAAGCTTCTTTGCATTCTCTTCACAATTCTTCATTTCCACCAAGTTTTGTATCATCTGCAACATTGGAAATATTACAATTGATCTCCAAATCCAAATCATTTAGCAAGCAAAACTATACCCAAATACATGGACTGCCTTTAAAAAAGAGCTTATTGAAGTACAAACATAGAAATTGCTGGAAAAGCTCAGCAGGTGTGGTAGCATCTGTGATGAGAAATCAGAGTTAACACGTTGGGTCCGGTGAACCTTCCTCAGAACGTCAAGTGCAGTTGGGACATATTCCCAGGAAGAGGAAATGTAGCTCGAAGCAACCTAGACCTCCCTAGATGATGAAAGAAAATAATGCTAAGATGGAGCAGAACAAGTGTGTTTATGACCAATATTTAAGACAACTGGATAATACAATTGAGAACCTTCTAAATGAGTTAATGATTTGTTCCTCTCCCTTTTAGGCAGTGAGTTCCAGACTCATACCATCCTCTAAAAGTTTTTCCTCATGCCCACCAATCATTAAATCTTTGCCCCTGTAGACATTTACCTCTCTGCAAAGGTAAATATGCCTCCAACCCAACAACTTTATCCAGAGACCTGATAATTTTGTGCACATCTCCTATCTGCCTCCTCAATAGTCCTTACACCATTCTCATAAATCGGTGCCTATTGCAATTACATCTTTTCTGTAAAGTGACCAGAATTGTGTACAGTACTTAAGTTGTGCCCTAAATAATGATTTATAGTTTCAACATTACCACTCTATTGTTATATTCTCTGCCTTGGTTGAAGGAAAGGATTTTATATGCCTAGCTTCTTATTCATGTTCTTACATGACCTGCTATTTTGAAACAATCACTGGAGTGCCTTGTTCAAGTTTTCACATTAATTACAGTGCAATCATACTGATGTTGAGAAGAGGACTAGAAGTTAGTACTACAACAAGCTGGGCGACACTTCTGTTTGCTCATTATCACAAGCTACCTATAATTCAGCTACTTATTAAGAAATATCATTGACAATCAAAGACTGAAACAACAACTTACACTGTATTGCATGTAGCAACCCAGACAAGACCCCTCAAGCAAGTTAAGCCTCACAATCCAACTTAGCTATTACCCGATTTATGGTTGAAGGAAGGGTCACTCAACCTGAAACATTAACTCTGATTTCCCTCCACAGATGCTGCCAGATCTGCTGAGCTTTTCCAGTAATTTCTATTTTTGTTTAATTGGCATGTTGCTTTTAATTCCTTTATGACTGTTTGTCCTTGTACTTTTCATCTCAAGAAACAGTTTATTCCAGAAAAAGTTATTGTTGATTCCATTGCAGATTCAATCCATGAACAGTTATTAAAGTTCTAAAGTTTACATTGTCACATGACCAAATTACCAAGCAATTCTGTGCGGATGAATCAATGAACTGTGTGTTATTCCAGTCAGCTGTCCGAGGATATTGACATTATCATGAACATATCATTTGAATGTGTTTTTTGTTGCATGAATAATCTGCCGCCTATATATATATACATATATATATATATATTTTGCAATATACCAACCATCCTTTTTTTTTGACTAACACCATTTTTGCATCTTATGTTGATGTCTACGCCACATTTTCAGGCAGTGCACCATATCCTGGTACCAGTATTTGACATCTCCAACTCAATGTTGGATAACTTGATTATTGTGTCCTTGCATATTATTGAAGATTCAAAATAACTTTAGCTTCAGTGATAATGTTAGTCTAGAAATTTGATGGACTGGGTGAATTGCTTGCATTCCTGTATCTTAAGGTATTGCATCAGGCTGTTGTTCCTTTTGCCCAGCACACAGCCAAATATGAGGTCTCAGAGCTCCCTGTCAATACCGCGATCTCTGGTCTAAGTATTCATATTTCTAACATTTATTTTCCTGTACGTTTTTTTAGCACTGTATCGTCATCCTTGGCTATGACATCGACAATTGCCAAATTTAAACCTTTCCTGAATTTGATATCAGATTTCTAAAGAAGCCTGTCCCAGTCTTTCTGTTTTGGCTCCAGGCACCAAGTCCCAACATTCCTGGTGACGTATTGTTGGAGTTGGTCTAAAATTATATTGCGGCATTTAATATTGCATTCTTAATAAATGGACAATATCTTGTATATGAATGAGGGTTTCGTTAACAGCCTTGCACCTACAACAGGTTTTGATTGTGTTTGGCTGACTCCATATTAGGGTTGATCGGGTTGGGTAGAGGTTGCATTGCAATTTTTGACTATTGATGAGGCAAAACAATATGATATGGCATGAGCATACGATCCATATATTCAAAACTTTATTAAACTTGTAAAATGACATCCATGAATTCTGACTTTTAAGACTTGAGCACTTTGCAAATTCCAACTCCCTACATGCTGTGTATCAGTTCCCCAACTTAGTCTGGTCAGGGTCTGGTCAGGAGGGGATCAATGGGATCCTCCCTCTCCAGCATACTACATTTCTCTGAGAGGAAATGATTGAATTTCTTGATGAACTTGAGACCTCCCAGTCTCTCTTTGATATATGTGTTGCAATTGCCCTAGAATTGGAATAATGAATGAATTGCTGTTTCGTAAAATATTTCAAGTCCTTCATGTTTTCAAATGATCACAGCTAGAATTTGCACCTTAAGGTTCAGCATGCTGAGCCTATCATTCTTGTTGCTGGAGTACAGGAGACAGTCTGTTTTATATTGGTAGATGTGGGATTTTCTTTGAAGCATTCTTAATGATTTGAACAAGTTTAACAAGCATGTTTTGCAACGCTTCTGAAATGATCAATGGAAGCACAACTGGGGAAGACATAAGTCTTCAGGATCTTTATTCTTTGTGCTGGTGAGAGAGCTTCTGTTCTTAGGCTTGAGTTTCTCTTCCCAGTCACACTAAGTTAGACTTGCTCATGGATCTGTGTGGGCTCCCATGCCTGAAGGTATTTCTCAGTTTCACTTGGTGGAATGTAGGATATAGATTCACCCTTGAGCTTCCTATTTTTCCCATGATTGTATAGGAAATTGTTCCCCTTATGTGTTAAGTGGAAACTTTCATTTTCATTGCATTACATAGTCAGGCTTGTGATGTTCCAAAATGACTGAACTAGTTTTGGATTCTGTTTCAGTTGTTCGTTAGCTCATTGAGCCGGTTGTTCTGAGGTGTGCAGATGTTTCGTTACCATTCTAGGCAACTTCATCAGTGCGACCTCTAATTGAAGAATTCTGTTTCATCCCAGTTGCTATGTAGAGCTATGTTGCCTATGAAGCCCAAATTAGAGCAGTTTCTTTCTCCCAGGAGCATGGAGATTCCTGTATTGGCCCTCTCCAGGGAACACTCTAATGAGTTCAATTTAATGCTGAATCATATTGCAAAGGATGTTATCCTGCTTTACTCCTCTCTGTATTTTTTATTGGGTGTTGGCTTAGTTGAGATCAAGGATATGAACAATCCTTCCAAGGCTGTCACTTTTGCTACATCTCAGAATTCTGTATTATTGTGTAATCTTTTGCCTTGTTTGACTTCCCCAAATGCTTCACCCGAGACTTCTCCAGTTTGAATTCCACTGCCATTTGTGTGCTTCACATGAGGGGTTCATCAATATCTTCAACAGTATACACGTATACAAAAATTAAGGGAGAAATCAGGCAAGTTAAACGGGACACAAGATGACTTTGGCAGATAAGATAAAGGAGAATCCAAAGGGTTTCTACAAGTACATGAAGGGCAAAAGAGTAACTAGGGAGAGAATAGGGCCTCTTAAAGATCAACAAGGTGGTTTATGTGTGGAGCCACTAAAATAGGTGAGATGAGGTTGTTGATTTGCTTGCTGAGCTAGCTTGTTCTCGTTTAGATGTTTCAACACCATGCTAGGTGACATCATCAGTGGATCCTCCGATGAAGCGGTGTTTTTCTACTCCGCTTGGAATTTATACTGTTTGTTCCATTAAGGCGAGTCCTGTTATTTCCGGTTTTGATCTGTATGGGTTTGTATATAGGGTCCAATTCTGTGTGTTTGTTGATTGCATTACGGGTGGAGAATCATGCCTCTAGGAATTCCCGTGCGTGTCTATGTTTGGCTTGGGCTACTTTGGTTACCTTGTCCAAGTTAAACTGATGGCCTTCATTGTCTGAGTGTACCGATATTAAGGAGAGTTCGTCGTGCCGTTTTGCTGCTAGTTAATGTTCATGTATTCTGATGGTTAGTTTCCTTCCTGTCTGTCCAATGTAATGTTTGTGGCAGTAATTGCATGGTAATTTGTAAACCACGTTGGTTCTGCATGTTGTGGGAATGGCGTCTTTAATCCTTGTAAGTGTTTGTTGTAGAGTGGCTGTGGGCATGTGGGCCACCATGATTCATAGTGGTCTTAGCAGTCTTTTTGTCAGTTCCAATGTGTTCTTGATATATGGCAATGTGGCTAATGTGTTAAGGCATACTGTGTCCTCCTGTTGTTGTCTGTTTAGTAGGCATCTGCAGATGAAGTTCCGGGGATATCCGTTTATAATGAGGATTTTATTTAGGTGCTCTTCCTTTTTCCTGCATAGTTCTGGGGTGTTGCAGTGTGTCCTGGCCCATTTAAATAGTGTCCTAATGCAGCTTTGTTTGTGGGCCTTGGGGTGGTTGCTGTGGAAGTTGAGTTTTCGATCAGTATCGGTTGCTTTTCTGTATACTGAGAATTGGAACTCCCTGTTGGTCATACGCTCATCTTTAACATCCAGAAACGGAAGTTGATTGTTGTTTTCTTCTTCCCTTACGAATTTAATCCCTGTGAATACGCTGTTGATGGGGTTGTGGGTCTCTTCTAATTTGTTGTGTTTAATAATGACAAATGTTTTGTCTACGTACTGGATCCACAGTTTAGGTTGAATGCAGGGGAGGTTGGTGTTTTCTAGTCTTTGCATGACTGCTTCTGCAATGAGTCCTGACATGGGTGACCCCGTTGGTATACCGTTGATCTGTTTGTATACTTGACAATTAAAGATGAAGTGTGTGGGAAGGCAGACGTCTAGCAGTTTAAGTATGTTGTCATTGCTGATTGAGCTCCTGGTCTACGTTGAGATCCTAATACGTGAAATCCTGAAAGAATATTTCTCATCAGTATTTACCATCGAAAAAGGCATGGATGCTAGGGAAGTTGGGGAAATAAATCGTGAATTCTTGAAGAGAGTCCATATTACAGAAGAAGAGGTGCTGGAAGTCTTAAAACGCATTAAGTAGATAAATCCTTGGGACCTCATGAAACGTATTGCAGGACTTTGTGAGACGTAAAGGAGGAAATTACAGGGAGCCTCACGGAGATATCAACAGCCACGGGTGAAGTGTCTGAAGATTGAAAGTTGGCTAATGTTGTGCCATTATTTAAGAAAGGCTGCAGGTAAATGCCTGGGAGCTGCCAGTGAGCCTAACGTCTGTGGTGGGTAAGTTGCCAGAAGGGATTCTGAGAGACAGGACCTACAGCCATTGGAAAGGCAAGAAGTCTTTTGTGATAGTCACCATGGCTTTGTGCATGGGAAATCATGTCACATGAATTTGATTGAGATTTTTGAAGGGGTGACTAGGAAAGTAGATGAGGGCAGTGTGGTAGACATTGTCTACATAGACTGTAGTTGGGCCTTTGATAATGTACTGCATGGTGGCTTGTTGAGTAAGGTTAAATCTCACAGGATCCATGGAGAGCTGACCACCTGGATACAAAATTGGCTTGAAGGTTGAAGACAGCAGTAGTGGTAGAGGGTTGTTTTTCAAACTGGAGGCCTGTGATCAGCAGTGTGCCATAGGGATCGATGCTGGGTCCACTGTTATTGTCATTTATATAAATGATTTGGATTAGAATCAGGAGGTATGGTTAGTAAGTTTGTGGATGACACCAAGATTAGTGGTATAGTGGACGGTGAAGAAGGTTATCTGGGAATACAACAAGATCTTGATCGACTGGGCAGGTGGGCTGAGGATTGGCAGATGGATTTTAATTTAGATAAATACAAGGTGTTGCATTTTGGTAGGTCAAACCAGGGCAGGACTTAAACAGTCAATGGTAGTGCCCTGGGGTGTGTTACAGAACAATGACATCTCGGGTACAGGTTCATAGCTCCTTGAAAGTGGAGTCACAAGTACACAGTAATGAAGAAGGTGTTTGGCATGCTTGCTTTCATTAGTCAGAGCATTGACTATAGGAGTTGGGATGTCTCGTTGCAGCTGTACAAGACATTGGTAAGGCCACAGTTCTGGTTACCTACTATAGAAAGGATATTATTAAACTAGAAACAGTGCAGAAGAGATTTACTGGGATACTACCTGGACTGGAAGGTTTGAGTTATTTGGAGAGGCTGAATAGGCTATGACTTTTTTCCCTGGAGCATAGGAGGTTGAGGGGTGACCTTATAGAGGTCTGTAAAATCATGAGAGGCGTAGATAAGGTATATAGCTAACAGCTTTTCCCCATGGTATGGAAGTCCAAAACTTGAGGGCATAGGTTTAAGTTGAGAGGGGAGAGATACAAAAGCATCCAGAGGGGCAATTTTTTTCACGCAGAGGGTGGTGAGTGTCTGGGACGGGCTGCCAGAGGTAGTGGTGGAGGTGAATACAATTTTGTTATTTAAGAAACATTTTGATGGGTACATAGCTGGGATAGGTATGGAGAGATAGGGACCACACACAGGCAAATGGGACTAGAGTATTTATGAAAACTGGGCGCAATGGACAAGTTGGCCAAAGGGCCTGTTTCCATGCTGTAAACCTCTGTGACTCTAATCAATGACTTGAGTGGCAGGAGGAAGATTGTGGAGGCATTGGAAAAAGTGGTGTTATTAGACAAATTGTTCTTGCAAAGAGGCCATTAGAGACGACAGATTATGTAGCCAATTTTTTGGCTGTTACAATTAAATAAGACTACAAGTAACATCAAAGGTACAAAATGAATGAGCCAACAAAAATTTAGGAGGGGAAAAAAAACCGATTCATTCCACCTGAACTACCGATTTATCACCATACTACAACATGTACGGGGATGTAGCTCAGTGGTAGAGCGCATGCTTTGCATGTATGAGGCCCCGGGTTCAATCCCCGGCATCTCCACTTCTTTTTCCATTCGGCCTTTGTGCTTTCATTAGGAGTTAACAAAGGGGCTGGAAATTTTCTCCGGATGAACCAGGCATTTTTGTTCCGGTTCAAACTCCGTTTCTATAATTTACATTCTTTAGCTTTGTGGGAACAAGGAAACACTCAGCAAGTCCCGTATACGTCGTATTCCAAATGAGAACCTGCACTGGTTGGAGGAGCCGTTTAAGATTTTGGATTTGTGCCAATGTTCTTTTAACGCTTTAAATCCATCCTCGCTGTCAAAGTAACTGCCGCTCTATTCATTTTTATCACCGCGCTCGGCCTCGTGGGTAACACGTCATCCAGAGGCTGTGTACCCAAATACAGTGACGTGCGTGACCGTAACCAGGGAAACGGCGGCTGGTTCGGAGTTTGTGGGAAGAAATAAAGCGAACGGAGTCGAGATTAGGTCTGGGGGAAGCTAATGCAGCTGAAACATCTGAAAACCCTTCTGAATCCTCAGGTACAGCGTACACACACACAGTGTACACGTTGTGATAGCTTGCATTGTCCATTGTTTTAAGGCCTCTCCTCCTCTTTCCTGGGTCGTCCGGTGTGGGAAATGCCATTTGTTTTGTGGTCCTGATTTTTAACCGACAAGAAAAAGACAAATTGCTGGAGAAATTCAGCAAGTCTGGCAGTATCCGTGTAGAGAAAAACGCAGTTAATGTTTCCACTCCATGACCCTTCTTCAGAACTCGAAACGTGAAATGTGATTCCTCTCCCTCCACAGATACTGCCAGACCTGTTGAGTTTCCCGAGCAATTTCTGTTTTTGTTTCAGATCGGTTTTATGAAACGGTAAGGTCGAGGATCGCTACGGTCTCGACGTCAGTCCTTCAGAAACTAAGAGGCCCTGCATATGTGTAGCACTTTGCAGGATTTTCCAGACCGCCTTACCTTATAGCTAATTTGGAAGGCATTCACTGTTATAATGTGGAACGTATAGACTTTCAGAGTTGCCGCTCATTGACTCTGGGTGGACGTGCAATTCCCGGAGACTAATCCTCTTTAAAATCGATTTCACATTTGTATTAACATTCTGTGGATGCAGGAAATCTGATGAAACAAGTTCTGATGAAAGATCGTGGATCTGAAAACTTGAATCTTTTCCTTTCCCCATTGCCTCCTGTTGTGTATTTCCAACGTCTTGTTTTTATTTTGCGTTTGTGTATATTTATTTCTATTTCATTCCTTCAGTTTCTCTTGTGTTAAATGGATGAAGTTTCGGTCTGGCGGGAGCCGAGTTGTAATTCATGTTCAGATTCACATTTACACTTATATTTACCATCACGTCAAGAAACATAAAAACATTGACTAAACCTGACAGATTTATTGCACCAAAGGTGATATGGCTCAATGTTTCTGTGTCAGTTGAAAAACAGTAATTTAACCTATTCCTATTTTGCAACTTTTATTCTGTAGCCTGGGGGAAATCAAGTCACTTCAAGTGCATATTCAAGCGCCTTTTAAACGCACTGGGGATTTCTGCCTTTATACTTTCAGTCAGTCAGTTCCAGAACCCCAATTGCCTTTTAGCTGAAAAAGATACTTGTCAACAGTTACAGCAATTAAATCAATGATTCCTCCCCAAGCTAGTTATAGACCTCAGTGCTAAGGGAAATAAGTATTTCCTATTCACTCTGTCTACTTCTCAACAGCTTGTGTTCCAAAGAAAACAACCCCATCCCATTAAATCTTTACTCATAGCTAGAATTTTACGTTCCTGACAATTTTGCATCCTTGTTTAACAAAGAACTGCTGTTGCTGGAAATCAAAATCAAAAACTCACAGGTCTGGTAGCATCTGTGGAAAGAAAGCAGAATTAATGTTTCAGGTCCAGTGACCCTTCTTTAGTACTGATTGTAGCTAGGGAAAGATTGGTATATATGCTGAAGATGAGATGGGGGAAAGAATAAACAATAGGTGGAGATGAAGCCCAGAGAAAGAGAGAGAGACTGAGAAAACAACAGTTGGTCAGACAATAGAATGGATTGAGGTCAGTTTGGGGGAATCAGTATCTGTTAATTGTGACCATTAGTAGCTGACAATGGGATGGTTGTGATTGCAGCCCTTATGATGACAAGTCATGGTGTGTGGGAGTTCAGGTAAGGAATTGGGAGAAGGTTCTCTGGCCCTAAAATTATTGAACTCAGTATTGAATCACAAAGATTGCAGAGTCACAAAGCGAAAAATGAGATGCTGCTCTTCTAGCTTGCGCTGAGCTTCCTTTGAGTACTGCAGCAAGCCTGAGACAAAGATGTTAGCCAAGAAATATGGTGGTGTGTTCAAGTGACAGACAACAGGAAGAACAGAGTCATTTTTGCAGTCAGAACATAGGTGTTCTGTAAAACGGTTGTCCAGTCTGTGCTTTGTCACTCCACTGTAGAGGAGACCACATTGTGAGCAGCAGATACTGTGGTGCTCTGATGAACAGTCATTTAGACTTGAAACGTTTGCTTGCTGTCTCTCCATAGATGCTGCCTGACCCACTGTGATTTCCAGCAGTTTTTGTTTTCAATACTATAGACTACATTGAGTGAAGTGCAGGTAAATCACTGCTTCACCTCGACAATGTGTCTGGGATGTTGGATAATGACGGAGGAGGAAATAAATGGGCACATGTTTTACCTTCTGTGATTGCATGGGAAGGTGCCATGGCGATATGGGAAGGCGTTTGGAATGAAGGAGTGGACCAGGATGTCCCGGAGGGAATGGTCCCTGTGGAAGGCTGACAAGGGAGTGGAGGGGATTATGTGTCTGGCAGTGGCATCCTGCTAGAGGTGGCAGATACGGCAACTAATGGTCCTTTAGATGTTGATGCTGGTGGAGTAGTAAATGAGGAGGAGGAGGTGGAGCCTGTTACTGTTGTGGGAGGAAGAGAAGGTGTGAGGGCCCAAGTGTGGGAGATGGGTTGAACACGACTGAGGGCCCTATCAACCAAGTGGTGGGGAATCCTTGGTTGAGAAAGAAGGTGGATGTTTTGGAGGCCCCCTTGTAGAAGTTGATATCATTGGAACAGACGCAACGGAAACGGAGAAACAGAGAGAATGGAGAAGAATCTTCACAGGAAGTTAGGTGTGAGGATGTGTAGTCCTAGTAACTGTGGGAGTCAGTGCATTTGTATGGTGGCCTGCCTATCTCAGAAATGTAAGTGGAGGTGAAGGTCTTATGATATTATTGCTGGACTGTTAAACTAGAAACTTGTGGCTAATGTTCTAGGGACCTGAGTTCAAATCCTGCCATTTTGAATTCAATAAAAATCTGGAATTAAGAGTTTAATGATGACCAAGAATCCATTGTCGATTGTCCGCAAAATTCATCTGGTTCATTAATGTCTTTTAGGGAAGCAAACTGCTATCAATATTTGTCTGGCCTACTTGCGACAACCACAGCAATGTTGACTCTGAACCTCAATTATGGATGGGCAATAAATGCCAGCCTCGCCAGTGATGGCCTCATGCTATGAATGAAGTAATTAAACAAAAATGGAAACAAAATGTTGAGGAAGAGATGGGCCAGGTGAAGGTGAGAGCAGGGTGGAAATTGGAAGCGAAATAGATAATCGTTTCTAATTATAGATGAGAGCTGGAAGCAGCACCAATGATATCATCGATGTACTGGAGGGAGTTGTAGGTGGAGGTCAGAGTAGGACTGAAATGTTCCACGTATCGCACAAAGAGACAGGTGTAACTGAGGCCCATGCAGGTAGCCATGGCACACCTTTGACCTGAAGAAAGTGAGATGAGTTAAAAGAGGAGTGAAGACAAGCTCAGCCAGGTGGAGGAAAGATGGTGGTAGACGGTAATGGTTCAAGCCTTCTTCTAGAAGGAAATGAAGAGCCCTGAGCTCTGTATTGCTCATCCTTGATGAAGAGGAGGTGTCTGGAGTCTGCAAACTTGAAATTCTGAAACTGATGTAAAATTTCAGACGTAAGTGATCAAGGGCAGAAAAAATCGAGTTGAGGTAGGAAGAGATGAGTTCTGAGGGGCAGGAACAGGCAGAAACAGTGATTGTGCCTCGGCAGTCCTGTTGGTGGATTTTGGAAAGGAGGTAGAAGTAGGTTTTACGAGGTTGGGAGACTGTGAACTCAGAAGCAGTGGGCAGGCTGAATTGAGATTAGTGACCATCGTGGACACAATAGACTAGAATTCAGTGTGGGGTCACGGTCCAGTGGCGATAGGAGGAAGTGTCCATGAGCTGATACTTTGCCTCTGCAATGTAGAAATCACTATGCCAGACAACAACAGGTCCACCCTTTCGGCAGGCTTGTTTACAAAGTCAGGGTTAGGTCTAAGAGCATGGAATGCAGTCAGTTCAAAGGGAGATAGATTGGAATAGATAAGGGGGTGCAGAGAAATTAAGGTGACCAATGTCACATTGGCAGTTGATGATGAAGAGCTTGAGTACAGGTAAAGGGCTAGAGGGAGAGGTCCAGGTGTAGGGAAAGTGTAGGAGGTGGGTGAAAGCATCTCTATTGCATCTGTTCTGATGATGCCAGCTTCCATAAGAGGGCCTCTAAAATGTCCACCTTCTTCCTCAACCATTGTCAGCTACTGTTATCCCAATTAGCAGCTATTGATTCCCCCAGGCTGACCTGTATCCATTCCCTTGTCTGTTCAACTGTTGTTTTTTTACCTCTGGCCTTCATCTCTGTCTATCATTTACTCCTCCCCTCACCCCATCTTCAGCATAGGTAGCAATCTTTTCCTGGCTACATTCAGTTCTGAAGAAGGTTCACCAGATCCGAAACATTAACTCTGCTTTTTGTGCACAGATGCTGCCAGACCTGCTGAGTTTTTTCAGCAATTTCTGTTTTTATCCCAGACATCCTTGTTAATCTCCACTGTACATTCCCTCACATTCTTCCTGTAATCAGAACTGGAGACAGTACTTCAGCTGCAGTCTAACCAGTGAAGTTCTGGCATGCATTCCCTGTTCTTGGGTCTTGGCCAATAAAGGAAAGTATTTTGTATGCCTTGCTGATGACCTTGTATACCTACCGGAGATCTGTAGACATACCAAGAATCTTCTGCTTCTCGACATAAAGTCATAGAGTTGTACAGCATGGAGACAGACCCTTCGTTCCAACCAGCCCATGCTGACCATTTTCCAAATCTAAACTAGTGCCACCTGCCTGTGCTTGGCCCATATCCCTCCAAACCTTTCCTATTCATGAATCTACCCAAATATCTTTTAAATGTTGTAACTGTACCTGCATCCTCCATTTTTTCTGGTAGTTCATTCTTCACACAAGCCACTGTGAAAAAAAGTGTTTCCCCTCATTGTCCTCCTCAAATCTTTCTCCTCTTACCTTAAACATATGCCCTGTAGTTTTCAACTGCCACCACCCGTCGGGAAAAGACCCTTGTCATTCACCTTATCTAATTCCCTCATGATTTTATAAACCCAATAATGTCACCCCTCAACTTCCAATGCTCCAGTGAAAAAAATCCCAGTCTTTCCAGTCTATTTTTATACCTCAAATCCTCCATTCCCGGTAACACCCTAGTAAATCTTTTTGGAACCCTCCAGTTTAATAATATCCTTCCTGTAACAGGGCAACCAGAATGGTACACTGTACTCCAGAAGAGGTCTCACCAACATCCTGTACAACCTCAACATGATGTCCCAACTCCTATACTCAAAAGGTTTGAGCAATGAGGGCAACTGTGCTAAAATGCCTTCTTAACTACCCACTCTACATAGAAGAATCCCTGCAGAGTGGAAACAGGCTCTTTGGCCCAACAAGTCCACACCAACCCCCAGAGCATCCCATTCAGACCCATTCCCTTATAAACCCACCTAATCTACACGTCCCTGAACACTATGGGCAATTTAGCATGGCCGATTCACCTAGCCTGCACATCTTTGGACTGTGGGAGGAAACTGGAGCACCCAGAGGAAACCCACACAGACACGGGGAGAACATGCAAATTCCACACAGACAGTCACCCAAGGTTGGAATCGAACCCGAGTCCCTAGCGCTGTGAGGCAGCAGTGCTAGCCACTGAGCCACCGTGCCGCCCTCACTGTACATGTGATGCAAATTTCCAAGAATTACAGTTAACGTCTTCCTACCATGCCTTGCCTTGTTTGCTCTTCCCAAGTGCATTACTTTGGATTCAATTCTATTTGCCAATTTTCTGCACACCTGACCAATCCGTAACTTCCAGTAGTCTGCCACTCTCTTCCTCGTAAACCATGAGACAGGTCATTTGTGTATTATCAAATTTTTTTAATCATACCGCCTAAATTAAAGTCTAATACTGTTACAACCCTTGGCTGTCAACCAGAACTTAATATGCCATTTTATTATTCCCACAGCCAACAATCACTTCAGTCAATTTTCTTGGATCTCAAAATTCTTGTTACAGGACTCCACCCTTCCTCATCTTGGTCCTAGGACCATTCTTCCACTGCTGTGTAGACACTCTTCTTTGAATACTGCCACATACAGTGCATGTGATTTTGCTACTTTCCAGATAATGCTCGGGTATTGCACTTGTAAAAGTCAAAACCTTGTTTAAAGAGAAAGAAAGTCAGTGATTGGTCTGGAAATTTAAGTTTGAAAACAGGTTAATAGTTAAAAAGGGCTAGTTCAGAACGAACATCAAAATAAATATGAAGATGATCAGATGCGGTGGGTTGCCAGAGAGGGTTGTTAACGTGAGCATTCTACCCTCAACGAATATGAATTATGGAAGAGCAAAGTCAAATAGAATTATTACTTTTTTAAAATGCAGTCTTAATTTGTGAACTTCAGTTTTCTTTCCTCTTCCCAGGATGGTGCTGCTAAAGTTACATGTATGTCGTGGGCACCCAATAACAGCAAGTTTGCAGTCTGCACTGTGGACAGAGTTGTTCTTCTGTATGATGAAAATGGAGAAAGAAGGGATAAATTCTCTACTAAACCTGCTGATGCCAAGGTTAAAAAACTATTTTCCAAAATAATTATAAGTAACGCTGTGGCAAATATATTAATTAACATGTTCTAAAGATGTGCCATTATCCAACTATACAGCAGGAGAGTAATTTTAAAAACCGAAAGAACTGCGGATGCTGTAAATCAGGAGCAAAAAGAGGAGTTGTTGGAAGTTCAGCTGGTCTGGCAGCATCTGTCAAGAAAAAAATCAGAGTTAACGTTTCAGGTCTGGTGACCCTTCCTCAGAGGGTTCTGAGGAAGGGTCGCCAGAGCTGAAACGTTAACTCTGATTTTTTCTTCACAGATGCTGCCAGACCTGCTGAGCTTCCAGCAACTTCTGTTTTTGTAGTTGAGGAGAGTAATTTTGTTTGTTATAATTAATCATTAAAACTAACCTGTCATGAATTTTGTATATGATCTGAGCTGAATTATGATAGCTGAAAATGGACCAAAGTATACAACAACCTAGTTGTATTCAAAAGAATAGCACAAGGAAACTTCTTTTATATAGGCTAAAGAAAAAAAAAATCACAGTTCTTTACACAGAGGGATGTATTTTACCAAAAATAGTTCAGGTGTCAGTTTTTGGGGAGTTTCATAGTGAGTTTCCATAAAGTCCAGTGAGTTTTCTCACACAGCTCTGCTGTTCAATTTATAATGTGTGGACCATGCCTCCATTCGCCTTTAACAGTAGCTGAAAACCTTTATGCCACTGACACCATATTAAAATCCCAACAGTGCACCATTTCAAATGCTGCACGCCAGGAACTGCTATTCACAGTGCAATGCTGCACAATTCTAAAAGACATGGATGAGAAAGAGAAAGAAATACCTCAGTGTATCCTACTATCTCTGAGAAAGAGATTTGTCAGCTTTGCTGACAGGGAATTGAAGGCCCTGGTGGGTGCAGTGATGGAAAGGAGAGCCATTCACTTTCGTCAGGATTGCTAGAGGAGACACAGCATCAGACCCTGCCACCACAGTCCAAAGTTGCTTCTGAAGCCAGTGCAGAGTCTACAGCTGAATAAATGTCAGCAGATCAGGAAGGAGGTAAATGACCTGCATTCTGCAATGGTAAGTGCAACCATCATCTCTCCTTTACTTCACACTTACTCAAGCTCTGCCACTACACCGAAAAAGGCATCCAAAGTGTGCAGGTTAGGTGGATTGGCCATACTGAATTGTCCATCGTGTCCATGCATGTACAGGTTAGGTGGATTAGCTATGGAAAATGCAAGATTTACAGAGATCAGGTAGTGGGGTGGGTCTGGGTGGGAAGCTCTTCAGAGGGTTGATGTGGACTTGATGGGCTGAATAGCCTGCTTCCATTCTGTAGGGATTCCAGGATGAAGGCTGATGGACTGCAATTCTCATGATTTCATGCACCATCATCCTTCAATTGCTCTCATCCACTCCACTCTCACACAATGATCCCTACATGCCCTCTATGTTTCCTACTCACTCATGGGAGATCTCACCACCTTTCCTCAGCTGCACTAGCATTAACAGCTGTGTGAACCAATTTCGTCTCACTCAATTCCTCCCTTTATTCCAGAAGAAAACAGCCTGTATTAGTGCAGAGAGAGCTAAGACGGGTGGTGGCGTGCTTAACATTCTTCCCATTCAGAACCTTCCCAATCTTCTACCCTTATTTTTCAACTCATTCTCTCTCTTGTCTTCTTCAGGCATAAGCAGCGTCTTCCTCTCTGAAGAGAGCCGGTGCTCCAGTCAGCACTTCTTCCACTTCTGACGGAGAAGGCACAGATCCCTCAGAGGAAGCAACAGCAAGGCTATCTCCTGCACCCTGCACTAGCTGAGATAATTACAACTATCTTTAGCTAGAATCCAGTCAGATGCATTTTCTGGTGAGCACATCATTGGCACATCTCTGCAACTGGCAGAGGATGAAATGCCCCAGGTTGCTGGCATTCAGAGGAGTACTAGAAACAAGGTAACTCGACCTAAAGTGAGTGGACTGCAGTGATTCAAGAAAGCAGCTCACCACCACCCCCTCAAGATCAACTAGGGGCAGGCAATACATGCTGGCCAGCCAATGATGCCCGTGTCTCATGAATGCATTTAAAAAAGTTTTCAGCCCTAGGCAGGAGAAGGCCCCCATCATCTCTGCTATTAATACCTGCATCATAACATGGTGTTCTGTCTGCCACTTCATAAAAGTGTAATGCCACTGCACATCTCTCATCAGTATTCTTTGGAGGACCAGTGACTGTGGGTCTCCTGTATTTTTGCCACAACATAAGTGCACCTTTGGTTGCAAACTCCATATCAGGAGACTGCACCACATTCAGTGGAGGTTGATGCTGGCCCTGAGCCTTCAGCTATGTGTTCCTCATTCGTTTCAATGGATGCTGAAGTGTGGTGGCCACAGAGACGACATGAGCTTTTATACCTGGATCCATTCGTGATGGTTCCAATGAACCTGTTTGTGTAATATCAGAAACAAAGCAGCTCAACAACACTATTCATTCAGCAGTCACAGCACACACACAATATTTAAACAGCACCCTCAAAACATTGGAACATGGAGGCTTCTGACAAGGAGGTAAATGGGATGGCTGTACACGGACTTTGCATATCAGACCTGATTTCAGACATGTGCTGTAAAAAGCCATTTGGTGCACATATGTTTGGTAGCAATGATGGGAACTTTCACCCCATGTCCAACTCCTACATTACCCAAGAAAGGCAGTGTTGTGTATTGGATAATAGTATGGGCATTTTAGAGTTCGTGATGTGAGGTGAGGAGCTCCTGGACTTTGTGCAAACTATTAAACTTTTGAAAGGTGATAGTGAATTTACAATGTAGAGTCATAGAGATATACAGTATGGAAACAGACCCTTTCGTTCAACTCGCTCTGCTGACCAGATATCCTAAATAAATCAATCCCATTTGCCAGCATTTGGCCCATATCCCTCTAAACCCTTCCTATTCATATACCCCTCCAGATGCCTTTTAAATGTTGTAATTGTAGCAGCCTCCACCATTTCCTCTGCCAGCTCATCCCATACACACACCACCCTCTCTGTGAAAAAGTTGCCCCATAGGTCCCTTTTAAATCTTTCCCCTTTCGCCTCAAACCTATGCCCTTTACTTTTGGACCCCCCCATCACGGGGAAAAGGCCTTGTCTATTTACCCTATCCGTGCCCCTCATGATCTTACAAACCTCTACAGGGTCATCCCTCAGCCTCCGACACTCCAGGGAAAATAGCCCCAGTTTATTCAGCCTCTCCCTATTGATCAAACCTGCCAACCCTGGCAACATCCTTGTCAATCTTTTCTGAACCCTTTCAAGTTTCACAGCATCCTTCCTATGGTAGGGAGACCAGAATTGCACGCAGTATTCCAACAGTGGCCTAACCAATGTCCTGTGTAGCCACAACATGACCTCCCAATTCCTATACTCAGAAAGGCAAGCATACCAATTGCCTTCCTCACTGCCCTGTCTATCTGTGACTCCACTGTCAAGGAATTATGAACCTGCAGTCCAAGGTTTCTTTGTTCAGCAATACTCCCCAGGACCTTACCATTAAGTGTACAAACCCTGCCCTGATTTGCCTTTCCAAAATGCAGCACCTCACAATTATCCAAATTAAACTCTATCTGCCACTCCTCAGTCCATTGGCCCACTTGATCAAGATCCTGTTTTACTCTGAGGTAAGCTTCTTTGCTGTCCACTACACCTCCACTTTTGGTGTTATCTGCAAACTTACTAACTGTACCTCCTATGTTCACATCCAAATCATTTATGTAAATGAAGAAAAGCAGTGGACCCAGCACCGATCCTTTTGGCACACTGCTGGTCACAGACCTCCAGTCTGAAAAGCAACCCTCCACGACCACCCTCTGTCTTCTACCTTTGAGCCAGTTCCATAGCCAAATAGCTAGTTCTCCTGGTGTTCTATGTGATCTAACCTTGCAAACCAGTCTACCATGAGGAACCTTGTCGAATTCCTTACTGAAGATCATATCCATGGCTCTGCCCTCATCAATCCTCTTTGCTACTTCTTCAAAAAACTCAATCAAGTTAGTGAGATACGATTTCCCATGCACAAGAATCTCTTTGGATTCTCCTTAACCTTTTTTGCCAAAGCTATCACATGTCCCCTTTTGCCCTAAGATGATAAGGTGTAGAGCTGGATGAACACAGCAGGCCAAGCAGCATCAGAGGAGCAGGAAAGCTGACGTTTCGTTTGCCCTCCTGATTTTCAAGTATACTCCCACTGCTTTTATGCTGTTCTAGGGAATCGCTTGATTTCTGCGGTCTATACCTGACATATGCTTCCTTTGTATTCTTGACCAAAACCTCAATTTCTATAGTCATCCAGCATTCCCTACACCTACCAGCCTTGCCTTTCATCCTAATGGGAACATACTATCTCTGGTCTCTTGTTATCTGGTGAAGGCTTCCTGTTTACCAGCTGTCCCTTTACCTGCAAACGTCAGCTCCCAATTAACTTTTGAAAGTTCTTGCCTAATATCGTCAAAATTGGCCTTCCTGCAATTTAGAACTTTAACTTTTAGATCCGGTCTATCCTTTTTCATCATTATTTTAAAATTAATGGAATTGTGGTCACTGGCCCCAAAGTGTTCCCCCACTGACACCTCAGTCACGTGCCTTGCCTTATTTCCCAAGAGTAGGTTAAGTTTTGCACCTTCTGTAGTAGGTACATCCACATAATGAATCAGAAAACTTTCTTGTACGCACTTAACAAATTCCCCTCCATCCAAGTCCTTAACACGATGGCAGTCCCAGTCTATGTTTGGAAAGTTAAAATTCCCTACCATAACTACCCTATTATTCTTACAGGTAACTGAGATGTGCTTATAAATTTGTTCTGAATTTTCCACTGACAATTGAGGGTGTCTAAAGTACAATCTCAATAAGGTGATCATCCCTTTCTTATTTCTCAGTTCCAACAAATAACTTCCCTGGACGTATTCCCAGGAATATCCTCCCTAAATACAGCTGTAATGTTATCCCTAATCAAAAATGTTACTCTCCCACCCCATCCCCCTCCCTCAGCTCCCTTTCAATCCTTCCTGTACATCTATACCCTGGAACATTAAGCTGCAAGTCCTGTCCATCCCTGAGCCATGTCTCTGTAATTACTGTGATATCCCAGTCCCATGTTCTTTTGCTTGATATTACTTTTACTTCACAGCTATTGTTAGGATTAATTGGTTATGTTGAATAATATGGTCAAGATTGCACCAGATGTGTGGCAGCCATTTTTCGTACTGTATTTATGATTGAGATGAGGATGGAAGGCATCGCAGATTGCATTTCATAGAATGAATCGCTGGCTCAGTCTCTTAATCTTGGTGACCTCCCTCCTCCCAAACCTTCATGTTCCTTTCTGTTTTACCCTCCTTCTCAATGTCTCCCCATGCTCCCACCTTAGTCTGTTGAATATTTAGCTACTTATTTCTTCACTTTACCTTTGAGCCTATCTTAGTTATGCCACCATAGTTATGCACTGTCCCAAACAACCTTCCCCACTATTGCAATATCCCTTTGCCCTTTGTGTTCCGTCAACTCACATCCATATATTGAGTTGCCCATTCTCCCTCCCTCCACCCCCCCACCCCAAAAACCTGAATCTAGTTGGCTGAAGCACCTGAATGGAGGTTGGGCGATGTCCTTGACTCACTGTGCCAGACTTAGCTAAAGACTGCCTGCCTTAGACTTTGAGATGTGACTATTTTATTGAAGCACATGCAGTTTGTTTACAGCATTAGCTGCTGGCACATGCTGCAGGTATGACATCGATGTAGCAAGGTGCCATACAGCAACATGTTACCTCCTTGACTGATCATTGCTGGAGTACACAAGATATTTTGTTTCTGCTCTAAAAGGAGTGGCAGAAGTACTGTGAGCCTCTCAGTTCTGAAAGAGTTGGCAACACATTAAAAAGGCAATGCAGAGACTCTGTGAGCATCCAAATAGTTTCAAAGTTAATAAAAACTAAGAAAACAAGAAATGGGCCCTGAGCTGCACCCTGTTTGGACGCATGAGTTGGGTGCCTGCATGCAAAGCGACCTGGCAACAGCATTACAATGCAAGGAATCAAGTCAATCAGTTACAGATCTGCACTTATGCGAAGTATTATTGCTGGACATAGATTCTTTTCTTGTCATTAGTGTGAGTTGGAGGCAATGTAAACTATGACTGATCAGCTGTTTGTTTAGTTTTACTTGTGAAGTCACTTGTTCAGTATGCTTATCAGCAGTCATCTCTGTAATTCTCCAAAATAAATATTTATGTTTTGTACACATTGATCATTGCAAATTATTTATTTAAAACAACTATGTTTTTCAGTATGGCAAGAAAAGTTATATGGTCAGAGGCATGGCATTTTCACCAGATTCCACCAAAATAGCCGTTGGACAGACAGACAGTATTATATATGTTTATAAAATTGGAGAGGAATGGTAAGTTCTGTGTTTGTGTATTTGTTTCTAATGAACTTGCATACAAACTTGCATTATGTTCACAAATGTTGGAAAATCTGCACCAGTTACATTTACCTTTTTCGTAATCCATGTATGTTGGGCATGCAGAGCCAAACGAGGCACAGTATGTTCAGGGATAGTAGGAACTGCAGATGCTGGAGAATCCGAGACAACAAGGTGCAGGGCTGGATGAACACAGCAGGCCAAG
>NC_063336.1:71937217-71956173 GCF_021869965.1 Rhincodon typus | reverse complement strand
TTTTCTGATGAAGGGTCTAGGCCCAAAACGTCAGCCTTTCTGCTCCTACGATGCTGCTTAGCCTGCTGTGTTCATCCAGCTCTGCACCTTGTTGTCTCGGATTCTCCAGCATCTGCAGTTCCTACTATCTCTGCATGGGTTAGTGTTGGGACCACAATTATTCATGTTATGCCTTAGTGACCTGGACAAAGGAACTTAGACCATTGTTGCTAAGTTTGCAGATCAAACAAAGATAGGTACTGGGACAGGTAGTTTTGAGCAAGCTGGGCGGTCGCAAAAGGACTTGGATAGCCTAGGCGAGCAGGCAAGGAAGTGGCAGATGGAATACAATGTGGGTAGATGTGAGGTTATGCTCTACGGTAGGAAGAATTAGAGGCATGTAGACTATTTTCTAAATGAGGAAAGTCTTCGGAAATCTGAAGCACAAAGGAACTTGGGAATCATATTTCAGGATTCTCTCAATGTTAACATTCAGGTTTAGTTGGCAGTTAGGATAGAATATAAGAGCAGAAATGTACTGCTGAGGCTGTATAAAGCTGGTCAGGCTGCATTTGGAATATTGTGAGCAGTTTGGGGGGCCATTTCTAAGGAACGATGTGCTGGCCTTGAAGAGATTCCAGAGGAAGTTTAGAAGAATGATCCCAAGGATGAAGAACTTATCATTTGAGGAGCGGTTGAGGACTTTGGGTCTGTACTTGGAGTTTGGAAGGATGGGGTGTATCACATTGAAACTGGAAGATTACTGAGAGGTCTGGATAAAGTGGATGTGGAGAAGATGTTTCCATTAGTAGGAAAGATTAGGACCTGACGACAGTCTCAGAGTGAAGGGATGACTCTTTGAACTAAAAAGATTAGGAATTTCCTCAGCCAGTGGATAACAATCTGTGAAACTCAAAGCTACAGAAGGCTATGCAGACCAAGTCATTGAGTGTATTTAAGCCAGAGATAGGTTCTTTATTGGTAAGGGGATTGAGGGTTATGGGGAGAAGGCAGGAGAGTGAGGTTGAGAAACGTGTCAGCCATGAACAAATGGTGGAACTGATTCGGTGTGACAAATGGCCTAATTCAGTTCCTGTATTTAATTGTCTTGCATGATTGTGGCGCAAAAATATTTCTAATTTTACACAAATTTCAGTTCAGAACATCTTACTTTCCATGTTCTCAAAATGTTGGGCAGTGTAGAGAGAGACTTACTGTGGATTTCACCTTTTCTATATTCAACTTCTCCTACTGGCCTGCCCATATCCTTGGACTGTAACCTTTGGCTGTGGACTCCCCAGGCATCAGGAACATCCTTCCTGCATTTACCCTGTTAGTCTTGTTAGTCCTGTTAGAATTTTATAAGCTTCTATGAGACCTCCCCCACACTCTTCTAAACTGTATTGAATATTGTCCTAACTGATCCAGTCTTTCTTCATATGTCAGTGCTGCCACCCCACAGAAACAGTTTGGTGAACCTTCATTACACTCCCTCCACAGCCAGAAAATCCATACTTAGATAAGGAGACCAAATCTGCATACAGTACTCCAGGTGTGGTCTCACCAAGCCCTGTATGTAACACATTCCTGTTCCTATGCTCTCCTGTCACTATAAAGGCCAACATACCATTTGCCTTCTTCACTGCATGCTGCACTTGTATACTTACTTTCAGTGACTGGTATACAAATGTACAAGGACACCTAGGTCTTGTTGAACTTCCCCTTTCTCATTCTCTCTCCATTCAGATAATAACCTGTCTTATTACTGTTGCTACCAAAATGGATAACCTCCCATTTATCCACATTTCACCACATCTGCCACGATTTGCTCACTCATTCAACTTGTCTAAATCACACTGAAACATTTCTGTATCCTCATTGCAGTTCACCCTCCCATCCAGCTTTGTAGTGTCTGCAAACTTGTAGGTATGACATTTAGTTCCCTCGTCTAAATCATTAGTTTACATTGTGAATAGCTAGGGTCAAGCACTGATCCCTGTGGTCCCCCACTAGTCACTTAGAAAAAGATCTATTCATTCCTATGTTTGTTTCCTGTCTGCCAAACAGTTCTCTATCCATGTCAATACACTAGCCCAATCCCATGTGTTTTATTTTACATGCTAGTGTCTTTTGTGATACTTTACTGAAAGCCTTCTGAAAATCCTGCTGACTCAAATGGGTACTGTGGCAAAAGAAGAAAAGCATTTGCATTTATATAGCACATTTCATGACTGCCACCTGCCTCGAAGTGCTTTACAGCCAATGAAGTACTGTATCTGAAGTGGCTAATATTGTTGGGGTGTAGAAAACACAGCAGCTAAGTTGTACTCAACAAACTCTACCAGACAGTAAGATGAGAATGACCAGAAAATCTGTTTTTTGTGATGTGGATTCAGAGATGAATATTGGCCAGGTCAGGATGCTGTTGATAACACCCCTGCTCAATCTTTTACATGTGCAAGAGGCTGATATGGCCTTGGTTTAATGTCTCATTCAAAAGACTGCATCTTTAACAATCTGATACTCCCTCAGTATTACATTAGAGTATCAATCTTGGTTTTTGTGCTCAAGGGTTAGAGTGAGGCTTGAATCCGGAACCTTGTGATTCACAGGGTGGTGTTACCAACTGAGGCACATACTGAGCTACCAACTCATGAACAATGAATTAATTTTCTTCCTGTTGTTCAGTAAAGAGAACTTGCTACTTTTACAATCGTTGGCCTACATGCAATTCTGCTTTAAACTAAATGGACGATTGTGAATATCCTTTGAAATAGCTTAGCAAGGCACTCAAGTATATAAGTAAACGGTATAAAGTATTAGTCTAATTTTTCAGATTCAGGTGATCGTTATAAATTATTAAAACTTAACTGTACAATTGTCACCTGATTGCCTCAAAGAAGCTGGTTACAATAAATTGCCTCTAAATATTTTCATACAAGATGGAATTTACAACTTTTGTAGTGTGAGTGGAATATGCATACTTGGAAGAAATTTTCTGTGACAATTTAAGTGAATGAGAAACATATCATTTTGCTTCTATCTTAAGGAAATACTCAAACAAACTTATGTAATTGGTCATTTTTAACAAATGCATAATTGAGTGAGGGTCTGAATGAAGTTGTACCAAGCAGTGGTGTTTTGAAGACAATTGTTTTTGTCATATGTCTTCTGAATAAATGAACAGGAACTGAAATAACCTTCTTCTAAATATTCATGTGATTTTAAAATCAATATTTTAAATTTGTTTTCTATTTTCTGTTTATACTGTTTCTGCTTATTATAGGTTCGTTTAGCTAACACAAAATCAAACAAGTCTTCAACCATTTATGGAACGGATTCTTACGTAGTTTCATTGACTTCAAAGTAAGTGCTGTTTTCTTTGTAACTGCCAGACATCCTGTTAAGGAGGAGGGCTTCTCTTTGTCATATGTATGACATTGTAAGCTTACTCTTTATAAATGGCAAGGTGATCTTATTTTGGATACCGCACTTCCTTGCCCCATTCTGACCACAAGGTTCAAACTGAACATTTGATGAAGGAATTGATATCATGTTTTGCAAGCCACTTGATATTTATTTCTTTCATATAGAAAATAAGGCAAAATACACAATTAATTGGCTGTGGTCTGACTATTACCCAATTGTGATATAACCAAAAATGAATTCCTTTGATTCCTGTGCTTTTAGCATACACTTCTTATACAGTGATTTAAATGTCATGTGTTGAATAAATTTCTATCCTACTCTTCAACTCATTAAGTTAATGTAGAAATTATTTATTACTTTCATTCATTCCTTTCACAGTTTATCGGGCAAAGGAATTCTATCTGGACATGCAGATGGCACAATTGTACGTTACTATTTTGATGATGAAGGAGTGGGTGACTCACAGGTATTTTATTAGTTTAAACGCACGAATGCTAAGAAAATGGTGTGATCAACCTCTAGTGGGCTTTACTGTTCTATCTATAGAGATAGTCCACACAAACTCAAAAAGCCATGAGGGAACATTCATAAAGTGATCTGACAAGTTACACAATACATGCCTATATTTAGTTCATTTCAATTTTAGGCAGAACGTGACCTGCAGAGCATATCCATCAGACTGAATGCACGGTCAATTTCTGCGTTGATTACTGCCTCAATGACCATTTACACCAAGGGTTCATTCCAGATTGGTTGGTGCTAGAAATGCTGAATGATCCATTCCTTTTCCTGAGGTCCCTAGCATCACAGGGTGCCAGAGTGCCAGAATAGGTTTAGGTTGTCTCAAGGGATGATATTGAGTCAGGGGTGCTAGTGAAGTTTGTAGAATTGTGTTGTGTTCAGGCGTCCACAACATATGGTTGTCAGGGGTCTATGTGAATGTAGTCAGGTGGTAAATAGAGGACATCTGTTTAATTGTTACTCAGGAGTTAGACTAGATTCTCTTACTTTTCCTGTGTAACTATTAACTTTATTGGAGTGGAACTTTCCAAGCTCTCTGACTTTAATTTCTGCCTACATCACATGGACTGGTGAGGCTGAAGAAAGTAGTTGACCACCACCTCTTGAGGGCACCAAGGGATAGGCAATAAATGCTGGCCGAACCAGTGATGTCCTCATCCCATGAGTGAATTTAAAAAAAGATTCTTTCACAAGGTTCCAATCTTAGGGGAGTTACCTATCAAAATTTTCAATTTCTGGAGCAATTCCTTTAAGTCTGTTGTGTCTGGGAGTGCACATGATCCAAATGTGCAACTCCAGTCTGTGCTACTCCAGTGACCATTGAAATACCTGCGCACATGTGTTTTCCTTAGAACTTGCTTTCCTAATCACCTTGGTAGTATTTGTAAATTTGGCTTCAATACGCTTGATCCCTTTGTCTAAGCAATTAATATAAATTGTAGTTGAGGTCCCAACACTGGCACCTGACTTGTAACTGCTTGACATGAAAATGACCCATTTACCATGACACTCTCTTTTCTGTTAGTTAAATTCTCTATGCATGCTAAAATATTAAGCCCAACAGCATGAACTCATGTGAAGTAACCTTTCGTGCAGGTCTCATCGCAGCAAATCTACTGGTTCTCCTTTATCATCCTGCTTGTTACATCATATATGAATCCTAATACAAACATGTTTTCTCTGGTTACATTATGCTGCTGCCTAATTGATGGGTTCCAGCAATATCCTAATGTCAGATGTTAAGCTAACTCACCTTTTAAGTACGTGCTTTCCGTCTTCCTTCTTTATCGAATAGGGTCACTAAGTTTGTGGTTTTCCAGTTCATTGGAACCTTTCCAGGATCTAGGAAATTTTGGAAGGTTACAACAAATGAATTTACCAGCTCATTGAGTAAAATGGTACCCTAACAATGAAACACAACTTTTTTGTTTCAGGGAAAACTAGCAACACACTGCTGTCCACCTTATGCCTTAGCTTGGGCTGTAAACAGCATTGTGGCTGCTGGATGTGATAAGAAAATCATTGCCTATGGAAAGGAGGGCCATATTATCCAGCAGTTTGATTATGGCCGTGATGCTACGGAAAAGGAGTTCGCAGTAGCTGCCACTAGTCCTAGTGGACAGTCGATAGTCATCGGCAGTTATGACAGGTAAAATGATAAAGAAAGTAAGCAAATCAGTAAGTTTTATTTCATTTTGTTGTTTTAGCAAAATTGGTGCCAGTAAAGGATTTAAATAAAATCCTTGCCCTGGAAGTTCTATACAATGTACTAATATTAGTCCCAATATTCTCCCTGCTTTTTGAATTCGGGAAGATGGCGGCAGGGCAGGGAGTGGAGGCTAAAATGGTGTGCATCCCAGTTTAAATTCCCTATATAGGTTGGTGAAATTACGACCATAATGTGTTGCTCTTATTCTAATTTCAATGATCATCTCACACTTTCCTTCACTTCTTCTTTTCTGAGAGCAATTACTCTGGTTCTTAATTCAGTGGACATTCTTTGTATGGAACATAGGCATTGAGATTCAACCAAAGGCAAAGCATCGTGGCCACATTGACTTTTTTTTTTCTAATATTCTTGCATGTACATTTTCATGTCATTCGTTGAACTATGATCAGAAGCTCAGCTGATGCTTTTATCCGACACACCCACTAGGTTTCTGCAGGGTGCTCCAGTTTCCTCCCACAGTCCAAAGATGTGCAGGCTAGGTAGCTTGGCCATGTTAAATGTGGTATGCTCTTTGGAGAGTTGGTGCACATTGAGTGTGCTGAATGGCTTCTTTCTGTAATGCAGGGATTCTATAATTTTAAGAACTTGCAGTAAGATATGTTATTAACATTAAGTGGACATGGGCAAGTCTGATATAGGTGTGATTTTCACATTTGGACCAATATGTTTGAATTGATCTAAGTTCATAATGCTCGACTTGTAGTCCTTTATTCAAGCCAGTTTTCCCACTTCAAAATGTGAGTAGTAATTAAGATGATGACTTCTTCAATCATTAGATATTACCAGGAATTTCTAATTCTGTAGAGCAGTGATTCAGCAATAAAAAATACAATAACAAATGAACACTTTTCTCTCCTACATCTTTGAACTAAAAAGCGTTTTGAAGTAGCAGAGCTGAATAAGTGTAATAAAAAAATGTTTTTTTTAAAGGGATGATTCAAATTGTTGCATGCTCATTTTGTTTTGAGTCAAGTGCAGCTTTGTAATTGCTTTATTTTTGTTCTATATAACACATAATCCGACCTTCATAGGTAAACTGGCACTTGATATCAAATTATCTGGGATTTTATGTACAACGTGGTATTCAGTATTCTCTTTATACTTTTGCAATTAGATCAAAAGGGACAGCATTATAGATAATGTGCATTGGTTTAAAAATCCAGAAGATTAGCTTTACAAATGAGAGTATGCTCAAGGCAAACAATAAACCCGTTCATTTTCTCCAGATTACATTTATACTACAAACACACATCACGCAAAAAATGAAGCATCTAGGATGAATACAGAAAATGATACATCAAACACACTGACTTTAGAGCAGAATATTTGACAGACTAATCTATATTTTGGTAATTTTCTTGTTATGCTGTATCTAATTGATACAGAAATTAAATTAAGTGGAGACAATTACACTAGGCTTCTGGTCTATTAAATTGATCATGAAAATGCATTTTTTGTGTATGAAAATAATTTCTGTATGTTTTGAACATTGTCAAGTATTAATTTATTTTCAGTCAATGGCCTAAACCCGGTGGCTTTTTGCAGGCTGAGAGTACTAAACTGGAGTCCTCGTAGAAATGCATGGGATGAGTCAAGACCAAAGGAGATCCCAAATCTTTACACTATTACTGCCTTAGCTTGGAAAAAAGATGGTTCCAGACTATGTGCGGTTAGTATTTAAAGATAAATCTACTTCATCAAAAATATTTATTAACTTTTTAAAGAAAAATTTTGGTAAATCCATTTGTGTACGTGAAACTTAAATGTAATGACTTGAAGAGTAACTGCTAGATAGTTTAAGAAAAATATTTTACCTCTACTATGGGATGTATTTATGGTGGGACACACTCCGTTTTAGCAAAAATAAATGTGTATTTTTCATACAGTTAGCTTATATTTTATAACTGGTAAAGAGAAAAATCTTACATGTCCTGTGTGTTTAAATTTCAGGGCACACTTTGTGGAGGTGTGGAACAATTTGATTGCTGTTTGCGTAGATCTATTTACAAGAACAAATTTGAAATGACATATGTTGGGCTCAGCCAGGTAGGTAGCAAAGATGTACTTTCCTTTCACTATTCATGGTGCACTATAATGAGTAAGTTTTTGGAATTTGTATTTATAAATGAATAACAAAATAGTTATACGTTACTCAACAAGACAAAATTTATATTTTTACAAGATTTAATAAGCCAAGCCCCCTCCCATTACACAGTCCAAGGGAAGACTATATTTGAAACATTTGATTTTCATGTAGACTTTGTTTATTTTCAGCCTAATAGTTAACACTGTTTCAATAAGTTGAACCCAAACATCTAAGTTAATATACTGTCAGAGGTGCTGTTTTTCAGATGCAATGTTAAACAGAGGCCCTTTATTCGCTATGGCATTATTTTGAAGAATAATAGAGGAGGTCTCCCCAGTGTCCTAAGCAAAACTTATTCCTCAATCAGCATCACAAGGAAAGATTATCTGGTCAAAATCACATTGATATTTTTGGGAGCTTGCTGTGTGTAGATTAACTCTGCATTTTCTTCTGTTTCTGTTCTTCTTTCCTTCAGTAGTGATTGTAACGAGGTCAGCCAGGTGGCCCTCATAGAATATGAGTTCCCTGTTTGGAGTTGTTAATCTGGTTCAGCCAGGGAGCCTGGCTGACAGTTAAAAACAGGAAGCCTGATAGCATGGCTGAGTGGTCTAAGGAGTTGGATTTAGGCTCTAGTTGCTAAGGACGCGTGGTTTCGAATTCCACCACTACCAAATTTGTTGATAGCATGTTACACTGAATTGCAGTGCAGGTGAGTTCTCTTCTAAACTCCACAAAAACAGGAGTGTCAGACATCCTGTTGCTCTGAGGGAGCTGGATCAGTGTCAAGGATTTTCCATGTATAAATAAAGGATGACTTGGTGATGGGATACCAGCTTCTGTGGAGTAATTTCTGTGATGATGAGAGTAAAGTGAAGAAATTCACATGTAACAGTCATCTTTGAGTTGGGGTAAGTATTGCATGCATCATGTCATTATTTGGGAAGCTTGACTCGTTCGACCCCACTGTCGAAGACTGGGCCCAGTATGTGGAAAGAATGTGTTTTTTTTTTGGGGCAAATGACGTTGGGACAGATGGAAAACAGCGAGTGATTCTCCTGACAGCTTGTGGACCCACAGCTTTTTTGGTTATTAGGATCCTTGGAAAATGCGGCAAGTGGAGCATATGAGTTCAGGGTATTCCAATGGAAGTGGACACCCTCACCAGTCCGACTGAGTTTGGGGAACACCATTTGAGTGAAGGCAATTACATAGCCTCACTCAGAATATATGTCCTGAATAGAGGGTCTCCAGGTCAGCCCACAGAAAAACCCCAAAACAAAGCCAAGCCTCGGCCAAACAGTTAAAATTTTATTGAGGATTTGAGCTAGCAAGCCATTGTGGTTACTGCTGGCATGCGGTCTCAAGACAGCAAAGCAGTCCTACTTGACCTAATCTAAATAACAGAACTCATAGGTCGGTATCCAGGGGAATGCACACCCTGGAAAGTCCACCTACATCTGGTTTGGAGCAATTAAATTGCTTAGCAAAATCCAAATCAGAACCAATCAAAATAAACATCTGGTTAAATGGTCACCCAGTTCTAATGAGGTTGAGACTGGCATGTTTCAGTGGTCGCAGAACCAGTCTTTAACTCAGTGGTTAGCACTGCTGCCTCACAGCGCCAGGGACCCGGGTTTGATTCCACCCTTGGGTGATTGTCTGTGTGGAGTTTGCACATTCTCCCCGTGTCTGTGTGGGTTTCCTCTGGGTGCTCCAGTTTCTTCCCACAGTCCAAAGATGTGCAGGCTAGGTGGATTTATTTAGTGACTTAGACTCCCTACAGTGTGAAAATAGGCCCTTTGGCCCAACAAGTCCACACCGACTCTCACAGCATCACACCCAGACCCATCCCCCTATAATCCACCTAATCTACACATCCCTGAACACTAGTGCTAAATTGCCCATAGTGTTCAGGGATGTGTAGATTAGGTGGGTTATAGGGGGATGGGTCTGGGTGGGATGCGCTGAGGGTCGGTGTGGACTTGTTGGGCCAAAGTGCCTGTTTCCACACTGTAGGGATTCTATTCTATGATTCTATGAAAATTCACTTGGGACTCCAACCCTTCAGTTTGTGTAAGACTTTGGCTAGACTGAGAACTCACATTGGGAACCTTTACAGATTAAGGATACAACTTTGGTTGTGGTATCTTATGAGAAGCAGGTGGTTCAGTTACCACTGATTGTCGTAGAAGACACCATTGTTTACCAGCAGGGAATTTGAGTATTTCTTAAAGTTGAGTGGCATTTGACATATAAGGACAGCTCCGTACCATCCATCATCCAATGGTTTGGCAGAAAAAGCAGTCCAAACTTTGAAGACAGGCTTGAAGAAACAGCCAACATCTTCACTAGACAACGAATTGCCCTGGTTTCTATTTGATTATAGGGCTACCCCTCATGCAGCTACAGGGATAACTCCAGCAGAATTGCTAATGGGGAGAAGGCTCTTGCACCAGGTTAAATCTGATCTTCCTGGACGTGAGAGGTATGGTGAAATAGCATCAGGAAACCCAGTGCCTGACACAAGAGTCTGCCAAATGAGAGAGACAGTTTACTTCAGGAGATGATGTTTGCTGTTGGAACGTTGGGAATGGCCCTGCATGGCATGGTTGTTGCGAGGTCAGGTCCAGTGATGTCACAAGTTTGGGAAGGTGCAATGGTCCTGAATAGGCACATGGACCATATGAAAGCTGCAATCTCGCAAATAGGGCAAGAGCGAAACATGTCCGGATCCTTAGAACAGTCGGAATGACTGGTGGAAGCTATGGGTTCTTCCTCTCCATCAAGCGTTGAAGATACCTTCGAATGTGAATGGATATGGCGGATGCCATTGCCTCGATGCCTTTGCCACCTGAAGAAGAGAATTAATTTTTTCCGAGACACTCCGGGCGCAAATGGCGAGCTACTGAGTGTTACATGCTGCCCGTATCTGAGGCAGGGTTGGAGGTACCTGGCCTAATGCTACTATGCCCAGGAGGAGCCACAAGAAAATGAACAGGCCGATGCCCTCGGACTCCGAGGGGGAGGAATGTAGTGATTGTATTCAGGTCAGCCAGATGAACCTTGTAGAATATGAGTTCCCTGATTGGGGCTGTTAATCTGATCCAATCAGGGAGCCAAGGCTGAGAGATAAAAACAGGGTGTCAGACATCTAGTCACTCTGACAGCTCGTTCTGAGGGAGCTGGATCAGTACCAAGAGCTTTGTACGTGTAAATAAAGGGTGACTTGGAGACGGGATACAAGCCCCTGTGGAGTTATTTCAACTTCCATTTCTTCTCTTTTCTTCCTCCCTCCCTCCCGCAATTTAATAATAGGAGTTGGAAAGTCATGTTGAGATTGTATAGGACATTGGTGAGACGTCTTCTGGAACACTGTGTCCACTTCTGGCTGCCCAGTCATAGGAAGGATATTATTAAGCTGGAGAGGGTTCGGAAGAGATTTACTAGGATGTTGCTGCATATGTGAGGTTTGAGTTATAAAGAGAGGTTGGATAGGCTGGGATTTTTTTCACTGGGGTGTAGGAGGTTGAAATGTGATCCTGTTGAAGTTTATAACATAATGAGGGGTATAGATAGAGTTAATGGTCATTGTCTTTTCCTGAGGATGGGGGAATTTCAAGACTAGGGGGCACATTTTTAAGGTGAGGGGAGAGACATTTAAAAAAAGATGAGGGTCAAGTGTTTTACATAGAGGGTGATTCTCATGTGGAATGAACTTCCTGAGAAAGTGGTGGATTTAGGTACAATTAAGTTTAAAAGACATTTGGATAAGTACATGAATAGGAAAGATTTGGAGGGATATGGGCCAGGAGCAGGTAAGTGGGACTAGCTTAGTTTGCGATTATGTTCGGCATGGACTGGTTGGACCGAAGGTTCTGTTTCCGTGCTGTATGACTCTATGGCTATGTTGCATCCTTGAGTATTACCTTGCATGGTACAGGCAACAGGTCTTACAATTATGACTTTTAAGTTATTGAATGTACTTATGAATTGTATAAACTGGATTCAATTTTATTTCTTTGATATGTAAGTATACTGTTCATTTGAAATAATTCATAAAGTTAACCAAATAAAAGAAAGTAGGAATAGACTTTATGTTTTATTTTTTCCCCAATTAGGTTATAGTAAGGAACCTTTCGACTGGTACCAGAGTCGTGTTGAAGTCTCACTATGGGTATGAAATTGATGAAGTGAAGATCATGGGAAAAGATCGCTACCTGGTGGCTCATAGCACTGACACATTACTTCTCGGAGACTTGGCAACCAACAAGCTTAGTGAGGTAACATGTGAGTTTAAACATCAACTTTGGGAGGTATATTCGGCAACTCCTTTTTCCAGCTTGGAAGAGTATATTCCATTTCTTTCAATCTGTGTGACTTGCCTTTTATTGTTATAATGTACATTAAGAATAGGCTGGGATTGAGGTTATGTACTTTCCCTCTCTTCAGATAATTGGGTCCATGACAGTTCCACTCTCTGTTTCTTTCAGCCCCAGTACGCATCTGAAAACTGCATTGAGTGTGATCTTGCACAGGGATTGTGCCTGAGCATGTTGATGCCCCTGGATATGTGGCTAATTCTCAGACTTATCACTGAAGTGCATTTCTTTGACTTGTGACTAGTTAGAGAAGGTCTGACTGTCTCATTTTGTTTTTATTTGTCTTCCAAATTTTCAACCCTGTTCTCGACAGTCTTGCTGCTTGGCTGCTGTTCTGTAGGAACCAGCAGGCCTTTGTTAACCATCAATGGAAGGCTAGATGGCGCTACCAGGATATTTAACTATAATCTGGTTCATAGAATCCCTACAGTGTGGAAACAGGCCCTTTGGCCCAACACGTCCACACCGATCCTCAGAGCATCCCACCCAGACCCATCCCCTATAACCCACCTGATCTACACATCCCTGAACACTATGGGCAATTTAGCATGGCCAATCCACCTAGCCTGCACATCTTTGGACTGTGGGAGGAAACCAGAGCACCCAGAGGAAACCCACACAGACATGGCGAGAATGTGCAAACTCCACACAGACAGTCACCCGAGGGTGGAATCGAACCCAGGTCCCTGGCGCTGTGAGGCAGCAGTGCTAACCACCGAGCCGCCATGCTGCCCGCTTTTTTTATAGAATAGAATCCCTACAGGCCCTTTGGCCCAACAAGTCCACACCAAACCTCAGAGCATCCCACCCAGACCCAGCCCCCTATAAACCCACCTAATCTACACATCCCTGAACATTATGGGCAATTTAGAATGGCCAATCCACCTAGCCTGCTCTTCTTTGGACTGTGGGAGGAAACCGGAGCACCCGGAGGAAACCCACGCAGACACGGGGACAGTCACCCGAGGGTTCTCTTCTCTGAAATAGCAGGTGGCAACTGTGGCTGATTTCAACAGTCTCATTTACACCAACATAACAGAAATAGTTTTAAAGTATGAATTTAGTATTAGAAGAAGGAATAAAATTCTTTTCGTGTTCATGATGAGACAACTAAGTGACACACTAATGGATTGTATCTCAAAGTGGTAGGAATTGGTTAATACCTGCGTATTTGCTACATAAGTGGGTTCTTGATTTTAGCTGAAATATCTGCTTGGAAGGAAGCCGACCTAACTTTAGAGGTTTCTGTGCACATTATGGTAACTAACACCAGAACAGCACTTCTTTACTGTGTCTTCTTTGGAATGATGCAATAGGCAAGATGGTGAAATAATAAAAACGTGCATTACGTATTTATTTTGGTTTTGCAATTATGTGATCCAGTATTAGCATTTGAATGTTTCTGGATAAAATTCCTCTGTACACTTTGTCAAATAAGGCATTTACTATTTAATTTTACTTCAAATGGGAATTTCATACAAGGCTTTTCAGTGTTTGTACATGAATGACAATTGGCAATGGATTAATGGTCATTATTAGATTCTTAATTCCAGAAATTTTTATTGAATTCAAATTCCACCATCTGCCGTGGCGGGTCTCCAGAACGTTATCTGGGTCTCTGGATTAACGCCCAGCAATAATACCACTCGGCCATTGCCTCCTCTAATTGGCCATGCTAAATTGCTCATAGTGTCCAGGGATCTGTAGGCTAGATAGATTAGCATAGGAAATGCAGTGTTACAGATTTAGGGTAGGGTAGTGGGGGTGGGTCTGGGTGGGATGCTCTATGGAGGATCAGTGTGGAGTGGATGGGCTAAATGGCCTGCTCCCACACTAGGGATTCTGTGATTCTATGATTAATGCTGGGTGACCCCCATCAAACTTGTTGTGAGAACTTCTTGCATAGTGGAGGACCCATTTGCAAGTGGCAAAATGCCAGTGGCAATGGAAAGAGGCCCTTAATTGGTCACTTATATGGTTTAGTAGACCTCTGGATGGAAGGGCTATCTTCCACTTTCTCAACTGCTACTGAAATACTATGGTGGCTGAGAGGTGGTAGGTGTTCCAACCCCTAATCCTGCCTTCCCTCATTGATTACAGGGCCACCACTTCCCAGCCTGTCCTTAGAAGGCTGATAAAGTCAGCCCTAATATTGTATGTGGTGATTCCAAGATGTGATTTGTTCAATTTTCTGTCGTGTGCCATATCTGCAACCTGTAAATCCTGTCATTGGAATACATTTGTTAATAATATGTTAATAATCTCATTTCTAGAGAAAATGTTTATAACATCTAATTTGTTTCAGGTTGCCTGGCAGGGGTCTGGTGGAAATGAAAAGCTTTACTTTGATAATGAAAATGTAAGTTTTGCTTCACTTTGAAATTGTATCAAGTGACTCAAACATAATCTTGTTCTTTACATATATGAAGCATGATTCATGTTATTCTTGTTAAACTCATAATGAGAAGTTTCTCCAAAGGTGGCATTGAAATACTCATTTTCCACTAGAAGGTATCTGGTATATATTGTAGAATGCAAGAAAAGTTGGATTCTGAGGAAACATATGCTGCTTACTGCATATGCTGACATTTAAATTTTGAACAAGAATGATGGTCTTCCTACTATATCAAACCCCAACCACAGGGATTTTATACCAAATGTTGCCAAAGTTGAGTTTTAATTCTTTAGTCAAGGCTTAATTCACAACATACATCTAGCACAAATTAACTGGCAGCAGTAACAGGAATTTGGAGATTTTAGGTTTCTTTTATTTTCCTGTTTTGCATTACACTCTAACCATTTTTTCTGATCATTTGTTGATTCTACTTGGTTTTCTTTCCTTTTTTAATTATTTTTCATTACTGCTGTAATTTAAGTAACTTGGAGTACAGATGTAGTATAAATGCACATTCTTTGTAGTAGTAAAATATATCTATCAATAATTTCTGCATCCGTCAAGCACTCTCGATTCACCTGTAGTTTGTCCTTTTCCAACACTGCCTTAACAATTCATTGGAGTCATCTGCATAATTTGAGATGAAGCCTCCCGTACTGTCTTCCAGCTGGTTTATATAAATGTTAAAGGATAAAATTTCAGCACCAAGCCCTGTGAAACATGAGTCATCCAACCCGGGATACTTCCCATTCACCGAGGCGCTCTGGCTTCTGTCCTCCTGTTCTATTTAATTGCGCTTCAGCACACTAGTTTCAGTGCCAGGCTCCAGATTTTCTCCAACACTTTTGATGAATTTCCTTATCATAAACTCTCCCAAAATCCAATTACTGCATCTATACTTTCATCCTTGTTTACATCTTTTATTATTTTATAGTGGCAAATGTGTCAGTGCGAGAAGATTTCAATGATAGTGACCATAACTCAGTAAGATTTAAGTAGTCATAGAAAAGTCAAAAATGCACCAGAAATGAAAGTTCTGAATTCGGGTAGGTTTGACTTTAATGTGATAAGACAAGATCTAGCCAAAGTGGGCTGGGAGTAGCTACCTACAGAAAAATATACATCAGCACAGTGGGAGTCTTTCAGAAAGGAAATAGTGAGAATACAGGACCATCATGTTCCCAAAAGGGTGAAATGTGGGACCAACAAGTACAGAGAACCCTGGATATTGAGGAATGTACAGGTTTGGAAAAAGGAAGAAAGGGAAACGTATAGTAGGTACTGAGGGCTCAAAACACCAGAAGCCTTGGACACATATAGAAAGTCCAAGGGGTTGTTTAAAAAGGAAATTGAGTAAACAAAAATAGGGCAAAAAAAAACGGAGAATGAAGTAAAGGAAAATCCAAAGGCATATTATAGGTTTACTTGGGGCAAGATGATAACCGGGGAAGGAGTAAAACTCATTAGGGATCAAAGTGGCAAACTGTGTGTGGAGCTGAAAGACGTAGATGAGGTTTTAAGTGAAAACATTGCATCCATGTTCATTATTGAAAAGGACAATGTGCAGCCAGGAATCAGAGAGAGACCTGTGATACACTCAAACGAATTGCAATTGAGAGAAAGGAGATATTGGCAGGTTTAATTTGTTTAAATTTGGAAAAAGTTCCCCAGGCCCAGATTAGATTTATCTCTGGCTGCTGTGGGAGGAAATTGCAGGGGGCCTGACATTAATTTTCAAATCCTTTCTGACCAGAGGAGAGGTGCCAAAGTATTGAAGGCACAGCTAATGTGGTACCATTACTCAAGAAGACTGGTAGGAATGAATCAGGGAATTATAGGCTAGTGAGTCTAAAAATCCTGAGGACATAATTAATCTCCACTTGGAGTGAGAGAGATTAATAAAGAATACTCAGCGTGGTTTTGTGAGGGGGTTCATGACTGACAAATTTTATTGATTTCATCAAGGAGATAACTACATGTATAGACAAGGGTAATGCAGTTGATGTATCTACATGGAATTCAGTAAGTTCTTTGATAAAGTCTCGCATGGGGCACTCGTCAAGAAGATAAGAGCCCATGGGATCCAGGGTATTTGGCAAATTGGATCTAATATTGGTTTAGTGGAAAAAGGATGAGGGTGATGGTTGAAGGATATTTTTATGACTGGAAGCCTGTGTCCAGTGACATACCACAGGGTTTGGTGCTGGGTTATTTGCTAATTATAATGTACATTAATGATGTAGAAGTGAATGTAGGTAGTATGATCAGTAAGTTCATGGATTGCACAAAAATTGTTTGTGTGGCAAATCACAAGCAGGAAAGCCTTAGACTACAAGATGATGTAGTGAGCTGGTCAGATAGGCTGAACAATGGTAAATGGAATTTAACTCTGAAGTGTGTGACATGTTGCGTTTTGGGAGAACTAGTAAAGCAAGGAAATACACAATGAATGGTAGAACCCTAGGAAGTACAGGGGAGCAGAAGGACCTTGGGGTACATGTTCACAAATCCTTGAAGGCAACAAGACTGGTGGATAAGTCGGCTAAGACGGGATTCTTGCCTTTATAAGTTGAGATATAGAATACAAGAGCAAGGAGATTATGATGGATCTATATAAGGTATTAGTTCAGCGTTAGGCAGGAGAACTGTGTGCAGTTCTGGTCGCCATGCTTTCAGAAGAGTACGATTACTCTAGGGAGGGTGCAGAGGAAATTCACCAGGATGTTGTCTGGGCTGGAATGTATGAGTTCCAAAGAGCAAAGAAGGCTGAGGGGAACCTGATTGAGATGTACAAAATTGAGGGATGTAGATCGGATAGATAGGAAGAAACCTTTCCCTTTGGTGTAGAGGTGTAGAGTTAAGGTAAGGTGCAGGAGGTTTAGATGGGATTTCAGGAAGAATATTTTCCCCAATAGAGTGTGGCTACCTGGAACTCACTGCCTGAAATGGTCTTAGAGGTGGGAATCATCATAACACTTAAGTATTTTGATGAACACTTAAAACTCCTCAGCATTCAAGGCTATGTGCCAAATGCGGGAAAATGGGTCTAGAGTAGATAGATGCTTGATGACCAACACAGATATGATGGGTCTAACGGAATGTTTGCATGCTGTAAAACTCTATGACTATGATTTATAGTATGGGGCTGAAACATCACGAGTACGCATTCACTGGAGTCATACAAACAGTGTTGCCTGTAGAGAATCCTGCATACCAACTGGGACAAAGATGCATCACCTTCACAAGCAAAATGGGGTGATCATGTTATCATCTTTGCTGGCGTTTGCGTACAGTTTGGATACTGCATAACAAGCTCCCAAAGCAGGTGGTCTTCTCAAAGATCAGTTAGGGCAGATGCACTAGAGAACAGGTAAAGCACTTAAAGGATATGCTAAAGGCAAACATGAGGAAATGTGTTTGTCGTTAACTTGAGAGAACCATTGCCCTGGATCACACTACATAGAGGTGGAGTCTGTGCAGAGTCCCACCATTTTGATCCACTGACAACAGAATGAAGAAGAAAAGCAAGAGTGAAGAAAAGAACAAGCCATGACCTAAAATAATACACAGCCAGATATCTCACATGACGAAATATGCCTTACATGCCATAAAGTCTGCTGATCCCAAATTAACCTCATCAGCCATCTTTGGACTTAGAGCAGACAATCATCCTCACCCATGAGGGATAAGTTACTAAGTACTAAATATGTTCATAGTGGTCAAATTTTGCATTTTACTCATTCGCAGCAATGAATTATAAACCATGAACCCAGTATTTTGAAGAAGCAGCTCAAATAACAAGCACACTTCAACACTTCACGTAAAACATTTCATTGTAGGAAACAGCTGACTATAGAAGATGTGTGGTTTGTATTTGATGGTCATTTTTCTTTCAGGTGTGCATGATCTTCAATGCTGGTGAATTGACACTTGTGGAATATGGCAACAATGACATTTTGGGATCTGTTAGAACAGAGTTCATGAACCCTCACTTAATCAGGTGTGACTCATGTCTAAGTTTTTCTGTTTTGTCTCATTTACTTACTGTTTTCTCTTTCTAATGTTGTACTTGTAGTGATTGTAATGAGGTCAGCCAGGTAGACCTCATAGAATATGAGTTTCCTGATTGAGGCTGTTAATTCAATCAGGGAGCTGGCTGACAGATATAAACAGGAATGTCAGAGGTTCTGTTCACTCTGAGTGCTGGATCTGAGGAAATTGGATCTTGTCAAGGACTCTCCAGTGTAAATAAACGGCGACTTGATAACAGGATACTGGCCTCTGTGGAGTAAAATCAGTACTAATTTGCATGTCTATCTTGGAAAGTAGGGCATTCAATAATTAGAGATAGCAGGAACTGCAGATGCTGGAGAATCCGAGACAACAAGGCGCAGAGCTGGATGAACACAGCAGGCCAAGCAGCGTCATAGGAGCAGA
>NC_063336.1:71922575-71936817 GCF_021869965.1 Rhincodon typus | reverse complement strand
CTGATGAAGGGTCTAGGCCCGAAACGTCAACCTTTCTGCTCCTATGATGCTGCTTAGCCTGCTGTGTTCATTCAGCTCTGCACCTTGTTGTCTCGGATTCACCAGCATCTGCAGTTCCTACTATCTCTTGACAGATAAATGAATTGGTGTGGAATAGAGGGATACAGACACTGCAGAGGAAAAATGTCTTAGTTTAGAAAGGCATCATGTGTCAGTGCAGTCTTTGTTGGCAGAATGGCCTACCCCTGTGCTGTGCTGTTCTTTGTTCTTTGTAAAGTGAAATCACAGAGATTGCTAGATCTTCCTGGGAATCTTTCTTCAAGTTACTGGTGAGTGCCATTGATTCTTTGCTGGCCATAAAATCCAGACCAATATCCAAGAATTCATTCCTTCATTTACTTGCAACCTTTAGTCTATGATCACAGTCTAAATGTAATAAGCTGGTTGCATCTACTTTAACCCCACCCCGTTATCATTTTAAAGACATTGAATAGCAATCTGATTTCCCTTTTCTATAATGAATACCAGTTGAAAAAATCCTTCCTATATCCTTATGCTGAAGTTATAGAGGATAGCTTATGTTGGTGTAAATGAGTTTTCCATCTTGAATCTATTGAAAATAGCAGTATAATGTAATGCAGTCCTGGCAAGCTGTTGATTCTAAGCATGTTTTTTTTTTAACTGCAGAGTATCTATACACTAGTGCTCCATAAATGGTGGCCAAAACAATTTTGATGTTATCAGTTTCGATACTGACAAATGACGCACTCATTGTTGCTTTCCAGAAGTGATATGAATCAGTACTTCATGGAATACTCATAATTGCATAAAGTATTTTAATAAGCTTTGGTAATGATTTTTCCAGTGTTAACATAACTTGCCATGCTCTCAAGATTCATCACATTGGGTCATTAGTCACATTGATAATTTGGCTCAATTGACAGGATACTTTCAATGCAATCACACCTAAACTCTTTCTCATCTATTGCTTTAACATCTTAGTTCACTCAGGAGTAGATATGTTGTAATAGGGATGAAGGCAAGGTGGATCCATTGACTATGAGATCCTTGATTGGGGTTGTTAGCCTGGGCTTATCAGGGATTCCTGGCTAACAGATATAAACAAGAGTGTCAGCTGAAGAAAATTCACTGGCAACAGTCATAATTGAATTGGAGTAAGCATTTCTGGCATCATGTTTTCATTTGGGAAGCTTGACTCATTTGGTCCAGCTGTTGAAGACTTGGCCCAGTATGTGGAAAGAATGTGTTAATTTTTCCTGGTGAACAATATTGGGGCAGATGAAAAGCAAGAGTAATCCTTCTGCCTGCTTGCAGATCTGCAGCATTTTTGGTTATTAGGAGCCTAACTTTCCCTGAGGCGCCAGATACTAAAACCTTTCAATAGTTGATGGATTTAGTTAAGGAATATTATGACTCCAAGCTTCCCCTAATTCTAAAATGCTATAGATTTTATTCAGCAGTTCAAGAACTGAGGTTAAGACAGCTGGCAGAGGCATGTGATTTTGGGTTAACCCTGAATGTGATACCGAGAGACCGTTTGGTATGTGGGATTAATGATGTAACCAGCAAAAGCACTTACTAGCTGAAGCCCAACTGGACTTCAAACAGGCATGACAATTGACTTTATCATTAGAAAAGGTGGCAAGTGGAGCTTGTGAGCTACAGGGCATCGCAATGGAAGTGGACACTCTCACCTGACTGACTAAGCATGGGGAACACCATTTGAGTGAAGGCAATCGCAGAGCCTCACGCTGGGCATATCCTCAGCAGAGGGACTCTAGGTCAACCCACAGCAAAACCCCAAAACAAAGCGAAGCCTCGGCCAAATGGCTAAAATGTTCTTCAGGATCCGGGCCTGCAAACCATTGTAGTTGCTGCTGGTATGCAGACTCGAGACAGCAAAGGAGTCCGATGAGGCCTGATTTGAATAAGATAACTTATAGGCTGGTATCTAGGAGAGTGCACCCTCTGGAAAGTTCACCTACATTTGGTTTGGAACAGTTAAATTGCTTAGCAACATCCAAATCAGAACCAATCAAAATACACGTCTGGTTAAATGGTCATCTGGTTCTACTGGAGGTCGATACCGGTGCAGCAGTATCCGTCATTGCAGAACTAGTCGTTGCAAGATTCGCACTGCACTCCAACCCTCAAGTTTGCGCAAGACCTCGGTCAGACTGAGAAAGTACACCAGGGAACTGTCACTGATTAAGGGTACAACTTTGGTTCCAGTCTCCTATGAGAAGCAGTGGGTGCAGTTACCACTGGTTGATTGTAGTAAAAGGCTTGTGGCTAAGCCCGATGGGTGGAATTGTTTGAGAAAGATTCACCTTCATTTTCAACGTTTTTCAATTAGAAAGTGGCTACCTGAGTGAAATCCTAAGTAAATACCCAGAAGTTTTTCAGGAAGGTCTAGGGACTATCAAAGGAATCAAGGCCACCTTACATATTGACCAGGAAGCAATTCCACGATTCTGCAAGGCCCGTCCAATGCCATTTACCTTGTAGGCAAAATTAGAGGCAGAATCATATGGGCAGTACCGGTTGTACTGATTTGTGAAACCTGATGGGTCAGTTTGCTTTGGCGGGGATTTTAAGCAAACAGGAAACTGCTTCTTGCAGCTAGATAAATACCCAATCACTTGCATAAAGGACCGGTATGCAAAACTGGCGGGGTGGCTTCCTTCACAAAGCTGGACATGAGCCCCCCTACCTGCAATTGTGACCAGGTGAGGAGTCCCAGAAGTATGCCACAATTAAAACCCATTAGGGTTTGTACCAATATCCAGGACTGCCATTTGAGATATCATCAGCCCTGTTCCCTTTTCTAGCGGACAATGGAGAGCATTTTATAAGGTCTATCCCTGGTTGCCATTTGTCTGGATGATGTGCTAATAACTAGGAAGACCAATTGAGCAGTTGAAGAACTTGGACATTGGACGTAAACGTTCTCCCAGGTAGTTGTATGCCTTGGGAGGAAAAATGTTGGCCTGCAGACAAGAGCGGTTACACATGTTGGAAGATAAAGTGAAGGCGATCAAAGGTGCCTCGGCTCCCAAGTCTGTACCGGAGCTAAGGTCTTTCCTTGGGTTGGTGAATTATTAAGTTCACATGACCTCCATCTTGTCATGCGGCTGTTGTAAAAGGGCCAGCCTTGGAAATGGATGCATGGCCAAGAAGTAGCCTTTGGAGAAGTGAAAAAGCAGCTATCATCATCTAAGGTGTTGGTCCACTATGATCCCAAGCGAGAGGTGGTATTGTCGTGATGCCGTCCTGTACAACATTGGGGGAGTGTTGGCTTACATGTGGCCCAACAGAAAAGAATGCCTGATAGCGTAAGCTTCCCAGATTTAGCTGATGCCGAATGCAAATGCACCCAGATAGAGAAGGAAGGTTTGGCAGTCATCTTTGGTGTGAGAAAGTTCTACTAATACGTTTAGGGACATAAATTTGTAATAGTAATAGACCACAAACCCTTGCTATGGTGACTTAAAGAGGACAAGGCTGTGCCGCCTATAGCTTCTGTTCGAATTCAGCGGTGGGCACTTATTCTCAGTGCATACAATTGCAAGTTGGAATATAGTCCAGGAGGCCAAGTAGCAAATGCAGATGCCTTGATTTACCTCCCATTGGCACATACACCACTGGAGGTGCCTACCCTGGAAGAGTCTTTTTGGTTTTAAACTTTCAGGACACTGTACTGATCACCGCCAACAATTTCCGAATGTGGACACAAGAAGATCCCATCCTAGCAAAACTAAAACAGCTGGTGGTGATGGGAGAAGCAAAAGGGCCATCACAACCAGGGTTGAAAACTTTCTGGACCCAGCAAGACCAGTTAACGGTAGAGGACAACATATTACAATGGGGAGCAAGAGTGATTGTCCTGAGTAGAGGTTGCCGCCAGATACTGGCTGAACTCCACGAGGGTCATTCAGGTGTTTCCAAAATGAAAATAGAGTCATATAGCGCAGAAGCAGAGCCTTCAGTAGGATATTATTCAGATGTAGAGGGTTGCTGCATATGGTAGGTTTGAGTTATAAAGAAACGCTCGAAAGGCTGGAACTTTTTCCACTGGAGCATGGGAAGTCGAGAGGCGGTCTTACAGAAATTTATGAAATAATAAGGGGTATAGATAGAGTAAGTGGTAGTTGTCTTTTTCCTATGATGGGAGATTTTGAGACTAGGTGGTATATTCTTAAGGTGAGAAGAGCGAGATTTTAAAAAGATATGAGGGACAAATTTTTTTACACAGAGAGTGGTTTATGCGTGGAATGAACTTATTAAGGAAGGGTGGATGTGGGTACAATTACAACGTTTAAAAGACATTTGGATAAGTACGTGAATAGAAAATGTTTGGAGGGATATGGGCCACGACCAGGCTAGTGGGACTGGTTTAGTTTGGGATTATGTTCTGTTGGCAAAACGTTATGTCTGGTGGCTAGGATTGGATGCTGATACAGCTGTGTTGGTGGGTCAGAGTGCCAACAAAGACAAAAATTACTGCCAGCAGTGGCCCCACATTCGTGGGAATGGCCAGGTAAACCTGGACTCGGTTACATATTGACTATGCCAGTCATTTTGTGGGCTCAATGTTTATGGTCATTGCAGATGCCCATTCAAAGTGGTTGGACATGCATAGAGTTCATTCGGCAAACTCAGGAATGACAATTGAAAAGCTGTGAGCATCGTTCACGATACACAGGCTCCTGGAAGTATTGGTCACTGACAATGAAATGTCTTTTACCAACAGGGATTTAGAGTGTTTCCAAAAGTCAAATGGCATTCAGCATGTTTGGACTGCTCCACACCATCCATTGTCTAATGGTCTGGTGGAAAGTGCAGTCCAAACGCTGAAGGCAGGCTTAAAGAAACAGCCTACAGCTTCACATGATACCAAACTGTCCCTGCTTCTGTTTGATTTTAGGGCTATCCCATATGCAACTACAGGGATAGGTCTAGCAGAGTTGCTGATGGGGAGAAGACTCCGCACCAGGTTAAACCTGATATTCCTGGACTCGTGGGTGAGGGTGAGATAGCAGCAGGAATGTCAATGCCAACCCCATGCCTCCTCTAAGTTAGAGATACAGTTTATTTCAGGGGACAAAGTTTGGTGTCAAAACCACGGAAATGGCCCTTCATTGGTATGAGGTGAGGTCGATGCAAGGTCCGGGACCGTGACATACAAAGTTCGGGCAGGTGAGGTGGTCCTGAACAAACATGTAGATCACCTGAAAGCTGCTACCTTGCAAACGGGGCACGACCAAAACATATCTGGCCCCTCAGAACACCAGAAGTGCTGTCAGAAACCGTCTGTTCCCCCCATATCTAGCGTTGAAGAAACTTTAGAATCCGAGATGAATTCAGCATTGGTACTGTTACTGCCTGAAGAATATGAGGAAACTCGCCCGAGATGCTTCAGGCGCAAGAGGCGAGTTACAGTCTGGTACATGCTGCCTGTGTCTGGGTCAGAGTCGGAGAAACTTGACCTGGGGCAAAAACGTCCGAGGAGAAGCTACAAAAAAAAAGCCTTCATGCCTGGACTCAGCTCCCGATCTCATTACAGCCTTGGCTCAAACATGGACAAAAGAGCTGAATTCCAGAGGTGAGGTGAGAGTGACAGCCCTGGAATCAAGGCTGCATTCGACCAAGTGTGGCATCAAGGAGCCCTAGCAAAACTGGAATCAATGGGTATTAGGGGCAAACGCTCTAGTTGTTGAAGTCATACTTGACACATAGGAAGATGGTCGTGGTTGTGGGAGGTCAATCACCTCAGCTCCAGGACATCTCTGCAAGTGTTCCTCAGAGTAGTGTCCTGGGCCCAAACATCTTCAGCTGCTTCATCAATGACCTTCCCTCCATCATAAGGTCAGAAGTGGGGATGTTCGCCGATGATTGCACGATGTTCAGCACCATTTGTGACTCCTCAGATAATGAAGCAGTCCATGTTCACATGCAACAAGATCTGGACAATATCCAGGCTTGGGCTGACAAGTGGCAAGTGACATTCACGCCGCACAAATGCCAGGCTATGACCATCACCGATAAGAGACAATCTAACCACTGCCATTGACATTCAATGGTGTTACCATCACTGAATCCCCCACTATCAACATCCTGGGGATTATCATTGATCAGAAACTCAACTGGACTCACCACATTAACAGAGTGGCTACAAGAGTAGGCCAGAAGCTGGGAATACTGTGGCGAGTAACTCTCCTGAAAGCCTGTCAGCCATCTACAAGGCACAAGTCAGGAGTGTGATGGAATACTCCCCACTTGCCTGGATGAGTGCAGCCCCAATAACACTCAAGAAGCTTGACACCATTCAGGACAGAGCAGCCCACTTGATTGGCACTACATCCACAAGCATTCACTCCCTCCACCACCGACGCTCAGTAGCAGCAGTGTGTACTATCTACAAGATGCACTGCAGTAATTCACCAAAGATCCGCACACAGCACCTTCCAAACCCACGACCACTTCCATCTAGAAGGAAAGCGGCAGCAGATATGTGGGAGCACCACCACCTCCAAGTTCCCCTCTAAGTCATTCACCATCCTGACTTGGAAATATATTGCCGTTCCTTCACTGTCGCTGGGTCAGAATCCTGAAATTCCCTCTCCAATAGCATTGTGGGTCGACCCACAGCTGGAGGACTGCAGCGGTTCAAGAAGGCAGCTCACCACCACCTTCTCAAGGGCAATCAGGGATGGGCAAGTAATGCTGGCCAGCCAGCAATGTCCACATCCCACAAATGAATTTAAAAAAAAACTTTGGGGAGGAGGGATGTACTGATTGCAACAAGGGCCAGGTGGATCTCATTGACTTTGAGATCATTGATTAGGGTTGTTAACCTGGTCCAAACAGGGAGCCCTGATGACAAATATAAACAGGAGATTCAGCGAGTCTTCTCATTCTAGGGACTGACTGTGAGCTATTGTGCACATGTAATGAGATACTGGCCTCTCTGCAGTTATTTCAAGATAGGCGCAAATTAAATTTTTAACTAAAAGTTTAAAAAGTGAGATTAACAATGGTATTTATATTTTCAAAGACTGTTGAAGACCATCTTTCTTAGAAGTATCCAGATATTATTTTGTGGTAGCAGTTTTAACTGTGCTTGTGTCACTAGCAGGTCACAGATCTTATGCTGAGTATTGACACCAAAATTGCTTTCATTTTTATTAATTCATGGGGTGAAGGCAATTGCTGGCTGGACTAGTATTTATTACCCTTCCCTAATTGCCCAAAGCACATTCAAGAATCAACCACATTGCTGTGAGTTTGGACTCACATGCAGTCCAGACAAGGTCAGGATGGCAGTTTCCTTCCTTAAAGGACATTAGTAATCCAGATGGGTCTTTCCATCTTTGGACTCTTATTTCCAGAGTTTATTTGAATTCAAATTCCACTATCTGTAATGGTATGATTAACAGTCCAGCCATAATACCACTAGTCCACTGCCTCCTCTTAAACCTGCAATAGTAAGTGGGGAAGAATATTGTTCCAATTTTTGCGAGTGAATCAACAAATTGACATTTCAAAACATGAACCTGGCTGTACTATAATAAATGTTATTATTCAGAATATGTTTGCACATTCTCCCTGTGTCTGCGTGGGTTTCTTCTGGGTGTTCTGGTTCCCTTCCACGGTCCAAAGGTGTGCAGGCTAGGTGGATTAGCCACGGGAAAAACAGGGTTACAGGGATAGTGTTTAGGGGTGGCTTTGGGTGGGATGCTGTTTAAAGGTGCAGTGTGGATTCAATGGGCTGAATGGCCTGTTTCATGCTGTACAGACTATATGATATTATTTGATAAGTTTTCAAAAACTTTAATTTTATTAGGGCATTCCAACTTCATGAGTCCTTTCATCTTTTGAGTTGTATGTTATAAATTGCATGGTGCTGAAATTCATCCTCTGTTTTAACAAAAAAAAATTGGTATTTATAAAATGAGAAAATTCCTTTGTGGTCATTTTTGTTTGGTAAAATTATCAACAGAAAGAATAATACTTCTGTTTAATGAAATATTGATATTTTTACATTTGCAGTTGGTTAGAAATAAATTAAAGTTACCAGACAGAAACAGATGATCTTGCACAACTGGTCCATATTGGTGTTTATCCACCATTGCATAATATTATGGCTACAAGCGTCTGATATGTCATAGCCCCCAGTGGCCACAATGAATTGTCCTCCACATTTGTATGCTTTTTAGCTCCCTATCAATGCAAACAAAATGTTGTGTAAGTTACTCTACAAATCATGAGTGAACCAGAAGTTGTCAGTACTAGGGGGACTTCACGGAGTTATAGGTTCTGGTGCTGTTTTTTGAATGACCACCTGGACATAACTTTACTCACTGAATTCCAGGAACTTCCCAAGAACTTGTAATGATCAGAAGCTCAGAAATGCTTGCCAAGATATCAAAGCTGCCCCCAGATTTACCAATGCTTTTTTATGGATGATGCAGGGAGATTCTCCATGGGAAGATCCATCTTTATCCCAGCGGAATGGCACCAGGATGCATTTTCTTCAAACCCATCCAATCTGGAAATATTGGTTCACTGAAATTGCCCTCTGATCAGTGCAAGGATAAGTACTACCATCACAAGAGGCATCACTTAGTCTTAATCTACTATGACACAGGCATTGTATAAATGGTCATAGCCTGTAACCCTTTGCATCACATAAGTGATATGCACTCAAGGACTTTCATGCACCTCATCCTGTCAACTACTAACCCTTCATTGACACTATGCTACCTACTTAATTCTCAGAATGGCTCACTGCCTGGCATGATTATGTATGCATGATTATGTATCCATTCCATCATTCAATCCTTGCCTTTGTCTCATTACAGGAGAAGCTAGTGCACAATCACAAAGCAAAGACTAAAGATCCTCACCTCCTCTGTGGGAAGGGCTGTCAGGCTGTCTGGGAAGTACAGGACTAATACATTGGTGACAGGGAAATATGAATGCGTTTGCAAACCAGTAAACAACATTGTGTTCTGTTCTTCTCAGATGAATCTGAAGGGTAGAACATTGGGTTGCATAAACTATATTGTAGACAAGCTGGAGGCTGGAAGAACACACAAGCCAGGCAGCATCTGGAGGAAAGGAGAAGTCAACATTTTGGGTATTACCTCACTTCAGGACTGGATGTGGGGGTAGCAGGAGCTGCAGATAAAGAGGGGGTGGTAGGGGTATAGTGGAATGTTGGTGTAGGTGGGCACCAGTAGTAGGTAGATCGTACCTACTATTGGTGCCCACCTATCAACACCATTCCGCCATTCCCCTCCTCTCCTTTTATCTGCAGCTCCCCCTACCCCCACATCCAGTCCTGAAGAGGGGCAACACCTGAAATGTTGACTCCTCCTTTCCTCCAGATGCTGCCTGCCGAGTTCTTCCAGCTTGCTGTTTGTCTACCTTAGATTCCAGGATCTGCAGATTTTTTTGTCTGTAATAAACTATTTTGTACCTTCACCAACTGATTCTTTCTCATGTATTCTGCTGACACTACAGCCACCCAGCACCAAAGCCCAATGCAAAATACTTCAACCTGACCCACTCACCCTCTGAGGATGGAAATGTGAACCTTCAGAGGATGCACTGGCAATGGATTAATTTACACTGTTCACCACTCAGAGACAGTGACCTCAAGCCAGATTAGTCTGGAGCAGTTGTGGGGACAAGGTAGTGGTGAGGTTTTCTGTGACACTCAGGACTGTCATAAATGAGGAATCTGCATGTAGAATATGTGTCTCTGTATTTGACTGTAAGTGACACAATCAACCTGCAAAGAAAGGCAGGGTGTGCAGAGATGTTCAGTAGGCTGGAACAAAAGATGGTGGAGTCTGTCCATGATCTCACTGCTGTGGTAGTTCTGGCTTACAAGTGCTGGGCTGTCCCCATGGCAGAAATGACAACTGTGTTTGAAACCCAGGTACAGAAGAATGCTCAGTGTCTGCTGGAAATGCTCTCAGACATACATGTCATCTCATTTGCCATGGGAGCCCAGCATCAATAGCAAACATCAAAGTTTTAGATTCTACGAAGAAAGTTAAGTTTCTTGTTAAAAGAGGCGGTTCTTTTGCCAGTTCAGTTGATGAAACATTTGACCCCAAAGAAAAAATAGCAATAACTGTTCAGAGACAGTATAAAGAGAACTGCCTGGCCTTTAGACTTTCGTGGACAGGAGATACTGCTTGCTCCATCCCTGAAAAGAAGTTGACAAACACTATGATTGTACCAAGTAGGCGAAGACACCATTTGCAACTGAAAAATCCATCTGTTCGAAACAAACATATTCAGTGCTTAAAGAACTTGAGAGAACAAACATAAAGGAGACCCGATATTTGAGGGACTGTGTGCAAGGATAAGTACTTATCAAGACTTATGAAGGGTCTAGGCCTGAGACATCAATTCTCCTACTCCTCTGATGCTGTCCATTTGCTGTGTTCCTCCAGCTCCGCACTGTATTGACTAAGTAGTACCATCATTGCTTTTGCCCCAGTAAAATGACAAGAAGCATCCTTAGTCTCAATCTACCATGACATAGGCATCTTATAAATGGTCAAAGCCTGTAACCCTTCACATTACACACATGATATGCACTCGAGGACTCTCACGCACCTCATCCTCTCAACTACTAAGAGACTTGGATAAAGCTCAAGAGGCTTGCGGTTGAGCAAGTAGCAAACTCGAAGCCTCACACCATTGCTGAAATCTTCATCATGCCTGTCTATAAAAAAATATTGTAGGTGTGATTTTAGGAGTTGATACTGCAAAAGAGATCAACAAATTTCCACTCTGATGATACAGTTAAATGGCAAGTTGCTGACATGTCAGCTGAAATTGAAGAGATGCTGTCAGAGAAGTTAATCAAGTAGTGGGAAGTTTGCTTTATATTTTAATAAGTCTACCGATATAAGCAAAATCTGCCAGCTGCTGGCCAGCGTTTGGGAGATTGATTTGATGTCCATTCAAGAATTATTCCTTCTGTAAGGCGCAGCTGAGTCGTGCAACTTGAGAAGAAATGTTTTGGGTAACAGATAGTCGAAGAAAAATAAACTTGCCTGGGCCATATGTTGGAGCCTGTGCAGTGACGGAGCAGCCTCCAATAAGGGGGAAAGTCAAAGGATTTGTCAATCCTAACATTCAGAACACTTATTGCATCCTCCACTGTCACGTTTTTGTAGCTAAAGTAATGCCACCAAAGCCATTAGAGCAGTCTGTGAAAATTGTGAATTACGTAAAATCACAGCCATTGAAATAACACTTAAAGTCATAGAGATGTACAGCACGGAATCAGACTCTTTGGTCCGACATGTCCATGCCAAGCGGATATCTTAAATTAATCGAGTCCCATTTGTCAGCATTTGGCCCATATCCCTCTAAACCATTCCTATTCATGTATTCATCCAGATGCCTTTTACATGTTGTAATTGTACGAGCAAGCACCACCGCTTTGGCAGCTCATTCCATACACGCACCACCCTGTATGAGAAATTTGCGCCTCAGGTCCCTTTTAAATCTTACCCCTCTCACCTTAAACCTATGCCCTCAGTTTTGGACTCCCCTACCCTGGGAAAAAGACCTTGGCTAGTCCCCCTGTCCATGCTCATAATGATTTTATAGTCTTCTACAAGGTCACCCCTCAGCCTCCAGCACTCCAGGGAAAATAACCCCAAGCCTAGATCTCCAGCATTTGTTGTTTTCAGTAACATCCTTGTAAATCTTTTCTGAAACCTTTCAAGTTTCACAGTATCTTTCCAATAGCAGGGAGACCAGAATGGAAGAGATAACAACAGTGTGGAGCTGGAGGAACACAGCAGGCCAGGCAGCATCAGAAGAGTAGGAAAGTTGACAGTTTGGGTCGGGACCCTTCTTCAGAAGGGTCCGAAACATCAATTTTCCTACTTGTCTGATGCTGCCTGGCCTGCTGTGTTCCGCCAGCTCCACACTGTGTTATCTCTGACTCAAGCATCGGCAGTTCTTACTATCTCTGAGACCAGAATTGAATGCAGTATTCCAAAAGTGGCCTGACCAATGTCCTGTGTAGCCGCAATATGACATCCCAGCTCCTCAACTCAATGCAATGACCAATGAAGGCAAGTGTACCAAACGCTTTCTTCACTACCCTGTCTAGCTATGACTCCGCTTTCAAAAAACTATGAACCTGCACTCCAAGGTCTCTTTGTTTGGCAACGCTCCCCAGGACCTTGCCAATAATTATATAAGTCCTGCCCTGATTTGTGCTACCAAAATGCAGCACCTCATATTTATTTAAATTAAACTCCGTCTGCCTCTCCTTGCCCCACTTGATCAAGGTCACGTTGTACTCTGAGGTAACTTTCTTCACTTTTCGTTGTGTTGACTGCAGAAATGGGGGCCAAGCAACAGAGTTTATTGTTACACACTGAGATCTGATGGTTATCGTGGAGGAAAGTTGCACTATATTGCAAAGTTCTTTAGTAAGGCGGTAACCATATTAAATGAAAGTAAATATACCATTTATAAGCAATCAATTCATCTGCAAAAAGTAGGTGTGTTTGTCTCGTTGAACATGCCTTGATACTAAAAAGGTTGGGAACGACTGGACTAGTGACCAACTCATCCATTAGTGATCCACTCACTTGTATGTTGGGCATTGCAGTCAAAGCACCGGATACGTCTCGGGGACCCTAAGGGCATTGATAAGGCCTAGGGAGAAACCTGAGCCTGGGATGTTCAATTGATAAACCCCACCCACTCACCATATATGACCAATAACAGAACCTGTTATTTAACTACTGGGTCCAAAGGGAAAAGTTTGTCTTAGGTGTTAGATTTTTAAAGCCATTGTCACAATACTTAAGGCTGTGAGATAGTAATGACCAAAATTGCATCTTAATTTACCATAAGTATGGAGCTAAATGAAGGGAACAGGTCCACACTTCATAGCCCTTAATACTGGAAGAGTTGTCATTGAAGATGCTGTGGCATAGCAAGAGTATAGTGAAGATTCATTGCATTCTGCAGGACTACAGGAATAATGAGGATATAAGAAGCCATCTCAAGATGTGGGGCAACTCAGTAATATTTACCACTGAGTAGATCCCCTGATGTGACTCTCATATGCTTGCAATAAAATGATCCTTTTGTCAAATGTTCAGGGACGTGAAGTAGTGGAACTGTTAACTGTATCACAGTCAGTTCATTACTATTGTTCGTCCATGCTTGTCACGCATATGCATTGTATTTTCAACATAAGCTGCTGGCACATGCGCCATCTCTGATATTGATGCAGCACTGTCCCAAACAGCAACTGGTAACTCCCCCATTTCATATTGACACTTCACTGTTTCCTATGCTCTTGCCTTGCCTTCTGTGCTAAAGTAATCCAAACACTGCCTTCCTTCTGCCCTAAAATGCTGTTCCAATACAGTGTTTGATCTTGTCTCCTAAAATGCCATCTGTGAAATGAGAGCTGGAGTGTTGCCATTTTCCATTTGAGAAGAGCAAGACCAAGAACATATTACCTTGGTCTGCAAGGAGGTTAACTGCAGTTGTGGAAATTTGATTTGATTTATTATTGTCACATGTACTGAGATACAGTGAAAAGTATTGTTTTGCATGCTATCCAGGCAAATTATACCTCACATAAGTACTTCAGGGTAATTGAACAGAATGTAGAATATAGTGTTACAGCTACAGAGAAGGTGCAGAGAAAGATCAACTTTAATATAAGGAAGTTACAGCGAAAGTGAAGACAATGACTGTCTAGGCAGCATCAGAGGAGCAGAAAAGTTGACATTTTGGGTCGTCAACTTTCCTGCTCCTGTAATGCTGCCTGGCCTGCTATGTTCCTCCAGCTCCACACTGTGTTATCTCTGACTCCAGCATCTGCAGTTCTTGCTATCTCACAATGACTGTCGAGAATGTTTCAGTAGAGGTAGCCAAAGCTAAATACTCACTCTAACTGGAGACTGAAGAGCAAAGCCGAGGAGTACGTGCTTAGACTGCATTTGAGTTTCTGTCATGTCGAGTATCTCACTTGAGGAGAAGTTAATTGGGAAAGGTCAGTTGTGTAATTAACATGTTGCAAATGCAACGATATAGGCTTCTTGCCATCTGGTAGGGAGAAAGTGATCTCACCATCTAAGAAAGGAGGACTTAATTGCAGAAGTTGATTTCAACAGCAAGAATATGATTTTTAACAAAAACGACAACAATA
>NC_063336.1:71846375-71922175 GCF_021869965.1 Rhincodon typus | reverse complement strand
TTGTTCCTGGTTTACAGCATCCGCAGTTCTTTTGTTTTTTATTTAATATGATTTTTAACTCTAGCTCAATTAAGTCATAACACCTTCTATGAAAATTTCACCCAGAGTTTCAACTGAATCATCCTTTTGGAAGAAAATTTTGTAGAAGAAAGTAATCAGATGCTGAAATAGCTTGAGATATAAAGGTCATAAAATAATCTTATTTTATTTTCTTCCTAGTGGATCTGTTGACTGGTTATAACTTGGCTGCGATAAGTCATGACACAAAAATTGACTGGTTAGAATTGAATGAAACTGGACGCAAGTTGCTTTTCAGGGACAAAAAACTTGGTGTAAGTTCTTACAATTTTGCTGCAGAATATGCAAAAAGGTTATTGTCTGCAAATTTAAAATATTGATACAGCAGGAGTTTTGGCAGTATCTGTATCATTGTACAGGGAGTCAGCTTCAGTTATGTTATGGTTGCTATGAGTAAAGACTTGTGCATTGTCAAATTTGGGCTGATTCTGTCGGTGCACAGCTGGACATTGTGTCTATCCGGAGGAGTGAAATTAACAGGGATTCCTCAAATTAGTACTTAAAATTAAATTTCATTAATTGAGAAAGAAAAGTGTTGGGTATCGAGAATATTTTAAATACCCAATAAGTATGCACCATATATCTTAACAGATCGCGTGATAAATTGCCACTGTAAATATTTTCTCAAAACACAGTTTTAGGAATAAAAAACTATCTCTCATGACAAAATTAGTTCTTCTGTACTGCAGCTCCATCTGTTTGATATAGAAGACAACACAAAGACAACTGTCCTGAATTACTGCACTTATGTTCAGTGGGTACCCGGCAGTGATGTGGCTGTGGCCCAGAACCGTGGCAATCTCTGTGTTTGGTACAATATTGATGCTCCAGAGCGAGTTACAATGTTTCCACTTAAGGTATGGAAAAGTTTATGTAAAATCGAGTAAATTAAACATTTTTATTTATATATGTTGTTTTATTGATGCTTCAATGTCAAATCATTTTAATTTTAACCTAGATATGTTTTATTTGCAAATAAGATACATAGACTTTTTCAGAATTGAACTTGGAGAAAACAAAAAAAACTCCACTAAATTAAAAGTTCCTTAAACCCTCTGCTTAATTTTACATTATGTCTTCCTTTAATGCTGTTGGCTCAAATCTCAGGTGTCAGAGGTGCTTGGTAAAGTGTTGGGGGTTTGGTCAGGTGTTGGGGTGTCAATCAGAGGTTGGAAGGTGAATGCCAGGTGTCAGGGGTGGGGTTCGTTCAGTGTTGAGGGGATGGGTGTTAGGGGTGGTGCATAGGGTGTCAATGAGAGTTTCGGAGGGGAAAGTATCAGTATAAGTTATTGGGCTTCAACAGTATAGTTAGCCAGGCGTTTGAACAAATTTTAATCCTCTAACTTTTCCTGGGTAAAGCAGAATCCTTCAATACCTCCGAGTCTAATTGAGGGTTGATTTCCTTAGAGCAGCAAAAGTTGAGCGGGAACCAAATAGAGTGGAAGGCACTTTTCCATTAGTAGACATCAGTAATATGGGGATATAAGTTTAAAAATAGAAGGCTAAGAGGGGAGTTGAGGAGAAATATTTTCACCCAGAGGGTGGTGGGAGAACTCACTGCCTCCAAGGGTGGTTGAGTCAGATAATCATGAAACATTTAAGTAGTATTTTGACATTCATTTGTGTTGCCATAGCTTCCAGGGCTTTGGGCGAAGAGCTGGAAAATGAGATTAGTGTGATCAGATCTTTGCTTGTGTATGACAGGCCGAACATGCACCTTCTGTGGTGTAAATGTGTATGACTGCATGGTTAATGGACTTATGCGGATAGTTCCAGATGCTGGAAAATTATTAACTGGAAGTTTAAACTTCTTGGGCAGTAAACACATAGCGCATCAGGATTTCAGGAAGTTCGAATGCACATCTTTCTAGTTATATCCAGTTACCAACTATCTGTTGACAGGAGGATCAGGGCAATGAATTGGGACATGGGGATGGAAGTAGAGAGTAGAAATATTGAACCATAAAAGCTCTGCTTGGCGTATTGTCCTCACTAAATTTTGAAAATGTTCTCCAAATTGACCATTTTACATTTCTTTATTTTCTCTATAGGGTGATATTGTAGATCTGGAACGGAGTAATGGTAAAACAGAAGTCATAGTTACTGAGGGAGTGAATACTATTTCTTATACTCTGGATGAAGGGCTAATTGAATTTGGCACAGCAATTGATGATGGAGATTATAACAGGTTGGTAGTAGGCATTAATTTGTCAATTATTTGATATTTGAAATCAACTTTCTGAACATTTGGAGTTGTTTTAATCCTCACCTCCATGTGATTATATTCAGATCAAAGTGAATTGATGTTCAGTGTGGGATTCCAGTTTGCACAGCATTATACAGTAACAGAATGTTTATATCATATATGCATTCCAAAAAGAATTCATTTGTGTGATTTGCGCAAGGTGGGTGGGTGCCAAAATTGGCAGCCTGCCTGGCATATTGAAATAATTTGGGGTCAATTGAGCTTGTGAAACTACTTCACCCTGATAATATACTGTCCATGCTATAATGTGATTAGCATGAGCAACTGGGCAAAGTGAGCAGGCCAGTTTTCTTTCAAAGTTTTAAAAGGACAAGATAAAAGTGGGTTGCTGCCTTCAGGAGGTATGAAACAGAAATAGAAACTGCTGGAAAAACACCGCAGGTCTGGCAGCATCTTTGGGAAGAAAGCAAAGTTAACGTTTCAAGCCCGGTGACTCTTCATCAGAGCTGATAACACTTAGGAAAAGGTGGTGTAAACATTAAAGTTGTTTCTTCAGTAGGTGGGAAACAGGTAAGCAGATTGCTGGAGATGGAAGTGGAGTCTCCTCAGTTGAGAAAAAAAAACATTTCTGAAGGCGCCCCCTGTGAAAGGTGGTATCATCAAGACAAATGCAACAGAGATGGAGAAACTGGGGTGGAGTCCTTACAGAAAGCAGGGTGTGAAAATGTATAGTCCAGGTAACTCTGGGAGTTGATGGGTTTGTAATGGAGACTGCAGTGTAGAATGCAGACGGATTGACTGCTTTGCAGAACACCTAAGCTCTGTCCATAAATATGACCCCGAACTTTCAGCTGCCTGCCATTTCAACATACCACTGTGTTCCCATGACAACCACCCTTTCCTTTTAATCTGCCTGCTCTCCAAAATCTACCCCATCAAACTCGGAGCTCCCTCCCCCACCCCATATCTAGCTAAACCATTCCAGTTCAAGACCCTAGACTGACCTCACTCCAGGGATCCATTCGGCTCTCTTTGTACTCCTTCCTGCAATCCCAGCAGTATCCATTAATAAGCCCTTGGTGCCAACAGGACTAGATTGATCAGCAGGTCCATTGGATCCTCACTGAGGGACAAAATTCCCATTCTCCACCAGTTTACAACTTGCAGCATGTTATGGCTGTGTGAGGGGCAGACTCCTTCTCAGTCTCAACTGGCTGGTTGCTGTAAAATTCTGCCCAATGTATGGAAAAATATTTTGCTGCATTTCTTTCAGTGTGATGTTTATAGGTATTGATTTTTTTTTCAGAGCCACTGCTTTCTTGGAAACATTGGAAATGTCATCTGAGACTGAAGCTATGTGGAAAACATTAAGCAAGCTTTCATTAGAAGCCCAGCAGTTGCATATTGCAGAAAGGTAATGATGGTTTGTTGTAGGGGAACCAAAGAGGAATGGCTTCTTTTTCATGTAATACGATGAAATAAATGGGTGGATCTGATCCACGGAAATCATTAAGAAGTGCATTCTTGTGATGTTGTGACACTGCTGCTTCTTTACTACTAAAGTGTGACGAGATAAGGTGTAAAATAAGAACGAATGGATACAAATCCACAAGGCTCATTCCTTTGGCCACCTTACCTAAGAAGCCTTTCAAATATGATCCTAAATAGTGATTGATTGCCCATCATTTGACCTTGCCAGGAAAGGCATCACTGTCAAACATAATGCTGCCATTAGATGTGCACACATGTGAATCTCCAGCAAGGACACCAGAAGTGCAAAACCCTGCCAATTTTCCTTTTCTCCATCCAGGATACCAAGTCAAATAATTTTTGAATAACTTGTCTGCTACCACACAGTTGTGATTATATTATTAGAACAGATTTGATTTGTGCAGCACAGTTCCCCTCAGCTGAGCTAAATCTAGGACTACGTATTCTTTATCCTTTATTACAGTGTTGTTGTTTCACTGTCGTAGGGTGAATAAATTGCACATAAGACACGTGTGGCTTATGTCATATGTGGACAGTTTGCAATTCATGAATAATAAGATTTATCTAAAAATAAACTTCAAATATTCTGAATTCAAATCTGTTCTGAACTCCTTATCTGAGTGAAAAATCGAAGTGAATGAATTTTGAATGTTCAATCTAGAAATAGTGTCCTATAATTTATAGGACAAAAAGACCCTTGTAATTGAAAATGTAAGCATTTGTGAATTTAGGTCAATTCATTTTGCTGTGAAATAGAACCTTTGTTCACTTTCTTTGGTGGGTTGAAGTGGAAAAAATGCTCATCTAATGCAAATCTGTCAAATAAGGGAATGGATAGGTTAGTACTTGGGTGAATTCTTTTCATGGCTATGGCTAAACAAACTTCCAACTTGTCGACTGGATGCCAATATTGTAGCTGTATTGAAACTGCCTGTTGAGGCGTGTAGCTAGTCCTGCACAGGTCTGCAGCACAATATGCAGGATGTTGTCAAAGCCTATAGTCTTTGTTATGTCTAAAATGCTTAATTGTCACAACGAGCAATATAATGTGTTAGAAATTGCTCAAAAGCATAAAATAAAACCAGCTAAAAAGGAAATTGAGTCCTCAATCTCAATACATGTTCCTGTTTTCTAGATGCTTTGCTGCACTTGGGGATGTAGCGAAAGCTCAATTTCTTTGTGAAACTAATCGGATTGCAGACCAAACAGCAACAGAATATGTAAGTAGTAAATAAAACTACTTGCAGCAGACAAAAAAATGGGCAATCAATAGATATAAATCTTTATCTGAATAATTTTGTTTCCTACATTTGAAAGGTTCTACAAATATTTTATCCTTTTTTATATAAACAGAAACAATATATTAAACAGTAATTTTGTGTGCCCACGAGGATGTACTCAATACCTAGGAATTATATTCCTTTTGTCTGACCACATGTGAGAACAGGTATATTAGTTGTTGGCTAACTTGCCACTCCCATCACCAAAAAAGCTCACCGGGCTGGATGGCAATAACTTATTAAGAGCTACCTGGCAAGCTTCTCAGTGAATCACAATCCTTAACGATGGAATCCTAGTTCTGTAGAAGTGACCTGCTCTTTAGAGGCTGGCAGCTTTTGGTTTCTGAAGAAAGTCAGTTGAAGCTTACTCTTCGGGGCAACCAACAGTGAGAAGATATACCTTTGTTTTCTTTGCTTCTCACAGGATGGGGACTGTAGACTGAAGGAGGGTCAGGCAAAAGAAAGAGGTGAATTTCAGAGGCAATCCTTTTGTCCCTAATTCGTGCCTCTGATCATCCCAGATTAGGGAAAATGGAGACCCATCAACCCTGCAGGCAGGTCGCCCTGGTTACCCAGTAGGCAAACCAGAATTCAGGCCCATAAGTAGCCATTAATTGACCACATGAGCCTTAAGTGCTGGCAAGTCAAGAATTACCAATGGACTTTCTCACCCAACATTTAATTGGTAAGGCAGCAATGAGTGTGGAGATGGTATTTTATTTTAGGGTCAACTTGCCCAATTATTTCCTGTCCTGCCTCCTCCAGAGAAGGGAAAATTGTGTCCCATACTTTTAACAAATTGAAGATGATCAAGATCGAAGTTCAGTGCCCTTATGATAAAATAACGCATGGTCATTTCTACAGTTACCCAGAAAAATACTTTTCACCCCACAGATAAAATATGTTTATACGATTATTAGGGGGATAGTGTGATAAGGGGTATAGATACTGCTCTCTACAGACATGAGTGTGAAGGCTGTGATGCCTGCCTGTTGCCAGAGATAAGGACATTTCTTCAGGGCTGGAGAGGAACTTGGAGGGATAGGGGAAGATCCAGTTGTTGTCATCCACTTTGGTACTGACAACATTGATAGAAGTGGACAGGAGGTTCAGCTGAAAGATTTTTAATAGTTAGCAGCTAAACTAAAATGCAGAAACTCCAAAGTGACAATCTTAGATTACTATGGGCAAATTTGCATAGGATAAATAAATAATAAGATTGGTGTAGAAGGAATTCAGTTTGTTCATGGGGCACTGGCACCAGTATCAGGCTAGCTGATCCAGTGAGCAGTCTTCATTTGAACCATGCTGGGACCTGGTAAATCAACTACTAGGGCTGTAGGCAGGGCTAAACTAATTTGAGTGGAAGGGATGTTTAAAAGAAGGGAAGTGTAGGCTTGTAGGCAAAAGGATATGACGGTATTGCAGGACAACTATCTTGACACTCATACACAGAGTGGGACAGTAAGGGAAAGAGAATGCGAGCATAAAAAAAAGTGGCAAATAGGGACAAAAGGTAATCAGGCAGAACTAATGGTTCTTTATTTGAAAGTATGTTGTATTTAGCACAAAAAAATCAATTACCTCCATAAATAGAGGTTAATGGGTATGATCTTTTAGCCATTATGGAGAAATGGTTGCAAGGAGATCGAAGCTGAGAACTTAACATTTGGGGATATGGAACCTTTCAAAAGGACAGAGGCAGAGAGGGAATGGTGGCGGTGCCTTTGTCAGTATGAGATGAAATTATTACGTTGGTAAGAAATGATTTTGGATTGGATGATGTAGAATCTACATGGGTGCAGATAAGAGATAAGGGGAAGAAGACATGGTGGGAGTAGTCTGTAGGCACTTTGATAGAACCTGTTCTGCGGGACCAAAAATAAATCAGAACACAATGAGGGCATGTTAAAAAAGACAGTGCATTATACGTGGGTAACCTTAATCTTCATATAGAGTGGGAAAAATCAAATTAGCAGAGGGAGCCATGAGGAAGAGTTCACACAGTACATTCGGGATAGTTTCCCTAGAACAATATGTTGTGGATCCAACCAGGGATCAGGCTGTTTTAAGTCTGTAATTCGTCATGAGTTATGTTTAATAAATTATCATAGAATAAAAGATCCCCTTGAGAACAGTGACCATAACAGGGTATAATTTGGCATTCAACTTGAGAGTGAGAAACATGGGTGAGAAACAATTGTGTTAAAATTAAGTAAGAGTAATTACATGAGAATGAGGGCAGAGTTCACTGGAGTGAATTTGGAAGGGAGCTTGGTTGTAAAGATAGTGGATGAACAATGGCAGACATTTTAAAAAAGAAAAGTTCATTACTCAGCAAGGATATGTGAAGAAGGGGATAAACTGGCCTTCATTAACCAGAATTTTCTGAAGAAGGATCTAGGCCCGAAACGTCAGCTTTCCTGCTCCTCTGATGCTGCTTGGCCTGCTGTGTTCATCCAGCTCTACACCTTGTTATCTCAGATTCTCCAGCATCTGCAGTCCTACTATCTCTAAATTAAAGACAGTGTCAGATTGAAAGAAAAATGTACAATATGACAAAAATTATTGGTAAATCAGAGGTTTGGAAAAGAAAAGTTTTAAAACCCAACAAAAGATAACTGAAAAAAAGGAGTGAAAGAGAAAACAAACTGAGGACAAACTAGCAATTAACATAAAAAACAGACAGAAACTTATTAAAATTTATAAAAAGGAAGGTAGAGGCAACAGTGAACAGAGGCCTTAGTGAATGAGGCTTGGGAATTGATAGTGGGGGAGCTAGGCAATGGCACAGGATTTGAATGAACACTTTGCATCAATCATCACAATTGCGGATACTAATAGCATTACAAAAATACCAAATAATCAAGGGCTAAGGGTGGAGAGGGAGGAAGCGCAAAACATGATAATTATCATTTGATAAAATGTACTAGGAAGATAATGGGGCTAAAGACATATAAGTCACCTGGACCTGATCAGTTGTGTCCTAAGATTTTAAAAGAAGTAGCGACAAAGATAGTGGATGTGCTGGAAGTAATCTTCCAATAATCTTTAGATTCTTGAAAAGATTGGAAAACTGCCAATGTAACATCCTTATTCAAAGGAAGGAGACAAAAGCGCGTAATTGTAAGCCAGTTAGCTTAACACCTGTCATGAGGAAAACATTAGAGGATGTAGTAGTAGAGCATTTAGAATTGCATCATATGATCAACGAAAGTCAACAGGTGTTCATGGAAATCATATTTATTATAAATGTTTTGGAGTTCTTTGAGAAGGTAACAGGAAGAATGCATAAAGGAAACTTGTAACTGTAATATATTAGGATTTCCAAAAGCCATTCAATAACATCGTGCACATAAGGCTACTTAATAAGGTAAGAACAGGGTAGTTCAGGGTAGTACAGCAGATTTGCTAATAGAAAACAAAGAGTTGTAATAAAGGGGATGTTTTCAGTATAGCAGCTTGTAACTAGTGGATTGCCACAGAGATTAGTGCTGAGAGCACAATCACTTATAATATATATTCATGACTTAGGTGGCAAAAGTGAATGTGCTATCGCCCAAATTTGTGGATGAAACAAAAGTATGTGGGAAGGCAAGTAGTGAGGGTGACACAAAGAGCCTGCAGAGGAATATAGCCAGTTTGAAAGTTGGCAAAAATTTGGTAGACGGAATATAATGTGAGGTTGTGGCACGGTGGAAGTGTCCCTAACTCTGAGATGGATTCACATCTCACCTGCTTCAGAGGTGTGTAGTAACATCTCTGAACAGGTTGATTAGAAAAATAAGTTAAGTAAAAATATATAATGTGAGCTTTATGCACTTTGACAGGAAGAATAAAGGAGCTAAATATTATTTAAAAGGGAAAAGACTGCAAAAAGCTGCAGTACAGAGAGCTTTGGGAGTTCTAGTGTATAAAGCACAAAAAACTAACCTCCAAGTTCAGCTGGTAATAAAGAAGGCAGCTGGAATGTTGGGCTTCATTTCAAAGGGAAGGGAGTATAAAAATAGGGAGGTCTTACCAAAATTATACAAGGAATCTGGTCAGACCACAGCTGGAATACAGTAACAGTTTTGGGTCCCCTATCTAAGGCAAGATAAACTGACATTTCAGGCTGTCTAGAGAAAGTTCACTGGGCTGATACCAGGTATAGAGGTATTTCCTTATAAGGAGAGGTTGAGTAGGTTGGACTTGTACTAGTTGAAGTTTAGAAAAATTAGAGGATATCTTAATAGAACATAGAACATTTTTAGAAGGCTTCACAGAACAGATGTAGAAAGGTTGTTCCCCCCTCTGGGAGAGTTTAGAATGAGAAGGCATAATCTCCGAGTAAGCAGTTGCCAATTTAAGGCGGAGATGAAGCAGATTGTATTTTCTCAGAGGGTGATGATTCTGTAGAATTATTTTCTGCAGAGTTGTTGAGGCTGCATTGTTAAAGGTTGAGATAGACAAATTTTTATCAGTAAAGCAATCAAAGGTTATGGGGATAAATTGAGGATTATCAGATCAGCCACGATCTGTTATGGGTGGCACAGTGGTTAGCACTACTGCCTCACAACAACAGGGACGGGAGTTCGATTCCAGCTCTGGGTGACTGTCTGTGTTGAGTTTGCATGTTTCCACATGTCTGCATGGATTTCCTCTGGGTGTTCAGGTTTCCTCCCACAGTCCAAAGGTGTACAACTTAGGTAGATTAGCCATGCTAAATTGCCCTGTAGCATGTAGGGATGTGCAGACGACACGGCTTAGTCATTGTTGATGTGGGGTTACAGAAATAGAACGGGTTAGTGGGTCGACTGGGATGCTCTTCAGGGAGTGTCGTTGCACACTTGGTGGGCTGAATGGCTTCTATCTGCACTGTGGGGAATCTTTGATTCTATGATTCATTGAATGGTGAAGTGGACTCCGTTAGCCAAAAGGCTTACTTCTGCTCCTATATTTTATGGTCTTGTGGTTTCATGGAATAAAACCACTGGACAGAATAAGTCACACTTTACAAGTATACCATTTAATCTAGGGAGGGAACAAAGTGGATTTTAAATAACATATGTATTTTCAGTTTTTGATGGTGCATCAGTCAGATCCTGTATGAAGTGCTAAATTCAATTTTGCACCTCAGGAATGAGGGATTGGCTTTGGAAGTGGTGCAGTGCAGATTGACCAAATTGCTGTGGAGGCTCAGTGAGTCAAATTACAACATAGATTGCATAAATTGGGCTTGTATTTCTTGAGAAGATTAAAAGAAGAACTGAAATGTTAGAAGGGTTGGAGAATTTCAGTTGGGTGTGTTGAGAACAAGGAGACATCGTCATAAAATTTGAGCTGGGCTATATAGAAGAAATTGAAGAGGGCTTTTACATGCAAAGTGCACGAGAAATCTTTAATTCTCTTCCACCACTAGCACCACCCCCCTCCAAAAGCCATAAATGCAAGGAGTTTTCCAGACAGAGATTGATAACTTTCTGTGAGGTAAGAATATCAATGAAAATGGCTCCAAGACAGGTAGGTGGAACTGAGGGGTAGATCAGTCATGATGTGATTGAAAACTGAAGCATACTAAGAGGCTGAAAGCTTACTTCTATTTCTTATGTACGGTATGAAATGGGAATTATTGCACTCAATAACATGTAAAATTGAATTTCATGTTTGCAATACCAGACAGCAGAGTTTATTTGCTGTGAATGGTTATCATTTATTCTTTATCCTTTTCCTTCCCCAAGCAACATGATGTTCCCATAGTGAAAGCATTGAAATCTATGTCCTTTTGCATTATTTGAGTAGGGAGTTGAATTGGCAGATGTGTTGTTGCTCTAGAGGGAGTGCAGCGAAAGTTTACCAGGCTGATTCAGGGGATGGCGGGTCTGACATATGAGGAGAGATTGACTTGGTTGGGATTGTTTTTGCTTGAGTGCAGACGAATGAGGGGGGATCTCATAGAGACTTATAAAATTCTAACAGGACTGGACAGGCTAAATGCAGGAATGATGGTCCCGATGGTGGGTGTATCCAGAACCAGGGGTCACAGGATGAGAATTTGGGTGAGACGATTTAGGATGGAGATGAGGAGACATTTTTTCACCCAAAGAGTGGTGAGCCTGTGGAATTCATTACCACAAGAAGTAGTTGATGCCAAAACATCAAGAGGCAACTAGATATAGCACTTGGGGTGAATGGGATCAAAGGTTACGGGGAGAAAGCAGGATTACGCTGTTGAGTTGGACAATCAGCAATGATCATGAATAATGATGGAGCAGACTTGAAGGGCCGAATGGTTTCCTCCTGCTCCTGCCTTCTATTTTTCTATGTCATTGTTTCAATAAAAAATTGCTCTTTCTTTCCTCCTCCTAATGAGTAATGTATCCAGTTTATTCCATCAAAATGAGAAATTGGAGCTGTATATCTGCAAATTCCCTTTCGAGATTAGTTATCATTGAACTGTTGATGCTGACTGACTTATTAATTACACAAGTATCTAGAAATTATGCTAGGGTTCAACTGAAATGCCATTAAATGAAATGGTGAAGTGCTTATTATTGAAAGACTTCAGTATTTCTGAAATAATTATTCTATGGTTCCAACATTATTTAATTATATTTACTGAATGATAAACAAGATGTTAAGTGCTAACACCATGCCTGTTGTCACGAAATTTAAGAGATTCACTGTAATAATTTAATTACTATTTAACACCACCACTTTAGTTCCTGCATGGTCAGTGGTTCAGGAATTTAAAAGTTGTTGGGGATCGAAGATTTGTATTTGCTCAGAAAGCGCCAGGGACCTGGGTTCGATTCCAGCCTTGGGTGAGTGTCTGTTTGGAGTTTGTATGTTCTCCCCACATCTGCATGGATTTCCGCCAGGTACTCCGTTTTCCTCCCACAGCCCAAAGTTGTGCACATTTAAGAGGATTGGCCATGCTAAGTTGCCTGTAGTGTCCAGGGATGAGTATGCTAGTTGGGTTAGTTATGGTAAATGTGGTTTTATGTGGATAGGGGAGGGTTGGTGCAGACTCAGATGGGCTGAATGACCTCTATCTGTACAGTAGGGATTCTATGATTTCTATGATTGCCATTCACATAAAAAGCAATATTGAAAAGGAAGAACATGAAAGCTCCCTAATTTTCACCCTTTGCTCACCTTCCCCTGATTTTAACCTGAGCCACCCTTCCTTTGAAGCTTATTTCTCTCTCTGCTTCTCCCCTTTTAGGTGTTGCAAATGTTCAGATATTCTCCAACGGTAACAAAATTGTTACCTTTAAACAGTGAAAACTCATTGTCCCTTGTAGGGCTTCCATTTGACCTGCCTATTTAACATTGCTGTTTGCATTTAAAGCCAAGATACTGCTGGGGATTTTTCTCAGTTCTTTTACTGTATCAGGTTCAAATTCATGGGGCATTGGCACCAATATTGTGAATTCGCAGCTGTTCAGATACGATGGGTTCCACTTGAATCATGCTAGAACCAGAGTCCTGGAGATTCACATAAAGTCAAAGATGGAGTAGGGCTCAGCAGAAATTATTAAAGTTTTCAGAACTAGTAATAGGTCAGAGTATGGAAACGGTCAGAATCAACCTAAGGCACATTACAGGACTGAGGGTTGTGTGCTTGAACGCGCAGAGTATACGAAAGAAGGTAAGTGAGCTTGTAGCACAGATTCAAATTGACAGGTATGATGTTGTGGCTATCACAGGCATGGCTGTAAAGGGATCAGGGCTGGGTACTAAATATTCAAGGATATATATCCTTTCTGAAGAATAGGCAGATGGACAGAGGGGGTGGGGTTGCCTTGTTTGTAAGAAATGAAATTAAATCAACAGCAAGAAGTGATACAGAGTAGGAAGGCTTACAAGCTGTGCAGATAGAGCTGAGGAACTGCAAAGGAGAAAAGACCCGATGGATGTTGTGTACAGTTCTCCAAGCAGTAGTGAAGACATGGGGTGGAAAATAAATCAGGGAATAGAAAAGGCACATTAGAAAGTTACTATTACAATAATCATGGAAGAATTCAAGATGCAGGTGTACAGGGAAAATCAGGTTGGTAGTGGATTTCAAGAAAAGGAATTTGTGGAATGTCTACAATATGTTCTTTTTGAGCATCTTATGATAGAGCCCACTGAGGAACAGGTAATTCTGAATGTGGTGATGTGTAATGAGGCAAACTTGATTAGGGAGCTTAAGGTGAAGGAACCCAACCCTAGGGGACAGAGACAATAATATAACAAAATTCACCATGCAGTTTGAGAAGGAGAAGCTGAAATCACATGTAATGGAATTACCGTTTGAGTAAAGATAACCACAAAGACATGAGGGAGGAGCTTGCTCGAGTTGATTGGAAGGGGAGCATAGTTCGGAAAACAGTGGAGCAGCAATGGTAGAAGTTCTGTGCATAATTCAGGAGGCACAACAGAAATTCATCCCAGGAAGAAGAAACATACTAAGGGAAAGACGAGGTAACCATGGCTGATGAGGGAAGTCAGGGACAGCATAAAAACATACAATGTGGTGAATATTAGTGGGAAGCCAGAGGATTTGGAAGCCTTCAAAAAACCAGCAGAGGATAACTAAAAAAGCAATTAGTGTTGGGGAGAAGATGAAATATGAGAGTAAGCTAATTTATAGTGTAGAAGAAGCTTGCAAGAGTTTGTTTTTTAATACCTAAAGGTAAGAAAAAGGCAAGAGTAGATATTGGACCACTGGACAATGAGGCTGGAGAAATAGTAATAGGGAACAACGAAATGGTGGAGGAACTAAATAGGTACTTTGCATCAGTTGTCACAGTGGAAGACACTAGCAGCATACCATTCAAGAGAGTCAGGAGGCAGAAGTGAGTGTAGTGGTCGTCACTAAGGAGAAGGTGCTGGGGAAGCTGAAAGGTCTGAAGGTAGATAAATACCCTGGACCTAATGGACTATACCCTAGAGTTCTGAAGAAGAGAGCTGAGAAGATTATGGAGGCATTGGTGGTGATCTTTCAGGAATCACTGGAGTCAGGAGAGTCCCAGAGAACTGGAAAATGGCTAATGTAACAACCTTGTTTGAGAGGGGAGGGAGGCAAAAGGTCAGGGAACTATAGGCTGGTTAGCCTGACCGGTCATTGGTAAGATTTTAGAGTCCATTATTAAGGATGAGATTGCAGAATACTTGGAAGTGCATGGTAAAATAGGGCTGAATCAGCACAACTTGATCAAGGGGTGGTCATGCCTGACAAATCTGTTCGAATTCTTTGAGGGGGTAATGGCAAGTTAGACAAAGGAGAGCAAGTGGATGTGATCTTTTTGGGTTTCCAGAAGGCCTTTAACAAGGTGCTGTGCAGGAGGCTGCTAAACAAGATAAGAGCCTGTGTGTTAGGGGCAGGGTACCAGCATGGATAGAAGATTGGCTAACTGGCAGAAGGCAGAGTGTGGGGATAACGTGGTCTTTTTCAGGATGGTGGTCACTGAGTAGTGGAGTTCCTCAGGGGTCTATGTTGGGACCACTACTATTGATGTTATACATTAACAATCTGGGTGAAGGAACTGAGGGCATTATTCTTAAATTTGCAGATGACACAAAGGTAAGTGGAGGGGCAGGTAGTGTTGAGGAAGCGGGAGGTTGCAGAAGAACTTGGACATGCTAGGAATGTGGGCAAAGAAGTAGCAGATGGAATATAATGTGGAAAAATGTGAGGTTCTGCACTTCTGCAAGGGTGGCATGGTGGCTCAGTGGTTAGTACTGCTGCCTCACAGCTCCAGGGACCTGGGTTCAATTCCACTTTCGGGCTACTATCTGTGTGGAATTTGCACATTCTCCCTGGGTCTGTGTGGGTTTCCGCCGGATGCTCCGGTTTCCTCCCACAGCCCAAAGATGTGCAGTTTAGGTGGATTGGCCATGCTAAATTGCCTGTAGTGTCCAGGGGTGAGTAAATTAGGTGGATGATACATGGGAAATACAGGGTTACAAGTAAAGGGTAGGGGGATGGGTCTCGCTGCAATGCTCTTTGGAGGGCTGGTGTGGACTTGTTGGGCCGAATGGCTGGTTTCGACACTGTATGGATTCTATGATAGGAATAGAGGCATAGATTATTTTCTAAATGGGAAAAGGCTTTGGAAATCTGAAGCAAAAAGAGACTTGGGAGTCCATGTTCAAGTTTCTCATAAGGTTAACATGTAGTTTCAGCTGGCAGTTACCAAGACAAATGCAATGTTAACATTTGTTTCAAGAGGGCTAGAATTGAAACACCGGAGATGTATTGCTGAGGCTGTATACCGCTCTGGTCAGGTTGTTTTTGGAATATTGTGAGTAGATTTGGGCCCCGTATTTAAGGAAGGATGTGTTAGACCTTGGAGGGCTTCAGTGAAGGTTTACCAGAATGATCCAAGGTATGAAGGGCTTGTCATGAATAGTGGTTGAGGATTCTGAGTTTAGAATGGATGAGGGGCTACCTGATTGAAACTCACAGAATGTTGAGAGGCCTCTATAGGATGGATGTGAAGAAAATGTTTCCATGAGTAGGAGAGACTAGGACCTGAGGGCACAGCCTCAGAGTGAAATGATGACCTTTCAGAACTGAGATGAGGAGGATGTCTTCGGCTAGAAGGTGGTTAATCCGTGGAACTCATTGCTGGAGAGGGCTGTGGAGGACAGGTCATTGAGTGTATTTTTATCAGAGATAGATAGGCTTTTGAGTATCAAGTATCAAGGGTATCAAGTGTTATGGGGTTGAGAAACATATCAACCATGATCATATGACAGAACAGACCCGATGGGTCAAATGGCCTAATTCTGCTCCTGTGTCTTATGGTCTTATCAACTATGAGTGAATGTCAGCTCCCAAAGTCTGGTCCTATAATATAGACATGTAGGAAAATTGCATACACTATTTCAAAATGCACCTTCTGTGCTCTGCACCTAACTGTTGTCTGGTGGTGAAGGTCAATTCCAGCATATAATTATGCAATTGAACGATTTGGATATAATGCGGTGTTATTTTTTGTGTGCCTCATACTACACCATGAAAACAATTTGATTGTTTAGATCTGTTTTAATTTCGATTTACTTAACTACGTATTTTTGTTTGGACATCAGACTACCATTTAATTGTTCTCAGTAAAATAATGAAACAGCAGATTCTAATTTTATCTTTTGTTTTTAGGGAGGTGATGGCTCAGACAATTACCTTGTTCGCGCACGATTGGCTATGTTGGAGAAAAACTACAAATTAGCAGAAAGTTACTATCTGGAACAAGTATGTTTGCAAAAGTATTAACTAATTTCAAACCATTATCAGGATACTATTGTCCACTGGACTTTATATGTCCATTGAAATTTGCACACTTCAAAATTTTATTACTGTTTTGTACAATATTATGATAGATAATTTTCATGGAGAAAACAAAATTTCTTCTATCTTAATGAAACTATTTGAGAGTAATTGTTACTGTGCATGGATTTATAGGCGTATAGTTGGTCTAAGCAATAGATGTTTAAATGTGAAAGATATGTCTTTGAATTATGTCACTTGTTTAACAATTTTACTGTTTAATTTTTAACATCTGCTGTATTTGCAATATTGCAATCAACTGTGGCACTGTAAATGATACAAAAAGATGATGTAATCTTTCAGAGGGATTCAACTGTTGGACTTTTAAAGAAACTACTTTTTACTGCAGCTGTTTTGTTTTTGGCAGGCCTTTAAAGTCAGATAGTTCCACTCAACAGCCTTTTACCCATTGTACTGTGAACGCTTTCTTCAGATAATTACACGCTTTCGTCTTGAAAGCCTTGATTCAATCTGCCACTGTAACGCTCTCTGTTAGTGCATTCCACACTGTAACCATTCATTTTTTTCTTCATTTTACCTCTAGTTCTTCCATCAATTTGATCCTTAATTCAGTACTGTCTACTTCTCAACATTTGGATGTACTGGAACATTTTCTCACTATCTATCCTGCTTAGACCCCACATTATTTTGAACACCTCTATAAAATTTTCTCTCAGCCGTCTTTTCTCTCAGGAGAACAACCCCAACTTCTTTAATCTACCCTCTTGTCTGAAGTATTTCATCTCTAGTACCATTCCCATGAATCTTTTCTGCATCTTCTCAATATGTATTTACTGTTCTTTAGAATATTATTTAAACAAATATCAATTTTTCTCTAGAATGCTGTTGATAAAGCCATGGATATGTATCAGGAACTACACATGTGGGATGAATGTATAATGGTTGCCGAAGCCAAGGTAACTTGTTCTGCATATTGAGAGAAAGTAAGAACTGCCGATGCTGGAGTCAGAGATATCACAGTGTGGAGCTGGGGGAACACAGCAGGCCAGGCAGCATCAGAGGAGCAGGAAAGCTGACGTTTCGGGTCAGGACCCTTCTTCAGAAAATCACCTTGCAGGAAGGTGGGTGAGATGAGGTGTAGTCTAGGTAGCTGTGGAGTCGGTGGGTTTGAAAGAGATATCAGTTTCGAGATGGTCACCAGAGATGGAGACAGAGAGGTCCAGGAGGGAGGGAGGGAGAGAGAGGTATCAGAGATGGTCCAGGTGAGCTTGAGGTTGGGGTGAAAAGTGTTAGTAAAGTTGATGAACTGTTCAAACTCCTCGTGGGAGCACGAGGCGTTGCCGATACAGTCATCGATGTAGTGGAGGAAGAGGTGGGGGATAGTGCCAGTGTAGCTGCAGAAGAGGGACTGTTCCACGTATTCTACGACAAGGCAGGCACAGCTTGGGCCCATGTGGGTTCCAATGGCCACCCCCTTAGTCTGTAGGAAGTGGGAGGAGTTGGGGATGGCCTAAAAGCTCTCCGCTTCTTCCTCTCCCGTAGGCCCAACCAGTGCCCCTCCACCGACACCTTCATCTGCTTAACTGAACTCATCCTTACCCTTAACAACTTCTCTGTCAACTCCTCTCACCCACTTTCCTGCAGGAATGCGATCCTCTACTCCCAATTCCTCCGCCTCCGCTGCATCTGCTCCCAAGATGAGGCGTTCCACTCCCGAACATCTCCAATGTCCTCGTATTTCAAGGACCACAACTTCGCCCCTTCAGTGGTCGATAACGCTCTCGACCGCATCTCTTGCGTTTCTCGCACCTCTGCCCTCACACCCTCTCCCCGCAACAGAAACAAAGACAGAATCCCCCTTGTCCTCACGTATCACCCAACTAACCTCCGGATTCAACGCATCATTGTCCGCCATTTCTGCCACCTGCAATCTGACCCCACAGCGAAGGACATATTTCCCTCCCCAACCTTATCTGCCTTCCGTAGCGACTGTTCTCTCCGCAACTCCCTCATCCACTCCAGACTCCCCACTAGCCCCACCACCCCCGGCACCTTTCCCTGCAACTGCAGGAAGTGCTACACCTACCCCTACACCCACCCCCTCATATCCATCCCAGGACCCTAAAAAACCTTCCACATCAGACAGATGTTCACCTGCACATCTGCTAATGCTGTTCCCGACGTGGCCTCCTCTACATTGGTGAGACCAAGTGGAGACTCGGAGACCGCTTTGTAGAGCACCTGCGCTCGTTTCGCGACAAACGACAGCACCTTCCAGTCACGAACTACTTCAACTCCCCCTCCCACTCCCCGGATGACGTCCATCCTGGGCCTCCTCCAGTGTCACTACGGCGCCACCCGGAAACTGGAGGAGCAACACCTCATATTCCGCCTTGGGAGCCTACAACCCAATGGTCTCAATGTGGACTTTACTAGCTTGAAAATATCCCCAGCCCCCGGCCTCATCCCATGACCAACCCTCTCCTTCATCCCCACCTCACTGACCAATGCCCACCACTGCCTACCTGCACTCACCTATCGTCATTCCACCTACCTTCCCTAGCCCCTCTCATCCCCGCCTCCTTGACCTGCCCGTCTCCTCTCCTAACTATCTGCTCCTCCTACCTCACTGACCAATCCCTACCACTGCCTATCTGCACTCACCTATCTCCATCCCACCTACCTTCCCCAGCCCCACCCCTCCTCTCTCTATTTATTTCAGAGCTCCCTTCCCCATCCCCCATTTCTGAAGAAGGGTCCCGACCCGAAATGTCAGCTTTCCTGCTCCTCTGATGCTGCCTGGCCTGCTGTGTTCCTCCAGCTCCACACTGTGTTATCTCTGACTCCAGCATTGGCAGTTCTTACTTCTCTGAAATACAGTATGTATGTTTTATAGGAAAATTACAAAAATAGAATGAATTGAAGAACCTGAGATGTCAGTGTGACAAACTACAACTTTTTGTGAAGTCTATAAATTTTAACACAAGAAAAACCATCATTTTATGCTGACATTGAATAATATTAAGGCTGAGTCAGAAATTGAGCTGCTCATTTGAAGTACCAGAGAGAATAAAATGTACAAACCATATCATTAACTGGCACCTATGGGACCAAGAATGTACCAATTGATCATATATTCTGGTTAATCAAGAAGTCCATAATTCAATGTAAAAACACATACTAGGTTAAAGAAATGCAATGCAGGGGTTATATACATTACTGTTAAAACTTATTCACAGACGAAGCATTTAAGTAATAACTTAAAGAAACTTTACCAGCAGAGAGCCCTCTCACTTGCATCCTCAACTGACTACTTGGACATCACGTAGATCACATTAATGCAGCAAATGTCTGATGTTTCAGGTGTATACTTGTTGTTGGTTTATTGATAGTACTGGGTCCATTAGGTGCCAGTTAAAATAAAGTTTGCTGTACCAATAAGTTGTAAAACTCTTGTTTTAAATTGTGAAAGAGTTTCATATTACAAACCATTAGAAATTAGCAAAGTGCAGTTTTCCTTCCAAAGAGCTCTAATTAAAAAGAAATTCTTTAAACAATAGAATTAAGGTTTGGATTATCCCATTCCCTCAACAGGTACCTGTGAGGAATTGAAAGACACTTAATGGAAAACTGCAGTAATTCAGTTATGACTGTGTGATGATGTACATTCCATGTTTATCCTTTATAATCAGTTTCTTACATGACTATAACAATAACTGTGAATAACACCTGAAAATAAATAGAGGTTGAAAAATATCAAAATAAAATTTTATTTTCTATGGAATGCTATGTAATATCTAATTTATAACTGTTTTGACTTTTTCTTTAGGGTCACCCTGAATTGGACAATCTTAGACGGAGTTATTATAAATGGCTGATGGAAACAAATCAAGATGAAAAGGCAGGCGAAGTAAAAGAGAATGATGGAGATTACCCTGGTGCCATTAATCTCTATTTGAAAGCTGGCCTACCTGCAAAAGCTGCTCGATTAGTATTGAGTCAGAATGAACTTATGACAAACAGTGATATCATCAATAGAATTGCTGCAGCCCTAATTAAGGGGGACTTTTATGAAAGGGTGGGTATTAAAAATATCTGTAGGTTTTGTGTTGTCTTTTTATATATTAACTGTTAATTCTCTCTTTGGGGGGATCGATGGCGTAGTCTTATTGTTGCTGGACTCGTAATTTAGACACTCGTAATTCCTTGAGGACAAGGGTTGAATCTTACCACAACAGGTGATAACATTAGAATTTTAAAAAATGACCTAATGATGAGCATGAAATCCTTGTTGATTGTTGTAAAAATCTGTCTGGTTCACTAATGCCCTGTAGGCAAGTTCTGCAAGAAAATCTGCTGTCTTTACCTGGTTTGACCTACACATGACTCCAGACTGATAGCATTGTGGTTACCTCTTAATTGAAATGGCCTAGTAAGCCATTCAGTTGCATCAAATTGATAGAAGAAAAGTCTTAAAGGGATTAAGCAGACTAGGCATCAGAAACCAATCTATGCACAAGAAACATCAACAGCAAATTCAGCCCTGTCAACCTGCAAAGTTCTTACTAACATCTGGGGATTATGCTAAAATTGGGAGAATTATCTCAGAGCGTTAAACAATGGTCATGTTGCCCTGAGAGTCCTCAATGTTGACTTTTTACCCCATGAAGTCTCATGCCGATTAGTATATCCCACCAAGAGTGACTCAACATCGCCAGTGACCAAGCTCTTTGAGTCCTAAAGGACATAGCTGCTAGACTCAGTCCGCAGCGAGTGCTGAGAGAACTAATGAGGGAGAGACATACTTGACCTTGTCCTCACCAATCTGCCTGTCGCATCTGCCAATTGGTAGGAGTGACCATTACAGGGTACCTGCAAAGTCGGTTCTTCACATTGCAGTGCCCTCCACTCTGTTATGTGATACTACCACCATACTAAATGAGGTAGATTTTGAATGAATTTAGCAACTCAAGACTGGGCATCCATGAGTTGCTGTGGACTATCAGCAGCTGGAGAATTGTACTCGAATACAATGGCCTGACATATCTCTCGTAAAACATAGCCATTGAGTCAGGGGATCAATCTTGGTTGAATTAAATATGCAGGAGGGCACATCGGGAGCTACATCAGGCTACCTAAAAACGAGGTATCAAACTGGTGAGGCTACAATGCAGGATTACCTGCATGTCAAACAGCATAATTAGCTAATGATGGGAGTTATAGTCATAGAGATGCACAGCACGGAAACAGACCCTTCGGTCCTACTCCCCCGTGCCAACCAGATAACCTAAATAAATCTAGTCCCATTTGCCAGCATTTGGCCAGTATCCCTCCAAACCCATCCTATTCATGTACCCATCCAAATGCCTTTTAAATGTTGTAATTGTAGCAGCCTCTACCACTTCCTCTGGCAGCTCATTCCATACACACACCACCCTCTGCATGAAAAAGTTGCCCTTTAGGTTCCTTTTAACTCTTTTCCCCTCTCACCTTAAATCATGGTTTATGAACCTCTATAAGGTCACCCCTCAGCCTCCAACGCTGCAGGGAAAATAGCCCGAGCCTTTTCAGCCTCTCCCTACAGCTCAAACCTCTGACCCTGGCAACATCCTTGTAAATCTTTTCTGAACCTGATGAACAGCGCTAAGTGATTTCACAACTACAGATCAGATCTAAGCTCTGCAGTCCTGCTGCATCAGCAAAGTTCCACAAATATCTCCATTCTCAATGGGGGGGGAGCCTAGTATTTTAGAAAAGGTTGATAAGATAAGGCTGAAGCATTTGCATCCATCTTCAGCCAAATGTGCTGAGTAGATGATCCACCTTGGCTTCTTCCAGAGGTCACCATATTGACGAATGCCTGTCTTTAGCCACTTCGATTCTCTTTATGGTATCAAGAAATGGCTGAAGGCACTAGAAAGGCAAAGGCCCTGACAATAGTCTGGCATAACAAGGTGTAGAGCTGGATGAACACAGCAGGCCAAGCAGCATCAGAGGAGCAGGAAAGCTGACGTTTCGGGCCTAGACCCTTCTTCAGAAATGGGGGAGGGTAAGGGGGTTCTGAAATAAATAGAGAGAGAGGGGGAGGCAGATAGAAGATGGATAGAGGAGAAGATAGGTGGAGAGGAGATAGACAGGTCAAAGAGGCGGGGATGGAGCCAGTAAAAGTGAGTGTGGGTGGAGAGTTAGGGAGGGGATAGGTCTGTCCATGGAGGACAGACAGGTCAAGGGGGCAGGATGAGGCTAGTAGGTAGGAAATGGGGGTGGGGCTTGAGGTGGGAGGACGGGATAGGTGGGAGGAAGGACAGATTAGGGAGGCAGGGACAAGCTGGGCTGGTTTTGGGATGCAATAGGGGGAGGGGAGATTTTGAAGCTTGTGAAGTCCACATTGATACCATTGGGCTGCAGGGTTCCCAAGCGGAATATGAGGTACTGTTCCTGCAACCTTCGGGTGGCATCGTTGTGGCACTGCAGGAGGCCCAGGATGGACATGTCGTCTGAGGAATTGGAGGGGGAGTTGAAGTGGTTCGCGACTGGGAGGTGCACTTGTTTAATGCGAACCGAGCGTAGGTGTTCCGCAAAGCGGTCCCCAAGCCTCCGCTTGGTTTCCCCGATGTAGAGGAGGCCACAATGGGAACAGCGGATACAGTATACCACATTAGCAGATGTGCAGATGAACATCTGCTTGATGTGGAAAGTCTTCTTGGGGCCTGGGATGGGGGTGAGGGGGGAGATGTAGGGGCAGGTGTAGCACTTCCTGAGGTTGCAGGGAAAAGTGCCGGGTGTGATGGGGCTGGAGGGGATTGTGGAGCAGAAGACCAACAATAGTCTGGCAATTGGACTGAAGAATTATGGTCCAGCATTTGTCGCTCCCCTCACCCCCCTCGCCAAGCTATTCTTATTTTGACGATATTAGACGCAAACTTTAAAAAGTTTGGGGGAGGCTGTTTGCAGATGAAGAGCCTGTTGGGAAGTAGGAGGCTCTTAAGAATGAGACAGTGAGAGTTCAGAGACACTATTTTTCTGTTAGTGTGAAGGGTGAAGCTGGTAGGTGTAGGGAATGCTTAATGGCTAAAGAAATTGAGGCTTTGGTCAAGAAAAGGAATGTGGCAAATATCAGCTGGGATTGTCTGTAGAAGAGTATAAGGGCAGTAGGAGTATACTTAAGAGGGTAATTGGCGGAGTTAAGGAGAATCCAAACAGATTCTGTAATACATTAAGGGCAAAAGAGTAACTACAGAGAGAATAAGGCCCCTTAAAGATCAACGTGGCCGTCTGTGTTTGAGATACTAAACGAATATTTTGTGTCAGTATTCACTGTGAAGGACATGGAAGCTAGGGACCAACTGAACCTCTTGAAGAGTATAAAGAGTGTAGGGGCATTCGTAAGAAAGAAATCAGGAAGGCAAAGAAAGCATATGAAATAGCCTTGGCAGATAAGATTAACAATAATCCAAAAAGTTTCTACAAATACTTTAAGAGTAAAAGAGCAACTAGAGACAGAGTAGGACCCCTTAAAGATCAACAAGGTTGTCTTTGTGTTTAACATCAGGAGGTGGAAGAGATTCTAAATGAATATTTTGTGTCAAATTTTACTGTTGAGAAAGAAATGGAAGCTGGAGAACTTGGGGAAATAATAGTGATGTTTTGAAAAGAGTTCATATTACAGAAGAGGAGATGCTGGAGGTCTTAAAATGCATAATGGTAAGTAAAATCCTGAGACCTGATCAGGTGTTTCCCAGAACTTTGTGGGAAACTAGGGAAGAGATGGTTGAACCCCTTTTTGAGATATTTTTGTCATCGATAGTCACAGGTGAGGTGCCGGAAGATTGGAGGTCAGTGAATGTGGTGCCATTATTTAAGAAAGACTATAAGGAAATGCCAGGGTACTCTAGACTGGTAAACCTTACATCAGTGGTGGGTAAGTGGATGGAGGGGATTCTGAGGTTCAGCATTTACATGCATTTGGAAAGGCAAGGCCTGTTTAGGGATAGTCAACGTGGCTTTGTGTATGGGACATTGTGTCTCACTAAGTTGATTGAGTGTCTTGAAGAGGGGACAAGATTGTCTGCCACTCTGCCTTCATCATTGTCTATATGGATTTCAGCAAAGTGTTTAACAAGGTTTCGCATGGTATATTGGTTAGCAAGCTAGGATTACATGGGATGTAGGGGAAGCTGGTCAGTTGGATACAAAATTGACTTGAATGTAGGAGACAGAGTGTGGTAGTGGAGGATTGTTTTTTGGACTGGAGGCCTGTGACTAATGGTGTGCCTCAAGGATCGGTTCTTGGTCCACTATATTTGTCATTTATGTAAATGATTTGCTTGTGAATATAGGAGGTATTGTTGGTAAATTTTCAGATGACAGCAAAATTGTTGGTGTAGTGGACAGCGAAGGAGATTATCTCAAGAGTACAATGGGACCTTGATCAGATGGGCCAATGGGCCGAGGAGTGACAGATGGAGTTTAATTTAGCTAAATGTGAGGTGTTGCATTTTGGTAAGGCAAATGAGGGCAGGACTTATTACAGTTAATGGCAGGACCCTAGAGCGCGTTGCCAAACAAAGAAACCTAGGGTACGGGTGCACAGTTCCTTCAAAGTGGAGTCACAGATGGACAGGATGGAGAAGAAGAGGTTTGGCACGCTTACCTTTATTGGTCATAACTTTGAGTGTAGGACTTGGGATGTCGCGTTGTGACTGTACAGGACATTGGTGAGGCCGCTTTTAGAATACTGTGTAGAATTCTGGTCACCCTTCTGTAGGAAGAATGTTTTTATACTTGAGAGGGTGCAGTAAAGATTTACAAGGGTGTTGCCAGGATTGGAGAATTTGAGTTATAAGGAGAGGCTGAATAGGTTGGGGCTTTTCTCCCAGGACGTTTGTAAAATCATGAGAGACATGGATAGGGTGAGTAGCCAAGGCCTTTTTCCTAGGGTGGGGTAGTCCAAAACTAGAGGGCATAGGTTTAATGTGAGAGGGGAAAGATTTATAAAGGACCTGAGGGGTAACGTTTTCATGCAGAGAGTTGTGCGTGTATGGAACGAGCTGCCAGAGGAAATGGAGGAACCTGGTACAATTACAATATTTAAAAGGCATCTGGATGGGGATATGAATAGGCGTGGTTTAAAGGGAAATGGGCCAAATGGTGGTAAATGCCTACTAGGTCGTGTTAGGACATCTGGTTAGCGCAGATGAGTTAGACAGATGGGTCTGTTTCCGTGCTGTATGACTCTGTGACTTAAATACAGCTACAACTCTGGCATCAACCCAGTAATGGGGCCAATTGTCCAGATATGTTTTGTACAGAAAAAGCAAGACAAGTCCAATTCGTGCTGTTACCATCCCATCACTCTTGATGGCTTGAATAGTCAACATTGCTATTGAGTAATGTTTTCCCAGAAATAACTTCATCACTGATGCTCAGTTGGATTCCACCAGGGCTACTCATCTTTTGGCCTCGTCACAATGTAAGTTCAGACACGGACAAAGAGATGAACTCTAAAGGTGAGGTGACATCAAGACAGCATTTCACCAAGTATAGTATCAAGGATCCCAACAAAACTAGAATTAATGTGAATCATGGAAAACCCTCTGCTAGTTAGAGTCATACCTAGCGCAAAGGAAGATGGTGCTTGGAACTCAGTTATCTCAGCTCTAGGACATCTCTGCAGGAGGTCCTCAGGGTGATGTCCTAAGCCCAACCATCTTCGTATGGTTCATCAATGACCTCACCTCCATCATAAGGTCATCCCTGGGGATGTTTGCTTGTGATTGCACAGTGTTTAATGCCATTCAAGACTCCTCAAATACTGAAGTGACCCATGCCCAAATGCAAAACAATTGGACAATATCCAGGTTTGAACTGACAAATCAGCATGCAACATTCAATGACATTGCTGCCATTGAATTCCCAAAGTATCAACATTCTGGGCTTTACCATTCACCAGAAACTGAACTGGACGAACCATATAAATACTGTGGCTACAAAAGCAGGTCAGAAACTAGGAATTCTGCAATGAGTAACTCACCTGACTCTCCCAATACCCGTCTGTCAACAACAAGGCAGAACTCAGGAGTGTGATGCAATAGTTCCCACTTGCCTGGATGAGTGCAACTTCAACAGTGCTCTGGAAACTTGACACCTGCTTGATTACCACTACACCCGCAAATATTCATTCCCTCCATCATTTATGCACAGTAGCAGTGGTGTGTACCATCTGCAAGTTGCACTGCAGAATTCACCAAAGTTCCATAGACAGGGCCTTCTAAACCTCCAGCCATTTCCATTTTGAAGGACAAGGCCAGCAGATATACAGGAACACCAGCACCTGCAGGCCATATACTGTCCTGACTTTGGAACATATCACTGCTTCTTCAATGCAACAGGGTCAAAATCCTGGAACTCCCTCCCTAACAGTATTGTTCGTTCATCTACACCAAATGGACTACAGCAGTTCAAGAACAAAGTTCACCACCACACTCTTGAGGGCAATTAATTTTGGCTTAACCTGTGAAGCTCACATCTCTTAGGAATTAATAAATTAAAATGACGGTCTTTGTGAGTGTAGTTGTGTAATTCATGGAATTTCAAGCTGGAAAACAAAACATTCATTTGTAGTTTATTGTTAGATATTGTATCAAATGATGTTCCAGATGTGATTTTGAAACTTCATAAAAATGTCAGATGCTTTTAGCAGGAACACTAACTTTTTATGGTAGCCTGGGATTTGGGACCATTGGAAGAGTAGTCCAGAAATATTGTGGAAGGTTGTCAGCCTGGGGTCCACAGAGTTTGTTTGAGTAAAAGTGGATTTTTTTCTGGAAATAGCAAAGTGGCATATTCTGAGAACACCTAGACAGCTTGTGGGATAGGTGATCACTGGAAGTAGGATCTTGGTATCTAGTAGAATTGAGGTGGAGGTCTCAGACTGTGAGAAGAAAGGAGTAGTCCAGAAAATGCAGAGTTATGTAATGAATCTCAGGATCTTGCATAGTTGAGAATTGGTCTGAGGAAAGGGGTTATGAGCTCATGAGTTTTTGCTACACAGGGCATGTGGTGTGCAGTCTGATAGTTTTGGAAGTTTGGCAATGGACGGCAGATGAAAATGGAATCCAAGACTGTTGTTGCTTCTTATTGGGCCATGCAGTCCTGTTTTCTTACCTGGTACCTACCAATTGATGACTATTAAAGTGTCAGATTGAGTTAGTATTTATTCATAAAATGTGTTCTTTGGATGCTAAAAACATCATTTCCTTCTATCTATTTTCAGATAAAATAATGATGAACCAGGCCTTTTTTCGTTGCTTACAATATTATCAATTGTCAAGTGGAGGCCAGATGCTTTTTCCTAGGAACAGAAAAACTTATACTGATTATAGGCCTCTTTTAATAGGACACTTTTACTTGCACCAAAGTTTCTTACCATCTTTGTTGTGTAATAAATTAGGAAAGGGACTGACAGTATCACAGCAGGGAAGGCCACTCCAGGAGGCTTGTAACCATATGAATTATATGTTTACTGAAAATCACAAATGAAGGAGTAAGGCACCTTAAAACAAAGAAGGACCAAATTATGACCAGAACAAAATTAAGTGGACAATACAGGATGAAAATATAGATATAAAATGAAAGCAGCTAGTTCTGCTTAAGCTTGTATTATGATGAGTACTGCATTGATGAACCAGATCTAACCATGATGTTCACTTTTGTTTATTATGCAACTAGTAACTAACTACATGTATTTTACAATGTCTGTTGCACAATAGAGGATCAATAAATCTGTGATTTGTTTTTCTCCTAGGCTGGAGACCTTTATGAAAACATTGGGAATTACCAAAGAGCACTGGATTGCTACCGTAAGGGCAAGGCCTTTCGGAAAGGTATATGATCTTCTCAATATTTGGGTTACAGTTATAATTGGTACTCTAACCTAGATAGACAAATTAGATGGTGATAGTAACAGAAAAAGGACTTATCTGATAATATTCTGTATAAAATTGCAGAGAATTTACAGACAATAATATTCAGCCCAAATGATCTGTGCAAGTGTTTGTTATGTACCCTCTTCCCGTTCCCAGCCCAGCCTGTCTCCATCTATCTCCTCATTCATCATATAAACATTTTTTTTAAATTTTATTCTAAATATTTGCCATTGTTATGGTAAGAATTACCTTTCATTGAAAGCTTGATGATTCACTTTATGTTTTTTTTGGTGAAATGATCCATTTGCACTGTTTCTTTGCCTGAAGCTTTATTAAAGTTTATTTATCTGATTTCAGCGGTGGAATTGTCTAGAACTGTTTCTCCAGCTGAGGTTGTGAAATTAGAGGAGGCCTGGGGAGACTATCTGGTACAACAAAAACAGTTGGATGCTGCAATTAATCATTACATTGAGGCCGGGTACGTTAAATTGCCTAAATCTAAAATAATACTTTTTCTAGGTAAACAGGATTCAATATTTACTGAAATGGCATTCCCATGTGCAATGTGGAATTCTGATCAGGAAATCTAGAAGTCCAGGTTCTTCTGAGTGCTGGGAGATTTTGGCTCCTGGTGCGCATTTTCTGCCCTTGACAGGTTTTCTACCCAGTCACCAGTTCTGATTGAGAGGCCAGTCTTCGTGTTGGCTTTAGGAAGTACTTCAGAAGAAACCATAACCCTCGCACGTGGTTGGGTTGGATAGATTTTCTGCTTCTTGGAATGGCAATTGTGTGAGGAGTGGATACAGCATTGTTTTGGAGGGGGCTGGTGGTGGGAGAGGGGTGTAATGTTAAAAAGAGATGACAGTCAGGGATGGGGAGGTGGTAGTGGTTGGTAATAGCAGGCAGTTGGTCTACCTGTAGCAGGGTGGAATCTGTGATGCTGGGCAGCTCTGCAGGAATGGAAACAAGTTAACTTGGAATGTGGGGACATGCTCTTTTTCCTTCTAATCCTTGGTTAATTCTAGAAAGGCAAGCATCTTTACAGTGCAGCTGTCCTTATTTTAGCTTATAGGTTTCCCGAGCTCTCATTAAGCTACACAAATGAGTACCCTGCCACCTTGCTGGTATGCCTGATCTTGTCCTGCCTCCATTGAAACAAGGTCTGAGCAAGTTTGAGTTGGAGGACAGATTTGATTTTGAGACATTTAGAATGTTATGTTCCTAACCAATTTTAATGGGTTTAAATTACTCCCTCTGTAAAACTCAATTGCCTATATGTTTCAAAGGGTGAAAGTTGTTGTTTGCAATAACATAAGTAATTGTTCACAACAGTTAAATTCCATGCTGACTTAACATATAAGTTATATTTAAAGAAACTTTTAAATTTGGTTTTCAGCTGCTCTATAAAGGCGATTGATGCAAGTGTTGGAGCTCGACAGTGGAAAAAAGCAGTCCATATTCTTGAACTTCAAGATGATGCAACATCTTACAAGTACTATCACAAGATAGCTCAACACTATGCTTCAGTTCAAGAATATGAGGTTAGAAAGTTAACTTTGAAACGTCTGCTTCTCTCTCTGTCTCGCTCTCTCTCTCTCTTTCTATAGATGCTGCCAGATATGCTGTTTGTGTTTCTAAAGTTTAATTCCACAGTTTAATTTTAACCAAGGCTTAAAGGATCCCTCATAGATACACGCCTTTTTCATGCAGGCTTATTGACCTATGCAGCATGAATGAGGCCACCAAATGTTTTGCAATCTGGTTAGGGACCAATAACTTTGTTGTTTAAAACAGACAAAAGTTTGAAATTTCAGGTACTTAGCTAAGAGAAAAAAAACCACAAAGTTTCATGGTTTTCAACAAATAAACAAAACTTGAATATACAAAGTTGGAGTACACAAAGTTGTAAAATAATCTATAATATATGCAACACTTATAGTATAACAGTCGGAACTAACATGATGTAACGATGGGTTAACAGACAAACTGTGGTCAAAAGCCCGTGGAGCATGTTAAATTGCCGATATACTCGAGATAGATCCTGCAGATTTGTCAGTAATTCCCCAGATATTAGTGACACTGTAGGTCACAAAATTAAAACTTAATCTCCTTCACAAGGGATTTCAATTATTCCAAACATCTAACTTCAAAACTCCCTTAAAAGTCTGTCATGGACTGCCTCCATGACTGTTCACGACCTGGTGCGTCAATCTCCTTTCCTAGGATTGTGCTCGCCTGGATTCTTGAGGCTGCACTCCAGAACTCACTCATGGGCACAATTCCAGTCCTTTTGCAAACAACTAGTTGCGCTTTTCATTGAGAACTGTCGACATGACATTAGTCGCCTCAATTTCACTGCCCCCTCAACAAATCCAACCTATCACCCTCCGAACTGACTGCACTGCGTGCACTCAGATCTAACCCTGACTTTGTCATCAAGCCTGCCGATAAGGGTGGTGCTGTTGTAGTCTGGCGTACTGACCTCTACCTTGCAGACGCTGAGCGCCAGCTCTTGGATACCTCCTCCTACCTTTTCTTGGACCATGACCCCACCATGGCACATCAGGCCATTGTATGCACTACGGTTACGGATCTCATTTCATCCAGTGATCTCCCCACCTCTGCTTCCAAGCTAATAGTCCCCCAACCCCGCACAGCTCGTTTCTACCTCCTGCCAAAAATCCACAAACAGGACTGTCTGGGCAGACCCATTGTTTTCAGCCTGCTCGTGCCCCACAGAACTCATCTCTTCCTACCTTGACTCAGTCTTCTCCCCCCTGGTCCAATCACTACCCACATACATCCATGATTCATCTGACGCCATATGCTGGTTTCAAAACTTCCAGTTTACCGGTTCTAGTCACCTCCTCTTTACCATGGATGTGCAATCCCTTTACGCGTCCATTCCCCACTAGGAGGGTCTTAGCGCTCTCTGCTTCTTCCTGGAGCAAAGACCTGAACCATCCCCATCCACCACCACCCTCCTCTGCTTGGGCAAGCTTGTCCTCACCCTCAACAACTTCTCTTTTAACTCCTCTCATTTTCTTCAGGTAAGAGGAGTTGCCATGGATACCCGCATGGGCCCTAGTTATGCCTGTCTTCATGGGGTACGTGGAACATTCCTTGTTCCAGTCCTATTCCGGCCCCCACCCACAACTCTTTCTCCGATACATCGATGATATCATCGGTGCTGCTTCCCTCTCTCGTCTGGAATTGGAAAACTTCATCAATTTCGCCTCCAATTTCCACCCTGCCCTCACTTTCATCTGATCTATCTCTAACTCCTCCCAGCCCTTCCTCGACATTTCTGTTTCCATTTCTGGGGATAGACTGGCCACTAATATCCATTACAAACCCACTGACTCCCACAGCTACCTGAACTATACATCCTCACACCCCACTTCCTGTAAAGACTCCATCCCATTCTCTCAGTTCCTCCGTCTCCGTCGCATATGTTCAGATGAGGTCAACTTCGACAAGGGAGCCTCTGAAATGTCCACCTTCTTCCTCAACCGAGGATTCCCCAGCTCCGCTGTCGACAGGGTCCTCAACCAGGTCCAACCCATCTCCCGCACTTCCGCCCTCACCCCTTCTCTTCCCTCCCACAAAAGCAATAGGGTTCCCCTTATCCTCACCTACCATCCCACCAGCATCCACATCCAGAAGATCATCAGATGCCATTTCCGCCACCTCCAGCAAGATGCCACCACCAGGCATATATTCCCCCCCCCTCCCTTGTCCGCCTTCCGCAGGGGCCGTTCCCTCTGGGACACCCTGGTCCACACTTTCTTTAACCCCAACACCTCCCCACAGCCCTGTAACCAGCGAAGGTGCAACACCTGTCCATTTACCTCCTCCCTCCCCGGTATCCAAGGGCCCAAACATACCTTCCAGGTGAAGCAGCACGTCACCTGCACTTCCCAGAATCTAGTCTACTGCATTCGCTACTCACAATGTGGTCTCCTGTACATTGGGGAAATGAAGCGTAGACTTGGCGACCGCTTCGCAGAACATCTACGTTCTGCTCGCAAAAAAGACCCTGAACTACCTGTTGCCTGCCAGTTCAATGCACCACCCTGCTCCCTGGCCAACATCTCTGTCTCCAGCTTGCTGCAGTGTTTCAGTGAAGCCCAATGCAAGCTGGGGGAACAACACCTCATTTTCCGCTTGGGGACCCTACAGCCCTCTGGACTCAATGTTGAGTTCAATAATTTTAGGGCCTAAACTCTCCCATGTCCCAGCTCCCCACCCCACACACCAGGCCTTGTTACCACATAGCCTGCCATTACACACCCACTGTTGTTAGTCACTAACAGTCCCCATTAACAACTATTCACCCTCCCAGCCTGATCGTTAGCAACTCCTTTGTCTGTCCAACTGTCTTTCTCTCTCTCTTTGGGCTCTATCCTATCGTTTATCCCCTACCCCACCCACCTCCCTATTTTCTGCATATAAACTGACGTTTTCCCAGCCACCATCAGTTCTGAGGAAGGGTCACCAGACCCGAAACATTAACTCTGTTTTCTCCTTCACAGTCGCTGCCAAACCTGCTGAGCTTTTCCAGCAACTTTGTTTTTGTAACTAATTTCATTAAGCTGACACTGCCCTCAGCTTCTCAGAGCTCCACTATTTCTCTAATGCACGAAGCAAAAGCTTGTAAGCTTCCTTCATCCCCACTCTCAGATTCACTGAATTATGAATCACTCACAGGACTTATTATCATTAGAGTTCATACAATCCCTACAGCATGAAAAGAATCTGTACCATTTCTCTGAAAAACATCCCACTGAGACCCAGCCCCTCCCACCCTATCCTCACATTTACCCATGGCTAAGACACCTAACCCGCACATCCCTGGATAGAGAAATTTAGCATTGCCAATCCATCTAACCTGCACATTTTTGGTTTGTGGGAGGAAATCAGAGACCTGACAGAAACCCACACATACACCCAAAGCTGGAATGGAACTTGGGTCCCTGGTGCTGTGAGGCAGCAGTGTTAACTACTGAGCCACCCTTCTTCCAGGCACCCACTATTCCAAGGTTTCTCCTGAGCTCTAGCATCAACTCTTAGCTGCCACTACTGCACCCACTCCCAGGACTTGCCTGGAATCTACTACAGTGGCATGTTTTTGTTATGGTGCTTCTTGTTAGAGATAAATTAAAAAGAGCAGTCTTGAGTCACGTGTTCAGCAGCACAAATCGATCTTTATTCGGAGCTCCTTACCAACGTAACGTGAGAGAAGCCTCTTGGAGACAGACTCCAAGACACTCCGCTTCTTCCAATAAAGTGCAAGATATTTATATATTCTGCGTTACAATGATTATATGCAGCATTGCCACCAGTAGTAGCCACATCTCATCTAACTTACACATCCAATCCTGTGAATGCACGATCAATGATGGACAACTCTATGGACAACCTGAGGTGTTCCTATGATCTCACACTGTTTACCAAATATTCTTATCACCTATCCTTGGGCTTTCACAATGCATCTTACTGCGGACATTTGCACCCATTATTCAACCCTCCCTACTATCAGATGGGTGTTTCTCTCTACTGTCTGAGGTTGCCTGTCCTAAGGAATTCAGTTAAACCCCCTGATGTTAGTTTGTCGGGTGCATTTATAATTTCAATGTACACATATAGATTTATTTGAAAAGTCTTGATTATTGTGGGATCAGATTTCTTTTTTTACAAACTTTGAACTAGCTGATAAAAGGGCTTCTTTCAAAGTTTTTCCCAAGTGTTTCTTATCAGAACCAATCTCTGTCCAAGGCTGATTAACTACAGAAAAAATGCAGAGCAATTTACAGGAATAATTCTAGGAATGAAAAACTTACGATTAGATTGAACTTATTAGATTGAAAAAGTTGGGAATGTCCTTGAAAAAAATGAAGGCTGAAAAAGATTTGATGGAGGTTTTCAAAATCATGCGCAGGCTGGATAGATAAAGAGTAAGCTAGTAAAAGAGAAAAGAACATGAGGGCAAAGATTTAAAGTGGCGTGCAGACAAAGCAAGGGTGAAGTGAGAAAAACTTTTTCACTGAGTGAGTAGTTAGGGTATGGAATGCACTGCCTGGAAATGTGATGGAAGTCGGTTCAATTAGTTTAATCCTAAGCTAATCAAGAGATCATTACATTTAAGGTTCTGCATTCTAATATGATTCCTAACTGCACAAATTCTGTCAGTGGAACACCATTCCTAGTTTCAGCTGTGGAATTCGTTCTTGCATGTACTATGGGAACTAGAAACTTCCCTTCCCAATCCAAATTAGTATTCAGCTGCAAGGAGATGTCATTAACCCTAATACTGGTTAGGTACACAACCTCTGGAACACTTGGTCATGGCTGAAGAGAATAATATCTATTCTCTGGCTGTACTATCCTTAACACATTTCTTTTCATTTCTCCCAGATAAAAACTGCCATAATCCAGTTGCTCATCTGCCTAATAGCCCTGCTTTCATCCATGCAGGTAGCAAGTGCCTTGGAATTGTTGGTCAAAATTGAGGGCTGAGGCTTCTCAACACTACAAGTTGGATCTCCATGTCTATCTGACTCAAAGTCACACCCTGCTGACCCTGACCATTAGCCAACTCTGATGTTCTAGTATAGCTACAGGGAACTACTGTTTCCAAAGTATTGCTCCTTCTCCCTGATACCTGCAATGACTTCAGCTTAGATTCAAGCTCAGCAACTCTGATCCAAAACTGGTCAGGCACAGACACACACTCCAATCCCAGACAATCACATCTGTGGTATGGCCCACAATCTCAGCCATATTGGTGTTACTACTATTGTTGTTACTATTGCTGTTGATACTACACCTAGCCTACAAAGTTTATGCACTGTATTTAGTCATTTCGTTAGTTAATTAGTTAGTAATCTAATAAAATAATGGTGAGTGACAGTCTCTAGGTTTGGAGACAAGGGCGCTCATCATCCAATGTTTAAATAATGCCTGCTACATTTTATGTTAAGAACATCAATCCTGTTATAAAATAGCATAACCTCTGGATCGAATAGCAATATCCCAGGAGACCAAATAGAAAGGGGGAAAATTTTGTGACCATTTTTCATTAATTGAACCAAAGAAATAATTGAATATTTATATATTTTTCTTAAAATAATATATGCTGTGTACCTACCTTTAAATACATTAAACTCCAACACAGTTACGTTTTGGAATTTGGAGGGGTAATGAATGCACTCAAATAAAACGTTCCTCAGAACGCAATGACAACATATCACGATAAAGTTGAGTAAATATGATTGATTAATTTTTATTTTATTTGTAAGTATATTCTGGTACATTTTAGACTTAATTATTTGAAGAGTTTTATGTTTCATATGACTGAGTAACAATCTATTTTCTTTTCACCTTTAGACTGCTGAAAGGATGTACATCAAAGCCGATCGAATCAAGGATGCTATTGATATGTACAAGCAAGTGGGATATTGGGAGCAAGCCCACAAGGTTGAGTGTTGAATTCTGATTAAGGATGGAAATTTTTGTGAAATATTTTTGTACATTTAGCACACACTGCACAAATCTATTGAATTTGATTGACGAAAGTCTCACCGGCCCTGGTAGAAAATTAATGTTTCATTCATGGGGTGCAGGGGAAATCGTCTGGCTCTCTGCACATTCTTACTTCCTAGAACTGACAAACTGTGCTGCAGCATGTAGCACAGTATATGTGTCAAGATTGACTTCTTAAATGTATCCAATGTAACACATGTACCTGTCACTGAAATGCTAATTAATGAAGCTTACAACATTTGATGAGGGTTCTTATGGCACAGTGGTAGTATCCCTACCTCTGGACCAAGAAACCTGGGTTCAAGTCCTACCTGCTCCAGGGATGTCTCCTAGTATGTCTGAACAGGTTGCTGAGAAAATATCTACACCATTGATGGATTCAGAGATAGAGATTTGAAGGAACACAATCCATCACTTTGTCCTGAGATTTATCATTTCCCTTCGCCCTATATCCCCCTGTCCAAAATCTTGTTTTTAAATATATTAATCTCTGCCCTGGTTGTTACGTTGACATATAATGTTGAATCCTGCAGTCCCCAACTCCTACATTCTCTGGCTTCAATGCTGAGATAACAACATTGAAATGTAAAAATCAGAAACAAAAACTTCTGGCTGATGGTACATTTGGAAGTTTCATCTAATTGTAGAGTAAGATCATGAAAAATTAGAGCAGGAGTAAGTCATTTAACCCATTGAGCTGCTTCTGCAATTCAGTTAGATCATGGCTAATCTGATCATGGCCTTAACTGCGTTACCTGTCTGCACACCATAACCCTTTGTCAATGAAGTATCTGTCCAACTCAGCTTTGTGTAGTTCATAGAATCCCTCGCAGTGTGGAAACAAGCCATTCAACCAAACAAGTCCACACAACCCTCTGAAGACCATCTCACCCGGATCCATTCCCTCTACCCTATATTTCCCATGGCAAACACAATAACCTACACATCCCTGGACACTACAGGGCAATTTAGCATGGCCAATCCACCTAATTTGCACATCTTTGGACTGTGGGAGGAAACTGGAGCACCCAGAGGAAATTCACACAGACACGGCGAGAATGTGCAAACTCCACACGGACGATCACCCGAGGGTGGAATCGAGCTCAGGTCCCTGGTGCTGTGAGGCAGCAGTGCTAAACACTGAGCCACCATGCCACCCCAGTGACTAAACCTTCATTGCTTTCTGTTGAAGAGAATTCCAAAGTCTTACAACCATCTGAGAAAATAAAATCCTCCTTTTCACCATCTCAAATGGAACACCCCTTTTTTTAACTGCAGTCCCTAGTTCTAGATTCCTTCCCAAGAGGAAACACCCTGTCAGTATCTATCCTGGTTGGCTCTCAGAATCTTATGTTTCAATAAGATCACCTCTCATTCTTCTAAACTCCAATGAGTATAATCTGTTCAATCTTTCCTCAAAAGATAGCCCTTTCATTCCAAGAATCAGCCTGCTGAAAATTCTCTGAACTTCTTTCAGTGCTTCTTCAAATTCCTTCAGTAAGGAGATGAAAGCTGTACAAAGTGCTCTGCGTGCAGTTTCACCAGTGTGCTGTATAATTGAAGCAAGCACATTTTCACTTTTAGTTTGTGATTTTCATCACCAATATAAACATGAACATATATTTAAATACTGAGCTAAATGGATCTCAGCATCCCAATATTGTTATTAGAAGGTACAATTTTAGTATTTTTACAAAACTCACAAATCGGAGGAAGTCTGTTAAATAAGCAGTATACTGTGTAGAACAGTATTCAATGCCATGCTGATTTATAATTCATAAAGATGTGGGCATAATTCTAAAGCAAAACTTTCCTTTTGGAACTGTTATAGTTGGCTATAAAGTGCATGAAGCATGAAGATGTGGCTGTTCTGTATATTAATCAAGCGCAAGAACTAGAAAAGAAAGGAAAATACAAAGATGCTGAAAGGTGACATATTATTAATAATATAATATTCAAAATTATATAGAAATTGCAATTAGTTTCAGGTTTTTTGGCACAAATGGTCCATATTAATGCTTATCCTCCATACAAGAGTAAGTGCAATTCTATATACCTGAGAACCCATTCCATCTCACCCCATAACACAATTGGCATGAGCTTGTAGGCAGGAATGGGTTGATCATTTTTTAAACATGGTTTGTAAAAGAAAGGGGAAGAAAGGGGAATGTCCTTTGAGGGATATCCTGTGCATATTAGGGGAACTCCCACAAATATTCTCCCCCTTTTGTTTCTCCTCATCTGGTCACCATAACCCACTCACCCACCCTTTCAAGGATGGGACTTATCTGCTCTCAGGATCCATCAAGTTATGTGGGCATTCTTAAATTCCCAGCCCTGTCCACTAGGTACTGAATTCTGCTGCTCCTGGATCTGCTAGAGCTGCCATCCAGTCAGATTGACCAGCAGCTCTTGAAGACAGAACATTCTCTCACAAAGGGGCATAAGTCCCACTCCTTTGCAGATTTTGCTTGCCAGAATAATGTATTACGTTTGCAGGAAGTCCATGTGCACCACATTATAAAAAAGTAACTTGGGTGCATCTCTGGATATAAGAAAAATAAAGGAACTGGAATTTTTTGGGCTCTTATGGTGCAATGATCGTGTCTGGGTCAGGAGGCCAGGGTTCAAGTACCACCTGTGCAGAGCTGTGTTTTAACATGCCTGAACAAATTACTATAACTTGAAAAATCGAGCTGGGTTCTTGTGTTAGTAATTAGTTCCTTGTTTATTTTGTCCATTTGATTTATTTAAATAAAAGAAAAAAAGGTTAAGTTTTTCTGCAATGGGAAGTCAGCATTTAGGTGTGGAAAGGATCCAGAAGGGAAAGGGGGAAACTGGCACCTTTGCTAAACCTACACATTTACAACAAAATCCTTGTAAATCTCTGAAAGTGTTTTGCTGCCTAATTCAACAAATGGATACTGATCTGTTAAATCCTCAACTAAAATTGATGTGAACTTCACTCTAACTGGGGGTCTGATTTAATATTTAAGAAAATAATGCGCAGAAGATCCACAAAAAGGAGAACTGTTTGAGGAAAATAATTCACTAGTTAAAATTAGAACTACTGCCTGTGTGAACAGTGGTTTTTACACAAGTGTCTTACTGCTGGGCAGGTAATTCCAATTAGCACTTTCAATTTGCAAAGTCTCTTTTAACTACCTTGCTTTCTAAACCTAAGTAAAGTTCAGTGAATTATCACTTCGTCTTCTCGGGAATCTAATAAACCGTAAGAGCACATTGTTGCATTGCATAATAATATATAGAATGCATTCCCAGCACATCCATGTTTCAATGTCACTGAATAAGTATTTATATGTATTTTTTTAATCTTTCATGGAATGTGGCTGTCATTGGCTGAGGCAGCATTTGTTACCTATCCCTAGTTGTCGCTGAGAAGATGATGACCCGCCTTCTTGAAACTCTGCAGTCTATTTGGTGTGAGTGGACCCACTTTATCATTAGGGAAGAGTTCTAGGATTTTCACTCAGTGACATTGAGGCCACCGCAATATGTTTCCTGTCGGGATGGTGAGTGGCTTGGAGGGGAACTTGGAGATGATCATGTTCCCATGTATCTTTTATCTTTGTCCTTCTTGATGGTAGGCATTGGGGATTTGGAAAATACTGTTTAAAGGGCCTTTGTAAATTTCTGCAGTGCAAATTGTAGATGGTGCAGACTGCTGCTTCTGAGCTTCAGTAGTGGAGGGGCTGAATGTTTGTGGATGTAGGACTAACCATGTTGGTGCATTGTCTTGGATAGTGTTAAATTTCTTGAGTGTTGTTGGAGCTGCACTCATCCAGGCAAATGGCGAGTTTTCCAACACAATCCTGAACTTGTAGATTGTGGACAGTCTGTGGGGAATCAGCAGGTGAATTACTCGCTTCAGGATTCCTAGCATCTGACCTGTCTTTGTAGCCACATTATTTATATGGCTAGTCTAGTTCTGTTTCTGGTCAATGGTAACCACCAGGATGTTGACAATGGGGGATTCAGTGCTTTTATTGCCATTGAATATCCATGCCTGATTGTTAGATTCTCTCTTGTTGGAGATGATCACTGCCTAGCACTTGAGTGGTGAAAAAGTTACTTGCCACTTGTCAGCCCGAGCCTGGATGATGTCCAGATCTTGTTGCATTTGAATATGGACTCCTTCAGTATCTGAAGAGTCACAAATGGTACTGAATGTTATGTAATCATCAGCCAACCTCCCCACTTCTGACATAATGATGGAGGAAAGATTATTGATGATGCAGCTGAAACTGGTTGGGCTTAGGAAACTACCCTGAGGAACTCCTGCAGAGATGCTTTGGGGGTGAGATGACTGATTTCCAACAACAGCTTGTTATGACTCCAATCAGTGGAGAGACTTGCCCCGATTCACATTGACTCCAGTTTTGCTCGGGCTTCTTGATGCCACACTCAATCAACTGCAACTGGAATTCAGCTGTTTTTTTGTCCATGTTGTGTCCAGGCTGTCATTAGATCAAGAGTCAAGTGGCCCTTGTGGAACCCAAACTAGAGCCAGTGAGCAAGTTATTGCTAAGTAAGTGCTTCCATCACTTTATTGATGTTCAAGATAGAGTGATGGGGTGGTAACTGATACGATCGGATTTGTCCTGCACTTGTGCATGGGACATACTTAGGCAAATTTCCACATCGTCAGGTTGATGCTCTATTGGAACAGCTTGGTTAGGAACATAAAAGTTCTGGAGCACACGTTTGCAGTACTATTGCAGGCATGTTGACAGGGATCATAGCTTTTGCAATATAAATTGCAATATCCTTCAGCCATTTCTTCATATCACATAGAGTGAGTTGAATTTGTTAAAGACTGGAATCTGTGATGCTGAGGACCACTGGGAGAGACCAAGATGGGGCATGGTTTTTTTTCACTGCGTAATGAGATGTGTGCCTTTGGTGTGTAATTCTGAATGAATAGGCCAAGAACTGCAAACTGACCTATTCCAGAAAGTTTCTTCTGAACTATGCATCACTAAACTATAAATACTTTTTTCTAATCTTAACTTCTTTTTTAACCTTTGCTCCACTCTGTGTACAGAAGATAGTTTCCCCCACCCTTTTTTCCTATTCTGTTGAACATCGCAGGATTTGGTGTGTGTAACCACAGGAGGACCTTAAAGGCATTATATCCACTGCACTGAAACATAGATCGAAGACTATTGTATCTACATCTGATGTTCTGTGCCACAAACAATAGATATATTTGTACACTGTTGTAATGACAGTTCATTTTTTTGCTGCAGGTTGTACATTACAGTAGATGAACCTGATTTAGCAATCACAATGTATAAGAAGCTTAAAATGTATGATGACATGATTCGACTTGTAGCAAAATATCACAAGGACCTGCTCACGGATACCCACCTTCATCTTGCAAAGGTAAGGGATAATGAATGAATACAGGTCAACTATGTTTTCAACAATCTTTCAATAATCTGGTAGTACTGGCTGTCTACAAAAGTACACAATAAGGTGCTAAAGTTTATCATATAAGTTTTGTGAAAACTACAATGGAAAAGGTGCCGTCAAATTATTATTTATTTAATTAATATTTAAAAATCATTGTATTTTTATATATACATTATCAATGATTTTAATACAACATGAATGCAATTCTAAATCTTGATGCTGCATAGGTTGAAAATTTAGACTTAATTATTTTCAACTGAATTTTCCTACTAAAACGAGCTGATTTTAGATTTATTCGGATGTTTTCTGTCAAGTTATAATGAAGCTAATATATTTCTATCTTTTACTTGCATTTTTAAAAATTTACATGAAGATTTCCATCGTCATGTGCTACAAATACCTCAGAGATATAAAAGAAAGTGTTATGGGGATCTAAACCATACATGTTTGCTTTTTTTGTAGAAAGTCATATTAAAGCCTTTGCAGATGCAAGCAATTAAGTAAAAAATCTATATATACAATTCCCAAAATCAATTCTAAAGTTTATCTGATTAAAGTGCATTTTGATTTGCATGCAATTCTATAGGAACTGGAAAGTGAAGGCCGTTTTCGAGAAGCTGAGTACCATTATTTGGAAGCAAAAGAATGGAAGGCAATAGTGAATATGTATCGTGTCAATGATATGTGGGATGAAGCCTATAGGGTAAGAAGATCTGTTTTATTTGATACACCTGTATGTTTGGGCTTTATGTTCCTGACAATTTGGGAGCAATAAGGCATGTGGTGTGATGCTTGTTAGTTTACAGAAACCTGGAATTAAATGTAATGTGACTGTCAGTGGCTTTTTAACCCAGCTATTGTGTTACTATATTGTTCACAGTTTACAATGAGTTGATCTAATGATGATCCACATGAGTTAATTTCAGTCTTAACACATAAAGGGATGCTCCAAATATTCCATTTTATGATTCTTTGGAATTGGAAGTGTAGCAGAAAGAATCAGCAAGATAAAATCCAAATGCCGAAATGCTTTGCTTTGTTTTAGTAATGCTTCCTTGGGTATGATGCAAAGGGCTGTAAAGTGCGCAAGATGGTTTTCTTCACTATGGAAGAACTTCCTACCACTATGGATAGAAAGAAGAAATCTACCGGAAAAAGAAAGAAAGCCTAGCTGGTAGTTGTCTCTGAATTTAGTGACAGAAATATGCTACTGGGGAGATCTTGTGGTGTACTGAGTAGTACCCCTGCCCTGAGCCTGAAACTCAGAGTTCATGTCCCACTCTAATGTTTGATGGCCAAGGAATGAGTAATGCCAAACAGGTTGAGTATCAACTTGTAAGTCTTCCCAACACATGACAGTGGCAGACAGTAAAAGCAGTCAGCTGTCTCGTGAAAGAAATTCCAGCCTCGAGCATCATTATCCAAAACTACATTTACTGATTGATTTATTGTCACGTGCACCTAAGTACAGTGAAGAGCTTTGTTTACAAGCAGTGCAGGCAGATCATAGAAAGGAAGGACATATAGATCATAGGGTGAAAAAAAACTAGACAGAGGTATACAATTTATATTGCACAGTTTTGTGCTTCGCAAGGTCAACATTAGCAAGATCAGCTTTATTTGAAATTACAGAGTCCATTCATCAGTCTAATAATAGCTGGGAAGAAGCTGTTCTTGAACTTGCTGGTGCATGTGTTCAAGCTTCTGTATCTTCTGCTTGACGGAAGAGCTTGTAGGGGAGCATTGCCGTGGTGTGATGGGTCTTTGAAGATGTTGGCAGCATTTCTGCAACAATGGGCCGTGTAAATAAAGTCTGTGGATGAAAGTTGGCTTCTATGATGGTCTGAGCTGCGCATACCACCTTCTTTGGTTTCTTATCGTGCTGAGCAGAGCAGTTGCCATACCAGGCCGTATGTACCTGGATAGTATGATTTCAGTGGTGCATCTGTAAAAGTTGGTGAGGGGCGTTGTAGACATGCCAAATTTCCTGAGCTGCCTGAGGAAGAAGAGGCATTGTTGTGCTTTCTTTTCCATCGCATCTACGTGGGAAGTCTGGAGCAGGTTGTTGGTTATCATCACTTGTAGGAAATTGACGCTGTCCACATTCTCAACCTCAGCACCATTGATGTAGGTGGGGGCATGTTCTCCTCCCTTCTTTCTGAAGTCAATGATCAGTCCTTTAGTTTGCTGACATTGAGAGAGAGGTTATTCTCATTGCACCAGGTCACCAAGCCCTCTATCATTTTTCTGTATTCTGCCTTGTTATTGTTTGATATCCATCCTATATTGGTGGTGTCATTAGCAAACTTGTAGGTGGCGCTTGTTCAGAGGTTGACAACAAAGTCATGAGTGTACGGGGGTACAGTAGGGGGCTGAGAACGTATCCTTGAGGGGCTCCAGTGCTGAGTGTTATCGTGGCGGAGATGCAGTTGTCTATCTTCACTGATTGCTGTCTGTGGGTCAGGAAGCTGAGGATCCAGTTGCAGAGGGCAGAGCCAAGATCTAGGTTATGTACGCAACTTGAATGTAATAGTATATGTTGTCACAACAACTGGATGTTTGGTGTGCATCAGATTGCTGTGAACAGTATTGTGTTCAAAATCCTTGTTTCAGCTTTTAGATCATATAATCCCTACAGTGCAGATAAAAGCCATTCAGCCCAACAGATCAACACCGAACCCCTGAAGAGCAGCCGACCCAAACCCACACCTCCACCAAGTCCCCATAACACCTAGACACTACAGGGCAATGTAGCATGGCCAATCCACCTAACCAGTACGTCTTTGAATTGTGAGAGGAAACCGGAGCACTTGAGCAGAGAGTGCAAGAGGAAGTTTGGTGTTATGTTTATGGATTCAGTGCTAAAAACGATTTAATTAACTAAGCAAAGGAAAAGGTAGTCCTATCATACATTTCCTGAAATCCTGATTTGTGTATCACCCCATGTTCTGACATTTCAAGCCTACACTAGTGCAATCATTTCTTTGTATGCAACGAGAGTTCCATTTTTGAGAACACCCATGAGCCCGAAAAGTACAGATTAAAACAGGGTAACAATCACAGATACACGAATTTGTCCGTGGATGTTGAATTTTGTTGCTACTTACTTTTTGATGGCTAGGTGAATTCATGAGTCGTGAACTCACGGGTGCAGAGGATTTACTGCATATCAGTTCTTATGCAATTTTACCCTGCAAGTACATAAAGAAGGATCGTCTCATAACACCAAGTTAACTTTTGCCATGATCTACGTTAATTAGTAGCCTTGGTAAAGAAGCCAGTTGGATTTCTTATATATTTGAAACAAAAATAGAAATTGCTGAGAAAGCTCAGCAGGTCTAGCAGCATCTATGGACAGAAATCAGAGTTAACGTTTCGCATTGAGTGACCCTTCCTCAGAACTTCACAATATAGCTACTAGATTCATTTGGTAGGCAGGAGAGTCAGGCCAGCAAGTGGCAGTTCAGAGATTTGGACTTAGAAGTATTGGGTAAAAGATTCAGGCAGGGAAGTGGCGGGTGAAAGAGTCAGGTGGGAAGTGGTGGGCAAGAAGGTTGGGCAGGAAAACAGCGAGTGGGGAACTTGGCTAGTAAAGTATCGGGTGAAAAAGTTGGGGAAGTGGCGATTGGTATAATCAGGCAGAGAAATGGCAAAAGGGGAACTGAGCAGGGAAGTGGCAATTGAGATAGTCAGGCAGGTAAATGAAAAGTTGGAGAGAGACTTAGCCTACAGGACCAAGTTAGTGTGTATCTTTTATACTTTAACTTTTAAAAGAAAATAAATATAATTCCAATTATGGAAAAATCTGATTTATTTTAAATTGTTTCAATTAAAAATGCACTTTTCAGGAAAGCAAAACAACTTTAAGCAAGGAATTACAGTACTGACCTTGCATATAATTCTTTGAATGTTTATTGAAGATTTACTTGATTGATTCCGAATTTACTGGGATGACAGATTTGTCACATCTGTAGAGATTACATAGAATAGGTCTAAATTCACAGGAATTTTGAAGAATTGTGGGGGTGGCGGGGGGGGCCTGCTGCAGGTGCAAGGAGGTGGTGCATAGACTTAGGGTAAGGGAATGGCCAATTTAGAATTAAACAAGGAGTACTTTCTTCACTTGGAGAATCGTGAATCTTTGGAATCTCTATCTGAGAGGGCTGTGGATGCTGAATCATTAAGTATATTCAAGAGCAATGTATTAGATTCCAAGGAATCAAGAAATAAGAGATTAGATGGGAAAGTGAAGTTGTGATCAAAATCCACCAACCTGACCCTATTGAATAGTGGAGTATGCTTGATGGACTGTTTGGCCGACTTAGCACCATTTTTTTTCTGTTCTACTGGTGCTTTTCCTGCTCTTGCTAATAATTTTTTCTTCATCTGATATTCAAAGAATCACAACATAAGCATATCCAAAGATCAGATGTACAGATCTAAAGTTGTTAAAGATACCTCCAAAGTTGTCAACTTAACCTTTCATACAAATGCTGAGAACAAAGCCTTTCACACATGCAGCCATGAAAGCAGTTGTGAGGTTGCAATATTTTTGGGATATTTCACTATTGTGTCTTCAGTCTTCTCAACTGGCACTAAAAGCCTTGCTTTTACTGACCCAGAGTTAAACTGTAGAAGGAATGTTGATATTTCTGTAATCAAGTGATTAACATATTGAAATTGACAGCCTGTTTCTCTTGATGGGGTTGATTGCATACTGTCTATTATACCTTTTAATGGTGGAAGTCAGCTTCCTGACATGCTGTCAGTTTCCGTGGTTTAACAAACCTCACCACCCACCACCCCCGCAACATTCCCCACCACAGCTGCTCATAAACTGACATGCTGTTGCACATTTAATCTCAGCCCTTAGATTCATTTTGTAATTGACTGGAAGTCGTTTCATTACAAGAACTATTCACAATATTCTAAATCTCAAAAGATCAGAGAAATTGGTTTATCAAATTAAATAATCTTTATATTTTAATATAATGTTTTCACTTTTCTATATTACTGGCTGTTAGTCTTCAGCTACCTATCAGTTTCTTGTTTTCTCTGCTTTATTCTAACATGCTAAGAGGAGTCTGCCTCTTGCCAAATCCTTTCAGACTCTTTGGAGATTTCCTTTGGTGCATCTTTCTCACAGAATTCGCATGTTGTACAGCCATCATGTATTACCACATATTTTTCTGCTTCCCTGTAGTTTCACAGCCAAGACATTGACTGAGTTCCTTACCCTTGCCAATTATTGTAAAATTGATGGGGACATTCTGCCCTGCTGCTTGTACCTGCCGCAATAGTGATTAAGTATGGGCTGTTTCTTGTCTTCTATTCTCTTACCCTCTCCACTCCGCCTCTCTCCCACACCTTTTGTCCCTTTTTATGGTATCTTTTCATTTCTTATTCCATCTCTTCCCACTGTCTTCCTCTTTGCCCCCCCACCCACTTTTGCAAATTCTTGTTTTCCTGGTTCTTTCCTTCCCTTTGCTGCCCATCGCCTGGATCCACTTAAACCCTCTCTGTCCTCCTCTCACATCTGTCTTCTTCACTCTAGCATTTAACTCAGCTATTTTCCCCTCATGCCCTTCATTCTCATCCTTTGACCATGTTCTACCTTTCCCTCTTCACTTCCTGGCCTCTAACTTAGAGAGACCTTTTACCCATGTGCACTACCATAGAATATGAACTCGTAATTAGTTATCATGTGATGTTGCTTCAGTCATGCTATGATAATTTCTTCAGCTTGTTATATTCACTTATTTTTCTTCCTGTGTTCATACTCGGGACACCTTTTTCTCAATTTGACCAACTGTACTTTAGTGTGCATGCCTCAATGTCATTGCACTTAAGTATGATGAGCATAAACAAGAAAGTTTGTCTCCAGAAATTCAGAGGGGAAGGACAAAGCTACATTATAAAAAGGCATCTTTGGTATTTTTGAAAGAATAGAAGGCAAGATCTTTTGGTATTAATTGAAGCACGTTTCAGGAAATTGAGAGCCCTATCCCAAATGTTTTTTTCCTACCCATGGGACACGGGTGGCATTGACTGGGCCTGCATTTATTGCCCATTCTAAGTTGCAATACAAAGATGGTACTGGTGAGTTGCCTTCTTGAACCGCTGCAGTCCATTAAAGTAATTCATTAAAATTAGTGGACAGCAGATAATTGGCTGGTGTATAGTGTTTTTATGTGTACTGAAGTGTAAAATATCCACGTACTATATCTAAATCATTTTTCTATTTAAGAATGTAAAATTCATAAATGTAAAATTCAATCTTTATTAAAAATTAGACAATACTGATGGTATTCAATTTTATTCTAAGCTGGTACAGTGTAATCAATTTACAAAAATTCATTCATAGGATGTGGGCTTTGCTGGTTGTGCCAGCATTTATTGACCATCCCTAGTGCACTTATCAAGGTGGTAGTGAGCTATTAGCAGAGTGTTGTCAGGGCCCAAAGGTTTGCCATCATTCATTGTCTCCAGCTGTTTTTTGATATCATGTGCAGCTGTGAGGCTAGGAACATCTGGAGCAAGCATAGTTGTGTTATCCACACAGCACTCTGGATGAAGCCTTATCTTTTGCGCTGATGTGCAGCACTGTCCTACCATTGAGGATGGGGTTATTTATGGAGCCTCCTTCTCCAGTAAGTTTTAATTGTCTACCACCATTTACAATTGGATGAAACAGAACTGCAGAGCTCTGATCTGATCCATTGGTTGTTAAATTGCTTAACTCTATTTATCACTTTCTGCTTGTGCTGTTTGGGACAGAAACGAACCTGTTTTGTAGCTTCACCAGAGTGATATCTGATATTTAAGTCAGCCTGCTGCTTCTTCTGACATGCCCTTCGGCATTCTTAATTAAACCAGGATTGATCCCCTGGCTTGATAGCAGTGGTGGAGGGCAGGATATGCCAGGCCATAAGGCATGAGGTTGTGTTTAAGTACAGGTCTGCTTTTACCTGATGGCCCACAGCACCTCATGGATGCCCAGACTTGACTTGTTCAGTCTGTTTGAAGTCAGTTCCATTCAGCATGTTGATAGTGCTGTACAACATGATGGAGGTGAACACAGGACAAGTGTGGTGGTCATTCTTCCATGGACAGATGCATCTGCAGCAAACTGATTGGTGAGGATGAGGTAATTTATGTTTTTGTCTCTTGTTGGTTCTCCTATCACCTGCTGCAGACCCAGTCTCACAGGTATATCCTTTAGGACTCGATCTGCTCAGTCAGTAAAGGTGCTGCTGAGTCACACTTAACGATAGATTTTGAAGTTTGCCACCTGAGTTCATTCTGCACCCCTGAAGCCAATAGTGCTTCCTCTAAGTAGTTTTCAACATGGAGAAATACTGATTCATCAACCTAGCCCGTATTTGACCTGATGCCATGAGACTTGATAGGATCAGGTAAATTCATAATGAACAACAAAGAGATGGCAGACTAGTTGAAGAAATACTTTGGATCTGTCTTCACTAAGGAAGACACAAATAAGTTTCCTGAAATGCTAGGGGACAGAAGGACAAGCATGAAGAGGAACCTAAGGAAATCCTTTATTAGTCAGGAAATGATATTGGGGAATTAATGGGATTAAAACCTGATAAGTCCCCAGGGCCTGATGCTCTGCATGCCGGAGTACTTAAGGATGTGGCCCTTCAAATAGTGGACATATTAGCTATGATTTTCCAGCTTTCTATATAATCTGGAAGAGTTCCAATGGACTGGGGGGTAGCTAATGTACCCCTACTTCTTCAAAAAAGAGGGAGAGAGAGAGAATGGAGAATTGTAGGTCAGTTAGCGTGACATCGGTGATGGGGAAAATGCTGGAGTCATTATTAAGGATGTAGTAACTGAGCATTTGGAAAGTGGCGACAGAATCGGTCTAAGTCAGCGTGGATTCACTGAAGAGAAATCATGCTTGACAAATCTTCTGGAACTTATTGAGGATGTGACCAGTAGAGTGGACAAGGGCGAATCAGTAGATGTTATGCACCTGGACTTTCAACAGGCTTTTGACAAGAACACGAAAGGTTGTGGTATTGGAGGTAAGGTATTGACGTGGATGGAGAACTTGTTAGCAGGCAGGAAGCAAAGAGTTGAATAAATAGGTCCTTTCAGAGTGTCAGACAGTGACAAACGGGGTACCGCAGAGTTCAGTGCCGGGACCCCAGCTGTTCACAATATACATTAACGATTTGGACAAAGGAATGGAATGCAATATTTCCAAATTTGCAGACAACACTAAGCTGGGTGGCACTGTATGCTGTGAGGAGGATGCAAAGAGGCTGCAGGGTGACTTGGACAGGCAAATACTTTGCAAATGTGGATAAATGTTCCCGGTGTTGAGGGAAGTCCAGAACTAGGGGTCACAGTCTAAGAATAAGAGGTAAGCCACCAGGACTCAGATGAGGAAGAATTTCTTCACTCAGAGTTGTGAACCTGTAGAATTCTCTACCACAGAAAGCCGTTGGGGCCAGTTCATTAGCCAATTCAAGAGAGAGCTGGACGTGGCCCTTGTAGCTAAAGGGATCAAGGGCTATGGAGAGAGTGGGAGTGGGATGCTGAAATTGCATGATCAGCCATGATCATATTGAATGGTGGCATAGGCTTGAAGGGCCGAATGGCCAACTCCTGCATGTATTTTCTGTTTCTGTATGTTTCTATCAATGTTGACTGTTCAATGTTGAGCACTCCCAGAGCAACTCCATCCCAACTATGCTGCCACCTCTGCTGGGCTGGTAATCGTGTTTTCTGGAACATTGTGTGTAAAGTATGATTCCCTGACTGTTACTATGACAGGCTGTTGCTTAACTAATCTGCAAATCAGCTCTCCCAATTTTAACGCTAGCCCCAAATTTTGGCAATGAGGACTTTGGAGTGTTGATAGGGCTGCTTTTGTCAACTTTAATTTCCAGTGCCTAGATTGATGCTGGGTGATCGATCTTAAGATTCTTGAGAGTTGATAAAACTGAATGATTTACTAGGGATTTCAGAGGGCATTCAAGAGTCAACTACTTTTTGAGTCTGGACTCCATGTAGGCCAGACCAGGGAAAGACAGCATGTTTTTCTTCCCTAAAGTACATTAGTGAACCAGATGGGTTTTCACAACAATTAACGATTGTTTCACGATCATCACTAGACTTCTAATCCCAGATTTTTTTTATCGTATTCAACTTTCAAGTCTGTTATGGTAGGATTGGAAACTGTCTTTCTGGTTTATTCAACTAGTGACAATACTACTGCACCATTGCTTCCCTGGTTAATGTATTGGTTTAAAGCTGATTGAACAAATGATGAGATTGAGGAGCCTGTAAAATCGGTATGTTCTACTTAACATTTAACAAAAACAGTTTAAACCAATCACACAAAAATAGTGGTAAATATACAAAAATAAGTGAAAATGCTTTTGTATTCACAAAATAAATTAATAGTGGATTTGTTTGTTGTATTTAAATGGCAAATCAAATGTTGCTTCACTAGTCAAATCTTTTATTTTTGTTAAACTTGAACAAGTTTGAAACAATTTAAAAGCTTGATTTTCATAATTTCATATATTTTCCTTGCAGGTTTCTAAAGCCCATGGAGGTGCAAATGCCCATAAACAAGTGGCTTACTTATGGGCAAAGAGCCTGGGAGGAGAGTCCGCAGTTAAGTTGCTAACTAAATTTGGTCTTCTGGAAACAGCAATTGACTATGCAGCTGATAACTGGTGAGATACATGTAAACATAAATGGTAATTTAAGTAATTTCATATTAAATTATTTGAAATTTCCTCTCTCCTTCCTGTGTCAAGCCCTAGGAAACAAAATAAGTAGCATACTTAATAGTGATAGGGACAGCCTGAAATGAGTCCATGAAGGCTGGTATCCCATCACCAAGCCACCCTTTATTTACAGGGATAGTAGGAAGTGCTGATGCTGAAGTCTGAGATAACAAGGTGTGGAGCTGGAGGAGCACACCAGGCCAGGCAGCATCAGAGGAGCAGGAAAGTTGACGTTTCGTTTCTGAAGAAGGGTCCAGACCCGAAATGTCAGCTTTCCTGCTCCTCTGATGCTGCCTGGCCTGCTGTGTTCCTCCAGCTCCACACCTTGTTACCCTTTATTTACACGTGCATAGTACAAGATACTGACCTAACTAGCACAGAGCAGACTTCTAGAGTGAACAGAACCTCTGACACACCTGTTTATATTTGTTAGCCAGGTCTCCCTCTTTGGAGCAGGTTAACAGCCCCAGTCAGGGATCTCATATTCTATAAGATCCATATGGCTGACATCGTACCAATCACTTCATCCCTCCCCTTCTAAGTCCTGGAACACAGGACTGTTCTTTTTCTCGTAGCTTCTCCTGAGGCTTTTTTGTGTCAGTTCTGTTTCCTCAGACTCTGCCTCAAATACTGGCAATATGTACCGGACCGTAGCCCACCTCTTGTGCCTGGAGCATCTTGGCTGAAAGTCGTCTTCAGGCGATAATGGCATAGAGACTGCAACACCTGTCATGTCCATCCTGTCCTCAGAGGTTTCTGTAACTCTAGGCGAAGGGGCAAAATCCATGATTTCTGACATCCTTGCCGGATGTTTGGAAGGGCCATTTATGTTTTGCTCCTGCCCTGTTTGCAAGGTTGCAGCTTTCATGTGGTCCACTTGCTTGTTCAGGACTGTCTCACCTGCCCAAACTTTGTATGTCACGGGACCTTGGCTTCGTGTTGGCCATGCCTCTTAACGAGGCAGGGCTATTCCCATGGTTTCCACACCAAACCTTGTCCCCACTGTCTGTCTTGCTCAAAGGAGTCTTTTGTCTGGCATTGACATTCCTGATGCCATTTCACTGCCTCTTGTTCCTCCCCATTATGCCATCTGGGAGCTAACACTACCCTGATATCATGCAGAGAAGCATTGCACATCAGCACCGCATCTCACTTGGGATTGTAGTGTGCCACCACCTTGGACAACAGTAGCTGCTTCTTCACTTCTCTACAGCCAAGTCTTGGCTATGAGACCATTTGGAAGGCTGACCCTTTCTCAATAGCAAATGTATGGGTGCTAGGATGGAGGCCAGGTTACGTATACGTTTTCCATAATAATTCACCAATCCAAGGAAAGTCATAAGCTCCAGTAAAGACGTAGGATCCATGGCACCTCTGATCTCCCTCACTTTATCTTCCAACGAGTGTAACCCAATCTTGTCAACTCTGTAGCCCACGTACATCACTTGGGGTGCCTGGAGCACACATTTTTCCATCCTAAGGCGTATACCCGCCTTGGAGAAACATTTAAGCACTATGTCTAAGTTTTGTAAATGCTCTTTATTGGTCTTCTCAGTTATTAAACATCATCCACATAAATAACAACTTGCGGTAGACCTTGTAAAGTGTTTTCTATCATTTGCTGGAAAATGGCACAGGCTGATAATATCACAAAAGACAGTCTCATATTCTGGTACAAACCCTTATGGGTATTAATTGTAGCGTACCTCTGGGAGATCTCATCTAGTTGCAGTTGCAGGTAGGCATGTCTCATGTCCAGCTTTGTGAAGGACAGACCCCTGCCAGTTTTGCATACAAGCCATGTTTGCAAGGGATTGGGTATCTATCCAGCTGCGAAAAACGCCTCACTGTTTGTTCAAAACCCCACAAAGGTGAACCTACTTGTCGGCTTCAAAAATTGGTACAATCACTACTGCCCATTCCACAAACTGTGCTGGTTTGATGATTCCTGCACCTTCCAGCCTCCTGATTTCTGCCTGTACTTTTGCATGTAAGGCGGGCCTTGAATAATCATGGAATATGCTTCTTGGTCAATGTCTAATGTGACATTGGCCACTTTGATAGTCCATAGACCTCCCTGAAAAATTCCAGGTATTTAATTAAGACTTCACTCAGACGTCCATTTTTCATTTGAAAAATGTTGAACCAATCAAGTTGAACATTTTTCAACAAATTTCGCCCCATCAAGTTTGGGTCCAAACCTTTTACTACAATCGGTGGTAACTGAATCAGCTGCTTCTCTTAAGAGACCAGAACCAAAGTTTTACCTTTAATCTGTAGGGCTTCCCCAGTGTAAGTTCTCAGCCTGGATGAGGCCTTAGTTAAACTTAAGTGTTGGTGTCCAGAGCAAATTTTGGTAAAGATTGGTTCCACGATCACTGATACAGTTGCACTTCCGTTGGAACTTGGTGACCATTTAATCTGACATTTATTTTGATTGGTTCTGATTTGGATGTTACTAAGCAATTTAACTGTTCTAAATCAGCTGTAGGTGGAATTTCCAGGGTGTGCGCTCTCCTGGATACTGGCCTATGAGTTCTCTTACTCAGTTCAGGCCCAGTGGGACTCTTTTGCTGTCTTGAATCCGCATGCCATCTGCAACTATGATGGCCTAATGGCCCAGATCCTCAAGAAAATTTTAACTATTTGGCCAAGGTTTGGCTTTGTTTTGGAGTCTTGCTGTGGGCTGACCTATGGTCCCTTCATTCAGGGCATGTCCTGAATTGCTATGCAATTGCATTCCCTCAAGTGGTGTTCCCCACGCTCAGTTGGCCTGGGAAGGGTGTCCACTTCCATTACCATACCCTGTAACTCATAAGCTCCACTTGCAACATTTCTAACAACAAGGCCAGTTTGAAGTCCCTTTGGGCTTCAGCTAGTAAGCACTTTCGCATGGTCACATTGTTAATCCCACATAACAAACAGTCTCTTAGCATCCCACTTAGGGTTAAACCAAAGTCACATGCCTCTGCCAGTCATCTTAACTTCGTCAAAAGTCTCAATTCTCCTGGTTCTAAAATTGTCAAGTAAAACCAATAGCGTCTCAGAACTGGAGGTGGCTTAGGGTCATAATATTCCTTCGCTAAATCCATCAACTTGTGAAAGGTTTTAGTGTCTGGTGCCTCCGGGAAAGTTAGACTCCTAATAACTGAAAAGCTGCCTGTACACACAGTGCTAGGAGAATTACTTGTTGCTTTTCGACTGCTTCAATGTAATTTGTGTGGAAAAAATAATGCATTCTTTCCACATACTGGGCCCAGTCTTCGACGGCAGGATCAAACGAATCAAGCTTCCCAAATAGCAGCATGAAGCTAGAAATGCTTACTCCAATTCAGTGACAACTGTTGCGAGCGAATCTCTTCAGGGGCATGCTTTTCTCTCGTCGCCACTGAAATAACTCCACAAAGGCCAGTATCCCGTCACTAAGTCATGCTTTATTTACATGTGCAAAGTACAAGACACTGACCCAACTAGCATAGAACCTGATCGTGAGCAGAACCCCTGACCCTCCTGTTTATATCTGTCAGACAGGGCTCCCTGATTGGACCAGGTTAACAGCCCCAATCAGGGACCTCATAGACTATGAGATCCATGTGGCTGACATCATTACAATCACTCACAACTGACTTCAAAGCAAAATCCTGAAGCATTGAAGGAAAATGCTCTTGATAATTTCTTAACCCTTTTTCTTACAGAGTTCATTTGAGTAAAGTTATCCTCCTTTTAAAAGCAAGATCAGGGAGATTTAGATCTTAGGGCTCTTTCCTGAAGGGAAGCTATCCCCTGAGGCACTGCTTAAGGACTGTTGACTTGGCAAATCCTTCTGGTCACTCACAGCTCTGTGCAGTACACTGTGTGATCCCTTCTGGTTTAAATTCTAATGCCTCCTAAGTGTATGTCTTTGAGCTGGTATTTGTTTGCAAGAGGGAGAATGGAAGCCATGCAGTATCTTGCTGAGAAAGCAGGATAGATGTTGCATGAAAGTTAATGTGTAGGATGTCATGTACTTCATTTTGAGAAGACTAATAAAGAAAATACAAAAGACGTCAAAACATGGAATAGTGGAGCAGGATGAGTTAGAGTTCACTTACGTAAACTTAAGAGTTAGAAAATGAATGAGGAGGGGGATAGTGAGGTGGAGCGGGTGCAATAGGAATGAGGAGATTGAGGTATTTAGAGGGAGGCTTTAAAGGAGAGTGAATAATTTTATGCCTATCAGCAAAGGAAAACTCAGCTGATTAATAGCCAGTAAAACTTTAAATTGCTGAGGTAATGAATTCCTTGTAGTAGTATCTCTAGCTTAAGGCTTCATAACGGGCAGTGGTGGAGTGGCAAAGACCCTGGACTAGTAATCTAGAAACCCTGGCTAATATTCTTGCAACGTGGGCTCGTACCCCATCATGATAGATGATGAGATTTGAATTCCTTAAAAATCTAGCATAAAAATCTAGCATAAAAAGCTAGCGTAATGGCAACCATCTAACCACTGGCAATTGTCACAAAAACAATCTGGATCACTAATGTCCATTAGGGAAGAAATCTGTCAACCATACTTAGTCTGACCAACATGTGATTCCAGAACCATAAGAATGAGAATTAGGGATGGTCAAATAGCCAGCAATGCCTACATCCCATAAAATATCCATAAAAACAGTTCAGCAGCTACTATATTGGTGGCAAAATATGGCTCACGTTATTATAATGAACAGTGTGTCAGTTGTTAAATTTAAATCTTGGATTGAGATTAAATTTGCAGTCATTACAACTGAAGTTAGAGGAGTGAACCAGTCCCAGTCCTCCGCTGGTCAAAGCAAAGTTTTAATTTAACCAAGGTGGTGATATAGTCAGTGTATAAGCCTTGGACTAGATTAGATTTAACCTTACGATCAAATCAGCCAAATTTATTAGTCAATGGATAATAACTAGTTTATTACAAATGAAGTTAATTAACAAAGAGGTAAAGATTATTAACAAACAGCTTGGACTGTGCAAATATATGCATTTATGCACAGCAAATCTGAGGAGAACGAAAAATACACACTCTACAGGGTTAAAAGTACGAAGTGACAGTTAAAAACAGAAGAAAAGGATTAGTCATGATTGTCCCAAATGGTGATCTCTACCCAAAGTTATTCTGCACACAAAAACTGTTGGTACTCGGATGTCTTCGTGCAACAGTGTAGCGAGCTGAATTCCCTCTGCTAGAGATAGTGAGTAAAGTTCAAAATTCTCTTCAGGAACCCTCTAAAAATTGTAAAGGGAGGTTTCAGCTCACATACTTTGCTGAAGGGAATTGTAAAAGGAAAGGGAGCAAAGAGTTGTTGATCTTTAGGCAAGATATTTTGAAATCTCCCTGTCTGGCTTCAAAATACAATAATATCCATTTGAAACTCTGTTACTTGCAGATGCAACATTGCTGGTGTTATACTTAATAATTTTTGCAAAGCGTCCGTTGTAAAACATTCAGGATTTATGTACATACATGGGACCAGTCAATCAATGCTTTTAGAAATCCTGTGTGAAATCCTGTGTGTAATGTTTAATGACCAGTTGAAAATTATTGAGAATATAAATGATTTTTTCTAATAATGCTTCTGTGCAAATCCAAATTCTATGTATGTCAATACAAGTATAGCAGGTATTGTTACTTTGTGACTGTATCACCCGATAAATGAGTCGGTAAGATTGAGAAAGCAGCCCCGAAAACACAAAGTTAAACACCTAAATGCAGAAATTGATGGAGAAGTAGAAACCAGGGCAAACATGACTAAGAACAGACAGGGAATTGCTGTTGAAAAGAGCAGGGGAGGTGGTCTGAAGTGCATATGTTTCAGTGCAAGAAGTATAATTGGCAAGGTAGATGAACTCAGAACGATGGTTAGTACTTGGAACTATGACATTATTGTGATTACTGAGACTTGGCTGAAAGAGGGACAGGACTGGCAGCTGAATGTCCCAGGATTTAGATGTTTCAGGTGTGATAGAAAGGGATGTAAAAGGGATGGGGGAATTTGCATTACTGGTAAAGGAGTATCTCACAGCTGTTCTGAGGGAGGATATATCAGAGGACTCTTGCAGCGAGGCAATATGAGTAGAACTCAGGAATAGGAACGGTGAAATCACAATGTTGGGTGTTTACTACAGACCTCCCAACAGCCAGCAGGAGATGAAGGAGAGGATATGTAGATAGATTTTAGAAAGATGTAAAAACAGCAAGGTTGTTTAACTTCCCCTGCATTGAACTGGGACACTCTTCGTGCTAGGGACTTCAATGGAGCATTTCATAGATTTTATAGAATTTGTAAGGACTATTCAGGAAAATTTATTGACACAGCATGTAAGCAGTCCAACCAGGGAAGGAGTTATACTGGATCTAGTTTTGGGAAATGAGCCCGGCCAGGTGAGTGAAGTTTCAGTGGGGGTGAGTTTCGTGAGTAGTGACCATAATACCATGAGTTTTCAATTACTTAACTAACTTGCTAACTTGTTCGAGTTTTTTGAAGAGATGGCGAAGATGATTGATGAGGGAAAAGTAATTGATGTTGTCTACATGGACTTCAGTAGAGCCTTTGAGAAGGTTCCTCATGGCAGACTGGTACAAAAGTGAAATCATGTGGTATCAGGGTGAGCTGGCAAGATGGATACAGAACTGGCTTAGTCACAGGAGACAGAGGGTAGCGGTGGAAGGACGCTGTTCGGAATGGAGGGCTGTGACTAGTGATTTTCCACAATGATCAGTGCTGGGACCTCTGCTGTTTGTGGTTTACATAAATGATTTGGAGGGAAACGTAGCTGGTCTAATTAGTAAGTTTGCTGACGATACAAAGATTGGTGAAGTTGTGGATTGAGGAGGATTGTCAGAGGATATAGCAGGACATAGATCAGTTGGAGGCATGGGCAGAGTAGTGGCAGATGGAGTTTAATCTGGACAAATGTGAGCTGATGCATTTTGGAAGGTTAAGTACAGGTGGAAATTATACAGTGAATGGCAGACTCTTAGGATTATTGATATGGAGAGAGATCTAGGTGTGCAGGTCCACAGATCACTGAAGGTGGCATCGCAGGTAGGCAAAGTAATGAAAAAGGAAGGGTCCTGACCCGAAACATCAACTTTCCTGCTCCTCTGATGCTGCCTGGCCTGCTGCGTTCCTCCAGCTCCACACTGTTGTCTATGGCATGCTTGCCTTAATTGGAAGGGACATTGAGTGTAAGAATAGGCAAGTTATGCTGCAGCTTTATTGAACTTTGGTTAGGTCACACTTGGAATATTGCGTACAGTCCTGGTCACCACACTACTAGAAGGATGTGGATGCTTTGGAGAGGGTGCAGAAAAGGTTTACCAGGATGTTGCTTGATATGGGGAGGCGATGGCCTAGTGGTATTATCACTGGACTGTTAATCCACAAACCCAGGTAATGTTCTGGGGACCCAGGTTCGAATCCTGCCTTGGCAGATGGTGGAATTTGAATTCAATAAAATATCTGGAATTAAGAATCTAATGATGACCATGGTTGTCAGAAAAACCTATCTGGTTCACTAATGCCCTTTAGGGAAGGAAATCTGCCATCCTCACCTGGCCTGGCCTACACGTGACTCCAGACCCACAGCAATGTGGTTGACTCTTAACTGCCCTCTGGGCAATTAGGGATGTGCATTAAATGCTGCCTAGCCAGCAATGCCTCATCCCGTGAATGAATAAAGGATGGGGGATTTTAGCTATGAAGAAAGGTTGGATAGACTGAGTTTGTTTTCACTGGAAAGTAGGAGATTGAGGGATGACCTGATTGAAGTTTATAAGATTGTGAATGGCATGGATAGAGTGGAAAGTATGAAGCTTTTTCCCCAGAGTGGAGGGATCTAAGAACTAGGGGACACAGGTTCAAGGTGTGAGGGGGTATATTTAAAAGCAATGTATGAGGCACGTTTTTCACAGAAAGGGTTGAGAGTGCCTGGAACGTGCTGCCAGTGGAGGTGGTGGAAGCAGACACAATAGCAGCATTCAAGAGGCACCAGGACGAATACATGAATAGGAAGAGAATAGAGGTAAGTAAAGACAGTTTTATTACGAAAGGGCAAAATGTGTCAGCGCAGGCTTGGAGGGCCGAAGGCTTGTTCCTGTGCTGTATTGTACTTTGTTCTTTGTTCTTTTAAAAACCAAAAGATAGACACCAATAAAATCTTAAGAAGAACTTTTCTAAACTAAATCCCTGAGGCCACAAACTTAACATTATCAAAGGGAAGGTTTTTGTTTAGTGCAAAAACGTTAATACGTCATGAAGGGTCCCAACCAGAAAATAAAAGTGACATAGAACTTATAATCACTTTACAAGGAAAGTAGATTAATAGTTGAAAGAAAAACACAGATAGAAAGATTGGGGAAAGGGTGGCCAATGGTATTAATTCAAGATCTCTTTCTGTGATTCTGGCAATTAATGAATTTTTTATGAAAAATCAAGAAATCATGTAGATGCATATGCAATAATTGCTTATGACGTGGTAAATTCTGTTTCAGCTCTTTCGATTTTGCTTTTGAACTGTCACGATTGTCTATGAAAAATAAAATCCCAGACATACATCTCAAACATGCTATGTATCTAGAAGATGAGGTAAGTTGTTACTTTTCTTTGTTGATATTTGATTAATTACAGGTCTAGTAGCACAGAAAGATCATATTTTTGATTGTGTTTGTGTCATTATCAACATGATGACATGGCATAAAGACCTAGATTAAATACTATAAATCAGATTGCTGGAGTGAAAGTACTATAATTTACATCGACTAAAATACATCTAAGAGATAAATAGCCCAAATAGCCCAGAAGAGGGCAGCAGAATGGTGACTCTGATTTGCTGAATGGGGAAGATCTGCATCAGTGCAGTTGCTGCTTCCAGAAAGTGGTTTGCGGAGGGGCTGTTGTCAAGTGACAGTTCGACCCCAAACACTTGTTCAGTGTTTCCCTCCCTACCTCCTTGTCTAACCAAAAAAAAGCGCACACACTCCACTGTGAGGACCAGAAGCAAAAGTAGTGGAGAGATCCAGGGAGCATCCTGGGAAGGTGAGTGAGGGAAGACCTTCTTTGGGTATTTGCAGCGACTAATAAGGGTAAGTGTTTAATAAATTTTCTTAAACAGCTTGATTGGGGATAGAAATGTCAGTCAGAGGGGTTAAGTGCTGCACTTGTGAGATGTGGGAGATCAGAGACATCTGCAGGAAGTGTATCCAATTTCAGTTCCTCACAGACCGCATGGATATGTTGGAGCGGCAATTGGATGTACTTGGGAGCATGAGGGTGGCAGAAAGTGTCATAAGACAGTAGTTTTAGAGATGTGGTGACACCCAAGATAGATGGGTGACTGCTAGAAAGGGCAGGCAGCCAGTGCAGGAATCCCCTGTGGTTGTCCCTGTCTCTAACAAGTATAGCATTTTGGATATTGTTAGGGGGGATGACTATCAGGGGGTAACAGCAGCAGCAGCCAGACTGGTGGCACCACGGCTGGCTCTGTTCTTAAGAAGGGAAAGACAAAGAGCACTAGAGCAGTAGTTACAGGGGACTCTATAGTTAGGGGTACAGATAGGCGCTTCTGTGGACGTAAAAGAGCCTCCAGGATGGTATGTTGCCTCCCTGGTGCCAGGGTTCAGGGTGCCTCTGAACAGGCAGAAAGCATTCTGAACAGACAGGGTGAACAGACGGAGGTTGTGGTATGTATTGGTTCTAGTGACATAGGTAGGATGAGTGACGAGCAGTTCAGGGAGTTAGATAGAAAGTTAAAGAGCAGGACCTCCAAGGTTGTAATCTTGGGATTACTCCCTGTGCCACGTGCCAGTGAGGCTAGAAATAGGAGGATAGTACAGGTCAACACATGGCTAAATAGATTCTGTAGGAGGGAGGACTTCAGATATCTGGACCATTGGGATCTCCTCCGGGGCAGGTGGGACCTGTACAAGAAGGACGGGTTGCATCTAAACTGGAGGGGCACAAATATTCTGGCTGCGAGGTTTGCTGGTGTCACTCGGGAGGCTTTAAACTAACTCAGCAGGGCGGTGGGAACCAAAGCAAAGGTGAATTGACTGAAAGGGAACGAGAGAATAGGGCCAGTAGAGGAAGAGCAGGCAGGGTGTGGTCATTAAACAATGTGGGACTGGTGGACTGAAGTGCATCTGTTTCAATGCGAGAAGTGTAAAAGATAAAGCAGATGAACTTAGAGCTTGGATTAGTACTTGGAACTATGATGTTATTGCTATTACAGAGACTTGGTTAAGGGAGGAGCAGGATTGGCAGCTTAACGTTCCAGGATACAGATGTTTCAGGCAGGATAGTGGGGATATAAAAGGGATGGGGGAATTGTGCAACTTGTTAAGGAGAATATCACAGCTATGCTGCGGGAGGACACCTCGAATGGCTCATAAAGAGAGACAATATGAGTAGAGCTCTGGAACAGGAAGGGTGCAATCACAATGTTTGGGGTTTACTACAGGCCTCCCAACAGCCAGCGAGAGATCGAAGAACAGATATGTGGGCAGATTTTGGCAAGATGTAAAAGAAACAGGGTTGTTGTCGTGAGTGATTTTAACTTCCCATATATTGACTGGGACTCACTTAGTGCTTGGGGCTCAGATGGAGCAGAGTTTGTAAGGAGCAACCAGGAGAGCTTCTTGAAACTGTATGTAGATAGTCCAACTAGGAAAGGGGCCGTACTGGACCTAGTATTGGGGAATGAGCCTGGCCAGATGGTCGACATCTCAGTAGGGGAGCAGCTCGGGAACAGTGATCACAATTCAGTAAGCTTTAAGGTACTGATGGATAAAAATAGGTGTAGTTGTCAGGTGAAGGTGCTAAATTGGGGGAAGGTTAATTACAACAGGAACTGAAAAATATAGATTGGAGGCAGATGTTTGAGGGCAAATCAACATACGGTATATGGGAGGCTTTCAAGTGTAAGTTGCTGGGAACTCAGGACCGGCACGTTCCTGTAAGGATGAAGGATAAGTACACTAAATTTAGGGAACCTTGGATAATGAAAGATATTATTAGCCTAATCAAAAAGAAAAGGGAAGCATTTATCACAGCTAGGAGGCTGGGGACACACGAAGCAAGGGTAGAATACAAGCAAAGTGGAAAGAAAATTAAGCAAGGAGTCAGGAGGGCTAAAAGGGGTCATGAAAAGTCATTGGCCAACAGGATTAAGGAAAATCCCAAGGCTTTTTATACATATATAAAGAGCAAGAGGGTAGCCAGGCAGAGGGTTGGCCCACTCAAGGACAAGGGAGGGAATTTATGTTGGAAGCCAGAGGAAACGGGCAACGAATTAAATGAGTACTTTGCGTCCATAGAGAAGGACTTAGTGGATGATGAGGCTGGGGAAGGGTGTGTATATAGTTTGGGTCATGTTGAGATCAAAAGGGAGGAGGTATTGGAGGTCTTGAGAAGCAAGGTAGACAATTCCCCAGGGCCTGATGGGATATACTGAGAGAGGCAAGGGAGGAAATTGCTAGGGTCTTGAGGGAAATCTTTGTATCCTCACTGGCTACAGGGGAGGTCCCAGAGCATTGGTGAATAGCCAATGTTGTTCCTTTGTTTAAGAAGGGAGGCAAGGATAATCCAGCTAATTACAGGCTGGTGAGCCTTACGTCAGTGGCAGGGATATTATTGGAGAGGATTCTTCGAGACAGGATTTACACCCACTTGGAAATAAGTGGACGTATTAGCGAGAGGCAATATGAAGGGGAGGTCGTGTCTCACTAACTTGGTTGAGTTTTTTGAGGAAGTGGTGAAGATGATCAATGAGGGCAGGGCAGTGGATGTTGTCTACCTGAACTTCAGTAAGGCTTTTGACAAGATCCCTCATGGACGGCTGATACAGAAGGTAGAGTCCCACGGGGTCAGAGGTGAGCTTGCAAGATGGATAAAAAACTGTCTCGGTCGTAGAAGACAGAGGGTAGCAGTGGAACAGTGCGTTTCTGAATGGAGGGCTGTGACTAATGGCATTCCTCAGGGATCAGTGTTGGGACCTTTGCTGTTTGTAATATATATAAATGATTTGGAGGAAAATGTAACTGGTCTGATTAGTAAGTTTGGTGACGACACAAAGGTTGGTGGAATTGCGGATAGCGATGAGGACTGTCAAAGGATACAGCTGGATATGGATCAGCTGGTGACTTGGGCAGTGAGATGGCAGATGGAGTTTAATCTGGAAAAATGTGAGGTAATGCATTTTGGAAGGTCTAATCCAGAGGAAAATATACAGTAAACAGCAGAACCCTCAGGAGTACTGATAGGCAGAGGCATCTGGGTGTACGGGTGTACAGGTCACTGAAAGTGGCAACGCAGGTGGAGAAGGTAGTCAACAAGGCATACAGCATGCTTGCATTCATCGGCCAAGGCATTGAGCTTAAAAATTGGCAGATAATGTTACAGCTTTATAGAACCTTAGTTAGCATTTGGAATATTGTGTTCAAATCTGGTCGCCACATTACCAGAAGGATGTGGTGGCTTTGGAGAGGGTACAGAAAAGATTTACCAGGGATGTTGCCTGGTATGGAGGACATTAGCTATGAGAAGAAGTTAGAGAAACTTGGGTTGTTCTCACTGGAATGACAGAGGTTGAGGGGCGACCTGATAGAGGTCTACAAGATTATAAAGGGCATGGACAGAGTGAACAGTCAGAAGATTTTTCCCAGTTTGGAAGAGTCTGTTACTAGGAGCCATAGGTTTAAGGTGCGGGGGGAAAGGTTTAAAGGTGATGTATGAGGCAAGTTTTTTTACACAGAGGGTGGTGGGTGCCTGGTACTCGCTTCCGGGTGAGGTAGTGGAAGTAGATACGATAGTGACTTTTAAAGGGCGTCTTGACAAATACATGAATAGGATTGGAATAGAGGGAAACGATCTCCAAAAGGGTCGGGGGATTTAGTTGTGACGGGCAGCATTTCAGTGCAGGCCTGGAGGGCCGAAGGGCCTGTTCCTGTGCTGAAATTTTCTTTGTTCTTTGCTCTAAGATATTTAACTTTGGGCAAGTTTTACAGAGCATCATATTTAAAGAATCAGCAGGAAGTGTACCCACCAAATAGCCAATTTTCCTGCAGGAATTTTACACTGGAGCCAGCTTTAAATTCCTGAAATTGTGACTTCCTCCTTAATCTGGAAAGATCTTAAAGAGATCCTGGCCATATATGCAAGGGGAGGCAATGGCCTCGTGGTGTTATCGCTAGACTATTAATGCAGAAACTTAGTTAAAGTTCTGAGGTCCTGGGTTCACATCCTGGGGAATTTGAATTCAGTAAACAATCTGGAATTAAGGGTCTAATGTGAATTTCTGATAATTGACTTATCTGGTTCACTAATGTCCTTCACTAAAGGGAAAGATATCTGACATCCTTCCCTGGTCAAGCCTACATATGACTCCAGACCCACACCAATGTGGTTTACTCTGAACTGCCCTCTGTGCAATTTTTAAAAATTCATTCATGGGATGAGGGCAACGCTGGCTAGGTCAGCATTTATTAAGCATCCCTAATTGCCCAGAGGGCTGTTAAGAATCAACCACATTGCTGTAGGTCTGGAGTCACAAACCAGGTAAGGATGGCAGTTGCCTTCTCTAAAGGACATTAGTGAACCAGATGGGTTTTTCCGACAATTGACATTGGATTCATTGTCATTATTAGACTCTTAATTCCAGATATTTATTGAATTCAAATTCAACCTCTACCATGGTGGGATTTGAACCTGGGTCCCCAGAAAATTACTTGGGTCTCTGGATTAACAGTCTAGGATAATATCACCAGTCCATTGCCTTCCCCCAACTAAGGATGGAAAATTCACTGGCCTAGACAGAGACATCACATCCCACATGGATTGCCCATTCTAAATTGCCCATAGTGTTCAGGAGGTGTAGGTGAGGTGCGTTAGCCGTGGGAAGAGTGTGGTTACGGGGAAGGGTTAAGGAGATGTGTCTAGATGGGATGCTCTTCGGAGGGACAGCGTGGACATGATGGACTGAATGGCCTGGTTCAACACTGTGGGGATTCTATGATTCCTGAAGCTAAAGTTGCTGGCTGTCGCTGGCCTTGATAAAATAGTGGTAAAGTCAGAATTCAACATTTAAGTGCTATTAGTTGGCTATGTCAGGATCCTCAATTGATCCAAGGCCTGGGGACTTGCCTGACACCTTCCCACGCAGCATAAAGCGGGAGCCACAATCAAGACAGGTGGAAATGCCAGGCATGCATCTTATGGGCCTTGCCCCTGCCTTCAGGTATGTGAGTAGGGAGGCTGTAAAATCCAGTCCATTATGCCAATTACTGACTTTTCTCATTTTTTAAAGATTTGCATTGATGTATATTTACTAGAATTTAGGCATGGATCATATAGTATGATGTGTGATTAATGGACTGAAAACTAGCTGTTAGTGGAAAGAAATTGACATCCCTTTGTTTTTATGTCTGAGTTAACTTCAAAACTAAGTACCCAAAATAATGGTGCTTACCATTGGTGCTTTTCTTGGTACTTTTGGTAATATAGCATCATAAAATAATGTTTTATAGCATTATACAGCAGGTTTTATTTGGAAGCAAACAAGGAGCTATGATATTTCCTTATCTGTTTACAAAGCATCATTTATCAATCAACTATTTCAGAAATGATTGCAACTCTGCCACAAGTGAATGATAACATTTAAGTTGAGGAAATTAAATATTGAGAAATGGTGTAAAATTTCTGAAGGGAAATGTCTAATTTGTGATAACTTCTAGCACTAAATTTAGCATGTTTCACCGATTGTAGGGTAAATTTCACGAAGCAGAAATTGAATTCATTAAAGCAGGAAAATCAAAGGAGGCTGTCCTCATGTGAGTCTTTCTTTTTATTTTGGATAACTGATTGTATAAACTGATAGTTTTACTCTTTTGCCATTTAACATGTAGTTACTTTTGAAAGGTATGTGCATAATCAAGATTGGGATGCAGCCCAAAGGGTGGCGGAAGCTCATGACTCTGACAGTGTGGCTGATGTCTTGGTTGGTCAGGCACGTTTTGCCTTTGATCAGAAAGAATATCAAAAGGCTGAGGCTTTCCTTCTGAGGGCTCAAAGACCAGAATTGGCTGTGAAATATTACAAGGTGAGAACATTTTTTTTAAATCATTATTTTGTCAATAAAAACTAGACTGAAATTTAGCTGCAAGTGCCAGTAGCTCATGACAGAGATAGCTTTGCAATTCCCATTGTGAAAGGACGATTTGTTTCTTGTAACTTCAAGAATTTAAAATAATCTGAATCGGAACATGTAAGCAGTACATCTTTCCAGCGTCTGAAATCCTGTGTCTGCACAAACCAGAAAGACAGGTACATGGGAGCACCACCATCTTCAAGTTCTCCGCCAAGCCACACCCATTCTGACTTTGAACAACATTGCAACTCCTTTGTTTCAAAATCCTGCCACTCCCTATCTAACAGCACAGTGGGTGTACCCACACCATGTGGACTACAGTGATTCAAGAAGGCAGTTCTACCTTCTTGTACTACCTGCTTCTGGGATGGGCATTGAATGTTGACCAAGCCAGCCATCCCACATCCCATGAGTGATTTTTAAAAACTGGTGATAGGCGGAAATACTGACCCAACTTAATTGGCAAACCTAGAACTTGTCTGATGTAACTAAAAGGAAAGCATTGGGACTGAGTCTTATGTTTCTTGGCTAAGTCCAAGTTGTATTGAGTTTTCTGAATGGTCACTTGCCATGAGGTCTAGTGCGTTTTCTCACCTTATCTTAGACGTTTCCATCGTTGAATGCCTACTGTGTTTGTACACATCCAATTTCTGCTCGACTTTTTGTTTCTGAACAACTCACCATAAACCGAACATAGAGTCGTACAGCACGGAAACAGACCCTTCCATCCGGCTCTTCTGCGCTGACCAGACATTCCAATCTGACCTCATCCCATTTGCCATATCCCCTTAAACCCTCTCCTATTCAGTTACCCATCCAGATGCCAAATAAATGTTGTTATTGTAACCGCCTCAACCACTTCCTGTGGCAGCTCGTTCATATGCATACCTCCTTCTATGTCAAAAAGTTATTCCTCAGGTCTCTTTTAAATCTCTCCCCTCTCACCTTAAACCTATGCCCTCTAGTTTTGGACTCTTCCACCCTAGGAGAAAGACCATTCCACCTATCCATACCCCTTATGATTGTATAAATTTTTATAAGGCCATCGCTCAGTCTCCGACCTCCTGAGAGAAATTCCCTAGCTTATTCAGCCTCTCCTAATAACTCAAGCCCTCCAGTCCCGGCAACATCCTTATGAATCTTTTCTGCAATCTCTCAAGTTTAAAAACATCCTTCCTATAGAAGAGTGACCAGAACTGTACATACTATTCTAAAAGTGGCCTCACCAATGTCCTGTTTACGGCCGCAACATGACATCGCAACTCCTTTACTCAATGTTCTGATCATTGAAGGCAAGCTTGCCAAACCCCTTCTTCTTCACCCTGTCTACTTCTAAATCCACTTTCAAGGAGCCGTCCACCTGCACCCCTAGGTCTCTTTGTTTGGCAAAACTACCCAGGACCTTACCTTTAACTCTGTAAGTCCCGCCCTGGCTTGTCTTACCAAAATGCGACACCTCACATTTATCTAAATGAAACTTCTCAGCCCATTGGCCCATCTGATCAAGATCCCATTGTACTCTGAGGTAGCCTTCTTCGCTGTCCATCTATTTTGGTATCATTTGCAAACTTAGTAACCATGCTTCCTATATTCACATCCAAATCATTTATATAAATGACGAAAAGTAGCGGACCCAGCACTGACCCTTGTGGCACAGCACTGATCACAGGCCTCTAGTCCGAAAAGCAACCCTCTACCAGCACTCTCTGTCTTCTATATTCACGCCAATTTTGTATCCAATTGGTTAGCTTCCCCGTAGATCCTGTGTCATCTAACATTGCTAAGTAGTCTACCATGTGGAACCTTGTCAAATGTTTTGCTTAAGTCCATATAGACAACGTCTACCGCTCTGCCTTCGTCAATCTTCTTTGTCACCTCTTCAAAAAACACAATCAGTTTAGTGAGACATGATTTCCCATGCACCAAGTCATGTTGACTGTCCCTAATCAGTCCTTGCCTTTCCAAATGCATGTAAATCCTGTCCCTCAGAATCCCCTCCAACAACTTACCCACCACTAAAGTAAGACTCACTGGTCTATAGTTCCTTGGCTTTTCTTTGCCACCTTTCTTAAATAATGCGCTCGTGCCATTTTTAAAAGCCTTTTGTGGATCTGGACAACGCTGTCAGTCCACAGCAGGCCTGCATGGTTCATTTACCCTGGACATGGCAGATAGGGGAAATTTGGTGTCCCACTTTGCAGACAGTACCTGTAGGTCCTGTTGGAAGAGATGGTGCTGATGCAGGACTTTCTCCCTCAGGACCAGCAGTGGTGGCCACAATCCCAGACAATGCCAGCCTGGTTCAAAGTTGCCACCCAGGTCAGTGCAATCTTAGCCATCTGGAAGAATGCCTATCAATGTAGGAAAATGATCAATGTCCTTCACCACTCCGCCAGCATAAGTGTCACTATGTGTTTTCTGATACCTCATATTCACTCTATTTCTGCTATTGTACCCATCTCCCACAAAGGCTCGTACTCTATCACTCTCACTATTGCCTGCAACATATTCCCTCATTCACTGGCCACCCTGAACATGGCGTGGAGTGGTATTGGAGGCTGCCTTTGATCTACTGTTTCAGGAATCCCTGCGCAAAGGCTTGCTGACAACTATGGCAAGCTTACTGGCATTGTGCCTTTGCTAAATGGATAAGATAGCAGTAATATAAACAAGGTCTGTCTTGCTAAAGGGCAAAGCACAAAAAGGCAAGGTAAAACAGTGCATAGTAGGGATGTCGTGAGCATCCAAGTAAGGTCAAAGTGAATTAATGCTGTGACAGCAGGTGAAGAGCCCAGAAATGCAGCCTGGTTCAGTCCATGAGTTGGATGCATCTCCTGAGTGCATGCTGTCCTTACTACAGCATTACAATTATAGCTGCCAGTGCACTGTCTGATAACAACATTGAAATGCAGAAGTGACCTGGAAGTCAATCAGCGATGTGGTATGAGGATTCTTCACATATCAGTTGCTATTGTCTGTGGATATGGGCTCTGTGTAGCTGGTGCCCATGCAGTATGTACTGAGATTTTGGTGCCAGCGTCCAAATTGGAGGTTGTTCGGAGCAAATGGCAAGATGAATCCAAAGGTGCTAACTCTGGTTTCCTTGTCAAGTTTTCTTGTCGTCTGGTAAATTTGGTAAGGGGATATTCTGAATATTAATGAGGCATGTTTTGGCATTAACAAGGGTTTACGTTAGCCAGTGAGAATCATACCACACCACTTGTCAAAAGAATAAAACATGAAGCAAGATGATGATCAAGATGGGCCTCACCACATTAGTCAACCAATTTGTCACACATCTCACTCCTATAAGATTCCACCCTTGAAGCAAGCTTTGTATGGTCAGGCAGGAGAGAGATCACGTCCAGAGTGAGACACGCCCCGAGTGAGTATACAGTTCAGGGAATTTGGAGGCAGCGTGAGAAGTCGGTGCAGAGGGGAAGAGGTGTTTTTTGCTTGCTTTTCTTTGGCTCACAGCTTGTAAAGGTTTTTTGAACATGATAAATTGAAGCCCGGGATTAGGGGCCCAGCATAAAAGCGTGACATCACAGGTAAAAGGAGGTTCATTAGTTGGTGATCGCTACTAAATTGATTGTCTGTTATAGGTTACTTTCAGATTGAAGGTCAATAGGGGAAATATTAAACAAAAAACACCAAAGAATGTGGATGTCTGAAATCAGAAACAAAAACAGATATTGCTAGAAAATCTCAGCAGGTCAGGCAGCATTTGTGGAGAGAAAGCAGAGTGAATGGTTCAAGGAAGGGTTACTTATCCCTTAACAATCTGGATGAAGGAACTGTTGCTAAGTTTGCAGATGACACAAAGATAGGTGGACGGTTAGGTAGTTTTGAGGAAGAGAGGAGACTGCAGAAGGACTTGGACAGGCTAGAAGAGTGGGTAAACAATTGGCAGATGGATAATAATTTTGGAAAGTGTGAAGTTATGTTTATTGGTAAGAAGAGTGGAGGTGTAGACTATTTTCTAAATGGGTAAAGCTTTGGAAATCTGAAGCAAAAAGGGATTTAGGACTCCTATTGAAGGATTCTTTTAGGTTAACATGCAGGTTCGTTTGTCAGTTAGGTAGGCAAGTGCAATGTTAGCATTCATTTCAAAAGGGCTAGAGGGCGGCACGGTGGCTCAGTGGTTACCACTACTGCCTCACAGCGCCAGGGACCCGGATTCGATTTTGGCTTCGGGCAGCTGTCTATATGGAGTTTTCACGTTCTCCCCTTGTCTACATCAGTTTCCGCCAGGTGCTGTAGATTCCTCCCACAGTCAAAAGGCGTGCAAGCTGGGTGGAATGCTAAATTGTCCATAGTGTCCAGAGATGTTTAGGTGTGTTAGCCATGGAAAATGAAGGGATAGGGTAGGGGGATGGAACTGGGTTGGATGTTCTTTGGAAGGTCTGTGTGGACTTATTGGGCTGAATGGCCTGTTTCCACATTGTGGGGATTCTGTTATTCTATGAGAGACACAGAGCAGAAATGTACTGCTAAGGCTGTATAAGCCTCTGGTCAGACTGAACTTTGAATATTGTGAGCAGATTTGGGCCCTCTATCTAAGGAAGGATGTATGGGCTTTGAAGGGGGTCCAGAGGAGATTTTCAAGAATGATTTAGGGGATGAAGGACTTGTTGTATGAGGAGTGATTGATGACACTGTGTCTATAACTGATGGAGTTTAGAAGGTTGGGGGAGGAGCGATATTATCAAAATTTACAGAATTCTGAGAGGTGTACGTAAAGTCAACGTGGAGAAGATTTTTTCACTAGTAATACCCAAGAACACAGCCTCAGAGTGAAGGGCTGATACTTCAGAATTGAGATAAGCGGGAATTTCTTCAGCCAGAGGGCTTTGAATTTGTGGAACTCATTGCCGCAGAGGGCTGTGGAAGCCAAATTATTGAGTGTATTTAAGATAGAGATAGATAGATCCTTAATTGGTAAGGGGATCAATGGTTACAGGAGGAAGGCAGAATATTTTGAAATGTAGTCACTATTGTAATGTAAGTAGTTAGATAGCCAGTTTGAACTTTGTTAGCTCCCACAAACAGAAAAGTGATAATTGCTAGATTAATGTTTTGTGAGAACTTGATTGACAAACAAGTATTAGTCCTGTACTCCTTCAAAATAGTGCATGGGATCTTTTACATTTACCTGGGAGAATACACAGGACTCCATTTAACATCCCAGCTGAAAAATGACATTTCTGATATTGCCTGAGTCTTTTTTTACTCAGTAGGACCTGAACTGACACCCTTCTGATTCTGAGACAAGCCTGTTACCGGTTGCACCACAGCAGATATTTAAAAAAACAATAAAAACTGGAAAAGTGCTCCTCGTGTTAAAACCATTTTTAATTAATTTCTTGTTTCAGGAAGTCACAATGTGGAGTGATGCAATTCGAATTTGTAAAGAATATATCCCTAACAAGCTGGAACAACTTCAGGAAGAATATGAACAGGAAACAATTAAGAAAGGAACAAAGTAAGCAAATTAGCTGTAGAAAGTGGAAATGGTCAAAAAAATTAATGATGTAATTTCCTTACCACCATCTACTCCTGAGAGGATAGGTAGTGAATTGTTTGAAAGCCTTTCCTACTGCTACTGTGATCCAAGTTATAAGTGAGAATAGTCAAGGGAGACCCCAACACTGATACTTTGCTTTGGTATCTCCTCATTTGACTTTCCATGTGATTTTTCCAATTTTTTTTCCTTGAAGGCATTTTTTTTCATGCTTAAATGGCAAATGGTTTAAAAAGCTTTTAAGAAACTTTTAAGAAGCTTTTAAAAACCTTTTAAAAAGGATTTCCACCATCTGCAGAAATCTTTGACTGTTCAGTAATTATATTCAAGGTGAATCTTACACATGCCGAGTTGTAGAACGTTGCTAACCTGTTGAAGAAGCCTTGTCAGTGATCCTCTGCCTCTTTATGTGAATTTGACTAGTTTGGTTTAATCTGGAAATAATTCAGCAGGTGGACTGCTGATTTGCCAGTAGTATATCCAACATTAGTGATACAAAATTTAGCAAAAGTATAGAAGTAACTACCTATGGAATTAGAGATAGTAGGAACTGCCGATGCTGGAGAATCTGAGATAACAAGGTGTAGAGCTGGATGAACGCAGCAGGCCAAGCAGCATCAGAGGAGCAGGAAAGCTGACGTTTCGGGTCTGGACCCTTCTTCAGAAAATCAGAAAATTTTTCTGAAGAAGGGTCCAGACTCAAAACGTCAGTTTTCCTGCTTTTCTGATGCTGCCTGGCCTGCTGTGTTCATCCAGCTCTACACCTTGTTGCCTATGGAATTAGTTGTTAGCATTTGAAAAATAAATTTGAAGATGAAATCCCTGCTCCAAATTGTACCTTTATGGATTTTGCATGCTTCTTATGAAACATTTTCATAAAATATTATCACCAATTACCTAGTCATTGTTGTTCACAAATGTAGTTGTACATTTCATTGCTGGCAATCAGTGTTTATGAGAAGCAGAAATTAGGTTAATGTAATTAATAGATAACACAAAATCATAAGCATATTCAGAAATTCAGTATACAATTATCATGAATAAACAGCTTGTATCATTAAATCCAAAACACTAAACTATCTATTTAGGTGTTACTGTATTTTCCATTTCCTGAGTTAACTTTATTTTTGGTTTCATAATTGTGTCTCACAGGGGAATAGAAGGAATAGTTGAACAAGCTAGAGAATGGGAGCAATCGGGAGAATATGTAAGAGCAGTGGAATGTTACCTTAAAGTCAAAGAGACCAATAACCTGGCTCTGATGGAGAAGTGCTGGATGAAGGTGAGATGTGTATTTCAAAGGTTGCATTTTCATCAAGAGGAACAACTTTTAGTTGAAGTAGACCCAATGTTGACCATCAAAATGTTCTCTAGGTTATTGCATGCCATATATCAAAACTCTAATCGACTATAGACATCCGCTTTGAAAAATTCTTCACAGCAGTGAATGGCTGCATTACAATTCATTGAATTACCTGAATTTATACATGACAAAAAAAATTAGTATTGTTGTTTTGAGAGTTCTAAATTTTAAATTACACCCAGGAAGAGCAGAGAGCAGAAATCTACATTCGGAAAACTGTATTCTCTTTTTGCAGTGGATTAATTTAATGAGTAAGTAGTTTGGCTAGCCACCAGAAGTAATCATTTATGGCACAAAAGAAGCTTGTCAGCTCAGAGTCCATGCCAGAAAACAAAATGAAAAGCAACCCCAAAGTTTAATTTTAGCTTTTATATAGATTCATCGTGATAGTGTTTAAATGCTCTAAATATTATGTGGTAGGTTAAGATGAGTCAAACTGTTGTAAAGTGCAATAATCACAAAAGTTAAATAACTGAAATGAAACCATTGAGTCTGAAAAATGGATTATCATATTACCAAAAGGCAAAGAGCTGAAAGGACTGAAGATGGTACCTGAATTATTTTTTGCTGATGTTGAATGACCTGCTTCATGTTTCCAGTATTTTTCTACTTTGACAATTTTTTGTGGATTATCCTTTTCTTAAACTTCTCAGCTTGTGATGTTGTTAACCTGTCTGAATTTCTTGCTTGGCTGTTAATTATTTGTAGCAAAATATTCTGTGTCTCTTTGGCTAATGGAGAGAGAGGCCTATAGCCTTCTGTGGTCTACCTTGCCTTATCTTATTTGTGGTCAGTACTAAATTTAAATTCATCTGATTATCTTGGAATCACTATGGAATGCTTTTTTTTAATATGAGGTTCCTCTATTATTACTGGGTTCTTTGTTTCCAGGCTGCTGAACTGTCAATCAAATTTTTAAATCAAGACAAAACACTTGAAGTGATTCAGACACTTGGTCCTCGACTGATTGAAATACAGAAATACAGTGCGGTATTGATTTGAATTAATCTAAGTTGTTTGATTATGTTATCAGTGCAGAAGATGTATATATAACAGTTAACTCAAAGCAGAAAATGCTTGGAACACTCACCAGATACTCATCAAAAGAGAAAAGATAAGTTAATTTGTCAGATAATGGTTCTTGAAGAGGACTAGCAAGGGATTTTTATCTGAACTGCTAATTTGTTTTCTCCTTAAGGAGGTGATGGATTTGTTTTATATTGGCATTTTCTTTTTTTTTAAATCCCAATGCAAATAACCCTTCTCTGGTGTGATAGTCTGATAGTTAGGACATTAGACCAGTAATCCAGGGAGAGAGAGTTCTAGTCTCATCAAAATAGTTTCTGAATTTGAATTCAGTTTTAAAAAGCTTTTATCAATAAAATTAATGGTTTAACTGTCAGATTGAGATAAATACCCAGCGAGTTAACTGATGCCTTTTCAGAAAGGAATGCTGTACTCCTTATGTGGTTGACTTTTAACTGCCTTCTTGACCTAGCAAGCCACTGAGTTGTATCAAATTGCTCAGAAAGGTCCACCTTATATTCTAAAGGACGATAGATGCTAGCCTTGCTAGCAACATCTACATTCAAAAAAATGAATAAAATGAAATCTTGGTAGAAATAATTTGTTTTGGCAAATATATAGTTGTCCTTCTGATTTTCAAATTGTAGCCCTTTCCTTGTCAATAATATGTGGGAACTCCTTTAAAATTTTAGTACGACTTCAGTGTTTTGTGGAGGCATTAATCATAGGCTTTCCTTCTCCTTCGACTCTGATTGTTTCCTTCAACTTTTAGTTTTGGTACATAGCAGAGTAAGGTTGTGTACCCACATAAGAGAAAGGGACATCTGGACTAGAGATAGTGGGAACTGCCGATGCTGGAGAATCTGAGATAACAAGGTGTAGAGCTGGATGAACACAGCAGGCCAAGCAGCATCAGAGGAGCAGGAAAGCTGACGTTTTGGGTCGAGACCCTTCCTCAAAAATGGGGGAGGGGAAAGGGATTCTGAAATAAATAGGAAGAGATGGGGAGGCAGATAGACTAGATATCTTATCCTTCTTTATACTTGCTCATAAACCTTTGGACTTAATTCATGAAAGTTACGCCAGATTGCAATAATTACTTTTCTGTCTGAATTTGATTCTACGTACACAAGGTCATTTAAGAAAGTACTTCATTAGATTACTAATTAGGGCATCATAAATTCTGATCTAGCACTAAATCAAAGCGGTATCACCTACAAGAGCTGAAAGGTTATGATCAAAGTGACATTTTAAAGAACAGGAAAAACGGTTTGAAAGTTGTTCTTCCTTGTACTTAATTCAGTCATTCAGTGGTGTTCTGCTGATGTTAAAGGGGAAATAGTTAGAACCGATTGCGAGAGACAGAAGTAATATTTCATTCAGTGCTTCCATTGTCCTGGCCTCATTAAAATGAAGAATTAACAAAAAATTCTTTGGTATAGTTGACAATCCACCAATAATGAAAAGAATTTTACTCTGTAAGTAATCATGTGGTTACTGAAATTCATGATGCAATTAGAGTCATTTGGGTGTACAGCACAGAATCAGACCCTTTGGTCCAATTTGTCTGCACCGACCAAATATTGTAAATTAATCTAGTCCCTTTTGCCAGCATTTGGTCCGTATCCCTCTAAACCCTTGCCATTCATATACTAATCCAGATGCCTTTTAAATGTCAAACAAAAACAAAGTTGCTGGAAAAGCTCAGCAGGTCTGGCAGCATCTGTGAAAGACA
>NC_063336.1:71817652-71845975 GCF_021869965.1 Rhincodon typus | reverse complement strand
AGCAACTTTGTTTTTGTTTCTGATTTACAGCATCCGCAGTTCTTTCGCCTTTTAAATGTTGTAACTGTACCAGCCTCCACCACCACCTCTGGCAGCTCATTCCATACATGCACCACCCTCTGTGTGAAAAGGTTGTCCTTTATGTCCCTTTTAAATCTTTCCCCTCTCACCCTCTAATTTTGGATTCCACTGGGGAAAAGACCTTGACTATTCACCCTATCCATGCCCATCATGATTTTATAATCTTCTGCAAGGTCACCCCTCAGCCTCTGATGCTCCAAGGAAAATAATCCCAGCCTATTCAGCCTCTGTCTATAGTTCAAACCTTCCAATCCTGGCAATTTCATTGTAAATAAGGGCAGCACGGTGGCTCAGTGGTTAGCACTGTTGCCTCAAAGCGCCAGGGACCTGGGTTTGATTCCAGCCTCGGGCAACTGTCTGTGTGGAATTTGCATGTGGGTTTCCTCCGGGTGCTCCGGTTTCCTCCCACAGCCCAAAGATATGCAGGATAGGTGGATTGGCTATGATAAATTGCCCATAGTGCCCAGGGATGTTTAGGTTAGGTGAGTTAGACTTGGGAAATACAGGCCTTGGGGAATGCTGTTCGGAGGGGCAGTGTGGAGCCAATGTTGGGCCAAATGGTCTGTTTCCACACTGTAGGGATTCTATGATTCTAAGTCTTTCCTGAACTCTTTAAAATTTCACAACATCTTTCCTTTGAAGGGAGACCAGAATTGAACGCAGTATTCCAAAAGTGGCCTAACCAATATATGTAAATCCTGTCCCTCAGAATCCCCTCCAAAAACCTACCCACCATTGATGTCAGACTCATTGATCTATAGTTCCCTGACTATTCCTTACTATCTTTCTTAAATAATGGCACCGACGTTAGTCAACCTCCAGATTTTCGGCACCTCACCCATGGCTATTGATGATACAGGAATACAGCCGCAACATAACATGCCAACTTCTATACTCAATGTACTGACCAATAAAGGCAAGCATACCAAATGCCTTCTTCACTACTGTGTCTACCTGCGGCTCCATTTTCAAGGAGCTATGAACCTGCATCCCAAGATCTTTTTGTTTGGCAACACTCCCCTAGACCTTCCCATTTAGTGTATAAGTCCTGCCCTGATTTGCCCTACCAAAATGCAACACCTCACATATATCTAAATTAAACTCAATCAGCCACTCCTTTGTTGATCTAACCTTGCTAACCAGTCTACCATGCGGAACCTTATCAAACACCTTACTAAAGTTCATACAGAAGAAGTCTACTGCTCTGCTTTCATCAATCTTTTTCGTTACTTCTTCAAAAAACTCAATCAAATTCATGAGACAGGATGTCGCACCCAGAAAGCCATGTGGACTATCCCTAATCAGTCCTTGCCTTTCAAATACATGTGAATCCTGTTCCTCAGAATCCTCTCCAACAAATATTTACCATTGACGTCAGGCTTACCAGTCTATAGTTCCCTGCCTTTTCCTTACCACCTTGTTTAAATAATGGTGCTGGTTAGCCAACATTCGTCTTCCGGCACCTCATCTGTGGCTATCGATGATACAGATATCTCAGCAAGAGGCCCAGCAATCACTTCCCTACCTTCCAAATTTCTACGATACACCTGATCCAGGTCCTGGGGATTTATCCACCTTTATGTGTTTTAAGATGTCCAGCACCACCACCTTTTTAATATGGACTCTTTTCAAAATATCACTATTTCCGTAAGTTCTCTAGCTTCCATATTCTTCTCCACAGTAAACACCTATCTCCTGTGGTTCCATACAATTCTGAAGAACTATCTTGTTATGTTTCTTTGTCTGCAAATCAGAATTAGAATATGAATAGTGTACATTACAATCATGGAATCCCATCGAGTTAGCACCGACCCTGCAAAGAGCATCCCACCCAGACCCCTACCCTATCCCTGTAAACTGGCATTTCTCATGGCTAATCCACCTAGCCTGCACATCCCTTGACACCATGGGCAATTTAGCATAGCCAATCTACCTAACCCCTACATGTTTAGACAGTGGGAAGAAACCATAGCACCCAGAGGAAACTCACGCAGACGCAGGGAGAATGTGCAAACTCCACACAGACAGTCAGCTGAGGGTGGAATCGAACCTGGGTCCTTGGTGCCGTGAGGCACCAATGCTAACCATTGAACCATTGAGTAAACAGGTCATAGATCATAAATTCACAAAATATGATTATCAATAAGCTTTATGGTCAGCATTTATTCTGTTTCCCATTGGAAATTATTTTAAAACCCTGTAATTGTGCAACAATAAACCTGACATTTTATAAAAGATATGAACAGCTACTTTTCAATGTTTTTAGTCTGCCTGCTTCAGTCATATCTAAACAGTGGTGTCTTCTAGTAAGTGATGTGACAACATCACTTTGGGATGCCTTTCACTTAAGCTAAAAAATATAACCAAGTCTCATATCACTGCTACCATCACCCATCTGGAATGAAATGTTGAGCAAAAAGGTGTTTAAAAATCAATAAACTATAAACTGCAAACAAACAATATAGAAAGTATTCCCAAAAAAGTACAGTTTCAAATAAATAAAGATTGATCCTGAAATCCAACAATATCTGCAAATTATGACAATGGACAACCTTGAAGTTACCAAATTCATTTATTACTTAAAGCAGATAAGTGCGTGGTGACAGCAGGTATAGAAACATTCTTTTTATATAATGGAATCCTCTTTTATCAACATTCACAATTGCAGAAAAGCCATTCAGTCTCTGGGATTGAAAGCTTGCCCAGTTGTATTATGGAGATAATGAGATTTATTTATCATTATGGATACTGGATAAAGTGATGCACAAATGCAGGGAACTGCCAGTCAGATGGGGTGGAGTCCAGGAACTGGGGTTCTGAAATTGTGGGTGTTAGCCTGAAATCATGCTGTTTGTAAAGCCATAGAGTCATACAACATGGGAACAGACTCTTCGGCCCAACTCATCCAAGCTGATCAAATTTCCCAAATTAATATAGTCCCATTTGCCTGCACTTGGCCCATATCCCTTTCAATCCTTCCTATTCATGTACCTGTCCAAACGTCTTTTAAATATTGTAACTATACCTACATCTACCACTTCCTCTGGCCGTTCATCCACATATGAAAAAGGTGAAAAAGGTGTCTGTTTTAAATCTTTCTCCTTTCACCTTAAAAATATGCCTTCTAGTTTTGAACTCCCCCACCCCGGGGAAAAGGTCTTTGTTAGTCACCTTATGTATGGTTTAGTGATTTTATAAATCTCTGTGAGACCACCCCTCAACCTCCTATGCTCCAGCGAAAAGGAGTCCCAGGCAATCCAGCCTCTCCTTATAACTCAAACCCTCCAGTGCAGTAAAATCATTGTAAATCTTTTCTGCACCTATGGATGCAGAAAATGCTGGAGGCAGAGATTTGGGCTTGTTACGAGAGATGGATGGAATATTTCTCCTTTTCCTCTGTTTGCCCTACTCCATACTTTAAAATAATCTCCTGGTTCTTGGAACTTCTTGCATAATAGATTTTGGCATGAAACTAAAATAAAGTTTCTCAACTATCAGGGAGCTAAATCCAGTAATATTTGTAGAGATTGTGTAATGCAAAATCACATGGTTACATGTGATCACAAAAATCATGAACTCAGATCCTCAGGACCTATCCAGCCAGAGTTGCAATCCATACTCAGTTGCTGATTATTTACTAAAAACCCAAATCTAGCTCCCAAGCATTTTGAACATTATCATATACAGAATAAGGAAATATGGTTCCAGGATAGAGGTCTGCAAGATTTCCCCCACCTCCTACTTTGCTTGGGATTTGTCAGGTACTTCAAACTTAGAGCAGTCGTCCCATCCTGTGCAGACTGCCAACATAGCAGATGTTGGGATCGGGACCTCCCTGTCTTGATAGAAAACTACCTTGGGATGTCAATGAACAATGAAACCAAACATCCAGACAGTGAACTGAAATCTGATCCTGCTGACAGGATCAATCCCATGAAAGGACAAAAAAAGGACATGCTGCAACAGGAACATTGAGTATCAGGATATTTGGCTGATCCAGTTTGCTATGTTTGTAATATGTAGTTTGAAAATAAGGACATCTACAGTCAAAGTACCCATCGTTCATATCCCTTGAATGGGCCTAATTTACAGATTTCACTGCACAGAGAAAATCCTTGAGTCAAAAACTACATCCTCTGTACTATTTATGTCCTCAATACGATGGGTGTTATTCTGTTCACTTTCCCAAATTTTTCCAGATCGGTTTCCCTATTTTTAAAAAGAAGTAGGTCTGACATTATGCAACTAATAATAACCATTGTTTAAAGTTCAAAAATTGGAATATATATCTTAATTACCTACCTACAATTTCATTATCACATTTAAATAAATTGTGCATTTAATCAAACATAATTCATTTGTACCCTTATCACATTTCTGTGCAGTTAGATTAACTCCTTTTAAATGGTAATGACACAGTGAGAACTCTGTTGTCCTTTACACTTATGTTGTGTTATATTGACTAAATTACCATGAACTCATGGCGTGGACAATTAATATTACTTTTTATTATTCACTCATGTGGTGTGGGCATTGCTGGCTGTCCTAGCATTTATTTCCCATCTCTAATTGCCCTTGAGAAGGTGGTGGTGAGCAGCCTTCCTGAACTGCTGCATAGAATCATGGAATCCCTCCAATGTGGAAACAGGCCCTTCGTTCCAACAAGTCCCTCAGCATCCCTCAGCATCGCACCCAGACCCATCCCTCATAACCCACCTAATCTACACATCCCTGAACACTATGGGCAATTAGCATGGCCAATCCACCTAGCCTATAAATTTTTGGACTGTGGGAGGAAACCACACAGACACGGGAGGATATGCAGACTCCACTCAGACAGTCACCCGAGGGTGGAATCAAACCCGGGTCCCTGGTGCTGTGAGGCAGCAGTGCTAACCACTGAGCCACCGTGCCCCCCTGCAGTCCATGTGCGGTAGGTAGATCCACAATACTGTTAGGGAGGGATTTCCAAGATTTTGACACCCAACAACACTGAAGAAATGGTGATGTATCTCCAAGTCAGGATGGGGAGTGGCCTGAAGGGAAACTTGCACTTGGTGTTCCCATAAATCTACTCTCTTTGTCCTTCTAAATGGAAGTGGTTGTGGTTTTAGAAAGTGCTGTTTAAGGGGTTTTGGTGAATTTCTGAAATGCATCATGTAGATGGTCCACACTGCTTCAGAATGTCAGTGGTGGAGTGAGTGGATGTGGTATCAATTAAGTGGGCTGCTTTGTCCTGGATGGTGTCAAGCATCTTGAGTTTGTAGAGCTGCACTCATCCAGGCAAATGGGGTATATTCCATCACTCTCCTGAATTGTTCGTGGTAGATGGTGGACAGACTTTGGAGAGTCAGGAGATGAGTTACTTGCTGCATGATTCCTAGCTTCTGGACTGTTCTTGAAGCCACAGTATTCATATGGCTAGTCCAGTTGAGTTTCTGGTCAACAGTACCTCCCAGGATGTTGGGGATAGTTGGGGAATCAATAGTGGTAATGCCATTGCATATCAAAGGCTGATGCTTCAGACTTTCCTTTATTGGAGATGGTCATTATTTAATTATCTTATAATACAATGAATTTTCAGGCAGCTGAACTGTACCTTAATATGGATCTCATTAAAGACGCCATTGACTGTTTCATAGGAGGGGAAGAATGGAACAAAGCTAAACGTGTGGCAAAGGAGCTCGATCCCAGGTAATGACTTTATAAGTTGCAGAATATTCAGCACCATGAGTACTTTAGAATGATCAGAAGTCCATAATCTCATAATGAGTATCAATTATAATGAAATAACCGTTGTCTAGATTTTCTGCTCATTAATTACAAATAATTAGAATTCTTTCCCACGGGAGTAAAGTTTAATTAACTTCTTAATTGTCTGAGGGTGAGCCACAGCTATTCCAATGAGAAAAATGCAAACATGTAGAAAAGTGTAACTTTAAATGTTTTTGAATTACAAAACTTATGGCTTTTTAAGAGATAATAAGAACTGCAGATATTGGAGTCAGAGATAGTACAGTGTGGAGGTGGAGGAACACAGCAGGCCAGGCAGCATCAGAGGAACAGGAAAGCTGATGTTTCGGTTCGGGCCCTCAAGAAGGGTCCTGACCCAAAATGTCAGCTTTCCTATTCCTCTTCTGCTGCCTGGCCTGCTGTGTTCCACCAGCTCTACTTTGTGTAATCTTATTTAAGGCTTTTTAAACTTTTTTTCTACTTTATACAATGAATAGAAATGTTTTAGGGCCATGCAGACAGTTATATTCCACAGTTTATTTGTGGTACGCACATGAAAGGACAACATTCTTTGAGATTTTTAAATTTATGAATATGTTTGATTCATATCAACAAGCAATATGTTACTTTAAATTAATTCTATATTTCATTGCACTAGTTCATTTGTCATTTGATTTTTCACTGTTTATTTTGTTGATCCTAAAATTCTTCATGATGCCTTGTACTGCAGATTGCGTGTCTAGAATTAGTGTGGTATTATTCTGCAATTATTATCTTCACCAGTGCTTTATTTTATATATCATATTATAAAACAAAGAAAAAAATGAATTTTATTAAAATATGTATTTCAAAATGTAACTTTTTTACCACAACTCTAATATAATTCTGTACTGCTGCAGAGAAGTACAATACTAAATTAAAGTCAAATGATGATTTTACAAGAAATGAAGAGATTGATGTATCCTTTGCTTTGCTTCCATTAGCCAAATAAGGCAATCAAAGTGTGGTCAAATGTTTTTCCCGAAACTTATTTAGTCTTAAAAGTGGTTTAATTTTGTAACTGGATCAATTTAAATAACAGCCTGACAAAATTCAAAGATGAATCATATATTGCTAAAGTGTGTGTGACTTTACAGTGCTACTAATATTGAGACAGGATCGAATAGACTCAATTTCCACTCTTGGACATATGGGCAAAAATGTGTTTGTATAACTTCACTTCTAGTGATGCCACGTTCATTACTTGATTCCCTGTGGGCTGACAGCAGTGCAGGTAGCGCCCCCTGTCGGCACATAGGGAATCACATAATTTGTTGCTTTGAAGTAGATCTATGGAAACAAATATTTCCCTCAAAATCTAGGGAATCATAACTAGAGCAGTGTTGAAGGCTGCTGTGATGTCTGAGATGTAATTTTCAAATGAAATGTTGAATTGCAGCCCAGTACTGCTCAGGTGAATATAAAAGATCCCATGGGAGATTTCACCATACCCTGGCCACAATCGATCCTTTAACCAAGACCACCAAATCAATTTTTCGTACTTATTGTAAATGACGGAGTTGTGCTGCATGTAGTTTGGCTGTTGCAGTTGTGTAAGAAACACTAGTAACTATACTTCAAAGCTGACTCATTAGCTGTGAAGTGCTTTTGAACCTGAAAATGTACAAGATCCTATTTAAATCTAAGCGCTTTCTTCTTCCCGTCCTTATTTTATTATCAGATATGAAGACTATGTTGATCAACGCTATAAGGAATATTTGAAAAATCAAGGCAAAGTGGATTCAGTAAGAATTTAATTTGATTTGCACCACAAACTGATATCACATACATTTATTAGACATTCCATAAATCTTTATATAATGTCTAAATATCAAAGTAGTGTTTGCTTTAGATGTTAGATTTCTGTGTTTTTTTTCTTATGAGAAAGAAGTTATTGAAGGGATTTAAAGAAATAAATACTTTGTAAGTTTATATGATCTTAATTCCTTCTGTTCTGTGATCTCTTTATACAATGGGTGCAATTTAACAAATTGTGAACTTTGCAAGGAACCTTGACTCCTATGAGTACATATCTAGAAATTGCAGAAATCATTGGCAACATCATCTGGTCAGCAGCAATGCTGAGGTGATTTCCACTGACTGTGCAGTTTGTTGGCCTTCCTGTCCAACTTGTAGCAGTCATCAAGGACAGAACTGGTGGAAAAGAACAGCACAGAAGACATGACCCATTTTGTGACATCTAGTATTCTAGTATATTACTCTTTGTCTCTTCATCTAAGTTATTAATTAGGTTGGAAGCGGTTGAGCCCATAACACTGATCCTTGCAACACTCCAATAGTCTCAGCCAGAGATAGTGGGAACTGCAGATGCTGGAGAATCCGAGACAACAAGGTGCAGAGCTGGATGAACACAGCAGGCCAAGCAGAATCATAGGAGCAAAAAGGGTCCCACATTTCCCACAACTCATCCCTCACACCCCGTCCCCGCAATAACAACCAAAAAAGAATCCCCCTCGTCCTCACGTACCACCCCACCAACCTCCGGATCCAACACATCATCCTCCGACACTTCCGCCATCTGCAATCCGACCCCACCACCAAAGACATCTTTCCCTCCCCACCCTTATCTGCTTTCCGGAGGGACCACTCTCTCCGTGACTCCCTTGTCCGCTCCACACTCCCCTCCAGCCCCACCACACCCGGCACTTTTCCCTGCAACCGCAGGAAGTGCTACACCTGCCCCCATACCTCCTCCCTCACCCCCATCCCAGGCCCCAAGAAGACTTTCCACATCAAGCAGATGTTCACCTGCACATCTGCCAATGTGGTATACTGCATCCGCTGTACCCGTTGTGGCCTCCTCTACATCGGGGAAACCAAGCAAAGGCTGGGGGACCGCTTTGCAGAACACCTACGCTCAGTTCGCAATAAACAACTGCACCTCCCAGTCGCGAACCATTTCAACTCCCCCTCCCATTCCTCAGACGACATGTCCATCCTGGGCCTCCTGCAGTGCCACAACGATGCCACCCGAAGGTTGCAGGAACAGCAACTCATATTCCGCTTGGGAACCCTGCAGCCCAATGGTAGCAATGTGGATTTCACAAGCTTCAAAATCTCCCCTCCCCCCACCACATCCCAAAACCAGCCCAGCTCGTCCCTGCCTCCCTAACCTGTTCTTCCTCCCACCTATCCCCTCCTCCCACCTCAAGCCGCACCCCCATCTCCTACCTACTAACCTCATCCCGCCCCCTTGACCTGTCCGTCCTCCCTGAACTGACCTATCCCCTCCCTAACTCCCCACCTACACTCACCTTTACTGGCTCCATCCCCGCCTCTTCGACCTGTCTGTTCCTCTCCACCTATCTTCTCCTCTATCCATCTTCTATCCACCTCCCCCTCTCTCTCTATTTATTTCAGAACCCCCTTCCCCTCCCCCATTTCTGATGACGGGTCTCGGCCCGAAACTTCAGCCTTTTTGCTCCTATGATGCTGCTTGGCCTGCTGTGTTCATCCAGCTCTGCACCTTGTTGTCTCCAATAGTCTCAGCCAGCCAGCTTAAAAATGCCTGTTTTTGCCCACACTTTGCCCCCTATTCATTAAGCAGTCCTCTATCCATCTGATATCTTACCTCTGACTCCATGAGCCCTGATCTTGCTTATTAATGTTTTATTTGTCACCTTATCAAATGCCTTTTGGACATCCAGACATATTATAGCTACTGGTACTCCTTTACTTAGCCTACCACCAATCTCCTCAAAAATCTTCAATAAATTTGTCAGTAGGTTTTCTCTTTGGTAAAACTATGTTGACTTGTTCTAATAATACTGTGCTCTAAGTGTGCTATTAAGAATTCCTTAGTAATCATTTCTAGCATTTTCCCAATGGCGGTATTTATTGTCCATTCCCAGTTTCCCTAGAGAAGGTGGTGGTAAACTGCCGTCTTGATCTGCTGCCATCTGATGTAGGTATATTCGTAGTGTTGTTAGGGAGGGTGTTCAAGGACTTTGACCCAGTATAGTGAAGGGACATTAAAATGCCTGCAAGTTGCGATGACTTGTGACTTGGAGAGGAACTTGTAGGTGATGATGTTCCCAGGCATCTGATGCCCATATCCTTCTAAGTGGTAAAGGCCACGGGTTTGGAAGGTGCTCTCAATGCTTGTAGACTTCCGATACATACTACCAATAGATAATCTCCTCTGCCTTAAGTCTGAGTTCTTGCCAAAATGAATGAGTTAAAGATCTATACTGAAGTCTCTGCCTGTCTCATTCTGTTGCGAGTTTGAATTGCTGTGACAAAATCTCTGGAAATAATGGGAAGAATTCAGCTGTAGCACTACATTAATAATTCAGAAGGCAACAAACTTTCTGATTGTGGTGAACCTGATAAGAAACCAAATTACAAAGTGCAATGCCAGTATCCCAGCTAAAAGAGAGCTAAAATTATACAGTCTACACTGTTGAAAGTTACACACATTTTAGCTTTGAAGAAATTTTGACCAGCGTATAATTAGCTTTTCCTTATGGATTAGCGAGAGAGAGACTAGGACCATGGAATAGAAAGAAGTGAAGTAAAACATTCATTTTAGTTTTGTTTCACCCAACTTGAACTGGTGGTTTCTCCATATATTTCTCATATATTTTCTTTTATACCTTTTTTCAGCTGGTCGGAGTGGATGTGATAGCTGCACTTGACATGTATGTTGAACGAGGGCAATGGGAAAAATGCATTGAAACTGCTAATAAGCAGGTAGAACAGAAATACCTTTTTAAGAATATTTTCTATAATATTGACCAAAATTTCATTAAATGATAATTGTTACATTTACACCTTTTAATATTTTTGAACATTTTGGCATTTAATTTTAACAAAAAGAAGTGCTTGTTTGTTTATATAATATGAAATTCTCTTTATGTAAATGACCTTCAATCTGAAGGAACTAGAAAGTATTTTATTACAGGGCAATGCTTTTTAAAAGCGTTGATAAATACTACCCAGGGTAGATGTTTATACAAAAATGCAATAAGTTCTTTCGGAAAGTGTGTCATCATAGTTATAAGTTTTATAGCTGTAAACGTACCCTCTGAGTAGACTTATCCCACAAAATAATAAAAGTTCCAGTTTATGGTGAGCCAAAGTTCATGACCTGTAAACTGGTAGAGTTTTACTTGTGTTATTGTAAAGTAATTCTGCTAATTAAAGCCATGTAATAAAGAACTCGTTCTTCAAAGACTTCCTAAATTGAGCCAGCAGTATTATTTTTATTGCAATTCAATTTTTATCACGGCATCAGTGTTTTAATTTCATCAGTTTCTGGGCCCCTGTTCTTGATTCCGTTTAAAGTGATATCGGAGAGTGTACTTCCTGTCATATTGTAAAAGAATTTGATAAAAATTAGTAATTACTCTGTGAAAATTACTAGAGCAGCTTCAAATTATTCCTCAAGAAACTATTCATTCAAAAGACCTTACTGTTTCATTTAACTTTTGCACGATGGGTCCAGGAAGGCAATAGATACTTATAGTGGTAGAAGGCCTGTTCTCTGCCTTGTCTAGGAGGAGATCATCTGGGTAGAGCTCCGAGATGTCACAGTCGTGAACATTTTCAACAAAGGGAATAATTCGGACTGTGGTAACTACAGGGGAATCTCCCTGTTGTCGACTGTCGGAAAAACCATCGTCAGGGTCCTCCTCAACTGTTTACTCTCTGTAGCTGAAGAATCCCTCCTGGAATCATAGTGTGGCTTCTGGCCACGAAGGGGCACAATGGACATGATTTTCACTGTGCAACAGCTGTAGAACTAATGCAGAGAAAAGAACCTACCCCTATACATGGCCTTCTTTGACCTTACAAAGGCCTCTGACACTGTGAACCGGGATGTATAATGAAGCGTCCTTCTCCGTTTTGGCTGCTCCGTGAAGTTTGTCTCCATCCTTCGCCTGCTCCACAATGACATGGAAGCCGTGGTAATAACAAATGGCTCCTCCACCAATCCATTCCCCATTTGGACTGGTGTCAGGCGGTCTGCATCATCCCGCCAATGCTATTTCTCAGTCTACTTTGCTGCAACGTTTCACCTCACTGCCGACAAGCTCCCAGCTGGAGTGGGGCTTACCTACAGAACCAATGGAAATTATTCAACCTCCGCTGCCTTCAAACCAAAACCAAAGTCACCCCAACCCGTGTTATCAAACTGCAGTACATGGATAATGCTTGCATATGTGCAAACTCCTAGGACGAACTCCAGACCACCTTTACAGAGGCATATGAGAGCATGGGTCTCACCCTTAAAATCCGCAAGACAAAGGTCCTTCACCAAGCAGGCCCAGCATTGCAGAGTGAACCCTTGATCGTCAAAGTCCACGGGGATGCTTTAGAGAATCTTGGTTGCTTCCAATACTTTGGGGGTGTCCTGTCGACCAAAGCAGTTATGGTGAAGAGATCCTGCACAGTCTGCCGTGTGCTAGCACAGCCTTTTGCCGCCTGAGGAAAAGGGTGTTCGAGGACAACAACATCAGATTTGACACCAAGCTCATGGTAGACAAAACTGTGGTGGTTCCTGCCTTCCTAAATGGCTCTGAGATGTTGATTGTCTACAGCAGACACCTCAAAGTGCCACCAATGCTGCCTGTGCAAGAACAAACAAATCGCTGGGAAGACAGAAGCACCAACACCAGCATCCTCGACCAGGCCATCATGCCCAGCATGGAGGCATGACCACCCTTGATAGGCTGTGATGGAGTGGGCACATCATCTGCATGACCGATGCGAGACTTCCCAAGTAGGTGCTGTACTCCCAGTTCTGAAACGGCAGTCGAGCCCCAGGTTGACAGAGGAAATGCTTCAGGGGTTCCCTCAAGGCCTCACCTGGCAAAGTGCAGCATTCCCCCTGACACCAGCAAATTACTGGCTTTAGACCATCCAAAGTAGAGGAGAAGCATCTGGGAAGGTGTCGAGTACCTCATGACTTGCTGTCAGGGACAAAGTGGAAGCCAGGCGAAAACAGCATGAGGAGTGCACTGCCACACCAATGCCCCAACTACCCCTTTCCATGACCACGTTCTGCCCCAAGCATAGTAGTGTCTGCAGAAGCTGCATTCTACTGTACAGCCTCCCATGGACTCACCCTGAGCGTGAAAAACAATCATCCTCATCTACGAGGGACTGCCAATGATGATGGTGACATAGGCCAGTTGAGCTAATTGGCTTGTCTCTGTGCTATAAATTGTGCATTATTTCAGGTCTTTATATATATACTGAAAACTAAGCAGTGGCAGAAACTTTTATTTGTATCCACATGTGTGAAATACCTTTAAGTTTTCTGTATTGAGTTTCCAATAACTTTGACTGTATATTAAATCTTGCATTAACTCTCCTGTATGTTTTAGAATTACAAAATTCTCCACAAGTATGTGGCTCTATATGTTACACACCTTATCAAAGAAGGTCTTACTGAAAAGGCCTTAAATCTGTATGTTCAACACGGCGCTCCTGCCAATACCCAAGTAAGTGAAATCAAAGAGGAATTCAGTCGTCATAAATTTTTTCAACTGTTTTCTTGTGAGGTATTATTGAATGAGTGTTAGCTGTGAAAACCATTTCTATTCAATTCTAAAATAATATTTTAAGGGATTGCAGGATTCATATCAATACTTGTACACTATTGTTTAAAATATTTGGGACTATGAATAAAAACTAGAGAATTGTTGAAGCAAATTATCCTCGACTATTGTTTTAAAAACTTTACTATGTGAAACAGTTTGCTAGAAATAATAGCATTCAACAGTAGTAGGAAGCAGTAAGCTTGGTAATGGAAAATATGAATCAAGTTTTCAGCCCAAACATATAGTGCAGAAAAAGAAATAGGAATTTTTAACTCTCTATACCTAAAAGAAACTGGGTGGAACAGGAGTAAAAATACAAGCATTGCTCATGCTTTCCTTCGCTGGCTTTGGCTATTTAATTCGGGCTGCAGATGTAAATTGAGATCCTATGATGTGTATAGGACCAGAGAATAATTTTAATGGCATACAAGGTGCAGCATCCATCGTGGATATTATAATAGAGTCATAGACATTTGGCTCAGTAAAACCAGCAGGCCAGTCATAGAGACCTTTAAAAAAACAAAGAACAATACAACAGTGGAACACGCCCTTCAGCCCATCAAGCCTGCGCCAGTTCCTAATCCTTAATTTAGACCCTTTACTTATTGCCCATGCGTAGTTTCTATCCCTATGTTTGCCTGCCATTCATGTGTATATCAAGATACACCTTAAACATTGCTAATGTGCTTTTTTGCACCACCTCCACTGGCAGTGCATTCCAGGCACCCATCACCCACTGTGTAAAAGATTTTCCATGCATCTCTTCCCCTAAACTTTCCTCCTCTTGCCTTGAACCTGTGCCCTCTTTTAGTTGATCTTTCCACCCTGGGAAAAGGCCACTAATTATCCACCCTATCCATGCCTCTCATAATTTTGTAGACTTCTATCAGGTCACCCCTCAGCCTCCATTGTTCCAGAGAAAACAATCCAAGTTTATCCAACCTCACCTCATACCTAAAACACTCCAGACCAGGCAATATCCTGGTAAACCTTCTGTGCACCCCCTCCAAAGCGTCCACATGCTTCGGGAAATGTGGTGACCAGAACCACACGCAATATCCAAATATGGACTAACTAAAGTTTCATACAGCTGTAACATAACTTGCTGGCTTTTATATTCCATGCCCCAGCCAATGAAGGCAAGCGTAGTGTATGCCTTCTTGAACACCTTATTCACCTGTGTTGTCACTTTCAGGGATCTGTGGACCTTTGCGCCCAGATCCCTTTGTATGTCAGTGCTTCGAAGGGTTCTGCCATTATTGTATAATACACACCTGAATTTGATCTTCCAAAATGCATTACTGTCATTTGTCCGAATTAGACTCCATCTGCCATTTCTCTGTCTAAATCTGTAATCTGTCTATATCCCATTGTATTCTTTGACAATCCTCCTCACTGTCTGCAATTCTGCCAATTTTAGTGTCATCTGCAAACTTACTAATCAGACCACCTATATTTTCCTCCATATCATTTATATATATTACAAACAACAAACATCCCAGCACTGATCCCTGCAGAACACCACTAGTTACTGATCTCCATTCCAAAAATCACCCTTTCAGTGCTACTCTCTGTCTTCCATGACCAAGCCAGTTCTTTGTCCATCTAGGCAGCACATCCCAGATTCCATGAGACTGTTCCTTTTGTACCAGCCTGCTGTGGGGTACCTTATCAAACCTCTTACTAAAGTCCATGTAGACAACATCCACTGCCCTTCCCTCATCAATCATTCTTGTCACCTCAAATAACTCAGTCAAGTTGCTGATACATAATCTTCCACACACCATCCCTTGCTGCCTATCACTAACAAGTCCTTTGGTTCTAAATGTGAATAAATCTTTTCTCTAGTATCTTCTCTTACACCTTCCCCACCACTGATATCAGGGTCATCAGTCTGTAATTGCCTGGATTATCTCAGTTTCCCTACTTAAACAAAGGAACAACATTGGTAATTCTTCAGTCCTCTGGAACCTCGTCTGAGGCCCCAGCTATTTCCTCCCTTACCTCCCACAGTAGCAATGAATAACTGTTACAATTATTTTTCCATTCCTAAACACAGTAAGAGTGCTCCTCTGGATCTCACAAAGCAATTGTCAGTCATTACTGCTTATCTCTCCTTTCCTACTCTAGGTTTGCAAATTCCTCCAGAGCTTTCCCAGTGACTTGCATCAATCCCTGCAGGGAAGCCTGTAAGCTTCCTGATATTTCCTGGCCAGAAGCTGTAAACTACCTTAGTCTATCCCTGCCATTCAAATGGATCAAGCAGAACCCCCGGGGCATTGCACACTTCCATCTCAAATATTTTGCCTATGAGATTTTTTTTCAATGATAACATGTGCTTAATAATGAGACACATCACTGTTTTCTGCTCCTAAAGTTTCTATGTAAGTCTTTGAAAAATGGAAAAGATTCTCAAAAATTAGTATTCTTTCATTGCTTTAGTTTTGTGATCTGTTTCACTCTTTTCCTTTTATATGCAGAATTTTAACATTTACAAACGGATTTTTATGGATATTATAAACATGCCAGATAAAAATACTGCAGATGCATATAGGACATGGGCTGATCTTCGTGATGTACTCTTCAATCTGGTTAGTGCAACAATTATGTATATGAGAAAAATAATATTGAAACAAATTGTGATTTATACCAACATCTGGATGTCAGAAAGTGTTGCATCATTGTTCTTTATTCTTGGAATTAGATAGAAATCCAGACAATTAGAATTAAAATTGTTTCATTCTATCAATTTTTGAAAAAGCTTTTTCAAATATTCTTTGAACATAAATCCAGAGTAAAAGACCATGGTGAAAATATTTCAGAACAAATGTGTTTCATCTTTTTTATAAATAAAGGTGAGATCATTTTGATCTCCTCGTATAAAGAAAAATACAATGACTGCTGCACAGCATGATTGTCTTGATTGTGATTCAGCTATCTCGACCTGTTTGAGCCCAGATGACAGCCTCCTCACATAATAATATTCTCAACTCTGATGCAGTTCACATTTGTGACCACTATCCAAGGATAATTTATTCTTTAAATATAACCTGACATTTTTTCTGCTGTTTTTGTCCTGAGCTAAAAATGTGCAACTTGACAAATATGTGTTTAATGATGTAAAATACAGCATTCTCGATAACATAATTAAACTTAACGATTGGAGTTTGTTTTATGTAGTCATTTAATATTTTTGTTAAATGGCCTTTCCCCTTCAAAAGCAGAGGCCTGGAGTTCAGCCTTTTGCCCAGAACTGTGAGCTGAATTTAGATTGTGCTGTCTAATCATGTGGAGTACGTCTAATTTCTCAGGATGAATCAGTACCGTTCAGTCAGCTAGTTTGAAAATTATTTGTTTGTTTTTATCAGCTTTGGGACCAAAGCTTTTGTTAAGAAAGCATTAAGAGGACATGTTTCCAAAAATTTTGCTGACTGTAATTTAGTTTCTGTACGGAAAGAAAATGAATTACATTCCAATTACACAAACATTAAAAAGTGAAAAAGTGAGACTGGAATGTGTGAGAATGGTGGGAGAAAGAGAGACGGAGGCAATGAGGGGAAGAGATCGTGTATTCTTATTTTTATCATGGGATGTGGGTATTACTGGCAAGTCCAGGATTTGTTGCCCATCCTAATTGCCCTTGATTTGATTGGCTTGCTAGGCCATTTCAGAGGGCATTTAAAAGTTAATCCCATTGCTGTGGATCCATGGCCACAAATAGGCCAGAATTGGTAAGGTTGGCAGATTTATTGCCCTACAGGGTATTTGTGAAACAGATGGGTTTTTATAACAATTGACAATGGCTTCCTGGCCACTGTTACTGAGACTAACTTTTAATTCCAGATTTATCCCTCCAGCTGCCATTGTGGAATTTGAACCTATGTCCCCAAAGCATGAGCCTGGTCCTCTGGACACTACCAGTGTCAATCTAGTTTGTTGACAATTGCAAAACCACAATATTTATGGCAATGAGACCAAAATTCTAATATTTGTGAGACTACAGGAAAAAAGAAAGGGATAGACATAGAGACAGGCAGACAGAAAATTTTATTTTGCATTCTAACTTCTTTTATAAAAGAAAGATTATTAGAATTTTAAAGGCAAACAAATAGAAAAGGCAGATAGGTGGGGAAGAGAATTTAAATGAGAAGAAAGGTCTTTGCATTATTATAAAACAGCAGAGTTCTAATGTTTTTCTTGTTATCTTTATAACTTATTTGACTGTAGGAAAGGGCTTTCTTCAATAAGTTCAGATTCAAGATGTATACTAGTTTAACATTCTGATATTCTAAATTATAAATTTAATAACCAATTTTTTTTTAGATTTACTATTTGCTTCATCTGTTGGTTTAGCACCTATAAATGGGAGATGTGAGGTCTACTCCTAGTCCACCAACCTAGTTTTGTACCTGGCTCCAATGACAATTACTTTCCAAGACTCTGTCCTCCAATTTTACTTTGTTGCCTTCCAAGACTTGTCTGCGTTTGCAATCTTATAGTTTATTGTATAATACTTGAATCTGCTTATTCAGTAACTACTCCCTGCTCTGATCATTCCCATACCATTCCCACCCCTCCATCCCACAATGAAGTCAGAAATATGACCTATTTAAGGTGTGTCACTGTATCTGCGATATTGTAGATAGCACTTCTAATGTAACACTCTCAATTCTGTGGCCTGTTTTGTCTCAATTTGCCCTGTAGATGAAAACAGTGTATCAATTTTGGGTTGTATTTTTGTAATGTTCTAGTGTGAAAATCTAGTTAAATCTTCGGAGGCCAGTTCTCCTGCTCATGAAGAGTTTGAGCAAATGCTGCTGATTTCCCACTATTATGCTACTCGTGCAGCGTCACTGGGAGTCAACCAGCTGGTAAGATTATGTTAGTGTATGATGACCCAAGATAGTGTTTATCAAAGTTTATATACTTCTACATCCTGACATTAAAAAGTGACTTTTCTTTTGTTAAGTGCTTTGTTGTTAAACAGTTTGACTTCTAACATCTACAACGTTTCTGTGAGAAGCATCATTTTTATATTCAAATTCACAAGATTTTTATAGCTGTAAAACTAAGTTAGCAATTGTCTGCAGTGCCTATTATAGAGTTGTGATTTATAAATTAATAAAAAAATCCAATTATCTATCAATGGTTCAATTTTTGCTTTTCATAATGTCAATTTAACAGTTTCTATGCGATAGATTGATTCTGAAACGGAAAATTTCAGAACTGAAAGAACTGCAGATGCTGGAAATCCGAAACAAGAACAGAAATTGGCAAATCTCAGCAGGTCTGGCAGCATCTGTGGAGAGAAATCAGAGTTAATGTTTTGAGTCCGGTGACCTTTCCTCAGAAACTTCAGTTCCAGTAATTTCTGTTCTTGTTATAGAAAATTTTAGTGTTTTCAATGATGAAATACGCATGAAGAATTGCTTTGTTTGCGGGTAGCCTGATCACTAGGTTTGTTTAGAGTAATTGGACTTTCTGGAAGCTATTTAATCTATTGCATGTCTAAATATTTTCAATGACTCTTGACTTCAGGACACGGTTGCAGCAAAATTATCCATCTCTTTGCTGAGGCACACGGACATCATCCCTGCTGACAAAGCATTTTATGAGGCTGGCATGGCAGCTAAGGTATATATTCTGTTTTTACCAATGACTGCTTTTAGTAGAGATGCACTGTATTGTAGGGTTGCTGCAAAGCAATAGTTCTCGTAATAAACTTTAAAAATAAAAGGAATAAATACCATGCATGGACATTCTTCACTGAGTACTCTGGAAAACTTATATTCTGAACTGAAACAGCACTGAAACACTTTTTTCTTGAAATTCACTTATTTTTCCAGTAAAGGAAAGAACAGTCTATTGCTATTGAATTAGAAGTGACACATCACCAGGTTATAGTCCAACAGGTTTATTTGGAATCACAAGCTTTCAGAACACTTACCCTGATGAAGGAGCAGTGCTCCAAAAGCTTGTGATTCCAAATAAACCTTTTGATGGTACGGTGGCTCAGTGGTTAGCACTGCTGCCTTACAGCGCCAGGGACCCGGGTTCGATTCCAGCCTTGTCTGTGTGGAGTTTGCACGTTCTCTCCATGTCTGCGTGGGTTTCCTCCGGATGCTCCAGTTTCCTCCCTTAGTCCAAAAATGTGCAGGGTAGGTGGATTAGCCTTGCTAAATTGTCCATAGTGCCCAGGGATGTTTAGGTTAGGTGGGTTAGACATGGGAAATTAGGGGAATGAGTCTGGGTGAGATGCTGTTCGGAGGGGCGGTGTGGACTTGTTGGGCTGATTGGTCTGTTTCCACACTGTAGGGATTCTGTGATCTATTACAATAACCTGGTGTCATGTGACTTATAACTTCGTCCACCCCAGCCCAACACCAGCACCTCCACATCATGGCTACTATTGAGTTAGTATCTAGCAGAAAGTTAATAAAGGCCCAAATCTTCTGGTCTCTGGATCTTAAGTGACAAGGCATACTCATTGAGAAATTTATCAGGACCGAATGGAAGTCTGAATGCTCACTATGCATGAATCGCTCTGGATATTTAAACCCTTCATCAAGAACTCTCCAAAAAGTTTCCAGCTTTTTAGTTAGAGTCAGAGACTTTGGAGAGATCCTACTGATTTACCTGGATAATTACCTGGGAAATGTTCTACTTCCTGGGTAATAACACAGGGGATTCTCCACTACAAACACCCCTGTCATCCCTAGACTCCCCATTAAATGTCCAATCTGGCAGCTACTGAAGCAAGAACTGCAATAAGTCACAAAAATGACGTCAGCCTTTCTGCTCCTATGATGCTGCTTGGCCTGCTGTGTTCATCCAGCTCTGCACCTTGTTGTCTCGGAGATATTAAGGCATCCTTTCAAATTTTTTTCTTGCAAGTTTTTACATCCATATAATTTTGTTTACTAACTATACTTCAGTGAACTAAAAGATCATTTTATTTCCATAATAAAACAGGCAATTGGTTGGGAGAACATGGCTTTTATATTCCTGAATCGTTTCCTGGATCTTTGCGATGTAAGTCCTCTGATTGTTTAATTTCAGTCTATTATTAATGTCATTTCGAAAATTTTGCTCTGCAATTCAATATAAGTGTAAATGTCATGGACAGTAGGGGAATGGGGTGAATTTAAATTATGATTGCCTTTCCCCTCTTAAGTTGAGACACAAAGATATTATTTGTGTCTTTTCTTTTTTACTCCCATTCTTTGAGGTAGACTAAACGATGTTCCCTAAATCCTGGCTTTCAGATTCCATTTTTTTGAAATAAACCCACAGCAAAACTTTTAGGGTAGATAGGGTTTATTTATTTAAATAAAAATTAAATCTGTGGGGGAATTGTTTTACTACCCCATCCACATGCACAGCACTCAGGAAATTAAAGAAGACAGGACAGAAGAGGAGATAGGTTACAGATTACAAGTTTTGGTAAATCCAGAAGTGTTAAAAATCAGTTCACGTGAGTTACGATTTCCCAGAGTGACTAATGATAGTTTCCTTGGTGACCTGGCTCAGTAAGTTTCCATCTTGCAGGTAAAGTGCAGACTTCCTTCCAAACTGAAACTTGGAGACACAGATGAAGAGGCCAAGGCAGGCTGTCTGGAGTCCTGCTCTCCCTCTGAAGGTCAAACTGCAGCTGATTTAGAATCGCAGAATTATGTATCTAAGCCATTCACCCAGCTCCAAATTCAATCAAGTGGCAAGACATTTCAGTTGTTACTGGGCTACTTAAAGATAGTTAATTGAAAAATGTAGCTTTACCTGCCCTTTTCCTGTTTCTATTGTGCAGTGATGAGTTAACAGGAAAAGCTTTAGGGTTTATTTTTGCATAATGGAGACAACACAGTATGAAGCTGGAGGAACACAGCAGGCCAGGCAGCATCAAAGGAGCAGCTTCCCTGCTCCTCTGATGCTGCCTGGCTTGCTGTATTCCTCCAGCTCCATACTGTGTTGTCTCTGACTCCAGCATCTGCAGTTCTTGCTATCTGTTTTGCATAATGGATCTTGTTTTTCCTTTTGTCTAGAGCTGGCTGGAAGCAGACAGCTCTCCTCGTCTCCTTTGTGTCAACATTAATTGAATGTCTGTAGAGTGCAGGGTGTTCACTAGCTTCTGGAAATGCAACCATTAAATCAACCTCATCATTTTGAGTTCAGCAAGATTACCTTCTAAAAGAAACAGAATTTAAACATGAAAATATGGGAATTAACACAGTCTTTCTTTGGGATTTCTCTTCATGCCCTCTGGTTATGGCTTAATAAAAAATAACTAGCTATTTAAAGCGTTGCTTTCATGAACCCAATATTTCTGATCCTAAGGCTATTTTCAAATTGTTTCATCATTTCAGTGGATCACTGGTGTGACTGCCAGAAGCTGTATCAGAGGTGGCATGCAGCAGCCTTATGTTGAAGTCTCCAATGTCCTTGTATGGTAGTATGTAGTCCAGTACAACCTGATGTAACACAGGATTGAGATAGCCATCATTTTGTTGAGGTCACTTTATTAAACAAAATGTAGTATACTGACCACTTCAAGGATATAATGTGGGCCTGCTTTCAGGGAGAGAACCAGGTCAGGTTTGGGTAGGGGGATTGCAGAAAATGTATTTTAAGTGACTCAGACACGGAGGCATCAACCACAACTTCCACCAGAGGAATATTGTAACATGCCTCCACCTGGATTAGAATTTGTATGACTGTGCCTCTGGAACTTTGATGGGAGTATGTCATGTAAGATTCATCCCTGATCCCATTACATTTAGCCATGTGAAGAACAGATTTCAAGAGGAGGTGCAATCTGACCATCTGAATTGCATCCACTAGACGGGATCTTCTTAAAGTCGGAGAGTTTTTCAGGTAGCAGTTTGCTGGGATAGAAGGGTGGACCTATGATGTTACCAGGAAGAGACAGTGAAGAATTGGCTGACAGGAAAATGACAATGGCAGCTGGCTTTCCACTCTGAAGGCCATCAGAGGGCCTCAGCTCTGCAGCCTCTTCTATGTCACCAATATAGAGATCACTGCTAAAGCTGCAAGGGAAGCAGTAGAGTGTCCGTTGGTTTTTGCTGGGACCAAGCAGCCAAACCATCAACACATTGGGACCACAGGAGTAGCTGATGGACACGTCTTGCGCCATAGAGCTCTATATCCAGCTCTAGTACTTCCCAGGAAGTCACAGAGAGGCAAACATCTCACTGAAAAATGCCAACTGCCAAGAAATTGGTCCCTAATCAAACCTCAGTTGTTTAAGTTGTTTAAATTCATCATATCCTCCTCCAGTTGAGGGACAACTGAGCTGCTGCTATTCCTGCTACTGGTTACTTCCCATGAGAAACGTACTGGCATATTTAGAAATATACTGCTTTCAGATGATGTTGGCGAGGGACAACAATAGGACAGGGTCAGACATAGTTTCTACAGATCTTCCAGGGTTTTGTTGCAACATTAAGGAAATGGGAAGAGAGTCCATTGCATGGGATTCTCTGGCTGCAATTTGATACATATGACTGGAAACAGGCAAGTGCAATTCCACCCATTCAGAAGACAGAGAAGCACTGGAGGAGGATGATGTGATAAACTGTGTCAAAGGTTGCATATAAATCAAGAAAAGTGAGTACAATTAGTGTCTCACAATCACAGCCACAAAGAATGTCATTGTGGTTTCAGCAGAAGTCACTTCAGTATTGTGATGCAGTAGAAACCTGACACCCGGCACGGTGGCTCAGTGATTAGCACTGCTGCCTCACAGCACCAGGGACCCGGGTTCAATTCCACTCTTGGGTGACTATCTGTGTGGAGTTTGCACATTCTCCCTGTGTCTGCATGGGTTTCCTCCGGGTGCTCTGGTTTCCTCCCACAGTACACAGATGTGCAGGTTATGTGGATTGGCCATGCTAAATTGCCCCATAGTGTCCAGGGATATGTAGCTTAGGTGGGTTGTAGGAGGATGGGTCTGGGTCGGATGCTCCAAGTATCGGTGTGGACTTGTTGGACTGAAGGGCCTGTTTCCACACTGTAGGGATTCTATGGTAAAATCCAAATCTGTGTCACCATCACCTCGTTCAACTTTTGTACTTTCTCCAAGTTGTCAGATTGTTTGTCTGACATCCAATACTGAATACACAAAAATTTTGTCATACCTAAATTCCATCCCATAGCTATAGGTTCCATCCCTGGTTCTAGGAACTGTCTGAGGCTGAACCAGACTGTTCTTGATCTTGGTGCATATTTGACTTTGGGATGTGTCTGAGCCTTTGACCATATATCTACGTATTCACTAACAATCCTATTTCCATAAGATTGCTTGTTTCCATGTCAGCTCAACTCATCTGCAGGTGAAACTTGCATTTATGTCCTTTGTTAGCTCTAAACCCGACTATTCCAACAAATCTTGGGCACCCTGACATTCTGCATTAAATAAACTTGAAGCTAACCAAAACTGTGCTGCCCATGTTCACCAATCATCCTCGTGCTTGTAGACTTAGATTGTCTCCCAGTTAAGAACCATTTGTATTTAATTGAATGAATTTAAAATTTGTCTTTGTTTTCAAATTTCTACATTATCTTTCTCCTTCCTATGTCTAACCTCCTTCAACCCTATAGCCTTTTGAGAAATCTGTTCTCCAATTATGGTTACTCTTGCATTGCTAATCACTCCACCTTCAGTTGCCAAGGTCCTAAACTTTGCCTCAAATTCCCTAATCCTCAGTATCTTCTAAATCTCTCTTTTGGCCTTTAAACTGCTTTTCAAAGCTTATCTTCTCATAGAATGCCTACAGTGTGGAAACAGGCCCTTCGGCCCAACAAGTCCACATCGACTCTCAGAGCTCTCAAAGCATCCCACCCAGACCCATCACCCTATAATCCACCTAATCTACACATCCTCGAACACTATGGGCAATTTTCCATGGCCAATCCACCTAGCCTCACATTTTTGGACTGTGGGAGGAAACTGGAGAACCCAGAGGAAACCCATGCAGACATGGGGAGAATATGCAAACTCCACACAGACAGTCGCCCGGGGGGGTGGAATCGAACCCGGGTCCCTGGCGCTAACCACTGAGCCACCGTGCCGCCCTGCCTCCTTGACTGAACTTTTGATCATTCATCTTAATATCTCCTTATGTAGGTGGTTGCTAAATTTTGTTTGATAATGCTCCTGTGAAGCACTTTGGATGGTTCTGTGATGTTAAAAGTGCTTTATAAATGTAAATTGATATTGTTGTTGTTACCTTTGTTCTTGCCTTGAAGTTAAAACACTAGATACAATAGGGCCTGTGAATAAAATAGTCTTCAAAGTAGTGACTAAGGATTATCATAATGTTCTTGTGCATCTTATATTTGCAGGCAATTGAGGAGGGCAATCTTGATGCACTTGATCATTCTGATTTTCAAGATACAGATATTCCATTTGAAATACCCGTCCCTATAAAACAACATATTTTGGTAAGTTCAAAATATAATGTCCTTGGTCTGTGCAATATATGATATGTCTATTGGCAACAGTATCATTATTTCATATCTGTACATTAGATCTGAATTCTGGATTGAAATTTTTTAATGAAGTTTTCCTTCCCAAATGCAGCTTTAGTCTGTTTTTGAGTGATAACAGCTCTGTTGAAAAAATGCCTAGATTGAACATTATTTGAATTGGGTGACATGATTTTGGATAAATTGGGGAATAAAATGTCTTTAGAACTGAAAACCCTTCATTGAAGCAAATCTTTTTGCCCTCTGTTGCACAAATGAAATTATTTGGCATTTATTCATAATTGTTGATGTTGCTATGTTCTCTGCAACTCTTAGCAATCCACAACTATGTCGTTAACAACCATTTGTATTTAATTTTAACCTAATAAAATGTGACAAGAAACATTACAGAAGTATTAGCAGACAAAATTTAACACTGAACCACATCAGGAGAACCTTGAACAAATTATTAAAAACTTGATTAGAGGTTAATTTTAAATAGCATCTTAAAGAAGGTGGCAGTGGCTTAGAAGGTTAATTCCATACGAGGGACTTCAATGGTTGAAGACAGAGGCGCCAATGGTGAAGGAATTAAAGTTAGGGTCCCGCAAATACTTCAGAGAGTTGTATATCTTCAGGAGATCGCAGAGATAGGAGTAGCAAGGATGGGAATATTAAAAGCAAGATGTTGTTTGATTAGAGGTCAATGTAGGTCAACAAGCACACAAGTAATAATGGAATGGAACTTGATGCAAGTTAGGTCAGAGACAACAAATCTGTGATAATCTAAATATTACAGAGGGTGGACTGCAGTCAAGTGCTGAGTTAACAAGGACATGTATGAGGATGTCAGCAACAAATAAACTGAGACAGAGCTATCTTAGTGGTGCTAAAGGTGCAGAAATAGAGGACCTTTGTAATGGCGTGGTTATGTGGTCAAATACTCATTTCAGAGCAAAGATTTGGTATTCAAAACAGTGCAGATCTGGATCGGACATGGGCAAGGCATGCAATTTCGTGCCACCGGTCTTCCTTACCAGTTCAACGCCATGATTCTGATTCTGACCCTTTTTGAATGAGGATATCTCAGGATTGGGAAGCAGCCAGCAGCCAAATGAGGCCAATTGTTGTAGTCCTGTTCCCGTCACCAACTGGAATTTTTAGTCAGTAATATAGGTAGCTAAGATCAGGACAGGCAGAAAGTTAAAGACTTTGTAGATTACACCATAGATGCATGATGGCTTCTGGGCCACAGTTGCAGCTCCTGGATATCCCTTAGAGAAGGTAACCTTCCAAAGCTGCGTCGGGGCAACCGTGTGGCTTCTTAAAACATAAAAGTAAACTTGCTTTCACTGGCCCCTTGCAGTCTCTGACTTCAGGTTGGCAACTTTCACAGTGGGCTTACTGATCTTTGCGTGTTAGGGTATCTTCCATTGGTCCTCCAGTGCTGGGAGCCCATTTGTCTTCCATTCTTGGATCTGAATTAGCTAAGGATCTGAAAATTCCTGTGGGTGTACCTATAATATACAGTGTATGTTTGAATTCTCATTTTTGGTTCAGAATTGAAAATACAACCACAAAGCTGCAACCAGAATCTGGCTCTGCCTCAGATTAGCTGTGGAAAGAGTTGGAGTTGCTTACAAGGGAAGAGAGCTCATGGTGGGGCTGCCATCAGCTGCGTAAGCTTAAACTCTGGATTTTGGAACTTGACTGGCAGCTGGAGCCATTGTTGTGCATTGGGAGGCAGCTGACCCAATGTTTATGTTTATTGCAAAGTAGCAACAAGAAATAGCCAGCTGAAACTATTGCTCAAATTTCTTTGAGACAGCTTCCCTTATCAGGGTTATCATAGGTGCCTTTGTGAGCAAAATGAATTTGTATATTCATTGAACCCTTCGGGAAAGACTATAGAGAACCAATCCCAGATTAGAGTCTACTTGCCTGATTTGAATTTAATCAGTTAACGGTTAGTAAGATTAATAGTTAACAGTTCATGTTGCATTGCCATACCAATCATCCTTCAACCACACAGCACTCTGTTTTTTGCTTTTAGACTGTTCCTCCCTTTCTGAATTTGGTTTTCTTGCATTTCGGTCCTGATGATTACATGCCAAGTAGCTTCAACTTCAGTTCCACATGACCAAGCAAATTTTGTTTTTCAATTGACTGGTGTTCTGAGCCAACTGTGGCTGATCAGAATGCTGAGGTTTTCTGACGTTATTTTCCAAGGAAGTGAATGTTGAATTTCACAATTCCTTGCCTATCAAAAGTATTTAAATGTTCTTGTTTCCACAGGATGATAAACGTGAGGAAATTAGGGACTGGGTTCTCACTGTGTCAATGGACCAACGAGTTGAGCAGGTCCTACCAACAGATGAACGAGATACTTACGAAGCCTCTCTATTGGCTGTAAACACTGGGATCCACTCTCTTCCTTGTATAATAACAGGTATTTATTATTTTATGCTAAGAATAGTTAGGGTTTAGTTGTATGTCACATTAAGATCAGGGATGATAATGAAGAGAACTAGAACAATGATTTCTTCTTCAGCCATTGAACAATCCTCAGCCATTTCTGAAGTGAGTTAAAAACGTGGTAAAAGTCCACTGTATCTCAATAATGTCAATTTTGCCTTTACTTGTATTGAACTAGTGAGTTTTGACATTCTTATTCATGTAATTTGCTAATGCTTTCATATTCATAAATTGTTTCAGCCAAGTGGATCATGGTATGGGATTGACCTTACCCATTGCTTGTGAAGCAGGCAGCTTCCTGTTTCCTGCTGCTTGCTAATTGACATTATTTAGCAGTATGCAGTGAATGCTAATAGTGCTGTAATGCCATACATAAACGATAGTCGATGTGTCAGCTTCCATTGCAACAAAAGCAGGAGCCACCCAATAATGCAAGGCTGACTCAGACTTCTGTACTGCAAGGTTAGCTTACTGTTTTGCAAACTCAGGTGATTATTATTACAAGCTCAGCTTCAGTGCCCAAAGATTTTTGGAGGGTGCCACAGCAGACCAGCAATCTGTTCTGCAACAGATTTCAGACATGTTGAAGTGCCAGATGAGAAGTCAAAGTGTATCCCTGAAATTTAACCTACTGTTCTTTCTGAGGATGACAACATTTATCTTCCCACTCCTGCCAGTGCCCTGAATGTTGCACTCAGCTTTCTTTTTCTCTCTCTCTATCTCTACATTGAAATTCAGCACCTTTCCATTAGATTTGTTGCAGCCATGGGATAAGGCAAATGCGGTATAAGAGATAGTAGGAACTGCAGATGCTGGAGAATCCGAGACAACAAGGTGCAGAGCTGGATGAACACAGCAGGCCAAGCACCATCATAGGTGCAGAAAGGCTGACGTTTCGGGCCTAAACCCTTTTTTTTTCCTGATGAAGGGTCTAGGCCCGAAACGT
>NC_063336.1:71788840-71817252 GCF_021869965.1 Rhincodon typus | reverse complement strand
ACGTTTCGGGCCTAGACCCTTCATCAGGAAAAAAAAAGGGTTTAGGCCCGAAACGTCAGCCTTTCTGCACCTATGATGCTGCTTGGCCTGCTGTGTTCATCCAGCTCTGCACCTTGTTGTCTGCGGTATAAGAGAACTAGGACATGAAAAGACACATGGAAGACAGGCATTTAGGAAATGTGCAGGAGTGATTAGTTAATATTTTGTATTTAACAGCGTCGTGTGATTTATAACTTCTGGACGGAATTTTTTGATGGTTTTTATTATTGCACTATGCCTGAGCAGACATTAAGATGGTTAGTAACAGAAGAAATGTAAAGTTTGGGATTGTCAATCATGGGGAATTGCTTTAGCTGCTATTATAGCTGAATGGTTTATTCATGGACAGACTACCCAAAAAGGGAATGTCTGTGTTCCTTCCTCTTTCCTATTCTTCCTCATCCTCAGCTGCTCATCATAAAACCAGTTGCAGAAGTCAACTCCTCTATATAGCAAATTTGCATAGTTTAGGGCAGATTGCCTCAAATCTTGGCATATGCTCTGTTAGAACTGCAGGGTTCCTCCAGTGCATTCCAGGATATTGCAGGTTGCACAAGCATGCATTGGTGGTAGAGGCATTGGTGGTAATCTTTCAAGAATCACTGAAGTCAGGGAGGGTCCCAGAGGACTAGAAAATGGCTAATGTAGTACTCCTGTTTAAAGAGGGAGGGAGGCAGAAGACAGGAAACAGTAGACCAGTTAGTTTGACCTCGGTTGTTGGTAAGAATTTAGATTATTAAGGATGAGATTATGAAGTACTTGGAACTGAATGGTAAAATAGGACTGAGCCAGCACAAACTCGTCAAGAGGAGGTCATGACTGACAAATCTGTTAGAATTCTTTGAGAAGGTAATGAGCAAATTAGACAAAGGAGAGCCAGTGGATGTGATTTATTTGGATTTCCAGAGGCCTTTGACAAGATGCTACACAGGAGGCTGCTAAATAAGGTAAGAGCCCATTATGTTGGGGGCAATGTATGGGCATGGCTAGAGGGATTGACTGACTGGCAGAGAGTAGAGATAAAGGAGTCTTTTTCAGGGTGGCAGCTGGTGACTGGTAGAGTTCCGCAGGGGTCCGTGTTGAGATCACAACAATTCACATGATACATAACTTACCTGGACAAAGGAACTGAGGGATTGTTGCTACGTTTGCAGATGACACGAAGATAGGTGAACAGGAAGGTGGTGTTGAGGAAGTAAGGAGGCTACAGAAGAACTTGGACAGGCTAGGAGATTGAGTAAATAAGTGGCAGATGGAATACAATGTGCCAAAGTGTGACATTATGTTCTTTGGTAGGAAGAATAGAGGCAGAGACTGTTTTCTAAATGGGGAAAGACTTCAAATATGTAAATCATTTCAGGACTTGGGACTCCTAGTTCAGCATTCTGTTGAGGTTAACATGCAGGTTCAGTTCAAGGAGATCATCGTTGTGTTGAACCCCAGGAGATAGGAGAGATACTAAATGAATATTTCACATCAGTTTTTACTGTGGAGAAAGAAATGGAGTCTAGAGAATGTAGAGATATAAACTTTGATGTTTTAAAAACAGTTCACATTACAGAAGAGGAAGTTCAAGTGGTCTTACAGAATACACAGGTGGATAAATCTCTGGGACCTGACCTAATGTATTGCAGAACATTGTGGGAAATAAGGGAGGAAATTGCAAGGCCCCTTGCAGAAATGTTTGCATCATCTATAACTACGGGTGAGGTACCTGATGACTGGAGGGCGGCTAATGTTGTACCTTTCCTTAAGAAAGTTTAAAAGGAGAAACCAGGGAACTATAGAGTGTGAGTCTGACTTCGATTGTGAGTAAATTGTGTTTAAGGTGATCATAAATGATGGGATGGATGTAAGGACATTTAGAGAGGCAAAAATTGGTTAGGAATAGTCAACATGGTTTTGTGAGGAAAATCGTGTCGCACAAACTTGATTGAGATTTTTGAGGAAGTTACCAAAAAGATTAATGATGGCAGAGCAGTAGACATTGTTTATTTAGATTTTAGTAACACTTTTGACAAGATTCAGCATGGTAGATTAACTTAATAAAGCTAGCTCACATAGAAATCAGGGTGAGCTTGCCAATTGGATACATAACTGGCTGAACAGCAGGACACAGAGTGTGGCAGTGGAGGGTTGCTTTTCGGACTGGACGCCTGTCGCTGGTAGTGTTCCACAGGGATCGGTTCTAGGCCCTCTTTTGTTTGTCATTTATATAAATGAGTTGGATGAGAATATAGAGGGCATAGTTAGTAAGTTTATAGACGACACCAAAATTGGTGGTGAAGAAGATTTTCTAAGATTACAAAGGGATCTTGATCAGATAGGTCAAAATGGGCTGAAAAATGGTAGATGGAGTTCAATCTGGATAAATGTGAGGTGTTGTATTTTGGTACAACAAATGAGGGTAGGGCTTGTACAATTAATAGTAGGGCCTTGGGTAGTGTTGAACAGGGGGACCTAGGTGTGTAGGTACCTAATTCTTTGAAGTTTGCATCACATATGTACAGGGTGGTTAAAAAGGCATTTAGCACTCTTGCCTTCATTGCTCAGTCCTTTGAGTATAGGAGTTGGGAAGTCATGTTGAGGTTGTACAGGACATTGGTGAGGACCCTTCTAGAATACTGTGTCCAGTTCTGGTCGGCAAATATATGAAGGATATTGTCAAGCTGGAGAGGATTCTGAAGAGATTTACCAGGATGTTGCCAAGTATAGAAGGTTTAAGTTATAAAGAAAGGCTGGATAGGCTGGGACTTCTTTCACTGGAGCATCGGAGGCTAAGAGGCGACCTGACAGATGTTTATAAAATAATGACAGGTATAGATAGAGTTAGTAGTAGTTGCCCTTTCCCTAGGATAAGGGATTTCAAGACTAGGGGGCACGTTTTTAAGGTGAGAGGAGAGAGATTTTAAAAAGACATGAGAGACAATTTTTTCACTCAGAGGGTGGTTCACGTGTGGAATGACCTTCCTGAGGAAGTGATGGATGCCATTACAATCACATCTTTTAAAAGTCATTTGGATAGGTACAAGAATAGGAAAGGTTTGGAAGGATTTGGGCCAGGAACAGGCTGTGGGACTGGTTGGACCAAAGGGTCTGTTTCTGTGCTGTATGACACTGTGACTCTATGGGAGTTAAGCATTCATTTCAAGAGGACTAGAACAAAACAGAACAGAGGCTGTATAAGGATCTGGTCAGACTGCATCTGTAATATTATGAGCAGTTTTAGGCCCCTTGTCTAAGGTAAGATGTGTTGCCCTTGGAGGGTATGCTGGGGAGCATTGCAAGGATGATCATGGGCATTTCGGACTGATGATTTGAGCAGCGGTTGAGGACTCTGGGTCTGTGCTTGACAAGAGTTTAGAAAGATAATATTGAGAGGCCTGCATAGAGTGGATGTGGAGAAGATGTTTCCACTAGTAGGAGATACTAGGACTGAGGGCACAACCTCAGAATGAAGGGATGACCCTTTAGAACTGAGATGAGGAGGAATTTCTTCAGCCATAAGGTAGTAAATCTGTAGAACACATTGCCGCAGAGAGCTGTGGAGTTAAGTCATTGAGTGTATTTAGGACAGAGATATGTTTTAATTGGCAAGGGGATCAAGGGTTATGGGAAGAAGTCAGGAGGTTGAGAAACACTTCAGTTATTGAATGGCAGAACAGTGTCAATGGGCCAAATAGCCAGTTCTTCTTCAGTATCTCATGATCTTTTGCCAATGATTCATTCTACCATACTTTGTATGGCAGCATGGCTTTCATGGTATGCATGTTGCCCATGCATCTGTGTGTTTGTTCTGATCCCAGCTGATGTTACAACTAGACAAATAAGATTCCAGAATGAAACTGAGCTTGATATATCATTTTTGTTTTAATCTAATCTAATGTAATGTGATGGTCTTATAATGAAAACATGAACACAAGGCTGCAGATTTTGCTTTAACAATAAAACATAACTTTATTTCACAAAAGAAATAAAACAAAACAAGTCCTCTGCATATAGCATTGTTCGAAAAATTTCAAACACAGACAAAATAAATTCTCATCTATTCCCCAATGCCATCATATCATTGTAACTCAAAAAACACAGACATTCCTTCTCAATGAAATCTATAGGTTTGACTTGCCTGCCTCTTCTCAATTTCAGTCCAATGAACTGTGCAATTGAGAGCTTTGACGTTCTCAGTCTTTTAATAATCTTCAGAGTTCCACTCAAACTGGTCTGGAAGTTTCACAAAATACACTCATTTAGTAAGGTAATATATTTCCTTAAATGCTCTGAGCAAATTCTCCTTTGCTAGGAGGGCCATACTTCCATCTGACTTCAGTCAGGCCTCCTTCAAATCAGCCAAAAGTGTTTTAATCTTTGGGTTTGCCTAATCTAAAATCAATCCTTGATCATTCTGAACCCAAAAGCAACCTAATGTCTTTCAATGTTTTGATAGATATGAATAGGCAGGGAATAGAGGGATTTGGACCATATAGAGGCAAGAGGTTTGTAGTTTAGAAAGGCATCATGTGTCGGTACAGTCATTGTGGGCTGAAGGGCCTGTTCCTGTGCTGTCCTGTTCTTTGTTGTATTTTCTGTCTCCTATCATAATCCCCAAAATATGAAGTCTTCATGACTGCTGTTCGGGTACTAGGCATTGACTTTCATGATTCATTGTGTGTGGGCAGACACCAGCTGGATATTGAGGGAGTGGAATTCCTTTTGGTTGCAATACATGATTGCTAATTAATGTCATGATCTGTCATTCTGCATATTTAAGATGGATGCTGACTTTGAGCATGCTCACTGACATCCTTGTCAATATGGCATTTGGTACAACTCATGGCCAACATGTTCTCGTGCACCATGATTATAAGAATAAGGATAAACTTGGATTATCTATTGGAATTGGTATTGCTGGAGTCTTGGATGAATCACCTGTACAGCTTGTGTTGCATCTAAATTGCAGAATTGGATTATTATTTGGAGTTGTGATTTGTTAGAAAAGGGGTCAGGAAAACAACTTCATAAAGCCTTTGTCTGCTTCAATGATTACATGTAGTTGATGATCTTACATGCATACTGGTGAGTTGAGCAGTGTCTATTATGTGAAAAGCATATGTCCTGTAGACAAATTGGGCCTAATGGATTATTCATCGTTCCTCATATTCTTATGCCTTACAATTTAAAGTAGACCATGTTTATATATAAAATTAGGCTTGTGACTCTCTACCAAAATTGTTTGGGAATTGAATGATCAATGTATGTTAATGGATATCAGTACAAAGTGAATAGTATGATGGATGAATTAATTGAATTCACCATAATCTTGCCCTTAGGTGCTTGCTTCTTGGTGGACAGCAATAATGATGGCAACCATCTTTTGTTTGTCTTAGTCAAAAATACCGTATGCCTCTACCTATTTCTTCTCTGGAATATATCTTACATTATGCCTTTTCTCTGGGAGGCAGCAATAGTACTCTGTTATGCATCTAATATTATGACGTTCCCAGAATGCCTGTTTGTACGCGTTTGGTCTAGGAGACAACACAACTAAGTCAGATGCTATCCTTTAAGGATCTTGCTCCACCTTAGCCCAGGATATCTAGAGACTAGTTTTAATTTTTTGTAGCCATCCTGGATGAGGTCAGCCAACATAGCAGAATTGAACCCCTGAGTTTCCAGCTTTAACGGCTCAGTATCACATTGCATGCCACATATACCAACCCACTCTTTGGGATTTATGGGGTAATAATATTTATGGCTTAAAAACATTCAGAAACCTGAACCCTTTTATCCCTTTACACATCATGATGTTTCTACAAATATTACCTCAAAATTCAATTTTCATATATTGAATGTAATTTATTTTATGCATACTTAGGTTATCCAGTACTCCGTAACAAAATTGAATTCAAAAGACATGGTAAAGCAGCAAACAAAGATGACTGGAACAAATTTCTCATGGCAGTAAAGGTAAGTAACTGCAAAGTTCTTAAATATTTTAGGATATGTTGAGAATTTTTCCAGTAGCAAAACATTTTGTTTATCTTATAGAGTCATTGAATCATTGCTGACAGCATTTGCTGCCATCCTCAATTGGCCAAGAGACAATTAAGAATCAATTGCATTGTGTGTGGAATCACATGTAGGCTAGACACAGTAAAGACGATAGATTTCCTTCCCTACAGGACATTAGCAAATCAGATGAGGTATTATGACGATCACAGTTACCTTTGTTAAGGTTAACTTTCAATTCCAGAGTTATTGATTTAATATACATTCTACCTGCTGCCATGGTGATATTTCAACCCATGTCCCCAGATTGATAGACTGGGTGTCTGGATTCCTTGTCCAGAGGCATTATCACTGTACCAATGTCTTCACAAATATTTTAGCCAGCACCACGGAAGTATGTAATTGACCCTTTTTGGAGTAGCTACTGTTTTAGTTAAGTTCTTAAATCTTAAATTTTCCAAATGTCAACCATATTGGGTGTACACTTCTTTAAAATATTTACAAAAAGTTGGCATTCAGGCAAAATCATTTGCAAGAGTTACTTGTAAACAATCAACAGTGATTAAGAATTCAAATTTAAATAGAACAAAGAACTGCAGATGCCAGAAATCTGAAATAAAAACAAAGTATTGGAGAAATTCATTAGGTCTAGCAGTATCTGTAGATATAAATAGAGTTAACATTTCAAGTCTGACAAAGGATCATTTTACTTGAAATGTTAACTCTGTTCCTGTCTCTATAAATGCTGCCAGGCCTAAGTTTCCCCAGTGCTTTCTGTTCAAATTTAAATATCTTGATTTATATATGGTAAAGGTGGTCAATGCAGTTTAACTGATATAAATATTTTATTCTGTTTCTAGACAACTCATAGCCCAGAGTGTCAAGACGTGTTGAAGTTTGTTAGTCAATGGTGTGGAGGTCTTCCCAGTGCCAGCTTTTCCTTCCAGTGAAAAATGCTAAGAATGATCACCTATTATAAAATTGTATTCTATTTCTACATTATATTGAGCCCATAGCTTTAATGTGACCAATAGAGCTGCTTTATTTTCTTCCATTTTGAAGACTCGTATTTAGTTACAGAATTGCCTTACAAATAAAACTATTAAAAATAAACTGTGCAAGTTTTGAATTATTTTGAATGTGCCATTCTGTGGCATTAAAAATACCTGTTCTTAATTCCTTTGTGTGTACATAGAGAAACAGTTTCAGAATTATTTATTTGATCTTTACATTTTTAACATGTCATATGTTGCAGCTGGCAAGTGAAACATTTAATTTTCTTTAATCTGTTGTATGGCAAAAGAACAGTTGTGGTTGCCTGAGTGAGTCAGTGGTTGATTTATTGTCACGTGTACCAAAATACAGTGAAAAGCTTTGTTTATGAGCAGTACAGGCAGATCATAGTAAGTGAAGGATGTATAGATCAAAAAGACTTAGATAGAGGTGTACAGGTTGCATTCATACAGTGTGGAAGCAGGCCCTTCGGCCCAGAAAGTCCACACTGACCCTCACAGCATTCCACCCAGACCTATCCCGCATAACCCACCTAATCTACACATCCCTGAACACTATGGACAATTTAGCACGGCCAGTCCACCTAGCCTGCACATCTTTGGACTATGGGAGGAAACCGGAGCAAACCCACACAGACATGGGGAGAAGCTCCACACAGACAGTCGCCCAAGGGTGGAATCGAACCCCGGTCCCTGGTGCTGTGAGGCAGCAGTGCTAACCACTGAGCCACCGTGTCACCCTTAAACATAGCCAACAGGATTGCACAGGGCGTGTGCTAGGTGAGATTAATGTTAGCTATATCAGCATTATTTGAGGCTAGAGAGTCCATTTAGCAGTCTGATAATGGCCGGGAAGAAGCTGTTCCTAAACCTGCTCGTGCATGTGTTGAGGTTTCTGTATATTCTGCTGACGGAAGAGGTTGTAGGAGATAATTACCAGGGTGGCGATGGGTCTTTAATGATGTTGGCAGACTTTCCACAGCAGCGAGCCATGTAAATGGAGCCATGGATGGAAGGTTGGCTTCCGTGATGGTCTGGGCTGTGCACACCACCTGCTGTAGTTTTTTTATGGTCCTGGGCAGAGCAGTTGCCATACCAGGCCATTATGCACCTGGACAGTATGCTTTCAAAAGTGCATCTGTAGAAGTTGGTGAGGGACCTTATGGACATGCCAAATTTCCTGAGGCACCTGAGGAAGAAGAGGCATTGTTGTGCCTTCTTGATTGTCGCATCAATGTGGGAAGACCATGACACTAAACCAATTAATTAGGAATAAGGTAGGAGCAAATTACTGCAGGTGCTGGAATTTGAACTGAAAACAAAAATGCTGGAGATCACAGTGGGTCAGGCAGTATCCATGGAGAGAAAGCAAGCTAACATTTGGATTCTAGATGCCTCTTCACCAGAACTAAAGTGTGGAGGGGGCAGCATTTATGCAATAATTGGGGGGTGGTTGGAGTGCTAGGGGAAAATGGATGTTGATAGTTCAGATTAAGTGATCGGAATATGAGAATGGCAGAATAATGGCATGTCTAACTGTTAGACTGGATAGAACAAACAGTCCCACTGGGGTGGGGGAGGGGAGAGAGGGTGACAAAGAATGTAACAAGCAAAGCTAAAAGGAAGGGAAAGGAATGAGTTCACAATTTGAAGGTGTTGAGCTCAATGCTAATTGGAATAAAAACAGAAATTGCTGCAAAATCCAAGCAGGCCTGGCAGCATCTGTGGAGAGAAATCAAAGTTAATATTTCAGGTCAAGCGACCCTTCCTCAGAAACTGGGATAATTTTGGAATAACCCTGATCGGAGGCGGGGTTTCGGGACAGGAAGACTGAAATTTCAGGTTAGGCTGAGAATGGGGTTTGAAACTCCTGATCCAGGAAACCAGATTAAATGCTGAAAATCTCTTTTATACCCTGTGATGTGGTCTAGCAGGATCAGTTATTTCCAGGAGTTCAGGCCATATAAAGAACACAGTTTACACGAATTATTGAAGTGAAACTACAACAAGATTTTCTTCATAATTGCCCCCACTAAATGACAGACTGAGAGGAACCTGCTTGAGAGCCTCCATAGAGATAACCAACCAACCAAAAGGGTGCAGTTACATTGCTCAGTGAAATCTATAGATCAGCAGATCTCAGGAATGATGTAGAGAAATAATCAGGGCAATCACAGACAGAAACCAATACAACAAAGCAGTTATAATAAGGCACATTAACTTACTTGGATGGTGGTAGTATTAAGGGCAGAAAGGTGCAAACATTCCTAGGTTTTGCTGAGGAAAATTTCCTTCAGCAAATTTTTCATCAAGAGTGGATGCACTGTTGGATTTGGTTCTTGGAAATGACATGGACAAAGCAGATCAAGTATCAGTGGGGAGACATTTAGGAATCAGTGATCATTGTATCATAAGGTTTAGATTGACAATCGAAAAACACAACAGACAATCCAATGTAAGAATAATTAGCTGGGGAGAACGGAGAAATGGGGCAAAAATAGAGCTGAGCAAGTAGACTAGAACAAAAGGTCGATGGGAAAAACTATAGCTGAACAATGACCTGCTTTCAAAGAGCAGATGGTTTTGATACAGTCAAGATATAATCCCTTAAAAGACAAATGGATGGCAAACAGATTCAGAATTCCCTAAATGAAAAAGATAAAAGTTAAAGAAGAAAAAATGTGCTTATGACAGATGTCAGGCATAAAATGCAGTTGAGAAATGGGAGAAATACAGAAGGTTCAGACAGGAGGTGGGAACACATATTAGAGAAGTGAAGAGGGATTATGAGAAAAGATTGGCAGTCAACATAATGGGAAATCTCAAAGCCTTCTATAGGCACATCAGTAGTAAAAGGGGGAGCCGATTAGAGACCAAAAAGGGGATTTGCACATTGAAGCAAGAGGTGCTAAGGTGGCTGAGGTGTTCTGATTACTTTGCATCTGTCTTTACTAACATGGTAGATACTACTTGGGCCATGGTGACCAAAGAAGAAGCTATGTTACTAGAAACCAATGCCCACTAGTTTTGGACTCCCCTACCCTGTGGAAAAGACCTTGGCTGTTCACCTTATCGATGCCTCCCATGATTTTATAAACCTTTATAAGGTTACCGCTCCTCCTACACTCTAGGGGAAAAAGTCCCACCCTATCCAGCCTCTCCTTATAACTCAAATCCTTCAATCCAAGCAACAACCCTGAAAAGCATTTCTGCACCCTCTCAAGTTTAATAACATCTTTCCTGTAGCAGGGCAACCAGAATTGTATGCAGGACTCCAAAAGAGGCCTCACCAATGTATATACAGTCATAACATGACACCCCAACTCCTATACTCAATGCTCTGACCAATGAAGGCAAGCGTGCCAAACGCCTTCTTCACCCCCCTGTCTACTTTTAATGAATTATATACCTGCATTCCTAGGTTTCTCTGTTCAACAACACTCCCAGGGCCCTACCATTAACTGTGTAAATCTTGCCCTGGTTTGTCTTACCAAAATGCAACACCTCGCTTTTATCTAAATTAAAGTCCATCTGCAACTCCTCGGCCCATTAATCCAGCTGATCAAGATCTTGATGTACTCTCAGATAGCCTTCTTCCCTGTCTACTGTACCAGCAATTTTGATGTCATCTGCAAATTTACTAACTATGCCTCCTATATTTCATCCAAATCGTTAATATAAATGACAAACAAAGTGGACCCAGCAACAATCCTTGCGACACACTGCTGGTCACAGGCCTCCAGTGCAAACAACAACCCTCTGCTACCACTCTCTGCCTCCAACCATCAAGCCAATTTTGTATCCTACTGCCTAGTTCTCCCTGGATCCAATGTAATCTAACCTGACTTACCATGCAGAACCTTGTCGAAGGCCTTACTGAAGTCCATGTAGACAACATCTACTGCTCTGCCTTCATCTATTTCCTTGGCCATCTCTTCAAAAAACTCAAGTTAGTGAGACACGATTTCCCACTCACAAAGCCATAGTTGACTATCCATAATCAGCTAAAGTTTTAGCAAGTCCAAATGGAGCAATTCAGGTGAAGCCCTAGGGGAGTACAGGAATTGCAAAAAAGAACTTAAGAACACAACTAGAATAGCAAAGAGGTGGCATGAAAAAGGAATGGCGAACAGGATTAGGGAGAATCCTAAGATATTTTATAAATATATTAAAAGAAAGAAGTTAACAAGGGAAAGAGTAGTGCACATGAGGGACCAAGGGGACAATCTGTGTGTAAAGTGCAGAAATTAGGACATAGAACGTAGAACAGTACAGCACAGTACAGGCCCTTCAGCCCACGATGTTGTGCTGAACTTTTACCCTAATCCTAAGGCCTATCTAACCTCCACCCCTATGTTATACTATCATCCATATGCCTATCTAATAGCCGCTTAAATGCCCCTAATGAGGCCGACTCCTCTCCGGCAATGCATTCCATGCCCCTAACACTCTCTGAGTAAAGAACCTACCTCTGACGTATCCCCTATACCTATCTCCACTCACTTTAAAACTATGCCCCCTTGTAATAGCTACCTCCACCCTAGGAAAAAGTCTCTGGCTGTCTACTCTATCTATACCTCTGATCATTTTGTACACCTCTATCAAGTCACCTCTCATCCTTCGTCGTTCTAAAGAGAAAAGCCCTAGCTCTCTCAACCTTTCCTTGTAAGACCTTCCCTCCATTCCAGGCAACATCCTGGTAAATCTCCTCTGCACCTTTTCCAACGTTTCCACATCTTTCCTATAATGAGGGACCAGAACTGGACACAATACTCCAGATGTGGCCGAACCAGGGTTTTGTATAGCTGGAGCTAACTTCACGGCTCTTGAACTCAATCCCTCTATTAATGAAAGCTAACACACCATACATCTTCTTAACAACTCTATCCACCTGGGTGGCAGCTTTCAGGGAACTGTGGACATGAACTCCAAGATCGTGCTGCTTCTCCACACGGCCAAGAATCTTTCCGTTAACCCTATATTCTGCTTTCAAGTTTGTCCTTCCAAAATGCATCACTTCACACTTTTCAGGGTTAAACTCCATCTGCCACTTCTCAGCCCAGCTCTGCATCCTATCAATGTCCCTTTGTAACCTAGAACAGCCCTCCGCACTATCCACAACTCGATCCACCTTCGTATCACCTGCGAACTTACTAATCCACCCTTCCAATCCTTCATCCAAATCATTTACAAAAATCACAAAAATTGGAAAAGTCTTCACTCTAAAAAAGAACATAGTTCCTACTCCTGAATTCTGTACCTATGAGGAACTTACACAGTTTGGCATAGGAAGTGACGAGGTATTGGAGTCTTTGACAGGCTTAAAAATGGACAAATTCCCTGGCCCAGATTAATTGCATCCCACACTGCTCTGAGAGTCAAGGCAGGAAATTACAGGGACTCTGACACAAATTTTTAATTCCTCCCGGGTCATGAGGCTAATGCCAGAGGACTGGAGGAAGGTTAATGTGGTTCACTTTTCAAGCAGGATGCTGGAGATGAATCAGGAAATTACAGACTGGTGGGTCTCACATCATTGGTAGGGAAACTATTGGAGCAAATTCTGAAGGAGAGAATTAATATCCATTTGGAAAGGCATAAATTAATTAGCGATAGTCAGTATGGCTTTGTCAGAGAGAGGTCATGCTTAACAAATTTGTTAGCATTTTTCAAAAACATGATCAAGTGTGTGGATTAGGGAAGTTCGGTTGACATAGTTTATATGGAGTTTACCAAACATTTGACAAAGTCCCATATTAGGAGATTAATTGAGAAGGATAAAGCACATGGAATTCGAGGAGACTTGGCAGATGGATCAGAAACTGACTTTTTTTTCTATTCATTTGTGGAATGTGGGCGTTGCTCACTGGCCAGCATTTCTTGCCCATCCCTAGTTGTCCTTGAGAAGATGGTGGTGAGCTGCCTTCTTGACTGCTGCAGTCCTCCCACTGTAGGTTGACCCACATTGCTATGAAGGAGGGAATTCCAGGATTTTGACCCAGCGACAGTGAAGGAATGGCGATATATTTCCAAGTCAGGATGGTGAGTGTTTTGGAGGGGAATTTGGAGGTCGTAGTGTTCCCATATGTCTGCTGCCCTTGTCCTTCTAGATGGAAGTGGTTGTGGGTTTGAAAGGTGTTGTCTGAGGATCTTTGGTGAAATTCTGCAGAGCATCTTGTAGCATGTACACAGTGCTGCAACTGAGTGTCGGTGGTGGAGGGAATGGATGGTTGTGGATGTAATTCCAATAAAATGGGCCGCTTTGTCCTGGATGGTGTCAAGCCTCTTGAGTGTTGTTGGGGCTGCACTCATTCAGGCAGGTGGGAAGTATTCCATCACACTCCTGACTTGTGGCTTGAGGATGCTTTGAGGAGTCAGGAGATGAGTCACTCACTACAGTATTCCTAGCTTCTGGCCTGCTCTTGTAGCCACTGTGTTTATGTCATGAGTCCAGTTGAGTTTCTGGTCAATGATAACCCCCAGGATGTTGATAGTGGGGGACTCAGTGATGGTAACACCATTGAATGTCAAGGGGCGATGGTTAGATTGTTTCTTATTGGTGATGGTCATAACCTGGCATTTGTGTGGTGCGAATGTCACTTGCCACTTGTCAGCCCAAGCCTGGATATTGTCCAGATCTTGTTGCATTTGAACATGGGCTGCTTCAGTATCTGAGGAGTCCTGAATGGTGCTGAACATTGTGCATCATCGGTGAATGTCTCCATTTCTGACCTTATGATGGAGGGAAGGTCATTGATGAAGCAGCTGAAGATGGTTAGGCCTAGGACACTACCCTGAGGAACTCTGGCAGAAATATCCTGAAGCTGAGATGATTGACCTCCAACAACCACGACCATCTTCCTATGTGACAGGAATGATTCCAACCACTAGAGAGTTACACTCGGTCAAATGCAGCCTTGATATCAAGGGCTGTCACTCTCACCTCACCTCTGGAATTCAGCTCTTTTGTCGATGTTTGAACCAAGGCTATAATGAGATCAAGAGCTGAGTGGCCCTGGCAGAACCCAAACTGGGCATCACTGAGCAGGTTATTGCTGAGCAGGTGCTGCTTGATAGCACTGTTGATGACACCTTCCATCACTTTACTGATGATTGAGAGTAGACTGATGGGGCGGTAATTGGCCGGTTGAACTTGTCCTACTTTTTGTGTACAGGACATACTTGGACAATTTTCCACATTGCTGGGTAGATACCAGTGTTGTGACTGTACTGGAACAGCTTGGCTAGGGGAGGGGCAAGTTTTGGAGCACAAGTCTTCAGTACTATTGCCAGAATGTTGTCAGGGCCTGTAGACTTTGCAGTATCCAGCGTCTCCAACCATTTCTTGATATCATGTGGAGTGAATCAAACTGGCTGAAGACTGATATCTGTATGCTGGGGACCACTGGAGGAGGCCGAGATGGATCATCCACTCAGCACTTCTGGCTGAAGATTGCTGCGAATACCTCAGCCTTATCTTTTGCACTGATGTGCTGGGCTCTTCTATTATTGACGATGGGGATATTTGTGGAGCCTCCTCCTCCGGTGAGTTGTTTAATTGTCTGCCACCATTCATGACTGGATATGGCAGGACTGCAGAGCTTAGATCTGATCCGTTGGCTGTGGGATCACTTAGCTCTGTCTATCACTTGTTGCTTTCGCTGTTTGGTGGCTTCACCAGGCTGATACCTCATCTTCTGGAATGCCTGGTGCTGCTGTTGGCATGCCCTCCTGCATTCTCCATTGAACCAGGGTTGTTCCCTGGCTTGATGGTAATGGTTGAGTGGGGGAATATGCCGGGCCATGAGGTTACAGATTTTGCTGGAGTACAATTCTGCCACTGTTGATGGCCCACAGCACCTCACGGATGCCCAGTTTTGAATCGCTAGATCTGTGCGAAGTCTGTGCCATTTAGCACGGTGATAGTGCCACACAACATGATGGAAGTTATTCTCAATGTGAAGGCGGGACTTCGTCTCCACAAGGACTGTGCGATGGTCACTCGTACCCTTATAGGACACAAAGGGTCATGGTAGAATACAGTTCAATTGACTGGAGGCCAGTGTCCAATGTTGTGCCACAAGGATCAGGACTGGGATCCTTATTTTTTGTTATGTACAAAAATGATGCAGATGAAAATGTGGGGGAATGTTAAGCAAATTTGCAGACAACACCAAGATTGGCAGGGTGGTTAACAGTGAAGAAGATGATTGTAAGTTACAGGAAGATATTGATTGATTTATTTATTGTCATGTGTACCAAAATACAGTGAAAAGCTGTATGGGTTGGTCAGATGGGCAGAGCAGTGGCAGATGATATTTAACCCTGATAAGTGTGAGGTGATGCATTTTAGAAGAAGAAAGAAGATGAGTGACTACTTAATTAGTGGCAGGACGCTGTATAGCTCAGGGAAACAAAGGGATCTTGAGGTAATTATTCACAGATCCCTGAAGTTAGCAGGGCATGTGAGTAGGATAGTTAAGAAGGCATATGGGACACTTGCTTTCATCAGTTGTGGCATGGAGTACAAGAGCAAGGAGGTAATATTGGAGTCATATAGAGCATTGATAGCAGCAGTTCCAGTAACCTCACCATGGGAAGGGTTTGATCACACAAGAGGGGGTACGGAAGAGATTCCCCAGGCTGTTGCCTGGGATGTCACAATTGAGCTATAAGGTGACAATAGATAAGCTTGAATTTTTTTTAGAGCAAAGAAGGCTGAGGGGGGACATTATTGAGGTGTTTAGAATTATGAGGAGTATGGACAGAGTGAGTAGGGAGCACCTGTTCCCCTTGGTTGAGGGGTCAATCATTGAAGGCACATAGTTTTAGGGAAAGGGATGTTTGAGAAACAAAGCCTTTTCACTCGGAGGGTGGTGGGAATCTGGAGTGCAATGCCTGGAAGGTAGTGAAGGCCGGAAACCTTATAGTCTTTAAAAAAATGTTTGATGTGCAGGAATGTGGGATTAGCGTACCTTTAGTGGCAGTTATTGTCGGTGCAGGCTCAATGGGCTGAAGGCCTTTTCTGCACTATATGACTATGACTCTATTAGAATGCACAAATTTCACACAACAAGTGGTTCAGGTCTGGAAATGTGGAGCCAGAGTCAACTGAGGCATCCAAAAGGGTTGTTTATTTGAAAAGAAACCATGCATAAGGTTATGGAGAAAAATAAGCAAAAGGTACTAAATCATAATTTCATTTGTGTGCTGGTGGAGAGATGATACGCTGAATAGACTCCTTCTGCACCATCGAAATTCTGAGATACTTTGACTTTTGTTTTGACTCAGTCCCACTCGCACACACAGCTCCCAAACCGTCACTTGCCCAACTCCTTTCAGTTATTGAAACCCCTCACTCATCCACTTGATCCCATCACTCTCTTGCTCCCTTGCTGACAGCTAGTTCAACTTTCACCACCCTTCCAATTCTCACTTCACCCCCGCAGCTATCAATGGCCTGCCCAACTTCTAACCCTCCCAACACCATTAGCAACCCACCTGACCCTCTGGTACTTGGCACTCCCCAACAGTTTTGTTGATGCCCATCCAAATTGCAAGCCTGTGGCCCGATTTTCATTTCCCTCCTCCCCAAGCCAGTGTTTCCATGAAAGGGTGCTAGTCTGCAGAAACTCCAAGCCTCAAGCTGAGTAAATGTTTTCGTGTTACTTGCTGCACCTCCAGTCACCGACAGTGTGTTTCCCACATTTGTTGCTGACAGACTCATTGTTAGAAAACAAATGTGGGAGTGAAATGGCTTTTGAAAAGGGGAGCAGCTCACGCTAAATTTTTCAGTTCCATTTAACTTTGTTTTGACAAACAGCTTGGTGGGTCACATAGGAATTCCTGAATTTCTGATTCTGAATTTCTAAAGTAAAGAATGGTTTAAAAGTTTAAAGGAAAATTGTGCAGAAATACAATATCCATATTTTTTTAAACAATGGATCTTATTACTCTTCTTTCATCATTTTTAGCTAAAACCCTTGAACTCCTTAACAGCATTGGGCAATTAGTTTCTCCACAGTTTACATCATAATCGTTTCAAGAACAACTAGAGATAGGCAATAAACGATAGCCTTGCCAGTAATGCTGATACCCCAATAACTCATTTTATAATTATAGGTGCCAATCATTTTTCTTCTGCCAAGCCAGGAAATAAAATATTGTTGTAAGTTACAGAAGTCACAAATTAACTGCAATTTTGTTCATTAAATCATAAGATCACAGAATAAAATTAAAAATTGTGTGAACAATGCAAGAAATGCTGACCATTGGAACGGGACATGATTAGAAAAGGAAAAGGCCATCCTTTCTTTCCACAGGCTATATGCAATTTATTCATTTATCAACATTAATTTTGCTCAAAATATTTAATTTCCCAAAGGTAATAACTAATTACACATAAAGATTCCAAAATAGGGCCCTTTGAAATTTCTTCATAACTTCCAAAATAATCGAGTGGGACTCCAGAATTTCGATCTGACAATTTGGTAGCAACAGTATGCTATCTGTTTTCTTCAGACTACTTATGCATGGTTAAGTGAAGATAGTTTGATGATTTCATATGTTATGAATTGTAGTCTAGTCCTTAATTGGCTTTATTGATATTAAATGCAGACTTTCAATGGATAACCAACAGTCACATCTTTTTGACTGCTATTACCTTGTTTACTGACCACAGCTTAAATGCTTTGTTTCCTGAACAGGTTTACAACATCACTCATTTATCCACATTTACATTTCATTTTGGACCATGATTTACATTCTAAGTAGAACTTTTTATCTTTTGCTAATTGGTAAGATGGTAAGGTGGTAAGGAAAAGCCAGGGAACTATAGACCAGTGAACCTGACATCGGTGGTGGGCAAGTTGTTGGACGGAATCATGAGGGACAGGATTTACATGTATTTGGAAAGACAAGGACTGACTAGGGATAGTTAACATGTCTTTGTGCATTGATTGACTTTTTTGAAGCAACAAAGAGGATTGATGAGGGCACAACAGTGGACGTGATCTATATGAACTTCAGTAAGATGTTCGACAAGGTTCCTCACATGGTAGACTGGTTAGCAAAATTAAGTCACATGGAATCAGGAAGAGCTAGGTATTTGGATACAGAACTGGCTCAAAGATAGAAGACAGAGGGTGGTGATGGGGAAACATAAACAAAGTTGCTGGAAAAGCTCAGCAGGTCTGACAGCATCTGTGAAGAGCCCAAAGAGAGAGAAAGACAGTTGGACAGACAAAAGAGTTGCTAACAATCTGGCTGGGAGGGTGAACAGTTGTTAACGGGGACTGTTAGTGACTAACAACAGGGGGTGTGTAATGGCAGGCTATGTGGTAATAAGGCCTGGTGTGAGGGGTAGGGGGCTGGGACATGGGAGAGTTTAGGCCCTAAAATTATTGAACTCGATATTGAGTCCAGGGGGCTGTAGGATCCCCAAGTGGAAAATGAGGTATTGTTCCTCCAGCTTGTGTTGGGCTTCGCTGGAACACTACAGCAAGCCAGAGACAGAGATGTTGGCCAGGGAGCAGAGTGGTGCATTAAAGTGGCAGGCAACAGGTAGTTCAGGGTCTTTTTTGCGAGCAGAACGTAGATGTTCTGCGAAGCAGTTGCCAAGTCTATTCTTCACTTCCCCAATGTAGAGGAGACCACACTGTGAGCAGCAAATGCAGTAGACAGCAGAATGCAGTAAACTTGTGATGGTGGAGGGTTGCTTTTCAGACTACCACAAGAATTGGTGCTGGGTTCACTGCTTTTCATCATTTATATAAACGATTTGGATGTGAACTTAGGAGGTATGGTTAGTAAGTTTGCAGATGACCCCAGAATTGAAGGTGTAATGGACAGCGAAGAAGGTTACCTCCAAGTATGATAGGATCTTGATCAGATTGGCCAATGGGCTGAGGAGTGAAGGATGGAGTTTAATTTAAATAAATGTGAGGTGCTGCATTTTGGAAAGGCAAATCAGGGCAGGACTTATACTGTTAATAGTAAGTTCCAGGGGAGTTTTGCTGAACAAAGAGACCTTGGAGTGCAGGGTCATAGCTCCTTGAAAGTGGAGTTGCAGGTAGGTAGGATTGTGAAGAAGGTGTTTGGTATGCTTGCCTTTATTGGTCAGTGCATTGAGTACAGGAGTTGAGGCGTCATGTTGTGGCTGTATAGGACATTGGTTAGGTCACTTTTGGAATTCTGCATGCAATTCTGATCTCCTTGCAATTGGAAGGATTTTGTGAAACCTGGAAGGGTTAAGAAAAGATTTACAAGGATGTTGCCAGGGCTGGAGGGTTTGAGCTATAGGGAGATGCTGAATAGACTGGGGCTATTTTCCCTGGAGCATCTTAGGCTGAGAGGTGGCCTTATAGAGGTTTATAAAATCATGAGAGGCATAGATAGGGTAAATAGACAAGGTCTTTTCCCCAGTGTGGGGGAGCCCAAAACCAGGGGGCATAGGTTTACGGTGTGACGGGAAAGACTTAAAAGGGACCTAAAAGGCAACATTTTCACACAGAGGCTGGTGCATGTATGGAATGAGCTGCCAGTGGAAGTGGCAGAAGCTGGTACAATTAAAACATTTAAAAGGCATCTAGATGGGTATATGAATAAGAAGGGTTTAGAGGGAAATGGGCCAAATTCTGGCAAATGGGACTAGATTAATTTACTATATCTGATCAGCGTGGATGAATTGGACCAAAGGGTCTGTTTCCATGCTGTACATCTCTCTGACTATGAGTCTAGGAGGAAATTTCAACATGTTTGCTTTGTTTTCGATCTGTAGGAAGATATCCTTATCTGTAGGTCAAAATTCAATCAGAATAAGAAAGATTATTTATAATAAGTAATCCACCATTTCACTGCATTCTGAAATTGATCACACAAACACAAATTTACAGATACTTTCATAAGAAAAGTACTGACAGATAAAGAATAGCTTAAACCTACTATTCCTGTTATGGGGATAAAACACTACTCCAATCAAAAAAAAAATTACAGCCATCCAGTACTAAGTAATAATTCTATTTTTAATGTGTTTTTCCATCTGCTTAGATATACAGTGCAGAATGGAAACATACATAGTGATCCGCAAACAAATGCACATTGATTTTACTGTGTTAACTGTATTTTCCCTAATCACCGGTCCCGAGCTTAATTTAAGAAAATCCATTCCCGAACAGATTTTTCCTTTGGTTCCACCAGTCATTTTAGCCACTTTGAGAAATGAAAAGCAGCTTTGTTCTGCAGGCTTGCACCCACAATGGGTTGAGGCTGATCTTCACATAGATGCCTCAACTAGGCCAGAGAAAGGACTTCTGATTTAATAATGGGGTTGAAATAAGGACATTGACCCCCACCTAGAAACTGCTATGCTACATGCTAATCGATTGAAGGCACAGTTTGCAAATTTACAATGCTAAAAAACATAGAAATAAAGCATATGAATTAAGGCATGGGAGATTATTTTTAAATCGAATCCCCACAGTGTGGAAACAGGCCATTTGGCCCAAAAAGTCCACAACAACCCTCTGAAGGGCATCCCACCCAGACACATTCCCCGACTCTATCCCTGTAACTCTGCACTTCCCATGGCTAATACACTTGGCGTTTACATCCTTGAACATTAAGGCTAATTTAGCACAGCCAACCCACCCAACTTGCACATCTTTGGACAGTGGGACGAAACCAGAGCACCCAGCAGAAACCCAAGCAGACACAGGGAGAACGTGCAAACTCCACACACAGTTGCCCAAGGCTGGAATCAAACCCAGATCCCTGGTGCTGTGAGGCAGCAGTGCTAGCCACTACACTGCTCCTAATTAATCTAATTAATTCAAGCCTGCTGCAATTTCTGTATATTTAAAAAAAACTAATGGACTTTTAAATTCAGCTCAGAATTGGCACTAAAGAAACAAAACCTTTGCCACACACAACAATGCAGCTTGGCCTGTGAGTGCTAGAAACATTCTTGACTGAGGAGTGAAATGAACAAAATCTTTGGGAAAATCAGATAAACCCCTTACTTCAATTCAAGAAATCTACAATGATGAGATGAATAATGCCATACCCTCGTCTAGCTGATAATAGGTCAGATGTGAAGGAGATCAAAATAATCTGCATCCAAAACATTAAACTTGTTAATTACAACTGTAGAATATGATAAATCATTAGCTGTAACTTCATTTGAGAAAATTCTATCATAGTGTAAACTCAGTACATGTATCTAATTAGAGATGCTGGAAATAGAGGGGACACATAGATGGTCATACCATTTTTTTCTGCCTTTTGAATAAATAGGATCTTTGCCAGCTCTGTATATTTTGTGGTTGCCTCCCAAATATTGGAGAAATTTTATGCTGTTTGTTTTTTACATTGAGGCCACAGATACATGTATAAAACAGAAATTTTCTCTGTGCCATGTTTGTGATTGTGGCAATGCCCACTATGCTCCCTTCTGATAGCTGTGACATTGGGTGTCCATCAAACAAATCACCCTCAAGGGATATGAGGTGATTTGTGCATCTTCAGATTGTTAATCGACAAAGGCTGAAGGAAAATGATAAGAAAGGATGATGAGAGAAATCTCCACAGAGACATCTCTATTTTGCAGTGGGTTACAGATAAATTGTAGCCTCCACTGAAATGAATCAGCAGCTCATCAGAGTTCTAAAATCCTTCCTTTGCATTGTATTCCTCAGGCTGGATGCACCTTCACAATTGCAAAATTACACATGCACTGAGCAAGATACTAAAGGTCATTGGAATGGCATTCAGCTCAAAGAAAAAGCGTAAAGAGTCTCTCTTTTCTCAAGAATAGACAGCCAATCTGAAAGCAGACAAGGCTATCTGTATAGCTGGAATAAACTATTGGTGGCTGCAAAGACATGTGGCAATCAAGATTCCATGTAGTACAGAAACCTTCTACAGACCAAATGGGTCTACAGAACAGCAGTTTCAAATCTTTGGTTCCTATTAGAGCTATTCCAACTAGGGAGGAAATCTATATCCTCCAGGATCAGTCACTTTTCTGTATCAAGGACTTGAGACTTCTATGGAACCTCTAAAAGACTTCATAAGGGTCTTAATCTTATCATTTTTAGCCAAATAAATTGCATCAAGTGTTTCAAAGGGTTTTCACTATGAGACCAAATGAGATTTCTCACTGTACCTTACCAAACCCTGCCCCTATGGCATTCCTCACATCCAATTCCGTCCCCATTTTAGGACATGCCACTCAGCAGACATCCACTGAAAAATCAACATCCCTTGCACCCACATCATCTTTAAAAAGCCACTGTGCACCAGGACAAGTGTCAACAATCTGCATTATACCTCACTGGCATTGTAATGGCACAGCAGCAACAAAACCAGGCCGCTGTGGTACATAGCCACCATGGATAATGGAATACTATCCCACTGGCTTGCTTCTGTCACCAGTTAAACACCAGGTCATGCAGTTTACTTGCCTCTAGCTTCATCCAGTCTGAACACCCTCTCGAGGTCACCGCTACTCTAACCCCATTGCCCTCTAGACACTCGTATCTTGTCAAGGTCCGGTAAAGAAGCATCACTTTCAGATAAGCCGTTGGACAATTCTAAACATGAGGGAAAAAAATACAAACCAAATGCTGTAATCATGAGCAACATCTATTTTAAATTCTATGATGGTCTGCTGTACCCAACTCTCATCCATTGGAACTGTCTGTCAATCAGATCCTGTCTGTTTTGTAGCAGCTGGCACAGCTGAGCTCTGTTATCCATAAGGACAACTTCCACCTCCCCAATGTCCTCCTCCTCCTATTCCTGACAGGACTGCTCATGTTCTCCCAGTTCCTCAGTATCTATCACATTGCTTCATTGTTTGCTCCAATTGTGCACAGCATAATATGTCAGGATGGTGCGGTACACTCAGTCCAAACTATAATAGAGAGCTCCAGACAAGACCAAGAAGCGGAACTGTATCTTCAACAGCCCCATCATCTTCTCCACCATGGCTCTGGTTGAGGCATGCACAGTGTTCAAACTGCACTCTGTAACCTTGGTTGCACAATGCTGCCATCAGCCATGGTTGAAGCGGGTAGCTCTTGTTCCCAGCAACCAGCTTTTGTAAGCCACTGGGACCCTCAAACGCACCAAGTACATGACAATGCTCCAGAACGGTGGTGTCACAGCAGCTGCCCAGATAGAGGATACATACCTTCAGGAAGTGGTAAGAGTGATCTCAGATCACCTGATATAAATAGAATGGAAACTCTTCCTATTGATGGATTCCACAGTGTTGTGATACAGCCCTTTCAGTGTCATCTGTGTACAGTGAATATCACTCTGCACCTGGAGGAAGCCAGCTATGTTCCTGAATCCTATTGTCTGGCTGCAGCACTGACCTCATCATCAGGAAATGAAACAGATCAGTGTGATCTTGCACAATGTCACTGGTCACTGGCTTAATAGTTGCATCACTGAGAGATCCCACACAGGTCACCTGTTACTCCTTGGAAGGAGCCAATTGTGACATTCAGAGCAGCAGTCTTCTTCACAGCAGGATAGGGTGGTCTCCAAATGTTGTAGCCCTCAGGTCCTGCTCCTGAATAATTCCATCATAGTGTCCTGGGATGTAAGTGGACTGTGTTGACACTGTGCCTTGATCATCTCCAGGAAGTGGAAGTGGAATTGGAGCTTAAACACTGGCCCTCTTGTGAACCCCATACATCCCAAGGGCCCTGTTGCTGTTACCGCTCCCTGATCTAGGTATTCCTTGTCCTCTGTGATCCTGAACTTGCAATTGGCCCCACTTCTCCTGCATCCATTTTCACCTTAGGAAAGCAAGCACAGCAACAACATCCCAACTGTGGCTGGATGCAAGACTCCTGCAGAAAATAACTTATGCTGGAAATATAAGGAGCAGAAGAGGTTCTTAGGTCTCAGCAGAGTCAATGGTGGCATGGCCTGCAGATGAGGGCTCCACAAACTCTTTCACATAGTGAGACATGCAGCACCTTCATGATGAAGGCCATGTTTCCATCATTTATTCAGTTTTAACCTCTGTATTTGCAGTAACTGCAAACAAGTTACATAACAGCAGTGATTGTGCCCTGATCCCCTTCCCATTCCAGACTCACGTCAATCATTCAGAGCAGACCATTGTTAAACTTACATGACATAATGAAATGATGTTTTTCAGACTGGAGGCCTGTGATCATTGGTCCACTTTTATCTGTCATTTATATAAATGATTTAGATGAGAATATAGAAAGCATGGTTAGTAAGTTTGCAGATGTAACAAGATTGGTGGTATAATGGACAGTGAAGAAAGTTTATCTAAATTTACAAAGAGATCTTGATCAATTGGGTCAACGGGCTGAAGAGTGGCAAATAGAATTTAATTCAGATAAATGCGGGGTATTACATTTGGTAGAACAAACAAAGGTAAGATTTATACAAATGAAAGTAGTGTCTTGGGTAGTGTTTAGAATGGAAAAACCTGGGAGATCAGATACATAATTCTTTGAAGTTTGCATCACATATAGATAGGGTGGTTTTGAAGATGTTTAGCATGTTTGCCTTCATTGCTCAGACCCTTGAGTATAGGAATTGAGTATAGAAATGTTCAGGTTGTACAAGACATTGGTGAGGCCTTTTACAATGTACTGTGTCCTGTTCTGGTCTCCCTGTTACAGGAAAGATATTATTACACTGGAGAGGGCTTAGAACAGATTTACCACACTGGCTCAGTGGTTAGTACTGCTGCCTCACAGTGGCAGGGACCTGGGTTCAATTCCACCCTTGGGCAACTGTCTTTGTGGAGTTTGCACATTCTGCATGTGTTTACTTTGTGTGCTTTGGTTTCCTCCCACAGTCCAAAGATGTGCAGGCTGGGTGAATTGGCCATACTAAATTGCCCATAGTGTTTAGGTTAGGTGGTTTATAGGGGAATGGTTCAGGGTGGGATGCTCCAAGGTTTGGTGTGGACTTGTTGGGCCGAAGGGCCTGTTTCCACACTGTAGGGATTCTATGATATTTGGTGTTTGAATGGAGGGTTTGAGTTATAAGGATAAGGTGAGACTTTTTCCCTGGAGTGTAAGAAGTTGAGCGGTGATCTTATAGAGGTTTACAAAATAAGGAAGAGTATAGACAAGGTGAATGGCAGGTAGCTTATCCCGAAAATGGGGGATTTCAAGACAAGGGGGCATATTTTTAAGGTGAGAGAAGAAAGATTTAAGAAAGACATGGGGGCAATTTTTTTACACAGAGAGTGATTCGTTTGTGGAATGAACTTCCAGAGCTAGTGGTGAATATGGGTACAGTTATAACGTTTAAAAGACATTTAGATAGTACATGGATAAGAAATGTTTGGAGGGATATGGGCCAAAAGCAGGCAGATGGGACTAATTTAGTTTGTGATTATAGTCAGCATGCACTGGTTGGATCAAAGCGTTTGTTTCTGTGCTGTATGACTCTATGACTCCATAATGGTCTCCACCTCCAACAGCACTCTTTAAAGTTGCACAAATGATGGTTTGTCTTTGGCCATCATTCCCGTCTTTTTAAGTCATTGCAACTATCTCCAGCATCATTGAGACACCAATGTTCAATTTAGAAGGACCAATGCCATTTTGCAAATTATCTTTGACCAGCCTCTGATCCCTAAGCATGCTCACTTTGCATTCATTGTAAATGGATAATGAAATTAATTGCAAATGAGTGTACCTGGAGTTTTGAAACATCGACTTCATGTACATTTTCCTTCCATATCCTACTGTCTAGAAGATGTGCATCCCACACTTTTGACCGTCAAACTGTCAATGCCTCCACCCACCCTTTTCCAGCTATGTTTTTCTTCTTCAGAATGGCAAATTATGGCAAGGAACATAGCTCGCCGTGCACCCCACCAGCACTGGACTCTGCCTGGCCACCAGGTATTCTCCCCAAGGCTCCATCTCCCCTTTTACTTTGAAATATCCCAACAGCCTATTTCCACCCATAGTATTCCAGTAATCCTGAAGACTTATTTAAATAACTGTTAACTCAAAAAATCCGAGAAGCTATACTTCTGGCAGATACCAGTGTATTTCACATGTACAGTTTTATGTACATGTCCTGCTTTGGAGATAATCACATTGCAATTCACGTCCAACTGCTCTCCCTGCCCGCAAGTCCCAACTTTACACTTTAATGAGGCCCACCCTGTTCCTCCATGGTTTCCCTATGGAGCCATAGTAGTGGCCATTGCCAATAAGCCCTCCTCCCACAGCCTATCATGCATTCTGATCCTGTTCTGCCTACTCCTTCACAATCCTTAGCTGCATCTCTACATATACCTCTACATTGCTCCCTGCCCCCAATTTCCTTGACTCCCCCACCCCTCCTGATAGTGACTTCCATGCTGCCCTTAAAAGCTCCCTTGCACCTTCCTCAATGAAGAACAGTTGGATATCCAAGACTGTATTTTATGTCTACTTTAAAATCCAAATTCCCAAATGATAATACATTACAAATCTTTATCATATCAAACCCCAAGAAAAGAATGAAAATACATCCTGAAGAGGCATTTTTGTTTTCATCAAACATCTTCTTATCAGTATTTCATATTGACAATCTCAATATGTTTACATTAAAATCATAGGATTTTCAAACAATCATATTCTACACAAGTAATGTTTATTGTGACAATTCATAGAATCCCTACAGTGTGGAAACAGGCCCTCCAGCCCAACAAGTCCACACTGACCCTCAGAGCATCCCACCCAGATTATCCCTCTAATCTACACATCCCTGAACACTATGGTCAATTTAGTATGGCCAATCCACCTAGCCTGCACATCTTTGGACTGTGGGAGGAAACCAGAGCAAACCCACACAGACACGGGGAGAATGTGTAAACTCCACACAGACAGTCACCCAAGGGTGGAATCAAACCTGGGTCCCTGGTGCTGTGAGGCAGCAGTGCTAACCACTGAGCCACCATGCCACTTGTTTTCTTTTATATGTGTTCTTGATAAAGCGTCTGCTATAATACTATCTTTTCATATAAAATGAATGTTTTTATAAATTGTATAGTTGTGGTGTTAGACACCAATGAAACAGTCTTCAATTCTTATCATGAAATCTCTCCAAAGACAAGATTATAGCCTATATAAATAAGTCTCTGAAGAGTTATTGGATATGCATTTTCAAACTTTTGTGGAGTTGAGACTACAGTCAGTCTCTCATGCTCCAGGATAGAATATTTCTGTTGATATACGTTTAACCTCTTGAAAAAATAAAACAAACTGGACAATCGATCCCCATTTCTGCTTCCTGTAATAGTGGTATACCAACACTGCAATTGCTGACTTCTACAGGCAGTTTAAATGGATTATTATAGTTAGATGCTGTTAAAATTGATGTGGTAGTCAGTCCAGCTTTGAAGTTGTCAAAGGTACCCTGACATTCTTCCATCCATTCAAATTTCTTGCCTTTCTTCAATAAATTTGTTCCTGAAATTAATGCTTTTCCCATCCTGGATTTTCTATTCCTATTTTTTTTTCTTCTTTTCCCTTGCCATTGTCTTCTCCTTTAATTTTAATCAGTTTTCATTTCCAATTCAGCATTTATTTAAAATATTGAACAGAATTCTAGCTAATTCTAGCAATGACATCCCAATGTCAGGTTTTCTTCCTTTTAACTCAACATGCTGGGCAATTACTTTTGGCATCTCATCCTTATGAGATTCTGCTTTTATTAATACTTTCAATTCAGCTGCTAACTCTTTCAATGTATCCTTTAGTCACAGATTTCAAATAACCTTGCTAAGCAAGAAGTAAAAGTTCATTGGGGTTAGGCAGGCAAGTGGAGTGACAAAATCAACCATTACTTGAGTGGCAGAGTAAGTTTGAGGAGCTAAGGAGTCATCTCTTGCTCCCAATTCATGTGTTCATATGTATCCTGTCTTTTGCCACGAGAATTGATGAACTTTACTCCCTTAAGGACATAAATTGAAATGCAACCTAAAAGTCTGATAACATCGGTCAATTTTGGAAGCCTCAGAAGCTGAAAATACAGCCAAAGAAGCATAGCTAAGAGATTGTAGGAACTGTAGATGCTGGAGAATCCGAGACAACAAGGTGCAGGGCTGGATGAACACAGCAGGCCAAGCAGCATCATAGGAGCAGAGAGGCTGACGTTTCGGACCTAGACCCTTCATCAGAAAAGGGGGAGGGGAAGGGGGTTTTGAAATAAATAGGGAGAGCGTGGGAGGCGGATAGAAGAGGGATAGAGGAGAGGATAGGTGGAGAGGAAACAAACAGGTCGAAGAGGCGGGGATGGAGCCAGTAAAGGTGAGTGTAGGTAGGGAGTTAGGAAGGGGATAGGTCAGTCCAG
>NC_063336.1:71717106-71783840 GCF_021869965.1 Rhincodon typus | reverse complement strand
ATGATGCTGCTTGGCCTGCTGTGTTCATCCAGCCCTGCACCTTGTAATCTAGCTAAGAGATTGTAAGTTTTAGCACATTGCTGAACATTCTGAAGGTAAATGCAACAAAAAGTTACAATTTCTTCCAAATTAATTTAATTGTATCCTGCTAAATAAACTTTTGAAGATATCTGATGGGGAATATTTTAATTATGGAAAGTGAATTGGTTAATTTTGTCAATATGATGCATTGTATACCACAACAATTGCAAATATGAATGGTAACAAGTGTAGCTGGAAAATACTTCAAAATTCAACGAATGAACTAATCTCCAATTGCATTCATAAATATGGATTACCATATTATATTAAAGTCCTTTATTAAAGTCCAGTCTTAGCTTGGATGTTTCTAAAATGGATCCTGTTTCTATATAAAGAAAATTATGGTCAACAAAAATGTTACCCCACTGACACTTCCATCACCTGGCTAGGCTCACTACCCAGTACAAAGTCTAGTATGCCCCTTTCCTAGTTGAACTGTTTACATGTTGTTTCAAGAAGGCCTACCTAACAAACCCTGCTCCATGTAAGCCCCCGGCACTAAGGGAGTCCAAGTCAATATTGAAGAAGTTAAAAATCACCCACAACAACAACCCTATTGTTTTTACACTGAGTCATAGAGTCATCATCTTCCATGATCTGCCTACAAATCTGTTCCTCTGTCTCCTACTGGCCTTTGGGAGGCCTGTAGTATAATCCCATCACAGTGATTGCTCTTTGCTTATTCCTAAGATCTACTATATTGTTTTGTTGGATGAGTCCTCCAACATATCCTGTCTTAGTCTAGCTGTAACATTCTCCTTAATCAGCAATGTAACTCTCCCAACCCTTTTACACCCTCTTCTGTCACACCTGAAACATCTAAACTCTGGAACATTAATCTGTCAGTCCTGCCCTTCAGAGTTTCTGTAATGGCTACAACATCATAGGTCCATGTACAAATCCAGGTTCTAAGCTTATTTGCCTTTGCTGTTATATTCATTCATAAAAAATACTTCAGACGACCAGTTTCATGTGTCCCATCTGGCCCTATTAGACTTACCTGATTTAACCTTTATCTTCTCAATCACTCCACATGCTGATCTGCTGCTCTGGCTCCCAAACTCCCTGCCACATTAGTTTAAATCATCCTGAGTGACATTATAAAACCTCCCTGCAAGGATATTGATTCTCCTCCAGTTTAGGTTAGCCCATCCTTCTTGTACAAGTGCCTCCTGCCCTGGAAGAGATCCCAATGATCCAGATATCTGAAGCCCTCCCTCCTACACCAGCTCTTTAGCTATTCATTCAACTACATTATCTTCCTATCTCTGTCCTCATTAACATGTGGCACAGGGAGTAATCCTGAGATTACAATCCTAGAGATCCTGCTTTTCAACTGCCTACCTAACTCCCTAAATTCCCTTTGCAGGACCTCATCTCTCTTCCTGCCTATGTTGTTACTACCAATTTGGACCACAACCTCTGGTTGCTCACCCTCCTCCTTCACAATATCCTGTGCCTGCTCAGAGACATTCTTGACCCTGCCACCAGGAAAGCAACACACCATCCTGCAGTCTGCTTGCGGCCACAGAAATGCCTATCTGTGCCCTTGACTATTGAGTCCCCTATCAGTCTGCTCATTTACACTCGACCCTCCCTGCTGTACAACAAAGCTAAACAGGGTGCCACTAATCTGGATGCTACTTTTACTTTCCCTTAAGAAACCATCCTCCTTCTCCAACAGTAAAAAGGCAAATGCTACATTGGCCTTCATTGCAAGAGGTTTCGAGTACAGAAGCAGAGATATGTTGTTGCAGTTTTACAGGCCCTTCGTGAGACCACACCTGGAATATTGTGTGCAGTTTTGGTTTCCTTTTCTGAGGAAGGATGCTCTTGCTCTTGAGGGATGCAGTGAAGGTTTACCAGGCTGATTAAGGGGATGGCGGGTCTGACGTATGAGGAGACATTGGCTAGGTTGGGATTGTTTTCACTTGAGTTCAGACGAATGAGGGGCGGGTGGAATCTCATGGAGACTTATAAAATTCTAACAGGACTGGACAGGCTAAATGCAGGGCTGATGTTCCTGATGGTGGGTATGTCCAGAACCAGGGGTCACAGTCTGATGATTCGAGGTAGACAATTTAAGACGGAGATGTGGAGACATTTCTTCACCCAAAGAGTGGTGAGCCTGCGGAATTCATTACCACAGGGAGTAGTTGATGCCAAAACATTGAATGTATTCAAGAAGCGACTAGATATTGAACTTGGGGAGAATGGGATCAAAGGTTATGGGGAGAAAGCAAGATTAGGCTATTGAGTTGGATGATCAGCCATGATTGTGAAGAATGGTGGAGCAGGCACGAAGGGCTGAATGGCTTCCGCCTGCTCCTATCCTCTATGTTTCCATGTATCCAAAATAGTACATTTGCTCAAGAGGGGGATCACCACAGGGACTCCTGTGCCATCTGCCGGCCTCTCCTGGCAGTCACCCATCTGTCTAGCTGAACCTTTGGTCATTTCTCTAAAACTCCTATCAATAAAACTTTCTGCCTCCTGCATGTTCCTCAGTGAGTCCAAATGATGCTTCAACTGATCTATATAGTCTAAGAGGAGCTGCAGCTGGACACACTTCCTACAAATATAGTTGTCAGGGACATCTGATTTCTCCCTGATCTCACAGGAGGAGCACCACTCCACTAACTGTAATTGTTACACCTCTAGTAACTATTGGGTTAAAAGAAAAGGAAAGACCTTACTTTGCTTTACCTTAATTCTGCTCATCCTTCTCATTGAAGCCAGATGCTCACAAAAGCCCACATTTTGACATTAACAGCAGCACTTTGAACTAATTTCTGAGGCTCTGCTTTTTCTAAGCCACACCAAATGCTTTTTATAAGCCACATCAAATTTTCTAACAGCACCCTCCCCGCTCTCTCTTTCTCTCTCTCTCTTTCTCTTTACTCAGTTTTTTTTCACTTGAATGTCTCTTTGTCTTGTCTGTTGTTATTTTTGACTTGAGAACTGTAGATCATCATTCTTAATTTTATCAAAGTTCTTTAAGACCTCATTGTAAAGGTAAGTACCCAATTAACCTCAAATATTTGAATTAATTTGGGATATTTAATTGATCTAATATTTAAGATTAAAAACCATTTTGTTTCAAATTATGAAAGGTAGAATATTTTCCTACTCTAGTATGAATGCTAACACTGTAATTATTACAGCCATCTAAATTGCAATAAACATAATGTTCAGGTTTATGTCAGCATCCCAGCATAGCTATAATTATAATATGTGGTTAGGCTTTCTAGACTCACTATTTCACTCTACTGAAGTCCTAGTAAGAACAAAGAAAAAATGTAATTTCAATAAAACAAGAATCAACAAAATTCCCCTGACAGTTGATCAAATTACACAATAATGCATGCCTGTAAAGAATATGTTGCTGCTCAATGTAGTTTCCTTTCAAATGGATAAACAAATATCTTCTTTCTGTGAAGGTCCATCCCTGAATGCCAAATCTTCATTTTCGGTACAGTATTTCGCTGCTATGTAGTCAATTGAGTGTCAGTCTTCTCAAAGTCAAGTAAACGCAAACTTTAATATTGTTACTTACCTTCTTTAACTGAATGTAATTCAAACATTAATTTTTTTTATTTTCAATTTTGTAACAATTCTGAACAATATGAACATGTATGTAACCCAAGCAAAAAGCAATTTTCTGTCTTTTAATCACATTGAACTAAAACACCCTCTTGTGGAAAGCAAGCAATTGACACCGTTTTAATCTTATCGGGACTCTTAACCAGTGATTAACCTTTTAAACTTCTCTCAGATTCTGACATTTTTGTATTCTGCAATTTCAACCCTTTATATAATTCTGTTTTTATAGTGCCTTAAGAAGAGATTCAGTTCAAGTTGAAGTTCATGGAACTGAAGGCAAGCTATTGACCTAAGTGGGAGAATGGTTAGGTGACAGAAACAGAGGTTGCAGATACGAATTAGCATTCCACATAGAAGGAAGTAGTTTGTGATATCCCACACAGATCTCCACTGGGACCTCATCCATTCATTATTTATGAATTGAGTTAATAACACCACACCTTGCTGACGACACATATATGGGTAACATTATAAATAGTGTTGATGGGAGTATGTAATTACAAAGAGACATAGATAGATTATGTGAGCAGATAAACTGTAGCATGTGAATTTCTATTCAGATTAAATGTTAGAATATCTATTTGGATAGACCTGTTTATTTGCTAAATTATGAATAGCAAAGAACAGTTGAGGTTCAGAGGGATTTTGGCATCCTGGTACACATCATTGCAATGTAATAGGCAAGTACAAAAAATAGGCTAATTGAATGTTTGTTTTTGTAACTACTGGTTAGAGGGAAGACAGTTGATTTTCAGCCATACAACACTCTGATTTATTAACAATTAGAATGATTTATAAAAATCAGTTTTGAACATTTAGAAAAAATATCTTGGTCTTGGAAAGGATTGCAGGGCAGAATTACCAGAATGTTACCACCCACCCTGATATTCAGGGTTTCTCAGTCAGGAGGACATCAAGCAGAATTCATGAGAGCCATCATATTGCTTTATTATTCCTTCAAATAATTTTCCACACTGTACAAACTAAAAATAAGACACCAATCTGATAGGATGTTTTTGATTGATTGCTATGATTAAATTCCAATGGTCTGACACCACTTGGGCATTAGGCCTTTTGATGTAGATCATGAAAAGGGTTGGATGGCCACAGGGCTACTATCTAAAGTACTCTGCATTCTGAGGAGCCCTTTCAACGAAGGAAGAGAAAATAATGAATTTATCACATCTTACCAAATGACTAATATGACAACCCTCACTGATAGTAGCTTGACAGGATTTAAAACAAATAGTGAACTTGATACTGAAGGGAAGAGGTTGTCTGTGGGTTAACCTTTTAGTGATCATGTTTATTCTCTTTCCAAGCTCTGATGGAACCCACCTCCTATTCAATCCTGTTCCCAACTGCTGATCACACCTACTTTCCTCTTCTATTGCCTAAGTTAGCCAAAATTGTAAAAGGCTCTCCTTCTTCATGTGTTGTCCTTGTCTTCTCTAAATCTGTTGTCATCATCCCGTTCCTCAAAAATACACCCTTGACTTCAGCACCGTTGCAATTTATCACAGCATCTCCAACTTCTGTTTCTTCTCTACATTGTTGAAAGTGTTTCGCTTTCCAAGTCTACTATTTCCTGGAACTCCCTGTATGAATCCCTCCAATTAGTTGCTCCCCCACCCCAATGACGAGAACAGCTATTAGTAAAGACACAAAGGACACCGCATGCAATTGTGAAAAGGGTAAACTTTCCTTCTTCAACCACCCTTTAATGCTGTAGATCACATTACCTTCCTTCAATCCCTCTGCACTCACCCCTGATTGGATGAGACTGCTCTCACCTGATTCCATGCTTATCTAATGAATCATAGTCAGAGAAACACTTGCAATATGTTTTCTTCCTGCTCCTGCACTAGTGACCCCCAAGGATTGGCCCCTTTCCTATTTCTCAACTAAATGCTGTCCATCAGTAACATCAGCATTAGTTTGTACATGTACACTTATGACAGCCAGCTTCAACTCACCACCAAATCCTCAAATCCTTTCAAATCCTTCACTGTTGCTAAGTTATTAGACTCCTTACAACCAACATCCAGTAATAGATAACCAGAAATTTCCTCCAATTAAGTAATGTTTAGACTGATGCCGTTATTTTTCATCCCTACTCCAAACTCTGTTTCTTAACCATATCTTTCTACATGGTACATTCTGAAATTAACCCAATTTGTACACAAACTTGGTGTCACATTTGTTCCTGAGATGATCTTCTGACCTCATATTCAAACCCTGCATGAAGCTCAACAATTTCTGACTCCAGAACATTGCCTGATTTTGTCCCTGTCTTAACTCACCTACTGCTGAAACCCTCATCAACACCTTTGTAACCTTGGCTATTCCAATACACTCCTGGCTGGTTTCCTCATTTCAAGCTCTTTAAACTTAAGATCATTCAAATCTCTGCTGCCTGTGTCTTAAATTCAATGCAAATCTTGTTCCATTATCACCCGTGCTCACTGGCTTACATTGGCTCCTGGTAAAGCAACATCCTAATGTAATAATTCTAGTCCTTATTTTCAATCCCCTCCAAAGTCTTGCCTTCCAAGCTTTATAATTTCCTCCTAAATTTCTTCTAATTGTGGACTATTGAGCATCCATGATGTTAATCACTTATCTACTGGTGACTGCGGGCCCCATGCTCTGGAGTGCCTTGTCTACGCTTCATAACTTTCTCCTTTGCTTTTTCATTCAAGACACTTCTTAAAATCTACTTTATAACTACGATTTTGTTTATCAGAATTAATATCTCTTTATGTGGTTAGTTGTCGTGCTTTATGAAATAACTCCACAGAGGCTGGTATCCCGTCACCAAGTCGCCCTTTATATACACTTGAACAGTCCTTGACACTGACCCAGCTTCATCAGAGCCTATTCTCAGAATGAAGAGGATGTCTGACACTCCTGCTTTTATCTATCAGCCAGGGCTCTCTGGACCAGATTAACAGCTCCAATCAGGGAACTCATATTCTGAGTTCCACCTGACAGATCTTGTTACAATCATGACATTCATCACCCTCTGAGTCCAAGGACTTAGGCGAGTTCTTTTTTTTTGTGGCATCATCTGGGGTGTGTCAGTACCAGGTCAGGTTCCTCCAACTCTGCCCTCGATACGGGCAGCATATAATGCACAGTAGCTCACCTTTTGCACCGGAAGCACTTTGGAAGAAATTCATTCTCTTCTTCAGGTGGTAAAGGCCTCAAGGTGGTGACATATGCCGTGTCAACCTAAAATTCTGAGGCATCTTCAACATTTCATGGATAGGGAGAACTCAAGGGTTCTGGAATAGTCAGAAAAGCTGATGAGTAGCCGGGCACATTTTGCTCTCGCACGGTTTGCAAGTTTGAAGCTTTCAGATGGTCCAGACTGGCACTCCTACCCAAACTTTATATATCATTGCACCTGACCTTGCATCAACCATGCCTCTTGCCCATGTAGGGCCATTCCCATGGTTCCTACACCAAACTTCACCCAAACTGTCTCTCATTTTGCAGAGTCTTGTATCTAGCATTGGAATTCCTGATGCCATTTCACCCTCACCCCCGCAATCTACAGCTATGCCTGTAGTTGCATGACAGGTGGTGCATAATAAAATAGGAACTGGGAAAGTTGTGTTTCTAGTGAAATCTGTAAGCTGTTTCTTTAAGCTTGCCTTCAATGTTTGGACAGCTCTTTCTGTCATACCATTGGATGATGGATGAAATAGAGCTGGCCTTATATGTTGAATACCATTTGACTTTAGGAAATACTCAAATTACCTGCTGGTAATTAGTGGCCTGTTATCTGTGGCCAACATTTCTAGAGTCTGTGTATTGTAAAAGATGTGTGCAGTTTTTCTATCATTGTCCCCATGTTTGATGAATGAGCTCTATGCACATTCAACCACTCTGAGTGCACATCCACAACGATTAAGAATATTGACCCCATGAAAAGACATTTGTAGTCGATGTGTAACGAAGTCCAGGGTTTACCATGTGCGTGGTGGAGCTGCTGATGGTAATGTTCGTGCTTGTTGGCACCCAGGGTGCTGCCCCATCAATGCAGCTATGTCTGCATTCAATCCTGGCCACCAGACAACGTCTTGCCAACATATTCATTCTGGAACCGCCTGGATGAACTGATGGCATTCAGCCAGTATCTCGTAGCAACCTTTATTTGGGACAATCACTCTTGCCCACAATAACAATATGCCATACTCTGCTGTGATCTGGTCACTCCAGATCCAAAAATGTTTCAATTCTGGTTGTGATGGCCCTTTGGTTTTCCCCATCACTCACAAACAATTTCAGCTTTGTAAGGACCAGATCTTTCTGCACCCAAAGTCTAAGATAGTCAGCTGTGATTGGAACTTTGTCCAGAAAATTTAAAACCATTACGGACTCTTCAAGTGGTGGTACCACTGGCAGTGTATATTTATCTGCCAGTGGGAGGCGGCTCAATGCATTCGCATTTGCTATTTAGCCTCCCAGATGGTGATCCAACTTGTGATTATATGCACTTAGTATTAAGCCCACCATTGAATATGGCTTGAAGTTATGGGTGGCACTGCCTTGTCCTTTTTTAAGTAGACCTAGCAGAGGTCTGTGGTCTGTTGTTATAATAAATGTACATCCGTAAAGGTATTGATGGAATTTTCTGACTTCAAATATGACTACCAAACCTTCCTTCTTTTTCTGGGCATATTTACGCTCTGCATTAGCCGAAGTCCTGGAAGTATATGCTAATGGCCTTTCCTCTCCATTGGGCCACCTATGAGCTAATACTATCTTGATGCTACATGGGTGTCAATACCAGATCTCCCTTGGGATCATAGTGTGGCAGTATCTTAGAGCATGGTAGCTGTTTCTTCTCTTCCCTGAAAGCTATCTCTTGGCTGCATGATAATTTCCAGGGCTGACTCTTTTTAAGATTTGATGCAAAGGTGCTAGAAAGGAGGCCAGGTTATATATGAACTTTGCTTTTTAATTCACCAGCCCAAGGAAAGACCTAAGCTCTGGTATGGACTTGGGAGCCAGGGAACCTTTGATCACCCTTACTTTATCTTCCAATGGGTGTAATCCGGTTTGTCGACTCTGTAATACCAAGTAGGTCACTTGGAGTGGAATACATATTTCTCCCCTCTAAGGCGAATGCCCACCTGGGAGAAATGTTCTCTAAGTGCTCCTTATTGGTCTTTCCCATTATTAGCACATCATCTAGTTAAATGGTGATCTGAGGTAGACCTTTTAAAATGCTCTCCATCATCTGCTGAAAAATTGCACAGGCTGACGATACCCCAAATGACAGTCTCGTATACTGGTACAAACCCTTATTGGTACTAATTGTAGCATCTTCTGTGAATCCTTAGCTAACTGAAACTGCAAGTACGCATGGCTCATGTCCAGCTCCGTGAAGAATCAGTCCCACCCCACCAGCTTTGTGTATAAATCCTCTATGCAAGGGATTGGATATTTATCCAGCTTTGAAAAGCGGTTTACCATTCACTTAAAATCCTCCCAAAGGTGAACCGACCCATCAGGCTTCACAATTGGTACACTTGGTGCTGCCTATTGTGCAAACTGGACTGGTTTGATGATTCCTTTGCATTCCAGCCTTCTGATTCCACTTTTGCACATAAGGCACTGGGTGGGACTTGCAGAATTGTGTAATTGCTTCCTAGTCAACATGCAAAGTGGCCTTGGCTCCTTTGATCGTCCCTGGACCTTCTGAAAAAACGTCTGGGTATTCAATTAGGACTTCACTCAGGCAGCCATTTTCTAATCGAAAAATATTGACTCAACCTAAGTGAATCTTTCTCAACCAATTTTGCCTCATCAAGCTTGGATCCAAGCCTTTTACTACAGTTAGTGGCAACTTAACCAGCTGCTTTTCATAAGAGACTAGAACCGAAGTTGTACCTTTAATTTTTAAAGGTCCCCTGGTATAAATTCTCAGTCTGGCTGTGGTCTTGTGCACACTTAATGGTTGGAGTGCAGACCAAATTTTGTTAAAGACTGGTTCTGCGATCACTGACGCAGCTGTGCCAGAATCGATCTCCATTAGAAGCAGGTGACCATTTAACCAGACATTTATTTTTATTGAGAGATAGTAGGAACTGCCGATGCTGGAGCCTGAGATAACAAGGTGTAGAGCTGGATGAACACAGCAGCCCAGGCAGCATCAGAGGAGCAGGAAAGCTGATGTTTCGGGTCTGGTCCCTTCTTCAGAAATGATTTTTTTTATGATTTGGATGTTGCTGAACAATTTAACTGTTCCAAACCAGATGTACGTGGACTTTCCAGGGTGTGCATGCTTCTGGATGCCGGCCAATGAGTTCTCTTCTTCAATTTAGGTCTAGTGGAACTCCTTTGCTGTCTTGAGTCTGCATTGCAGCAGCAACTAAAAATGGCCTGCTGCCTTAGATCCTGAAGAAAATTTTAACTGTTTTGCCAAGGCTTGGTATTGTTTTGGGGTTTTGCTGTGGGCTGACCTAGACGCTGTTCACAACATGTCTTGAGTGAGGCTATGCAATTGCCTTCACTCAAGTGGTGTTCCCCAAGCTCAGTCGAACTGGCGAAGGTGCCCACTTCCATTGGACAACGTGGAACGTATATGCTCCACTTGCTGCATTTTCCATTGATAAAGCCAGTTGTAGCGCCTGTTTGAAGTCCAGTTGGTCTTCAGCTAATAGGTGATTTTGCATGGTTATATCATTAATTCCACATACCAAACAATCTCTTAGCATCTCATTAAGGGTTAAACCAAAGTCACATGCCTCTGCCAGTCATCTTAACTTAGTCAAAATTCCTGATACGTATTCCCCTGGTTCTCAATTATTGAGTAAAATCGATAGCAAATCAGAATTAGAGGAGGCTTGGGTCGTAATTTTCTTTAACCAAATCTGTCAACTCTTGAAAGGTTTTAATATCTGGAGCCTCAGGGAAAGTTAGATTCCCAATAACCAAAGAAGCTGAGGCTGGAACTGTCAGGAGAATTACTTGTTTCTTTCTGTCTGCCCAATGTTATTTGCCTGGAAAAATTAATGTATTATTTCCACATACTGGACTGAGTCTTCCACAGCAGGAACAAATATATCAGACTTCCCAAATAATGGCATGATGCCAGAAATGCTTACTCCAAATCAAAGACAACTGTTGTGAGCGAATTTCTTCAGGAGGGTGCTTTACTGTCATTGCCACTAAAATAACTCCATGAAGGCTGGTATCCCATCACCAAGTCACCCTTTACTTACATGTGCAAAGTCCTTGACACTGATCCAGTTTCCTCAGAGCCAGCTCTCAGAGCGAACAGGATATCTGTCACTCCTGTTTTTATCTGTCAGCCAGGACTCCTTGACTGGACCAGATGAACAGCCCCAATCAGGGAACTCCTTTTTTATGAGGTCCACCTGGCTGACCTTGTTTCAGTCACTACATTTTGTTTTACAATGCTCCTGCGAAGCATCTTGGGGCATTTTGATACATGGCAGGTACAAAATTATAAGTTGCTGTTTAATGATTACCCAAGGTGCTGTGTTTCCTTTTGGTCAGAATTAATTTGCAACAAATGAGATCTAATTCTCGTAGGGATTCTTGAAAAGAGGGAAGTCAAATAAAATTATAGACTATATCCAGTGTATGAGTATTACAGAGGATATGAGCTAAAGGAATGTGGGGCATGCAATGCTCAATGAACCTATGTTTACTGATTGAAATGCAGGCAGCATTTCAACATTGCACTAGTTGCTCATTCAAATGATGGTTGCATGTTCATTGCCGCCTGTATCAACAGGGCCCCCAAAACCATCTGGCCTCAAAATCACAAAGAAAAGGGAGGTGCATTGCGGCTGGAGAAGCTGCTAGCAGTGGAAAGCCACGTTTGGTTTGGAGAACAGTGAAGAATAGCACATTTTGGGAGAACATGGGCTCTGACGTTTGTGATCGCTGCATTGGAGAAGTGGAGAAGGAGATAGAAAGTGGGAGAGATGTTCTTATATGCTTTGGGGGCCAGGCAACCAGACAGGCAGATGTTGAAATACAATTTTGGGATCAGATAGCCACAGATGATATAAGACGTCAAAGAGACTTGCAGTTTATCACAGCAGTTCAACAATCTGTCCAGCAATAAATTTGTATGATTGCTGACATACCACCTCAGAGAGTGACAATATTTCCATGGAGCATGAACCTGTTGTCCTCCCTCAGCATCGCAGCTTTTGTGCTTGCACCCTATGCCCTTGTGTTGTCTGTCAGACAGTGCAGACTGCTGCTGCCCATGTGTAGATAATGCTGTCCAAAAGAGGACTTGTGAGCTTATAGTTGCTCAAAGTTGTCCTTTAAGGTCATCTTCAGTCTTCTTCATCGAATACCAGCAGCCTTCCATCAGCTGTTATGGGACAGCAGTGTATTGAAGCACTAGGTCAGAGAAAGGCACACAGAAGGATGACACCAAGAAAGTGCCTAAGATTGATTTGCTTGCATTTGTGTGCTGTAATTCATGATTTAATTTATAAGTTTGGCTTGAAATGTTTATTTTGTTTTGGCTTTCATTTTTGCATTTTGCTTATGATGACAACATGATGGTCTGTAATGGAGTGAAGGTTAGATTTGGGAGTGTAAATGAGTGAGAATTGGGGATTATGATTACTAATATTTCACTTAAGGTTTTTTGCATGTACAGCCTTAGCAAAAGAAGGATATCTCAATTGTTCTGCCTTCTTCTTCCTCTCATTTCTCTTCTTTTCTATTCTCCTGCCCCTCCTCCTCCCTTTCCATGCTCCTTATGGACTCTGCTCATTCTCCCAGTCATACTATATTCCAAGGGAAAGATATTTGTTTGGCATTGAGATGTTTGAAGAACCCTTTGAAATTAGGGAAAATATTCTTCACTGCCTGACATACCACTTCTCTAGACTTTTGGAACTTGAAAGAATTCTAGAAGGAACCAAACACTTGCAGAATCAATGCAACAGCCAGAAAAAAAAATCAGCTAGCAACTAACCGTAATGAGTTGATGATCTGTTTTATTGCACCAATGTGTGGCAGACTGGAAGTTCCTTCCTGCTGCCTAACATGCAAGAAAAAGCATAAACTGGGGCCTTGGGCTGTAAAATGTTAGTACGAAAGTAATTTACATTGATTGCTAATTGATGTCATGATCTACCTTCTCTACATACCGGGTATTAGTTGTGTACAGATTAATGCCCTCACCAATATGGAGTAGGGTGTGATTTTCAGCAGTTGTGTATAAAACCATCCCCAAATGGTGCATGTTGCTCGCTAATAATGGGAATTACCTAGCCTAGTATCACACCCTATATACTTTGTGATTCACTCAGTAAATTACAGTAAATTATCAAAGTAAATTATTGAACCAAATACAACGTCACAAATGATGGATCAAATTTAAGTGGATGGACGCATTTACAACTAAATTTAAATTTCTTCAAATTGTTCTCTTCCTATTTTATTGACACATGCGTACCATGATTTACAACACAGCTCTTATTGATCATGCAGCTCAGATGAACTAAATGTTTACGACAGAAACAGGACAAAATAATAGAAATCAATGGTTTGTAAAGGACTAGCTCAGTGCCCATGAGCTAACAAACGGCAGCAGGGTCATATTGTTGCTTAAATTGGTAATCTCCATTGTGAACTTTTTACTTAGCATAGTATGTAGTAAGTCTTATATTGTTTAAAACCGATGGCCCTATAATTCATTTTGCATTGCAAGAGAACTCACTAATCCTTTCCTTTTTTGAATTTCTTTGTTGCTCTGCCCCTGCATGAAATGCAGCACCAGTAGATTGAACATGGGATAATGCCCCACAAAACTATCAAATTTGTTTCTGCTTTATTTGAAATAGGTGTTACAGGGCACATTTCTACCTGAATATAATTTAAAGATTGTCTAATCAAAAAAGGCACTGATGTTGAGGGAAGATGTGGTTGGTGCAATGTGTGTAATAAAATTGGATGAATGTTCATGATATGTTTTGTTGGATCTCACATATAGTACACAAGAATGAGCAGAATCGATTGCTGTCACCGGTGATGAGTTGGGGTTTGTTTAATGAGGGGAAGGCATGGACACAGGTGGGTTTTTTTCTTTCCTGTTTCTTCCAGAATTTTGTTCTGGATGGGCAGGCCCATGGTCAACTTTCTTGCCTCATCACAAGTTGAGAGTTGAAGCCCTTAGCTGACCATTTGAGGATCAATTAAGGGCCTCATCCCAATGCCACTAGGTTTAACTAGCTGCAGCAGGACCTGGGTCAAACTTTGTGGCTACTTGTCACTTTAGAAAGGCAGGGGGTGGATGGGGGAATCTTCTCACAATCAAAGACACTCAATGCCTGATCAATGGACTAGATATCAGAAATCAAGGCACCTGTTGAAAGGCATCTTCTTGCCTTTGCTTCTGAACCTTCTGCCTCCCTCCCCACTGCCCCAAACTGTAAAATTCCCTTCCCCACACGACTTACCTGTGGCTTGGATTATCTGTGATCCAGTGACTCAAGATACTGTCCTGCTGGCAGAGGCCACGCCCTTGGCACTGCTGAACGCAAGAACTGTTTGCCTCTGATTAGGCAGCTTGCTAGTTGGAACCTAGGCCACCTGGGGACTTGATTCTAGGGGAAAGCCTTCTGGCAGCCTCATCACTGCCTGATCATGGCATGCCGTTCAGTGGATCTTTCCTAAAAGATGCACTGTGAGTCGATCACCTGCTGTCTAGCAACAGGCAAGAGCCAGTCACCATAGCAAGATCTCACTTGATATCATTTCATAGTTCAATTTACTCCAAATTCCTTTTTTGCTTTTTTACGTAATTTTGCTTTAACTTTTGGAATCAGTTTTAATTTCCCAAAATTTTGTTGTAATTGTTTTCTACTATCTTTCCTTAAATTTTTCAGCTATGTACTATTTTGATTTCAGCTATGTACTACTTTAAAATATTACAGTATTTTGTCATTTTATAAAATTATCAATAAACATATTTCCCCTAGTATGACAAGCAGAAAAAGTAAACATTTGCTCTATACTTACACATATATGGTAAATGTACTCTACATGAGCTTATAAAAATATGTTTGCTTGTAATGATATCAGTGCATAATTCCGGAAATAGATTTTTAATAATGCATCCAAAACAATCAGAAAAATATAGTGTCTGATTCTATCTCGAACAGTTCAATAGCAGGAATTATCTCATTTGGTTTACAAAAGAATTGTGGAATTCATATGCAAATCTAACATCTGTTTACAAACTAATGAACTCATTCTGATGCTCACTTTGTAATGCAGTTCTGCCACTGATACCCACAGTGATAGCAAGGCCAGATTACTGCTTCTGGAGAAACAGAGAGCCATTTTAAGGGCTATTTCTTCTCATCCATTCAAGAGACAGCTAAGCAGCAGGTGATGCACGCATGTGATTTCAAAGTGTAGGCCCAGGTGCAGAGGTGTGTGGGCAAGTTGGAGGACCTCCTCGTGGCTCTGCTCCTAAGCCTGGCCAAGTTGGCTAAAAATAGGTCAGACTAGATTTTGGAGGTAGTTGTTTCTGCCAACTGTCTGCCCATCTTCCGCAGCTACATTCATGTGCATGTGTCCTTGGGGAGGGAGCACACGGTATCCTCCAATACTCTCGAGGTCTTTAATGTCAGGTGGGCACTGCAGTGGTAAGGTTTCTTTAATCTCCCATTCCAACCGTATTTTGATTTAACCCCTTACACCTCCTCCCTGCCCCTCCCTCACATTTGAGGTCTGCTTTGTCCTTAATGGCCTTTGTATGTAAATTAATCAATCGGAAAACTTAGGTAATTTAGAGGTGGTTGTTAATGGGTGAAAAAATACCATGTATGATATAATGGGGAATAAAAAAAAACTGTTCATTTGTGAGTAAGAGTATTTCTAGATGTAAGAAAAAAAAGTACAGATCCAGGACACCATTAAAACATGGACCCGAGAAGCCCAGGCACAAAGATCCTAGCTGGACAGGAGTCCAATAGGTTTCACTGAACAGCCATTTTTCAATCAATTTAAATAGTCAATTTTTCCTTTCTTTCTATTAATTCTAAGTTTAATTGGCCACTTCCCCAGAGATTAGGAGGAAAGAAATATAAATTCATGTCCCAGAGAGGTCAAACAGAGGTTGCTTGTGAGGTCCAAGTGTTCTTAATGATGTCTTGTATATTTTCAAGGATATCCTGTGGCATGATGGTAGTGCCCCTGTCCTCTGGAACAGAGCCTCAGAACTTGATGGCCATGGAACGTGTGGCATAATGTGGACGAACAAGTTATTATCAGTCTGTGAATCTTTCTGATACACAAGTGGTGAGTGGGAGAGCTTCCTGGTCAGCCAAATCGAGTGTGAGCTGCAATTTCTACGTGTTAAAAGCTTCCGGGTGCTCCAGTTTCCTCCCAAAGATGTGCACATTAGGTGGATTGGCCATGCTAAATTACCCAGAGTGTCCAGGGATGTGCAGGCTAGGTGGATTAGCCATGGGAAATGTGGGGTTATAGGGATAGGGTTGGCGAGTGGGCCTGGATGGAATGCTGTTTGGAAGGTTGGTATGGACATGATGGGCCAAATGGCCTGCTTCCACATTGTAGGGATTCTATGATCTATGTCTTCAGCAGCCTGTAGGATGTCTTCCTCTCTGACACAGCCTGTGCTTCTGGAACTTTTCATTCACTGACTTTTATGCATGAATCCGCTTCTGGTGCCTTCTTTTGCACTTTCCCTGATGATTGTAAATTCAAGTCAGTAAATAACTTAGCAATTATCTTCCCCAGGTGCTTTCTGGTGATTTAGCTGAAGTCATTTGACTTACTATAAATCTTGCCTTGAACTCAATGTTAAAAATTAGTTTCTGACCTTTAAGAAAAGGGTCAAAACTTCACAGAACTGAAAACTAAAATCCATTTTCCTCCATTTTGGAATCCAAATTCTCAAATAATAATATACTATGATACTTTATAACACAAATCAGAATCAAAGTTCAAAATATATGACCTTACCATGCTAAAAATGGAAGCTACCAACATTAGGAGAACACAATAGTCAATAATGTAATATAGCTCATTAACAAAGAGGAACCACTTAAGAGATATGGAAACCAAAGATCAAACATGAGTCGTCAGCTAAATCAATGAATAAAGATGTGAATTAGTCATTTCATTTGATATCTATTCTGTAGTTTTTATTTTATTTTGTAGATACGCAAAAACAGGAATTTGAGCTAGAGCTACTACATGACGTTCTGACAAGGTTTTTGTACATGCCTTTATATTGCCAAAATCAATACAGTTCTGCCTATTGATTGCCATGAAATTGCCATGCTGGATGCCCACAATCTGGTTATCAATCACTCATAAAGGATTGATTAACTCTGCATCTTAGTATATTTACATCAGTAAAACATATTACAAGTTATGAAGCAGACATTACAGAAATCCAGTTGCTTTCCGAGAGTGTGCAGCTTGCAGACCCACAACAGACTAACTGCCAGGCAGAGTTGGAACATTGTATTCACAAAACACATGGATTCTTTAGAAGTTAACTCTATTAAAAGCAAGGTCTACATACAACAAAAATCATCCTATCAAAGCTATTTGGTGTGCAGATTTGACCACTGCTTGAATACACCATTCAGTACTGATCATTGAGGCACAAAAAAAAATGTCTGAGTCCTTCTGAGAATGGTCCACTGTTGGACTAATTTCCAAAGAAATGTGGCAAAGTATCAGTTCTTCGACACTAAATGAAGACAAATGAGATGGAAATTTACAGAGACACATAATACAAAGAGGTTAACAAAGTTAACCTGAGCTGTAGTTCCATTTAAACTATGATATGCAGAACAAGGAAAAACAGAAAGAATGATTCATATTTTCAATGTTCTTTTGCACAAGGTTGTGAAGCTAAGACTGTAGAATCTGGTGATAATGATGAGGAGTGGATTCCTGGGGTCATGTACTCACCTCCTGTTGTTAACATGTAAATTAAAAAGAGAGGCTTGCTCCTTATATTATAGCAGTTATTAAGAATGTTTCTTTTGTTGGTTTCAAATAAATTGAGTGGATTGCCAAGATTTTTCCACTCGCTAAACCTGTCTTTTTCCCCCTGTGGATACTTTGTGTCATCCTCACTATTTATGTCATCCACAATTGTGCATTCACTTTCCTCATTCAAGTCGTTAATATATACAAAAATAATTATGGCCCAACACTGATCTCTATGGTACATCACTAGTTACAGGTTGCTGTCCTGAAAATGTACAACTTTATTAGTTGGCCAATTCTCTATCCATGCTGATATTGCACCTCCAACATCATTGTCTCTTGTTTTATTAAGTAGCCTAATGTGTGTTACCAAATGCCTTCTGAAAGTCCAAATATATTACATCCACTGCTTCCCACTTATCTATACTTCTTGTTACCACTTAAAGAATTCTGGTAAATTTGCCCCTTCATGAAGTCATGCTGACACAATTTCATCATGTTATGTTTCAAAATGCTCTGCATGTGTATCCTTTATATTAAACTCTAAAATATTCCCAATAACAGATGTTAAGCTGTCTTGCCCATACTCATCCTTGTTTTCTCCTTCCCTCTTTAAATAAAGATGTTACATCGCTAGTTTTCCAATCCACTGGGACTTTTCCAGAATCTAAGGACTCCTGGAAGATTATTACCAGTATATCTACTTACTCTGCAGCAACTGCTTTTAATCTTAGGATGCGTCCCATCAAATCCATGGAACCTTTTTGGTCTTTGGCTCCATTGGTTTCCCCAGTACTTTTGCTCAAATGATTGTTAATTATTTATTTGATCTCCTTATTTTGCCCCATTATTATTTAATAATTTTGGAATGCTAGGAGTATCTTCTAGTGTGAAGGCTGACGCAAAGTATTTATTCAACTTCTGTCATTTCCTGCTTCTCTATTGTTATTTCCCCAGCTTCATTCTCCAAAGGGCCTATGTTCACTTTGGCCTCTATCCTTTTTATAAATTTGAAGAAGCTCTTGATGTCTGTCTTGATATTGCTTGCAAAGTTTGTATTTTTCCTCTATTATTTTCATAGTAATCTTTTATTGATTTTTAAAACTCTCAATCCTCTGGTTTACCACTAACCTTTGCAACATTGTATGTTTTTTTTCAATATGATGTTATCCTTAACTTCCCAGGTTAACCATTGTTGGCTTATCCCCTTCCTAGAATCGTTATTCCTCACTGATATATGTTTCTGTTGTGAGCTATGATCTATTTTCTGAACTGTCTGTCATTGTTCCTCAACCATTTTTGCTGCTGAACACCTTCCTCAGTCCACTCCACCATCTCAGCCTTCATTCCTTTGTAATTATTGTGATTTAAGCATAGCACAGTTGATTCTTACTCAAGTTCCTTCCTCTCAAGCTGAATGCTGAATTGTGCCATGTGTATCGAGGCATTCCTCTACTTTGACATCATTTTTTAAACCTGCCTTATTACATATCACCAGGCCCAAAATAGCCTGATCTGTTTGGTTCGACCATATATTGTTCTAGGAAACTGTCCTGAATACAGTCTATAAATTCTTCCTCATGGCTTCCTTTGTTAATTTGACTATCCCAATCTACGTGAAGATTAAAGTTACTCATGATTGATGTACTTTCTTTGTTACATGCTATCTTTGTCTCCCAATTTATTCTCTGTCCCATAATATAGCTACTGTTAAGGGGCCAACTTCTATCAATGTCATCTTTCCCTTTTTAGATCTTGCCTCCACCCATATGAATTCTACATCAGCCGATTCAAAAATCATTTCTTGCTTTCACACTTATTCCATCCCATACAAATAATGCTGTCCCACCATGTTCCTTCCTGCCTGTCCTTTTGAAAAATCCTCATATCTCTGTGAAATAACTGTACCAGACCCAGACCCAGACCCGGACCCGGACCCGGACCCGGACCCGCCAGTTCAGAGCCAGTCCCACTGAATCTCCTGTTTATATCTGTCAGCCAGGAATCCCTGATTGGCCCAAGTTAGCAACACCAATCAGGGACCTCATTCTGAATAAGATTCCCCTGGCCCTCATTCCAATCATTACATCCTTTCCCATCTAAGTATGGGGATGAAGGTCTGTTCTATTTCTAGTAGCTTCTCCTGGGACATTTTCACACCATATCTGGTTCCTCTAACTCTGACTTGGACACGGGCTGTGTGTACTGGGCTGTAGCTTGTCTTTTGCGCCTGGAGCACATCAGGAGAGATTCCTTCTCTTCTTCAGGTGGTAACTGTATCAAGGCTGAATCTATCTCGGGCTCTGAGGTTTCTTTGACACTAGATGGAGGGAGAGAACTCATGGTTTCTGACAGCCTTTCCAGCTATTCTAAGGAGCCAGGTAAATTGTGCTTCTGCCCCTTTGGTGAGGTAACTGCTTTCATGTGATCCACCTGTTTGGTCAGCACCACCTCACCTGCCCGAACTTTGTATGTCACGGGACCTGACCACCCCGTGATCCCTGATGCAACTTCTTAACTGAACACCTGACTTATTCTTTGTAGCTTCTAGATTGACTTTCCACAACTCTTATACTGTTTCCACTGGACATGCAGAACTGACTGTGGTCCACTCTCCAGGCCTGTAATGGTACTATTGGGATCATCACTGAATTTTCTTTATTTTTCTCATTTTTCGTTTGGAACTATGAGCTGAAGTTCAGAATCAAACTTTGAACTTTGAACAGCAGCTTGTTTTTAAAAAAAGAGAACAAACAAACTTTTGACATCTGGCCTGGAAAGATAACTGGAGGTTAATTATTGTTCTAATAACACCGTAAAAATTTCAGTACCAGGATGCTTAAGGACTGGTATCTGGTTGGAAGTCACATTGATCAATTAACGGGAGGCTGATGCTGGCCAGTCAACCACAGAGAATGTTGAAAAGAAGGAGAAATGAAGGATCGAACTGGGTTTTGACTGTGTTTTAAAGCAAAATGCGGCGATCTCAGAAGCTGCTGGACTGGGAAGCTGTATTTGAGTTATACTCTCTCCAATTTAGTATACAATTAATGAAATATTTAATGTTCTGATAAAAGAATTCCAGTTTATATGCAATAAGCCTGTGGAAGCTGTTTGTAATGAGCGGTGACTCTGGAATTCAATTAAGATCCAATCCCATGTATCTGTAATACATTGCATCTTTCAAGGATTCCATAAAGACCTGGTAGACATCATTAAAAATGGTTATCAAACTAACCAGTTATATCTATTTTCTTTCCTTTTAAATTTATCTCTTAACTATGCCTCTCTGTCTGTCTATGTGTGTGAATGGGGTTTACGATCAAAGAAATTGGATTTCAATCATAGATATTAATTAGATTACTTTTGGCTTTGCTCTATTAATTATAAAGTGTTAATTTCTGTTCAAGTTGTAAACTTGGTGTCTCATGTCAGTTATTCTTAAAGCCTGATTCAAAATAATTAGGCAATTTTGAGGGTCATCAAATGTTTTAATTTCACTGTTCTATAAATCTAGTGTTAGCAAGTCTGATTTGGTCTGCCTTTCACCAGCTTCCACCAACTCCTCCGACAACTTATTTCATACACGCACCACCCTCTGTGTGAAAACTGTGCCCCTTAGGTCTCTTTTAAATCTTTCTCCTTTCACTGTAAACCTATGCCCTCTAGTTTTGGACTCCACTGCACTAGGGAAAAGACCTTGTCTATTCACCACATCATTGTCCCTCATGATTTTATAAACTTCTATATGGTCATGCCTCAGTCTGCAATGCTCCAGGGGAAATAACCCCAGCCTATTCAGCCTCTCCCTATAGCTCAAATACCCCAACCCTGACAACGTCACGTAAATCTTTTCTGAACCCTTTCAAGTTTCACAACATGTTTCCTGAAGCAGGGAGACCAGAATTGCATTCAGCATTCCAAAAGTGGCCTAACCAATGTTCTGTACAGCCACAACACGACCTCCCAACTCCTATAACTCAATGCACTGACCAATAAAGGCAAGCATACCAAATGCCTTCTTCACTACCCTGTCTACCTACAACTCCACTGTCAAGAAATTATGAATCTGCACCACAAGGTCTCTTTGTTCAGCAACACTTTCCAGGACCATACCATTAAGTGAATAAGTTTTGCCCTGATTTGCCTTTCCAAAATGTAGCACCTCACATTTATCTAAATTAAACTCCATTTGCCACTCCTTGGCCCATTTGCCCATCTGATCAAGATCCTGTTGTACTCTGAGATAACCTTTGCCACTGTCCACTACAGCACCAATTTTAGTTACCTGCAAACTTATTAACCAAAGCTCCTATATTTACATCCAAATCATTTATATAAATGACAATAAGCAGTGGACCCAGCACAGATCCTTGCGGCACACTGCTGGTCACAGGTCTCCAGTTTGAAATGCAACTCTCCACCAACACCTTCTCTCTCCTACTTTTGAGTTAATTTTGTTTCCTAATGACTAGTTCTCCCTGTATTCCATGTGATCTAACCTTGCTAACCAGTTTACCATGGAGAACTTTGTTGAACACCTTACTGAAGTCCGTATGGTCAGAAGTCACACGACACCAGGTTAGAGTCCAACAGGTTTATTTGAAGTCACAAGCATATGGCACACTGCCCTTTCAGGTAGTGAAGTGAAGAAAAACATACAGACATAGAATTTATAGGCACGGAGATCAATAGGCAGAGAGATCACAAGATTGTACAAATGGTGTGAATGGAGTTTCGATAAAATATCAGGTGTGAGTAAAGTGTCGACCGCTGAATAGTAAGTGAAGGGATGACCTGTAATCCGATTAAATAAGGCAGAGAGATAATTGCAAAAAATTGAAGATAAGGTGGTGCTGGAGACAAGCCAAATGGCTTGAATAACATGATAAGTATAAGGGTCGCATGCCGAGGATCTAACCAAATTAACAAGTAATCCAAAACTGTACAAATTAATTAAGGTGGAGAGATTATAACAAATTATCAAGGTAACGGTGTCAAAACAGGACAATGAAAAAGATTTTACAAATACGGAACAGTATAGCTGGTTACATGTAGCGCAATATGAGCCCAAGATCACAGTTGAAGCAGTCTTCGTGGGTACGGAACTTGGCTGTCAGTTTCTGCTCGGCGATTCTGTATTGTCATGTATCTCGAAGGCTGTCTTGGAGGACACTTACCCGAAGATCAGAGGCTGAATGTCTTTGACCGCTGAAGAGTTCCCTGGCTGGGATGGAACATTCCTGTCTGGCAATTGTTATGCAGTGTCCATTCATCCATTGTCATAGTGTCTGCACGGTCTCATCAATATACCATGCCTCAGGGCATCCATATAGAAACATCCATATCTCTGCTTTCATCAACCTTCTTCATCACTTCTTCAAAAAACTCAATCAAGTTAGTGAGACATGATTTCCCATGGACAAAGCCATGTTGACTATTCCTAATCAGTCCTTGCCTTTTCAAATACATGTAAATCCTATCCCTCAGAATCCCTTCCAACAACTTAGCCAGAACTCAAGTCAGGCTCACTGGTCTTTGGTTCCTTGGTTTTTCCTTACCACTGTTCTTAAATAATAGCACCGCGTTAGCTAACCTCCAGCTAACTTCCAGCGCCTCAGCTGTGGCTATTGATGATACAAATATCTTAGCAAGGGTCCCAGCAGTCACTTCCTTAGCTTCCCTCAAAGTTCTAAGTTACTCCTGATCTGGTCCTGGGGATTTATCCACCTTTATACATTTAAGATGTCCAGCACCTCCTCCTCAGTAATATGGACACTTTTCATCATCAGCTGTGATTGCTGTTCCTTTATATCTTTGGTATGTCCCATCTAAGTCGTGCTGGAATACATCCTTGCTCACTTTAAGGTCAAAAGGTAGATAGTAGAACTTATATCATCTAAAGGGTGTATTGAATGTTGTCAACAACAAAGCTTCCTCATCAAGCTTCAAGTTCTAATAGCCATTTCTGGCATCAAACCAACTGAAATCTTTTGACCCTGCCAGAGCTGAGACAATTTAATCTAGTATTGGCATAACTTCTCTTTATGGCTTGGTTAAGATCTTTGGTATCCAAGCAATTTTTATAACTATACAAACAAGGAACAAGAGTAAGCCATTTGGTCCTTTAAGTCTGTTCCAACATTCAATAAGATCACAGCTGATCAGATGTTAAACCTCAACTCTACAATCCTGTATACCCCCGCCAATGTTTCATCCCATTTTTTATTTGCCCTTTTGACTTTTCTCTCACCACGATGGCATATACCCAAACTGTAGGTCCTCTGACTCTGACAATCACATACCTCATTTTCTTCTGTCTCCTGGATCTCTCTTTCAAACTTTCTTTCACATTCTTCTTGAATTTACATGCAGGATGAATCACTGGTATAATTATTGAACCAATATTGATGAGGTACTCAAAATCTTCAAAGCATCCATCATCTCATCCAGCATTTGTTTATGATAAGGGGGTGATTTCAGTAAGTATACTATCTTCAACCTTCAGCGTCATCTACTTCATCTCACTGTTTTTTTCTGATATGACCTGCAGCTCTTCAAAATTGCTCAATCCCAAGAGAGCCAGTGACACACAACATGCAGTTAGTGCCTTTTCCTCTCAACATCTCTCTAATTTGGGTTGTTCTTTGCTGTTGAATTTCAGTTCTCTTGGAAGCCATGAGTGTGATATTGTTTGGTTTCATAGCACAATTCCTTAGATATTTATTTACTTTCAAATTTTCAGGAGTTACCTGAGTAGGATGATGTTTTTCTGTCTCTGGTATCAATTTTCAGTTTCAGGTTTGTGGTTGTGGACTTATTACTCACTTTCTTCCTGGTCTGAATGGTTGTGTGAATTCCTTTCCTCTGGAACCTGTTGCATTCAGATAGTTTCATAGAGATAATGTCTATTGTGTTCTTATTATTTTCCAAGGTATGGATGCATTGGTTTCTATTACTTCTCATTCTTCCTGGTGTTCAGCCTCTGATAACTTGTTTACTATTTTCTTTATTTTTTTTTCTGTGCATATTTTCCCAGTGATTGGACTTGCTACAAGCTCTGCAGCTTAATTCATATGCAGGACATTTCCTCTTGCTTGGAAGGTCTTGTTCTCATCCATAGCTCTTGCACAGCATTCTCTAGGGCGGCTTGGTGGCTAGCACTGCTGACTTACAGCTTCAGGGACTTGGGTTTGATTCCACCCTCAGGTGACTATGAAGTTTGCACATTCTCCCTGTGTCTGTGTGGGTTTCGTCTGGGTGCTGTTGTTTCCACCCATATTCTGAAGATGTGCAGGTTATATGGATTAGCCATGCTAAATAGCCCATAATGTCTAATCATATACAGACTATGTGAATTAGCCATGGAAAATGCAGGATTTCGGGTGGGATGCTGTTTTGAGGGTTGGTGTGGACTCAATGGGTCAAATGGCCAGCTTCCACACTGTTGGGATTCAATGATTGTCTCAGTCGGATATGCATTCTTTTACATAAATATAAAACAAAGAACTGTGGATACTGGAAACCTGAAACAAAACCATAAATTGCTAGAGAAATTCAGCAGATCTGGCGGGATCTGCGGAGGGAAAGCCAAGTTAACAATTCAAGCCCAGTGTGTTTCTCCAGCATTTCTGTTTTTGTTCCATGTATTCTTTTACTATGATTTCACTGCATCAACTCCATTGTTTTTCTTTTAAATGAAATCTCGCTTTTTGGGTAGTCAGAATATTCATCTGTCTGCTAGGGCTTGCATGTGTTCTGGCAATGTCCCCAGCCTGCATTATTGTGAATTTGTCCTTTCCAATTAAAACCTTTTGTCTTTCAGGGTATACAGAGCTTTCAGATGAGATGTTCTAGCAGCCTTTCTTTATGCCATTAAATTTATATTTTCTGGCTTCATTTTCCAATCTTATTAAGAAATCATCAACAGGCTCCTCTGATTCCTGCCTTGGGCCTTGAAATTCAGTTGATTTTGTCTTGAAATGTGCATTGAAGTTTTCAAAACTTTTGTGCGAGTTTCTGCATCATCTTCACTCGGCTGTCAACACTTTCACTCCTATCCGTAAAAGGATGTAGCGGACCTCTTCCTTCTTGCTAGTGCCTTTTAAAAATGACTGAATGTCACTCTGCACTTTTGTATATGCTTCTTAAATGCCTGTACAACATCATCAACATCTCAAACCATCTGGAGCTAAAACTTTTTGTAGGCTGTCCATTTTGATTTCAAATGATTCACTACACTAATCCAGGTGGACTTTGATTCTAATTCCACATTAACTTTGTTTATAACATTTGGGTTTTTTGCTCACAAACAACCGCTACTACTATGTTATATCTTCTGGTTCCCATATGTTAGAAATAAACACACTCAAAAACGCAAGGTCGGCATTGAGTGTATTTCTTGTTTCTGTCTACGTGGTAGACCTTTAGACTGATGCATTTGTAAGGTGGGGCAAAAATCCCCATTAGTTTATGGACATACCCTGGACTTAAAACCCTCTGAAGGCAGAAGTTGTGGAAATTAAATTGGATTAAATTCGCTGAATTTTTGGGACTCCAGAAACCATGGGCTGCAACTGAGCCAGGAAAAGGCTGGCTGGGACACACTGGGAAATATACAAGCCCAGGGGCAGATGCCTGGAACAGGGGTTAGCTTGCAAAAACTAAAGGAGGGCCCTCATTCATGCCCCAGCTAAAAACAATGCAAGCCTGTCAGGGGGAAACTAGCAACTTCAAAAACTTCACACCCTTTGGAGCCTACAGGGGTATAAAACCATTCAATTCCCAATCAGTGCTCAGGCCAAGAATACTGAACATTCCACACCATTGTGCTACATGCAAACCTGTTTCACCTTGGATGTAAAAAACATTCACACCACTATGCAAAACTGAATGGATCCCCATCCAAGGAAAATGCCGGACATTCCAAAATCATCAAAACCATTCACCTCAATCGAAATATGATTCACACCTGCTCCGGTGCTCAGGAAGCCCACTCAGCACTGAGTGAAGGAAACAATAGCACAACACATTTAGCGGGAGATAAGGGGTGCCTGCAGTGGGATATAACTGGAGACCCTGAACCAAGCAAGGCAAAAGAGAGTGAGTGAAGAAAGAAAAGGAGGAAAGAAAGAGAGCGAGTGTACCGAGAGTCCTGCACTGTAAGTGGGGCACTGCGAGTTCAAGCTCTGTGATACCAGCACAGTGATACCAGCAACGTGCTCTGATTCCGACACAGTGTGTGCTCTGAGGTGGGCTCTGCAAGGAGAGTTTGAGAGTCTGAGCGAGAAGCAGGCTCTTTTCACGAAGGAAATCAGCCCTCGCAACTACTGAACGCCAGCAACTAACTACGAACCTCTACTCCAGAGGCAACCGAAGCTATTCAGAGACACAAGACACTGACTGGAGCAACACCAGCATCATCCACCACCATCCAAGACAGCATCCGCTCGCAAGGACCAGAAGAAAAGAAAGAAAACCCAAGGTACTCACCGGTCTGATCCCACACATCTAATCGCATCAGCGGGCACCACTAGACTGACTGTTACTGGTACTTGCAGCCCTTACAGAGTCCCAACCATGGCAAGAGACTACAGACAAGAGCCAGTCAAGATTGTGTTTTCACACCAGGGGTGAGCCTAAGGTCATCGAGACCTCTAACCCAGCTTGGTTAATCTTAGATAGGGGAAGGGGCAGTTTGGGGCTAACAGTGTAGGCCACCTCTATGGAAGGGAAGTAGAATAGGACTTGGGGTCAGCAGGTAATCTCTCTCTCTCTTTCCTTTATTAGCATAAGTAACAGCCACCCACTGTATCTATTTACCCATTATATCAAGTCTTGGCCGCAAAGCTTAACTGGGGGTCAGTTAACTGGGAGACAGGTCTCAGTCAGAGATAGGCGGGTTTTAATTTTGTTATTCACTTTCTTATTTTCTGTAAATATATTAAATTTTGCTTGTTTGTTCAATAAAATCAGAGTTTTCTTTGCCTCTGGAACATCTGGCTTCTGCGTTTTCCACCACACCACAATCTACTACGTAAGCCCAGTGTCAGAATCAGGGAGCTGCTGAACCACAAACCAGGCAGCACTCCTTACACACTGTTGCTTTGAACATGACTCCAGTGCAACAATGAATGTGGCACTTGGTATAAATATTCATATTACCACTAATTCTGAGCTCTTTATCAATTAAATAATACCTCAAGCCTTTTCCTTTTTGCGTTGTCCATGGTCTGGTACTTGCATTACATGAATACTACCTGCCATTTTTCAGCCCACATTTGAATGCTGCCAGTCCCTAATGTTTTGTTCTCCACTTTACCTGTCTGTGTTCTTAGTGATACAAAGATTCCTGTACAGTTCCATAGGGCAATTTCCATTACGTAAAATGCCTTTGCCTGTTTAGTGTCTGTGTTATTATGTGTGGTGAGTTGCTGGAAGGGAAGGTGGAAATGATGCAACGTCCCGTGTAAAACGTCTGGAATCTGCGTGAACAGGTCAACAAACTATATATGTCCTTTACCAATCAGATTGAAGGATTGTAAAATGCTCAATACTTGGTTTGAACAAGGAAGTTGGGTTTTGTGCCATCATTTATTCCTGTAATTTAAATTTTCACCTTTTAATCACTTGCAGTTCTACAAGTCTTCTGCCATCTGTGTGAAATCTGTCTTGTAATAGTGAGGTTTGGATGCTGGCAGGGCAAATGTTCAACTGGCAACAGTAATACCAATCTTACTTATACTGTCAGGCTGTTACCTCACTCTCTGCTGTTAGTTTAATGCAGACAAGATATTTTTATGCCATCTAGAGATCTAAAATGACGATACTTAGAAGTGTATTTCTACTTCTTTTAGTATTGTGATACTCAGACTTCTCCTGCAAGGAATTCATACATAAGACAATTCAAATGATGTGCCCATATCTGGTCTATGTCCTTGTTCAATTTGTTGTTTGTCTGTTAACTGATTGCTAGAAAATAGCAAAATTCAAAGAAAACATTGAGCAAAAAAATCCATAAATTGTTAATATGATGCTCCAAATTTGCAGTTTATTGCTGTCAGTTTGATGATAGCAGATTCTTCACACCAAGTTGTTCGCATTGTATATACAAACTCATTTCTTGACTCAAGGTTGTTCATGTCTTTAAAACACTAAAGTGTGGAACTTAATAATAATAGATTTGTAAAAGTAAAATATTTTGCTTCTTCATTGGGCCAGACTTTTATCAGAGTACTATGCCTTGTTGTCAATGTCCACTGACATTGCACTGTGGACATAGAGTATTCTCACTTCATATGTTCCCCACGGGCAGATGGGATATTGTGTCTTTCTCATTGTCCTGTGATTGTATTGTATAAACAGAACAGGACAATATATAGTTAAAACGTTTTATGTAATGTAAATTTTGAAATATTTTATGTGGTGAGCTTTCATTCTTGCTTCAAAATAGTTAGGCAATACTAAATCATTGATGTAATTCTGTATGCTTTAAAAAATAAACCACTTGTTATTATGAATTGCCATGACCAATGCTTTATTGTTTTGAGGAAAATAAAATGCTAGCATGGAATTCAACCTCTGTCTATGTTATTCTAATACTTCTTAAGAAGCTCTGAAGAGGTCATACCAGATTCAAAATGTTAGCACAATTTCTTTCTCCTGCTAGATCCTCTGAGTTTCTCCAGCACTTCTTGTTTTCATTTCACATGTCCAGCACCCTTTGTATTTTGCCTTTATTATTCTAATTACAATATTTCACCCCATTTCACTGTCCCAGGGATAAGCTATCTGACTCCAAGCCATGTAAACAACTTAGATCTATGGTTATATCACCAGTCTGTGCTGAGGTAAATGTGTTAAGTTGGCGGTATAATTGAGGCTGCTATAATTAGCATCAACCTTCCCGCATTAATGTGTGGAAAATTAGCTAGAGTTCATATTCCTGACCATTGTCATGGAACTCATACTGAAAGCATGCGTACATCGTTGCTGGGTAAATTCAGGATCAGATTCAGATGTAATATCTCATGTGGTCAGTGCTGGTTGTCAACACTCATATATAAGGCATTGTCACTTGTGTGAAATACTGAAGAGCAATTAGCCATGAAGTCATAGAAAACTGAGGGAGTCAATGCTTCAGGAGAATCTGGGAAAGGATAAAACTGAAGAAAAGATGAAAATAATTTACAATAACCCTTTGATCTTTTGGGTTTCCCCCTCCAATTCTCAATCCTATTCTGCCCAATAGATTGGTCTTGTTACATCCAGGACTTTTTCCATACTTCATCTTGATAAATAAGTCGAGACAATGAGTATTGGTAAATTATTTCACTATGGGAGATATAACAAATGTCATATTCTGTCCTCACTCTATGCCCATATATGCACTTTCTCAAGAGTATTTCATTTTGATAGCATTCAGTGTTGGTAACAAGTGAATCCTGTATGATTTTCATCCTTTCTAGCCAAGGGCAGTGATGCCAACTGTCACTTTCCTATTCAATAATTTCACTAATTTAGCACAAAAAAATCAACTCTTGAACCTACCAAGACAAATATTTACCAATGTATCCCGTTAAATTATCCATGCTACTGAAGGATAAATTCACAATAGTTTAGATATCTTGAGTAATTAAAGTATTGAAATGTTAGGCGAGAAAGTCAATATAATCTATAGTCTGTCGTATTTAAGTACAGAATTGTAAATCTGCATTTAAAGATTCCCACCTATCTTGTGGATGTAATATTCTGAAGGTTATGATGCTGTTACTTTAGAATTATAGAAGAATCATAGAAACACTACAGTGCAGAAAGAAGCCATTTGACCCATTAAGTTTGCACCGAACCTCCAAAGAGCATCCCATTCAGACCCACACTCCCACCCATCCCTGTAAGCTCCTATGGCTTGCACATTCCTGAACACTATGGGGCAATTTACCATGGCCAATCCACCTAACGAGCACATCTCTGGTCTTTGACAGGGACACCAGCAGAAAATATCAAATAACAAAATTTGATTATTTGCATAAAGCTCTTAAATTATTAACTCAAAAATTAAACATTTATCAATATAACAAAAACATTTTGATAACTAATATGATTATTAGAATGAGGGCTTTAAAGCAGGCCCGAAACGTCAGCCTCTCTGCTCCTATGATGCTGCTTGGCCTGCTGTGTTCATCCAGCCTTGCACCTTGTTGTCTCGGATTCTCCAGCATCTGCAGTTCCTACTATCCAAGATTAGACTTCTAATAGGTTTCTGCCTTAACGTAAAATGCAGCAGTGCACTCATATCATCAAATGCACTAAACATCAAGAATATAGATTATGAAAGAACTATAATCTTTGGATCAAGAGTATCTATTTAGGTATTATATTTGGAGCAGCAAGTATAAATTAATAGAATAACTAAGAACAGATTTGTCATTTTATTAAATTAAGGTGTGTAACATTCTTTCTCGACAAAATAAAGTGATCACAAAATAATCCAGTTTCCAGATACTTTATGAAAATAGTGAACAATTTCAATTATAGACATAAGAACACAATTGTCATGTTTCTAGATGAGCATAACCATAACTCTAACATTGGATCATGGGCATATTTTAACATAGCAGCAACTACAGGTGTATCTACCAGTAATGCTTATTTGTTTAAAAAAAAGTTACATGAATAAATTCCACAAGTGACAACTGGGCAATAAAATAATGTACATTTAGGAACAGCATTTTAGCCCAGGGCTTAGGGACCAAGCTTTCCTTCTGAACAGACAGATCAGTGCAAAATCTTTTCAGAGAGAATAACACATAACGCAATTTTCTTCAAACACACAAAGCATGTTTAATTCATAGAAACACACATGGAAATCATAACAAAATGGAAAAGTGAGATGCATTAATAGAGGTAGACTAATTTAAAACATAACATATAGAAATAAAAATAAAGACTTCAAAGCAGAAAAGCTGAGATAAGTGCTAGAAATGTGCATAGGATTGAAAATTTGGAAGAGAATGCTTTTTAACTGTTTCACCTGGAACCTTTCATTAGAAATGGATGTATTATTCTTTTCAAATGTGATTAACTGCTTAAACATTTCTAGGATTTTCTATGCTTATTATCAAAAGGAAAATGAATAACAAATGAAGACTTAGACAGTGTATGAAAATGCAGCATAAAACTTGGAGCTATGAATAATTTGACTATCTAAAGGTTTTTTCATGATAGAACATACCTGAGATGATTTAATTGCCAATCTTTACACCTTATTTATGCATTTTTAATTCTACATTTTGATGAGAATTGCAAAATAATTAAATAATAGGCTAAATCATTACATTGTACATCATTGTTATGCTGCTTTACTTGTCTAAATGACACTTTTTACACAAATAAAAATGAATCTTTTGCCCAGTTTTATCATCTGATCTCCAAAATGAAAAATACTCAAATATGAAAGTGATCAAAAAGGAGTTTTAGCTTGAAAATTATATAGGGGATAATATAAAGTTAAATATTTGCATTAAATATGAAAGAATTGCAAATCTTTTTTTTAATAAAACCAAATCCATGATCTGCAGCAGAGGAATATTATAAATTTATAATCTTCAAAGTTTTAAAGCAATTCCATTCATAGCAGTAAGATGCTAAGCAAGCACTACTAACTGTAACCTTTATACAAAAATTACTGAAATAATATTTATTTGGTTGAACATGGAAATTGGTTTACTGATGATTTCACGGAAACAAATAATTTATTTTGTTATATTATAAAAAATGCATTCAAACAATATCTTCATAGTTTATTCAACCATCGAGTTTAAGCAACATTTCAATTTCTTTATGGTGTTAGCTGTAGTTCAGTTAGCACTGCTGTTTCTAAGTTATTTGTTCCGAACTTTAAGTCCTACTCTAGGTCTGGCATACAAGAAGCAAGGATAACATCCTAGAGCTGCACTGTCCAAGGTGCTGCTTTTTGGTAGATGTTTCACCCAGGTCCTGACAGCCCTCGTATGATCCCATGACATGACTTTGAACATGGGCAAGAGCATTATCCCTGTATCCTGGCCAACCTTAAGCAACTTCGCAAAACTAGACTTTCTGTTCGGTATCACATTACTTTTGTGGGAGATTGCTGTATGCAAATTGATTGCTGTGTTTTCCATAATATTGACAAATGTATTTCATTGGCAGTAAAGCATTTTGAGACATCCAGTATCACAAAAGGCACAGTGCAAATGCAAGTTTTTTTCTTTCTTTAAATTCAGATACGTTTTAACTTTAATCTTTTGTATTATTTATTTGCTACTTACATAATTCCAAATTTCAGATGTTCAATTTAGGACAAAATACAAATCAGGTTACCCGATTAAATCAATTAGTTCAGACCGTAAAGGGCACATCAACAGCCTATAGTTATGGAACCATCAACTTTTTAATGTACCTGAGCATTGAAAATGGCAACTAAACTTATTGTATATCACATGAAAATGTTCTACTTTTTGGTATATTTGTTAGTGTAACTCAGTATTTTTCTATTACTGCCTGACATACACTCAAGGCTAGAAAGTAAGTGATTTAAGGATTATGGTGCCTGTTCAAAGTAGTGCAGTATTCTAAAATATATAGAGTCCAGTAGAATCTGCATTTCTACAAATATAAAGCTTACTGAAATGTAACACTGCAGTGTTACAGATCTCATACTATAGCGCTGTCATAATTAAATTAATGAAGCTTGTTATTGTCAATTAGTTAGATATATTTGCTATCAATTCTTGGGAATTGTAAAATAAAAGGGTATTGGTTAAGGATAACATACAGTACTTAAACATACGATAATTTAAAGCTATTTAAGGGATTAATCTTCTAACGTCACCACCAGTGATGTCCTAGTGAAGTGGGTGTTTTCGTAAAAATAACTTCCAAGTGACGTCAAAAAGTAGACGACCTGTTAGCAACCGCTAAACTTTGTAATTTAGACTTTATGCCAGAAACTCTACAGTTTTGAGCCTTGAGTTGATAATGGAGCTGTGGCTGGTAAAACAATCAGATCATATGCATATTTTTTGCCTAAAGTTTAACATAGACGTTTACCATCTCCACAGGCATATTTCTCGGTCACAATATTTCAGAATTAAGTTTGAGGACAAATTTGGAATCAAGAGAAACCACCTATTCTAGCTGGGTGTCTATGCCTGATACGATATCAGAGCTTCTTATTAAATAATCAGAACTATCTTTCCAAATGATATGTTTACACTTAACGACACTGCACCTGTCAGTCGGTTTAAGTGATTTCACTGTCATTTTGGAACACGAAATAACAATGATTTGTACTTTGAAACATTAAGTAGACAACTGAGATAGCTTTTAAATGAGTTTACGATCTGAGGTAATTAATTCACCTCGAACTGCTAATAACTTTACAGTTATTAATTAATATTGAAATAATGTTGCTTTTCTCAAGAATTTTGTTCCTGACTAATATCGAAAATCTATTGGCTAATTTCACGATTCAGCATTCTTTACCTGACATCCTGGTGACATTTTTTAAACTCGTTCACCGGACGTGGGCGTCGCTGGCTAGGCCAGTGTTGACTGCTCATCACTAAAATATTATTTGGAAAAGTCAGATCGTTTGATAGACTTCACAACTGTTCGCCTGAATTGTTCAGTCGCTTTGTTTTAATTGCCCAATATTATAGCGATTTGATAATTTTGAAAGTCCAGAAGCTATTGGGACACAGTGATCTGAGATTATTTGTCAGGTTTCATGTGCATTATTGATGCGTTATTCCAGTTGCATAAAAACTGTTTTTCTATTTAGATGCAAAAAACTGGCATTACATGGATGCAGAGCTACCAAAACAGCACGACCAAGCGGCACATTTTCTGAGCTAAACTGAAGGGAAGAATTATAGGATTTGTTGTTCTGAGAAGGTGGGGGAGGGGTTAGAGAGGGTAATTTTGGGGGTTCGTCGTATTCAATGATCCAGCAGTTATATCCGGACGCATTTCGCGCGAAATGGCGTATTAGAATAATTGTCCTCCCAAAAATGAAAGTCGTTTCATTACCAAATGGTTTTAGAAATAATGCAGTTATTATTTTTTATATTTAGTGCTGCTATTCGTTTGACGAGTTGTAAAACGGATTCACACAAGTTGATGTGAAGCTTTCCGAAACTAAACTAATGATGACAGTGAAAATTTAATACTTTATATGCGTTATAACGATCGAAAATAACATTACTTAAACTCCAGGCCAGTGGATTTAGAAATATTATTCTCAAAGTTTAAGACTTTTCTAAATATTAATTAATGGACGGAGCCAAGACATGCATTCTTCATAGCTCAGGCGAAAAGGTTTGAATCTGAAAATCAGACGTGAATGAAAGGTAACGCCTGCAAACTCGTTTAAATCAGAGATTACACCTGAATGCATTGTCATATAAATCCACTGGAATTCAGTATCATTGAAGCAGTTCACGTTTCAAATTTTCCTGATGTATGAATTGAAAGATTCCATTGCCTAATGGATCCGACTAGATGGTGGAATTGATATTGGAGGGAAATGCATTCACCAACAGAGAATCTTGTTTTGGTTGTTTCTGTTCAAGAATTCGTTTCACAATCTCCCAATGTTTTCCTGTCCGTTAAGTGAATTCTGCAAACTCAAGAGAGCTTCAAAATATGCTTCAAAAAAATTGACCTTTTAAAAGGTGCATTGATAATTTCGTTTTGCTGCGGATTTACACAGATCGTCTTACAATTGAGCCGCATATTTGTCTGGACTGAATCGGATTTTCTTGCTTAACATCAAACCTGAAATAGCAGGCAGCGGGAAAGCGCATCGTATTGTTTGAAATGGCCATCTAAAAATGTTATTGTTAAAAAAATCCCTTCTTGTCTTTGATATTGTCAGGTAATTTATAAACAAAAAAAGATTCTAAAATGTTTAATCTCAATTCAACAGAAGTACATTCCAATCAGTATTTTGTAATATGGCTATTACTGTAAAATTACACTGGGTCCCTATGAATAGTCACGACATTTTTATATATCGACCCTAATAGGAGTAAGATGATCTGCATTATCACAAAACATCTTTATGAAGCTTTCATCGCCCAGTTAAATGGGTATGTTTCCATGCCGTAAAAGGATTATTGAGAATGTCTGTGTTGGTGATCTCCATCCTCTGCAGATAACATAATCATGGCAATCACATGATTTTCAGTGAATTATTTATTGACCCACCACACTTGTTTTTGTTCCTTCAGTCTTGCGCTGATTCATCGGAAGCAGGTGAAGATGGAAATCTCGGGACGTGGAGGGTGGGGATGCGGGTGGGTGGGGAACTTCTCGATGTTTTTGCACATGAAATGTTTCAACACGACCTTGTAAAAAGGAGGATGATAAATGGCTGCGCATGAAGCTTGAGTTATAGGGCCGGCTAGACGGACATTGCACATAATCTGCAGATGTCTTTTCTGTCCCCGTCATTCGGATAGCTGTCGCCCGCAACCCTAATTTTACAACGCGGTCTGTTCGTATTCCAATCGGCGTATTTTAATGACAGAAACGAAATCTTGTATCGCTGTCCGAACCATCTCAATTTCACAACAGCAACCTGATGTTGAATAAAGGGCATTTTTTAATCAGGTGCGCTTTCTCAGACAAGCAAGATTTATAGTTCCAAAACACCGTTTCTTTCTGCTTGCATACGGTTTAATCGTAAAATTGCCAGTATGAAGAGTTTGCTGGCTATTCCGCACAGAGGGTAAAATCAGATTTAGTGGGCAGCACACGTCTAAATAAAATACAACTGACAGGCAGAAAATACTCACAAAACAGGCAGTTACCTTACTCAACAGCACAGAGGAGAACATGAATGAATTTATTTGTGAGACAGTAACAATTTCCAATTCAAATGGCGCCAGCATCTTAAATAGCAACAACAGCTCGTCCATCAACTTCGTTCTCCTTACACAAAAAGAATATTGTGAGAGAGGAGAAAAGGAAACGAGCGTTTCCCCCAACCCCCAGCCCATCTCCCGGCATCAAAACGGATCTATTGAAAGTGCCTGCCCGTTGAGCAGGTGCTTGATGTTCTTGCTACGAGAGTACTGAGAAGAAACTCCGCGGGTCGAACACATTAAGACAAGAAGGGAAAATTGCAGGATGTCTCCCTCGCCGCCAGTGTATGGCCCTAGCCCGCTGCCTGTGCTCTAGGGCTGCTCAGGACGCTCAGCGGCCCCTCTCTTGGCATTCACCGCGTGCCTTAATTGTATAACATTAAATCAAGGTCCGCTGTGAACACGGAGAGCCGGGGCCCAACTCCAGCTCTAAGTCAGAGGAAAATCTCAATAAGAGACACAGGAGGAAATACAGAAACATAACAGTCGGCTCGGCAGAAATGCCTTCATGATTGGGGTTACCTCCTAAGCGTTCTCCGCCAAAAAAATGTCTGCCTATGACCATCAAGAAGACACAATACGCTCTGATCAATGGCGGTGCCTCAAGGAAGGAGCCTGGCAAAGAGAGTCCACGGGTAATCGAGAAAACTGGCGCTGCGTTCTCAAGCCTGGGCCATTCTGCACCGTTAGCCGACGACAGAGAAAAGGCCAAGAAAGCGGGCTAGATTTGCGCAGTCTGCCCAGCTCCCAAGTGTGCACCACGGCCCATCTGCTCAGCTTTTTCTCAAGTCTTGCACACGCTAAAATGTTAATGATGCAGAAGAAAACTGTCCCTATTCCTCCCTCCTCCATTCTTCCCGCCCCCCCCCCCCCCCAAAACACACACACAATGCGCACATCAAACTTACTGCTCGCCATGCACCCACGGCAATGCAACTCGACTTTTGTATGGGTGGGGAGAGGTCACAAAGCACATCCACATCCAGCGAGTCCCCCAACATGAAAAGCTTTGTGCGCTCACTATCCACAGCCGAGCATCAAGGAGCAATCTATCGAGGGAGAGAGTGAGAGACTCGTACACACAGTCCAGCAATACACCCACAAGCGTAAATGCTATTCCTCCTACACGGAAATAGACGACCGGCGGCTTTCAAACATAGAGCACAATCAAAGCAGAAACATAAAGAGAGAAAGAAAGCCCCCACGAACACACGATGAGAGATGGAGACGGCAGAGAGCTGGCGTTGTCTAGTTCACCCAATGCGGGACAGCTCTGCAGGAAAAGGCAGCCAGCCTCCTCCATTTATCAGTAGCCGGTCTACTCGTGGTTAGTGTCCTAGCCCATCCAGTCATTCTGTATGCACTTGATCCACTTTCTTTAAGGATTATTCAGCAAACTTCCCATCTGCTGATTTGGGTTCAACACAAGCCGATTACATGATGGGACCCACACGTCATCTGCCCCATGTGTCCTCGGCTCTCAAAGATGTATTGAGGGATGTCCTTGAATTAAAGAGATTTAACACGAGGACATCACTAACCACGGTTAGAGAGGGAGGAAATAAACTGCTTTGCCCAAAATGCAAAAGAAAAATGATTTTCTAAAGCTCTTATTAGGTAAATGGAGTGAAGCATTGCAAGGATGCGATGCGCAGGCGTGCACTCGATCCATTCACTTTTGGATGGTCCAATCGATGGATCCGATTATTTCTTTTACATATGTGGATATTTTTCATCGGTAAGAGCTATGATTTATTAGGAATGCATTGCACATTACATTATAGCCAGTCAGTGTACAGCCACACAGATCTCGTCCCTGTTCTAAATAAAAACCTGCAGATGCTGGAAATCAGAAACAAAATCTGAAAATGCTGGAAAAACTCAGCAGTTCTGACAACATCTGTGGAGAAAAAGCAGAGTTAACGTTTCGGATCCAGTAACCCTTCTTCAGTTCTGTAGGCGGCTCACTGAGCTCGAAAAGTTAAATCTGCTTTCTCTCCACAGACGCTACCAGATCTGCTGAGTTTTCCCAGCAATTTCTGTTTTATTTCGTCCTTAAGCTAGCTTGCTGACTGGAATTCCTACTGCAGCTTCCACACAAACACATCACACCATCTTCAAGTCTGTTTTTATAAAAACTTTGCTTATCTATGTTTTTGACGGACAGGGCGTTGGGTAGTGTTGAAGTACCGGTTAAAAAATGAAGGCACAGTTCTATAAGATTTGCTTGTTCTAAACTTTGTACCAACCTTTGAAGAAACTAGAGTTTCATGGCGGAGCCAAGTGTACACATTGATTTTGAATTTGACCATTAGAACCTTTTAGCCAATCAGTATGCCGGGCATTTGCCATATGAAGAACTGGTGTTAAAGGGAGAGGAGGACGAAGGGCAATTCAAATATTTACCAAATTAATTGTACATTTCACTTGGTTGTAAAAAAGGTATCTTTCCACTGACTGGTGTTGAATCACTTTGGTGATTAATCCACCGTGTTTCCAAAACTGCAAAATCAAAGCCTGGCTACATTTCGTGCAGCATCATAGATACAAAGATTCATCTGCAACGCCCCCTTGACCTCCCAAAAGAAAATACACTTCGTTTGATGGCAACAATTCACTTCCCGAATGCCATTCACCACCGAGTAACAGAAATGTAGCAACTGAATCGCCATCTTTCTAAATTGTTAGCGTATTTTCTGCACCAGCACCGGGGCTCGGCTGTGGGGTTACAGGAATGCGTTTGTTCTAAGGACCAAACTGGGCTGGCTCCAATCTATCATACCACGGGGATAGGTAAAGGAGTCATGTGAGAACAGATTTCCTGGGTGATTGAAGCCGTCCAGAAAATATATCTATGCGCTTTCTTGTTAGGGGTACACCGCTACACATGATGGAGGTTCAAGTACAAACAGCTCAGATAGAGGCTGATCCGTGCAAGCGGAACATACTCCTGCACTGACCCTTGGCCCATGTGAAGCCAGACAGCCAGGACCGTTCATACTAAGCACACAGAAATTACATTTCAAAACTCTTCAAATCGGATTCATCAGAAGCCCTCAGATCCATACAGCTCCGCATTGTGCTGACCTCCTTTAAAACTAGACACACACTGTCCTTGCCCTCCCCCCAAGACTTGATTTGATCTGGGAGAACCATTAACTAAACAGGGACGGTTCTGTGGTCCTTGTCGCGCACTGTCAGGTCTTTGATGGTTATTCTTTAGATTGTACACTTTCATTTGTGTGTGTATGTGTGTGTGCGTGTGTGTGTGTGTGCATGTGTGTGAGGGTTTTACATTGATCGATATGTCGGCCCGAGGTCAGGGAGAGTTCTCTGTGCTTGACATAGGACTTGAGAGAATAATAACTGCCGTTCGCCTTACGCGTGGCTTCCATAAACACATTTGACATGCGTTCAGCACCAGATGGCTTGTTCTGTGGATTTAAAGCTGTACCGTCCCTTTGTGTTGACCTAAGTATCTACTGCATTTCAATAACTTAATAGCTAAGTAAATTCCATAAAATACCACTTTCGAACCGTATAGTTCTGAAATTGATTCTGTGGAATTCTGGTTATCAGTTCCTATTTCTTGCGATAATTTTAATCGTCCCTAGTGACAGTGCGCCTTCTGTATTTTGTTAGTAATTCGGACTGTCACCGCATCTAGTTCCTAATCATCTCACCCGCCACAATTCTGCTGAAAGCGTTACCCCGAACATTAACCCATCTTCCTGTTTCAGACACTATATGGCATGCATCGGTTTTCAAATAGCCTTGGAGTTTCTATTAGATGTCTGGTATTTTTATTTTTGTCAAATCTTTTTCTCTAATATAACTATCGTGTTCAATAAAGAAACTTCAAGGAGGTACTATCCTAATCCACAGTCAAGAGCTTGTACTGGTTTGCAAAGATACATACAATTAGCAAGTAAGTTATAACTGAATGACAAAACAAAAACACGCGGTGCCAATATAAATAAAATGTATAGTTACATTGGTCTATTATCACCCTTAAAATTCTTCATTTAAACCTTGCAGCAGGTTTTAAAGCAGGTTTACAAATCTGTGAAACATTTAATACAAATTGTATCCCAAACAGAACGCATGAGCAGGCTGAATGGATCACGAGAGAACCAACATAAATGGAACGAGCATTTGTGACACATTTTATTACTATACATAAACTCATACTGGTTAAAACAGCTTCACATTACATTTGGGGAGGCAATTCCAACACTGGGTTTAGTTTATCCCTTAATGAAAACGGCCTAGTCACAACAGAACTCATTTTTCTTTTAATTGTGATTAGGCATTCTAGTTGTGATTAGGCATTCAGCAACTGGAAGTCTTTTCGTATGGTGAGCGCGTGGCTGTTCAAGAGTCCAGAAGCAGCTGCTAGGTCATTTACAGTCATCAAACATTACACTGTCAGGCATATGTGGCTTGGAATCTTGACGTTCCGGTGATCTATTAGATCGGTTCATTTTCAATGTCAAAGTCGACAGAGAAAATGCTTCTCTGGTGCAAAATCGTTAAGTGGAAGTATGTTCAACTTTTCAAAAATGAACTAAGACGAAAATATATGTTTAATGTTCATTCTAGAATATCATTTAACATTAATGAGAACCAAATCCATCTCAAATGAAGTCCTCCACTCCCAGGAACCGTGCACGGGGGCGGGGGTCTTTCTAAACCCCTCCCCATCTTTTTAAACGACATTTTAGGGATGGCCAATAAATGTTGGTTCAGCCAGTGACCCCAACATCCTATTATGAAGGATAGATAGAATACTAATGATTTCAGTGGGCTACCAATGTGAATATAGTCACAGATCAATCATTGTCCTTTTAGTAAAATATGTGGTCACATCACCTACTATAATCAGTGTTTCAGAAATCTTAATAGTTATCTTTTCGAGTTCATTTCGTGCAGTTTGCTTTGACTTTGAATATTTCTGCTCAAATAAATACCTTTAAAAATAACTTTCAAATGTGTTTATTTTTCCGGTGCTTGTCAAAATAATGCATTTACTGTCCTGGAAATTCTGATTTCACTTTTCCTCATTGGCATTGACGCGTTCTGGAATAATTATTGGAACTCACCAGGGACGCTTAGTGGTGTCCAGCTGGGAATAACGGAAGGAAAAGTGAAAACTGAGTAAATACAATAGTGATTTAAAAATTAAGAAAAGTGCTCGCTTAGATTGGTTAACTTCTTCTTCGAAAAGATCATTTCTAGAACCCACATTAATGATTTAATTTAATTTGAAGTTTAAAAAATCTGGATGGCAATTTTATCCTGCGAATTTCTAACGGCTAACTTCTATGCCATACCACAATAATGCTAATTAAATTGTAGTGCAGTAACATTTTCAATGCTACAAATCAAGTATCAACATTTCTAATCAAATAGCATTAACGACATAAAAATAGTTATTGCATTTCTAATGGCTGAGTTATCATAAGGGAGACATGGTGCTGGGCTATGTATCAGGAACATCAACACGTCAGGCACCGCTAATGAGATAAGTTATTTCTACAGCACCTGTTCCAACTGAGCAAGGTAACTTCCCAGGGGTTTGAAGGATGTTGCTTAGAATGAAAAAAAAAGTAACTTTGACCTTCAATGACACATCCAGACTAGATGTAGTGTCCTTGCTCTTCATTCATCCGAATAAAGAACCTTTGAAGCCCGTCTTTTAAAAACTAATCAGAGTTGAAATTTCAAAGGCGTGGACCTCAGTTCAGGCATAGGAATCAGATTCTTGAATACCAAACGTAGATGATTTTGGGAGTAAATTACGTAAAACAGGAAAGCAAATAAGAATAGAAGTGAAATAGAAGTTGAAGTAAAGAGCATAAGGAAAGTTGGGAAGAATAAAAAAAAGTGACAAACAGAGAAGTAATGCTTTTAAAAGCCCTTAATTTTAAATTGTAATTTTCTAAATGCACGAGGGATACCATAACTTAAACTGTCAGGATCAGATCAGGCACCCATTTAATACCCATCCAGTTTGAGTTCCTATTGATTTTGATGGATTATTAAGTCCGGTAGGATGTAAAATAGGCAGTTGATGTGAGTTGATTAGGCCAGGTGTGTTATATTAGAATCAACCCTAACATGTCAGTAAAATAATGTTAATCAAACAATAATAAATAAAACCGGTCTTGATGCCTATGTAACAGGGATCATTTTTGCAGTATTGGCATTTTCTTCAATAGCAAATTGAACAAAGTGCATTTTATAAAAAAAAAACTGGCGGGTGTAAGGAATGAATAATTCCCTGGAGCTGCTGATGGTTAAATCACATGAGGACTGCATTTTTACTGCCATCTGTGGCACTCCAAACTTTGCTAATTAACAGGAATTTCTAGCATTCAAGTAATATATTCCTGACAATTTAATGGTTCATGGCCCTTAAATTTAATCATCCAGGCATTTTTTTTAGGAAATCAAATCATTTAAAAAATTATACCATGCAACTAATATGTTGTTGTCTCATCATGTATTCCATTTCTATCCCAGCCTCAATGTATCTAATCAAAATTTTCTGTCTAAGGGAGCTTTCCAATGTTTATTATTTGTGATGAAATTGTAACTGTGAGTATGACCAAGCTACTTTGCATTTTTACACCAATATTAGGTGGAGGGAATCTTCATTAATGTATTTAATTTGTTGAAATTTGATTGAATCGCTTGTCTTTTTTTGTCAGAGCAAGACATTCCAATACCCAACAAATCAATATTCCAAGATCTAGTATTGGGGTTTCACACTAGAAGTGTGCAGGCTGCTACACCATGAAATTTAACATTTAGGTGTCCAATGTTTGGAGCTAAATGTGTGTTAGTATTTTACTTATGAAAATATTGACTTTAATGCCTGTTTCAGAATTGCATCCAAGGTAGTCTAACCTACATTTGACACAATCAACACACCTTAAACTGACTGCTAGAGGCCAGCACCAAAAATATTAATATATTTAAGAAAAATATTTGCCTGAAATTGGAGCTAGGCCAAACTTTCCTGCTCTTCCCTGGTCCACAACAGCTGTGAAGGCTATTTAAGCCCTTCCCCGACATCTTTTCCTTCCTGATCACCTCTTCCATGGACTTCTTTCCTTTAAAGTACTCCCTCCTTTTTGATTACCTGCCTTTCTCCTGATTGCTACACATTCAATTACACCTCTTCTTAGTCCACGTTTCCCCCAGTATCTATACGATAATCACTGACAGCAATGCAATGGTCATAAATTTACATTTGTTTTACTGTTAAACTACTGCTGGTAGATCAGAGAATAATTGAATGGTCAAAGCAGGGGCAGAGGCCATTAGTCCATCATGTTGATCTGGCTCTTTGCAAAAGCAACTCAACTCGATATGTTTCCTGCCCCTTACCCCCATTACTACCCAGTAGTCCAGCCTGAGACTACAAGAATAAGAGAGAGTTAGATCAAATGAACATCATTGGATTACGGGAAAAGGATATATGAAACCTGAAAAGAAGGAGAAGAATGGAATGGAACACTATCCAGATTGGAAAAGATATTTAGGAAAACAGTGATCAGCTTGTTCTGCTCACAGTCCATATCAATTTATTTCAAGATTGAAGATTTTCAGTTATAAAGTACAAATGCTCAAAATGGACTACTTTTAAGTTTCAAGATAACCTGGAAATATACTCTGGAGAGGGCTGAAAATACACCATTAGTTGGTATGAAGATAGATTTGCAAGAAGAGGGTAAAATTCTAAATTTGTTAAATACTGCATTGACGATTAATAAAATCATTTCACTGACTCAACTTAATTGGTTTTAAATGTTTAAACTTTTTAATAGTGTTATAGCTTGAATAAATAAACCTTTCTTTGAGCATATTATCTTAAAGAATGAAAGAGCTTGCATTTATATTTCTTTACAACTGCCAGGATAATTTGAAACAAGTTAACAGTTGACATGTGGGTTAATCACAGTCCACTTTTACAAGTGAGGCTGCACGAAAAAGGCTTTGTGATAACAATCGCATAATCTGTCATTGTGATGTTTATTTAGAGATAAATATTGGCAAGGACACCAAGGATAATTCCCCTGTACTTCTTTAAATAGTAGGGTGGGATTGTTTGCATCCACTTGAGAAGGCAGATGGGCCTTGGTGAAACATCTTATCTGAAAGGTGACACAGCAGTCAAATTGTGGACAGTAAAGTCACACAGACAAGCAAATAAATGAGAATCTTGGACAACACAGCATTTACACAGCAAGGGTCCAACCTAAATAATGTACAAACTGACAATATCTTCCCTCCTAGAACCAATTCCTTGGACCATCTGCGATCCTGCCTCCTCTCATGTTGTCAGCTGTTTTCACACTGTACTGTGTACTCTGCATCCCATAGTTTGAACACAGCAATTAAATTTGTGATAATATATTGTATCTGAGAAAATAAAAACATACACTATTGAAAATAATGAATTAATCTAAAGAGTAGAATCATTCAATGTAAGAACATGATAGCAGACTTTTCATGTAAGAACATGATAGCAGACCTGTTTCAAGTGCAGATCCTTTGTCAGAATTCCTGGTTCAACTGTGTCATTGGGTTTGGGGCAGGTGGCCCAATATTCCTGCCAAGGCAGGCAGGAGCATCATTGCGAAGTGCAATAGATTGTTCGAATAGGCATTGTGTTATTTCTTAGCCCATGAAAATGTTGACTGTTGAATTTCCTGGATGCACAGCGAAATGTGGAAGAACTGATGTTTCAGGGTGGACCATGAAGCTGCAGGTGTGAGGACCTTTCAAAGGCCATAGCCTTTAAAGACAAATTAATTCATCCTTTTAGAAATCCTTCTCGGAGTTTACTCCCTATCTGCATCCAATCCTTTCCCCTCTAACCCATGCAAACCTGCCCTGCCCACCATTATGTTTTTATGAGTCATTGTGGTAGTTCATCATGTCATAGAAAATTAACAACACGGGAGAGGTGCATTTGGCCCATTGCATATGTGTGGTCTCTTTCTCTCTCTATCTACACAAGCAACTCAGCTGTTATTTTGCCTTGAAACTCTCTTTATTTTGCTCCTGAGGTATTGCTCATTTGTTTTATGCAAAGGAGAGGGGGGTGGGTTATGTCACCTAATGATGTTACACAGTCTAGACAAAAGAAAGGTACTCTGTGCCCATCTGTCTGCCAACTGCAGAGAGAGGTCTGCCAACTGCAAGAGAGGTGGCAGCCCTCACGTTGACAGTTGCTTTTAGTAGATCCTCTTCTCCTTAGTGTCAGCTGCACAACAAGATGTGAATGCTGGAAGGTTCATCTGAATTTTTCAGCTTAACATGGGATAGATGAGAAAATGATCGGGTGTCATTGTAGCCTGTTAGGCCACTACTGTCAATGTGTCAACCGCTATTTCACCAAGACACAGCAAACTGACCTTGGAGATTTTGTAAATTGCAGAAAGGGAAGATACGCTGTTACCATCTGCTGCCAGAACACCGATCATTTCCATGTATCATAACATAATGGTCAGCCATGGTCATTTCTCTGGAGCTCTTGAGATCTTCCAATTAAAATACAGCTGAATCTTCATAATTGCCTCATTCTCTCACTCATTCTTTCACTAGCATTGTCTTAGTAACAAACCTGACAAACCTACATTTGGTTCATTATTTAGGCCAGTAACGTAAATTAGAAGAGAAAGGAATCAAAGCATTGATTGGACTCAACGCTTCCATCAGACATTATAATACTCAAAGAACAAAGAACAATACAGCACAAGAATAGGCCCTTCAGCCCTCCAAGCATTCCTTGACACATTTTGCCCTTCCATACTAAAACTGTCTTCATTTACAGGATTCGTATCCCTCTGTTCCCTTCCTATTCATTTATTCTTCTAGGTGCTTCTTGAATGCTGCTATTGAGTCTGCTTTCACCATCTCCTCTGGCTCTGCTTCCCAGGCACTCACCACGCTTTGTGTGAAAAACCTGCCTCGCACATCTCTTTTAAACTCCCCCATTTGCACCTTGAACCTGTGTCCCCTAGTAATTGATCCCTCCACCCTGGGAAAAAGCCTTATATTTTCACTCTATTCACGCTATTCACAATCTTATAAACTTCTTCTACATTGCCCCTCAACCCCCTGCATTCCAGTGAAAACAAGTCCAGTCTATCCAACCTTTCTTTGTAGCTAAAATCCAGGCAGCGTCCTGGTAAACCTTATCTGTACCATCTCCAAAGCATCCACATCCTTCTGGTTCAGAGATAGTAGGAACTGTTGATGCTGGAGTCTGAGATAACAAGGTGTAGACCTGGATGAACACAACAGGCCAGGCAGCATCAGAGGAGCAGGAAAGCTGACGTTTCGGGTCTGGACCCTTCTTCAGAAATGGGAAAGGGGAAGGGGGCCCTGAAATAAATAGAGAAAAGGGGAGGTGATAATAGAAGGTGGATAGAGGAGCAGATAGGTAGAGAGAAGACAGACAGGTTAAGGAGGTGGGGATGAAGCCAGTAAAGGTGACTGTAGGTAGGGAGTTGGGATGGGGGTTGGTCAGTGAGGAGGGAGATGTGGATAGGTGGGAGGGAAGACGGACAGGTCAAAGCGGCAGGGATGAGGCTAGTAGATAAGAAGTGGGGGTGGGGGTTGGTCAGTGAGGTGGGAGGAGCGCATAGGTGGGAGAAAAGATGGACAGGTCAAGGAGGCGGGGAGGAGATGGTCTGGTCTTGAGATGAGGTTGGGGTGGGGAGATTTTGAAGCTTGTGAAATCCACATTGAGACCATTGGGCTACAGGGTTCCCAAGCAGAATATGAGGTGCTGTTCCTCCAGCCTTTGGGTAGCATCGTTGTGGCACTGGAGGAGGCCCAGGATGCACATGTCGTCCAAGGAGTGGGAGTGGGAGTTGAAGTGAGAGGTGTTGTTGTTTGTCACGAACCAAGCGTAGGTACTCCACAAAGTGGTCTCCAAGCCTTCGCTTGGTTTCCCCGATGTAGAGGAGGCCACATTGGGAATGGCGGATACAATATACCACATTAGCAGAAGTGCAGGTGAACATCTGTTTAATGTATAAGGTTTTCTTGGGGCCTGGGATGGAGGTGAGAGGGGTGGTGTAGGGGCAGGTGTAGCATTTCCTGCGATTGCAGGGAAAAGTGCCGGGGGTGGTGGGGCTGGTGGGGAGTGTGGAGCGGACGAGGGAGTCACAGAGAGAGCGGTCCCTCTGGAAGGCAGATAAGGGTGGGGAGGGAAATATATCCTTGGTAGTGGGGTCAGATTGCAGGTGGTGGAAGTGGCGGAGAATGATGCTTTGAATCCGGAGGTTGATGGGGTGGTATGTGAAGACAAGGGGAATTCTGTCTTTGTTATTATTGTGGGGAGGGGGTGTGAGCGCTGAGGTGCGGGAAACGCGAGAGATGCGGTTGATGACTGTATCGGAGCCACCTCATTCTCCCATGAGGAGCTTGAAGAATTCATCCACTTTACTAACACCTTCTACCCCAACTTTAAGTTCACCTGGGTCATTTCTGATATCTCTCTCTCCTTCCTGGACCTCTCTGTCTCCATCTCTGGTAACCACTTGGAAACTGATATCTATTTCAAACCCACCAACTCACACAGCTACCTAGAATACACCTCCTCTCACCCACCTTCCTGCAAGAATGTCATCCCCTATTCCCAATTCCTTCACCTCCCACCGCATCTGCTCCCAAGATGAGGCATTCCACTCCTGGACTTCCCAGATGTCCTCGTTTTTCAAGGACCGCAATTTTCCCTCCACAGTGGTCAAAAACGTCCTTGACCACATCTCTCGCATTTCCTGCAACTCATCCATCACACCCCCCTCCCCACAATAACAACAAAGACAGAATTCCCCTTGTCCTTACATACCACTCCATCAACCTCCGGATTCAACGTCACTTCCGCCACCTGCAGTCAGACCCCACTTCCAAGGATATATTTCCCTCCCCACCATTATCAGCCTTCCAGAGAGACTGCTCTCTCCGTGACTCCCTTGTCCACTCCACACTCTTCACTAGCCCCACCACCCCTGGCACTTTTCCCTGCAGCCGCAGGAAGTGCTACACCTGCCCCTACTCCTCCCACCTCACCTCCATCCCAGGCCCCAAGAAAACCTTTCACATTAAACAGATGTTCACCTGCACATCTGCTAATGTGGTATATTGCATCCGCTGTTCCCGACGTGGTCTCCTCTACATCGGGTAAACCAAGCGGAGGCTTGGAGACCACTTTATGGAACACCTACATTCGGTTCATGACAAACAACAACACCTCCCATTGCAAACCACTTCAACTCTCAATCCCACTCCTTGGACAACATTTGCATCCTGGGCCTCCTCCAGTGCCACAACGATGCCACCCGAAGGCTCCAGGAACAGCACCTCATATTTGCTTGGGAACCCTGCAGTCCAATGACCTCAGTGTGGACTTCACAAGCTTCAAAATCTCCCCACCCCCGACCTCATCCCAAGACCAGTCCATCGTGTCCCCGCCTCCTTGACCTGTCCATCTTTTCTCCCACCTACGCACTCCTTTCACCTCACTGACCAACCCCCACCCCCACTTCCTATCTACTAGCCTCATCCCTGCCTCCTTGACCTGTCCGTCTTCCCTCAACTGACCAACCCCCATCCCAACTCCGTACCTACATTCACCTTTACTGGCTCCACCCCCGCTTCCTTGACCTGTCCGTCTCCTCTCCATCTATCTGCTCCTTTATCCACCTTCCATCCTTACCTCCCTCCTCTTTCTATTTATTTCAGAGTCACCTTCCCCTCCCCCATTTCTGAAGAACAGTCCAGACCTGAAACATCAGCTTTCCTGCTCCTCTGCTGCTGCCTGGTCTGTTGTGTTCATCCAGCTCTACACCTTGTTATCACATCCTTCTTGTTAGTGTGGTGACCAGAATGACTCTCAGACATTCCTTTTCACTTCTTCAAGGTGGTTTGTCCTCCAATTTTATAACCCAGTTTCTCACAACTTTTAATTTTAAAAGAAACCTTTTATGTAGATCTTTGGCAACATTTTCTGAGTGGGATGAGTGGGACTGCAGTAGGAGGGAAATGTAAGAGAAATATTCTGTTCAGTGTCTGAGCCCAGTGCACATGAATTTGTAAGCAGCTGGAAAATGGGAGGCCAAGCCTTCAAACAGGCCTATGTTGAACTCAGCCTAACCAATTCAATAGGTGGTGGGACCAAAGTAGCCTGTCAGAGGTAAGTGTCAAAATATTTTTGTAGGCATTGGCGGACAAGGGATGTTCTGGGGCTCATAGAATAATTTGGAATTGATCACCCCGTCACTTCTTTCTCCTCAGTAACATATCTTTCTGGAGGATGCTACACTCCAATCTTGTGGTCTTGATCCTGTGAACTGCTTGTTTGGTAACCTGCAGTTTTCTTGCCAAATGTAGATGAGGCAGGGGCCTCAGAATGGCTTTGGGCCTTTTTATCATTGGAATATGTATTCAGTCTGTTCTTGGCCTGTCAGTCAATTAGTATCAGTCAGAATTGTCAGCCAGTGCTTGGCTAGTTTGGTGAACCATTGCTCAGTCCAATTGTTTAATCAGTGCTCACCCTGATCAGTCACACAGTGCTCAGCCCAATTGTTCAGTCAGTGTTCACTGTAATCAGTAAAATAGTGTCAGTCTGATCAATCAATAAGAACTAATTAATTAGTGTTTTGCCTGATTGGTCAATTAGCATTCACCCTGCTTGGCTAATAAAGTGCTTGATTGCTCCATCAGTGCTTAGCCCGATTGGTCAATCAGAGACCAGTCTAATCGATCAATTCATGTCAGACTGATCAATTAACCGGAGCCAGCAAATCAATGTTTGGCACATTCAATTAGTGGTGTTTCAAAGACACTAAATATTTAATAAGACCGTAAGACCATAAGACATAGGAGCAGAAATTAGGCCATTCAGCCCATTGAGTCTTCTCCGCCATTCAATCATGGCTGATAAGTTTCTCAACCCCATTCTCCCGCTTTCTCCCTGTAACCCTTGATCCCCTTAATGTTGCTTGGGACAGAGGTTTTGAGGGTTTCTGGAGGGAATGAACTTATTTCAAGTTTTGTGGACATACGTGGAATGATTTCTTTAAAAGAGGCCATTGAAAGTTCAACTGTGGACAGTGAAGGGTTTTTTTTCCTTTCAAGGAATCTCGTAATGGGTATTAATTCTTGTCTGGCTGTTAACCATGATAGGGCTGTTTTGGACAGTGGTTGACTTGGTGCCATCTAGTTCAGTTGGACAGAGGCATGTTAATAATAATCTGAGTTGGAACAAGATGTGTTGGCGGAAATCTTGCTATGAACAAGATGCCCAGTTGATTCTTCCCATTTAAGACAAGAAAACCCTCCACATCACTTCAGGGTAAAACCTCATAGTTCTTTTGAAAAAGTGATTGAAAGAACATCTTAAGATTGTATTTCTTGAAGAAGCTGTGTCTGTAAGACTTTAGAGGCAGTCATGCATGATTATTTGCTTGACCATGCATGCTAGAACATCAGAATGACAGTTTCTGGAAAATTTTACACTCTATCCTTTTGCATTTAAGAATAACCCATTGGTCAAAATGTTTTTTTCAGAAAACCAATCTCTGCAGAGAAATATATTTTTCTTTTTTCCTTTTCCTGAATGGTGTATGTTAGTATAGATGTTTGTGTGTTACAAATGAAGACAAAAGATTTATCCCTGAATGATTTGCAAACAATAACCAAGGTTAGGCTAAGTGAAATGGCAGGCATTTTAGGGTTAGTGTTAGAAGAGTGGAGAAAAGAAATTGGGCATTTCAGATAGAAGGAAAAGAAAGAGAAAGAGCAAGAGAAAAGGTGGATGAAAGGGATAGTGAGGATGGGGCATAAGGAGGACTAGATGGTTCCCAGATTAAGCCAACTATTAGGTCACGTTGGCTGACTCCAAATTGCTATGGAGGTTAGACACCATGCTTTCATATTTAAAGGCAGAAGGATCAAAAGACCTAATAATGTTATGTACCAAAATTGAAGAGTCTGTGAAGTCAAACCAGGGGGTACAACTTTAGCCATTGATCAAGTGGATATAGGTGCATCCTTCCTTATATAACAACATTCTTATCATTTAGTTCAAGAGAAAAAACCCAGGTAAAAAATAAATCCAATGTTAGAAAAGTGCCTCACTGAACCCAATCAAATCAGACCAAGTTCCCCAGCTGTGTTCCTACCTAAGACTCATGATTGAATCAGATTATACATTGATTGCTGAAAGATCAATACAGCAACAAAGGCAGACTCTTACTCAATTCCTTACTTTTGATAGGGACGGCAGTGCCAGATTTCTAGTCAAAATAGATTTGTTGAAGAAGTGCTGGAAAGTTCCTTTAACACCCAATGATTTGCTAAATTAAGTAAATGAATCATAGAATCCCTACAGTGTGGAAACAGGCCATTTGACCCAACAAGTCCACACCACCCCTCTGAAGAGCATCCCACCCAGACCCATTCCCCTATGCCTGATTTTCCCACGTCTAACCCACCCAACCTAAGCATCCCTGGGCACTATGGGCAATTTAGCATGGCCAATCCACCTACCCTGCACATCTTTGCATTGTGGGAGGAAACCAAAGCACCCAGAGGAAACCCACACAGCCACGGGGAGAATGTGCAAAATCCACACAGACAGTTGCCCAAGGCTGGAATTGAACCTGGGTCCCTGGCACTATGAGATAGCAATGCTAACCACTGAGCCACCATGCCACCCTTGGATATCAATGGATATGGATAACAATGTGGCAAATGGAGTATAATGTGGGAAAGTGTTAACTTGTCCATTTTGGCAGGAAGAATAAAAACCAAGAATATTGTCAAATGTTGAGTGATTATAGAGCTCTGAGATGCAGAGGCTTTGTATGTCCTCATGCATGAATTGCAAATGGTTAGTACGCAGATACAGCAAGTAAATAAGAAAACAATATAATCTTATCATTTCTTGCAAGGGGATTGAATACAACAGTAAAGCAGTTATGCTTCAGTTATACCAGGCAATTATGAGACAACATCAGGAGTACTGTGCCCATATTGGTCAGTTTATTTAAAGAAGGATGTAAATGCATTGAATTCAGTTGAGTTTAGGTTTACCAGACTAGTACCTGGAAAGTGCAGGCTTTCTTGGGAGGAAAGGTTGGACAGGCTTATCTTATAACCATTGGAGTTTAGAAGAGTAAGACATGACTTAATGAGAATATACAAAATCCCAAAGGGACTGAGGTTAGATGTAGAAAGGATGTTTCCACTTGTGGGAGAATCTAAAACTAGGGGTCATTGTTTAAAAATCAGAGGATGCCCACTAAAACAGATAGGAGGTGAATTTTGTTTTTCTGAGGGTTGTAAATCTTTGGAACTCTTTTCCTGAAAGGTGGTGGAAGAAAAGTTCTTGAATATTTCTAAGGCAGAGGTAGTTAGGCTCTTGTTAAGCAAAAGAGTGAAAAGTTATTAGGCATAGATGGGAATGAAGATTTGAAGTTACAGTCAAATCAGCCAACATATTATTGAATTGTGAAGCCAACTTGAGGGTCTGAATGGCCTATTTCGGCCCCTAATTCATATGTTCATATGACAATCAGTGCTCAGCCTCATTGCTTAATCAATGCTTGGCTCAGTTGTCAAGAATTTGGTCAATCAGTTCTCATTTGTATTGAAAATAAAAACATAGGAGCAGGAGTAGGCCATTTGACCCTTCATGTCTGGTCTGCCATTCAGCATGATCATCGAGCTCAATACTCTAAAACCACTCTACCTCCACATCCCTTGATCCCTTTAGCCATAAGGCCTGTATCTACCTCGTTATAAAAACACAATGTTTTGGCCTCAACCATTTTCTGCGGTAATGAATTTCACAGGCTCACCACTCTTTGGGTGAAGAAATTTCTTCTCATCTCAGTCTTAAAATGTTTACCCCTTATCTTTAAAACTATGACTCCAATTCTGAACTCTCCCACTACTGTACACCTTCCTACATCTAACCACTCAAGCCATATCAGAATTTTATAGGTTTCTAAACTGTAGTGAATATAAAAACTGAAAGAACTGCGGATGCTGGAAATCAGAAACAAAATCAAACACTGAAATTGCTGGAAAAACTCTGCTGGTTTGGCAACATCTGTGGAGTGAAATCAGAAATATTTTTAAGATATATATAATTTATAAAATATCAACCTTTCCTAGCTACCATGAGTTCCGAAGAACTGGACGCAAAATGTTAACTCTGCCTTCTCTCCACAGATTCTGCCAAACCTGCTGAGGTTTTTTCCCAATTTTTGTTTTGGTTTTGTGCCAGTGAATATAATCCTAATCAACTCAATCCTTCCTCACACATCAGTCTTACCGTCCTAGAAATGAATGTGGTAAACCTTCACTACACTCACTATCTATAGCAAGAACATCTTTTCTCAGATAAAGAGACCAAAACTGCATACAACATTCCAGGTATTGTCTCACCAATGCCCTGCTTAACTGTCACAAGACATAATTGTTCCTGTTCTCAAATCCTCTCACAATGGTCAATTAATGTTCCATTTCATTGGTTAATCACTGCTTAGTCTGATTGGTTAAATAATGAATGTTCTGGTAAATCAGGTACAGTTCAATTGGTCAATTAGTATATGTCTAGATTGATTAATCAGTGGTCAATTAGTACTCCATCTGACTGATCACCTGAGCAGTAACTGACCAATCCAAGGTAGCATTCATCGATCAAATCAGTTTGAAATTTGATTGCTGAATCAGTGCTCTTCCACTCCCCCCCCGCCCCCCCCCCCCCCAACATTTGGTCAATCAATGCTTGGTCTGATTAATTAGTCAACATTTCATCTGTTTGGTCGATCAGTTCTCAGTCTGACTGATCAACCAATGCATGTCTAAATAGGTGAAACAGTGCTCAGTCCAGTTGGTTAAACAGTATCTAGCCTGATTGGTCATTAAAATATCAATTGATGTCACTGACTTCAAAGTAGTACAGTTGATTGGTGTACTTTAAAAATTGGATATTCTATTAATTATCTGGTAAATACATCTGGAAATCTAATTTTTTAAAAAAAATCTTTATTTTCTCCATTTACACTGTTGCTTTTATCTTTCAAATATGGAGCATCTTCTCTCACTTCTGTTTTACTACTATAATACATCACCCATTTCATTTCTTGAGGGAAATTTGGCATAAGTAGTCTCCGATTCCCAAAGATTATTGTGAAAGTTGAGAATATTCAGGTATTGCCAGAATTCAACCCTAGCCTCTGGTTCTCTAGATAAATACTCATCAGGCCCCATAGCATAGGAACAATTGTATTTAATAGAGTATTGAATTATCTAAGCATATCCCTATGTGCACTGATTCTTTTCCTAAGCAGATATTAGTGACTTTTTTTTTTAGGTATAGTCATCTCCACCTGTATATGATGTAGTATATGAATTCCGGCATTGCTTGAAAAAGGCTGTTCTTCATAGTGCATATCACTGTAAAACTAAACAAGTTTTAATTGTTACAAGGAATTGTAATTAGAAGATATTCTTGACCATTTCGCCTCATCAGAAATTAAACTTGTGCAGCAGATCATTGTAAATTATTGTGACCTTTACTGCAGAAATCATATTATCAAATTCCTAAACTTTATAAAGTCTATTGTCCAGAAATTTTCACTTTGAATGAATGGCCATGGATAAATAATATGGAAGTACCTAACATCAGTATTTTTGGACAGCGTCTTTATTTTAAATACAACTTCCAACTAGAGAGTTAGAAAGACTTTTATTTATATTTGTCATTCATGACATCCAGAGTCAGTGTTTTGTAACTAATGAAGTGTTATAAATTGGATAAGTAGTAACAGGTTAAGGATGAGCAAAATTAGTCATAATAGGTTGTAGCCATTTAGAAAAAAATATCTTCTAGAGTGGATTATTTCATGAAGTCATGAAATATTATCGTTTTACAGGTGAACATTATAGAACTTAGATCCGAACTTATTTTAAAGTGGTGGAGTTCCCTCCAGGGTGAGGAATACAAGTAAAGACCATTTCAATGACTGAATTACCCCCTTCTCCAGAAATTATCACTCATTGGAATTTCAAGGAAACATCCAATTATTGGCCTGGAATCAGATTCTCTGTCCAGTCAGGGGTGATGGGCGCTCTCAAAGCTGGATGGCTAATTAGAGGTCTTCAAACTTGAGAAGAGTAGCAGGCTGCAATGGAAGATAATTAATAACTTGGAAACATGTTTTCTGAGGAGTGGCAATCTTTTTTATGAAAGAAAGGAGCTCTGCGTTCCTGAGAGGAGATTCATTCAAGGTTACTTCTCAAATGTGAAGGCGTATTTCCATTTTGACAGTTCAATGCTCCTTCAAATTATGGAACTGTCAGGGGAAGACAAAATATGTCCCCTTTACACAGCAGTCAGTTTAAGTCTTCTGAAATTCTGAAGTCCAGACAACTACTTTGATAGCTTCTGTATGTACACAAGATAAGTGTGATATTAGGGGGCTGGAACCGTTGGGTGCTGGGTAGTTATGGGAAATAAGGTGTCAAATATGCGGGATGGCAGCTGGGAAGAGTGCCAGCAGAGGGTGGGTTAGGGTGCTGGGGTAGAATGTGACATGAAGAGGATTAGGATGTCAGGTTAGAGTGCCAGCTCGATAGAGTGCTGCTGTCCTAGGTAAACAGGGTGTTAGTTGGGTGGGGGGTGCCAGTTGAAGAAGGGATAGGTTTCCAGGGGTGGAATGCCAAACGGGTTAGGGGGGTGAGCGCCAAGTGGTGGTGTGCCAGCTGGATAGGGTAACTACGGAGGGGATAGGGTGCCAGAGGTAGGATGATGAATGATGAATGAATGAATAATGAATTATCTATTTCTTGTCACATATATCTTGAGGATACAGTGAAAATGTTTTGTTGCCACCATCCAACACTATTTTGAGGTACAATAAGGATAAAAAGAAATTACTTAAAGAAAAGTTCATTTTCTGTTCAAATTAGTGTCTCAAGCACAGCTTCATGCCTTCTGTAAGGTCTCTGCATGGTGTTCCGATCCTCAAAGACTCCTACTCCAGGAACAATGACGCTGATGTCCCAGGAGACCCCAGTTCTGCTGCCACTGCTGCCTTGCCAACATCACCAAGTGTCTTAACTCCAGGCTTACTGCTGCCAGGAGTTCCTGCTCCGGGCTCTGACACCATGAAGAATACAGGCTCTGGGTGCCAGATGAGTAGGGATTGTGGTGCCAAGAAAGTAGGGTGTCAGCTAAGAAGGATGCCAAGTGGGAAGGGCTTAGGGTGCTATTGGTAGGGTACCAGTGTGCATGGTGGCAAGGTCATTGATTCAGTGTTTAGGGAAGGCAAGGGTGGTTGGGAGAAATTTTTCTGGTGGGGGATTGGAGAGTGGGTGTTGAGTCTGGGGTTTAGTGGTCTGGTGGCAGGGAGGATTGAAGGTTGGATTGGGTCAGATCTGAGCAGTTGGGATCATATGGACGCTGGGGTTAGCTCAGGTCAAATTGCATTGGGTCAGAGCATGGGGGTAAAAAATGGTGGTATAGTTGACAGTGAAGAAGGTTATCTAAGATTACAAAGAGGTGTTAAATTTGGGTAAATGAGAGGTATTGCATTTTGGTAAAACAAACAAGGGTAAGACTTATATAATTAAGAGTAGGGCTTTGAGTCATCTTGTAGAACAGAGACACCTAGGGGTTCAAATGCATAATTTTTTGAAGTTCAAGTCACATATAGATAAGGAGATTGAGAAGGCATTTGGCATGCTTGCCTTTATTGCTCAGACCTTTGAGAATAGGAGTTGGGATGTTATGTTGATGTTGTAGAAGACATTGGTAAGGCCTCTTCTGGAGTACTGTCTTCAGTTCTGGTTGCTGTGTTATGGGAAAGATATTACTAAGCTGGACAGATTTATCAGGATGTTGCTGGCAAATGGGGGTTTGAGTTATGAGGAAAAGCTGGATAGGCTGGGTCTTTTTTTACTGGAGTGTAAGAGGTTGAGGGATGACCTCATGCGAGGTATAACTAAGGTGAATGGCAGGTGTCTTTTCTCTAGGGTGGGGGATTTCAAGACTGGTGAAATATTGTTAAGGTGAGAGGAGAAAGGTTTAAAGACAGGAGGGGCAATTTTCTTTTTACACATTGTTGTTCACATGTGAAATGAACTTCCAGAGGAAGTGGTGGATGCAGGTTTAAAAGACATTTAGATAAGTACATGAATAAGAAATGTTTGGAGGGATATGGGCCAAGTGCAGGCGAGACTAGTTTAGTTGGGATCATGGTCATCATGGATTGGTGGGACTGAAAGATCTGTTTCTATGCTGTATGACTCTATGACTTTGTGACTATGTCAGGTTGGGTCCGGTCTTACTGGGGGAGAGGAGGATGTTGTCCCAGGTCAAGTAAAGTGAAGTTTTGCGGGGTGGGGGAAGTTGAGTCAGGTTCTGCAGCAGTGTGGATCAGAGTAGTTGGCAAAAGGGTGTGGGGCTAAGGAAGTTTAGGTCTCAGGTTATGTTAGTGGGTGTCTATTATAGGGGTGATGGAGACAGAGTATGTTGAGTCCTCAGGGATTTTTTGGGCCAGTGTCTAGGAGATGTAAAGGGTCTGGTGGAGGTGTGGTAGTGTGTATGATATAACTATGGAATCTGTTGAACAGTTAATCAGGAGTTAGGAAGAAATAGACTTAAATACATAGTCTAAGTAACTATGTACTTAACTTCAATGGAACGCTCCAATGTCTGTGGTTTAAATGGAGAGTTTCTGGGGTAAGGAATTTGCCCAGCAGAAAATTCAATTTCTCTGGCAATTCCTTCAAAGTCTGCTATGATGGAAATTCCACAGGGTTCTCATGTTACTATTCCCATCCATGCTGGAATAACATCTGTGCGGCTATTGGAAAATCCAGGCCAACATTACCATCATTTTCAACTCTTAAATAAAAAGTCGCCATGCCTGGGAGCATTGGCCTATTGGCAGGCCATCAGGTGTGGAGAGCTGAAGGAAAACTAGATAAATCCCAGCAGGCTCCTTTTATTTTGGCCTAATTTAGGTCCTTAACAATCTTAATCAGTAGCTGTATCAATCCTAATCCCATTGCTGTAAAAAGGCAGGGCCAGGAATGGTTTTGAGAAAATGGTAAACTGACTGACATGGGTATTTTTCACTTTGTTTCCCATCTCCATGAAAGCTGAAAATGCAGATAAAATTATTAAAATGATGTCAAAACACCATTAAACTTAGGATAGTCATAAAGGGAATTTGCTGGATTTGCCCAAGAAAAGTGGATGCTAATCATCCCACCATTTTGCATCTGAACATGGCTCCATCTTAATTTGTTAGGTTTTTCAGGAAGCTGCACCTCATTATGCCTGGAGTGCATGTAGGAAAAGTGCAGTAGAAATAAGAATCAGAGAATGGTGCACTGGGTATTGTCCATCCTTGCATTAACTACAGTTCAGGGACAAACTGATCCCTAAAAATATAAACAAAAATTTTTAAAAAGTAGCTGCCAGTCAAACCTGCCATCAAGTTGATGTGCCTTAAGGGGTCATGGGGTTTTTTGATACGATTAACATGGGTTATCAGCTTCAGAAATTCAGAGTAGCATGTTGCAACTCTTCTCTTAACTGATAGGTGCCATTTTCGATATGGTAGATACAGATGACCCAACCCACAGACAATGTATGTTCAATTTCTCCATTCTAAAACATTCAATATTTTGTATTTATGCTTGGCTCTGCAGTCGTCTAAACTAAAAAATATAGAAGCAGAGTTTAAGCTTTATGAAGGAATTGCTAAAATGTATTGACGGATATGTTGACTATGTATTGCTATGTGGGCCTTCCTTCTCTCTGAGCCTTCCCATAGCTGTTTTGCGGTTGAATGCCTATCTATCTATGTACTGCTCCAGCTAAGTGAACTCTAATTGAATGGAAGCTGGACAAGAAATTTCTAGAATCTGGAACTGGAATTGTGATGGCTGTCAGTCTCCTTGAAAGATAATGCTAGAAGGTGTGAACTTGCCATAGGTGCACTGAGAAACTTGTCTGACCTATCTCTCTGGTTCTTGCCGCCCTGATAGCATCACCTTGTGTGGCCATATCATCTTAACCAATCATATTTTGCCTCTGACCTACAAGTGCACAGACCTGACAGCTTCAGTGACATAACGGAAGCCCGATTTGATTTCATGCCTCATTTATATATGCTCACGTCCAGTGATGTGATTATAATGAAGTCCATGGCCTGGACAGCAGCTGTTTCTAGCTGTCACTGGGGCCTCCCTGAGGGCTAACTGCACTATAGATAGCCTTAGAATTGCCACTCCATCCAAGAATATCTGCAGAAACAGGCTTATAATGAGGCAAAAATTGAGATATTTACTGCCCAATGTGAGTTTCAAGCTACAGGAGCAAATTACTGTAGATGCTGGAATCTGTACTGAAAACAACAAATGTTGGAGATCAGGCCCTGATGTGAACAGCCAATGTTCCCATCCAAAGTCCAGCTATGTGCTTTCGAAGATAAAAGTTAAAATAGAAGCGGCTGTGATTTGCATATTGTTCCATGGCTTGTTAACCTATGCATGCAATAAAATGCAAATCATGATTTACCTTCCATGTTTGAAACTCCACTCTGTGCAACTCTTTAGTTTCACTTTAATGTAAAGACTGTATGAAACCTTTACTATTATAATATCAACAATAAATCATGATGTAATCTCTTCATTACACGTAATGAGAATGTCGTTTTTGATTTGCTGTATCTTCAAATTTTTTGCCTTTATATTATGGTGTTATGAATTCTCTCCAAAGGTCGATTTTGTTGTTTGTGCATTGGAATCAAAGCTTCACGTATCAGAAATATACATCAAAAAATCACATGCAGAGGCCCCCTGACTGCTGAGCTGAAATTCCCGTCATAGGCTTTAGTACACAATGTTGCAATTGAGAGAATAATTTTATAAAATCTACACTCCTAGGTGTATACAGATGATGATAGCTGACCTCCTTGGCATTACTCACATATACTCCGAGGTCTAACATAGTCATAGTGCTTAGGATGTGCAAGAGGGAGCTTAAAACATTTGTGGCTGAAGATTGGAGTGAGAGAAATAAATGTCCAAGATGTGGCAAACAATGCTAAAAAGTACTTTGAGAGAGAAAAAGAACTTAGATCCTGTTTACAACCAAAAGAACAATTGTTTGTCCAATTTGAAAGTTGGGACATGTCTTTAAAGCACAGAAATTGTCTTTGTGATTGTGAGCAAGTCTAACCATTCAACCAGCGTTTTCTGCTTTTAAACTCTGCCCTTTCTGTCAGTCAAAAGCCTTGCTTTAATGTTGCATTTTGTGGCTTGTTATACATAAAAGAGATAGGTTTTGTGATAATGGTGTAATTGAAGAATGGTCCAACAAGGCATCAAATGTCACTAGTACAAGATGCAAGGCTGCTTCTTGATTCAGCATTTTCATTCAAAAACAAAGTCCAATGATGTTGGCAACTGTAGCAGAAGCAGGCCAGGCAGCTGAAAAAGGGTCCCGACTTGAAACATCAACTTTCCTGCTCCTCTGATGCTGCCTGGCCTGCTATGTTCCTCCAGCTCCACACTGTGTTATATCTGTAGCAGAATTCAGGCTAAGGCAGAAGTAAGAGGCAGTATCTTGATAGAAAAAAATCTTGAAGGCATTTATACTTATATAGGCATGTTTGCACTTTAAAAAATACATTTTAGGATTTTCTACTGTTTGGAGAAATGCCATTGTACTTTGTGTGGTGTCTGGCTTGCCATAGCCATACATCTCTGTTATAAGTACTTTTGTGCAGTTTGTGGGAGTCATTAAAACACACCTCTTGATACATGATGTCAGAGACTTGCCGCTGAAAATGTATGAATTTTCAAAGCTGTAAGAGAGCCAGCTACAGCAAGAAACAGCAAGGGAGAAGTTAATTAAAAAAATCAACAGTCTGTAATTTTGAGTTACTGGGTGAGTCAAAGTGGCTGCACATTTTCTGCTGCCTACTGATGTGGAAATGAAAGGAGATTCATAGCAGAATTGGAATTTTGCAACCCTCAGCAACAAACCTGTGAAGTAGCAACAGCATTAACTAAAAATCATACAAGAGTTGCATCTCAGATAGCAGTGCTGGACTAAGAGTACGACAAGCTGTATTGCAGCCCAGATCTCGCTGAATAGCAGAGAAGCCAGATAGAAGAGATGTTGCAAGCATTGATGATACACTTTGAAATTCCAAATTAATATTACTTAGAATTATAGAATCCCTACAGCATGGGGACATGCCCTTTGGCCCAACAAGTCCCCACTGACCCTGCGACCAGCATCCCACCCAGACCCATCTCCAACCATTTCCCTATAATCCTGCATTTTCCATGGCTAACACACTTAATCTACACATCCCTGAGCACTACAGGCAATTTAGTATGGCCAATCTACCTAGCCTGCACATCTTTAGACTGTGGGAGGAGACCAGGGCACCCAATGAAAACCCACGCAGACACGGGGATGAATGTGCAAACTCCAAACAGACAATCGCCCAAGGGTGGAATTGAGTCCAGGCCTCTAGCACCATGAGGCAGCAGTGCTAACCACAGAGTCACCACACCACCTTTTAAACTGTATTTATTCGACATCAGAGCACAAGGAGATAGGGAGAGTAAAAACCAATATGTAATTGCACTGATATATCTAACTGAATCCTCATTGGCAACTGAAAGATTATGTCATCAGGCATAGGATTGTCTTAGGCATAATAGATTTTGCCATGACAACACATTTATTGAGAGAAGAGAAAACTACCTTCAAGAGTGATATCGAAAGATACAGAAGCTCTGAAGATGTCAATTATCAGAAGCTAGAGTATATTAATAAAAGAATAGAGGAGGCTTTGCATTATGCTGTGAGACATTACAGGTCAAATGATAACAACATACTGGAAAAAGGAAGAACTTTATAGAAAAAACAGAAAGATCAAGGCAAGAGGAGAGGATATAAATATTGTGAAAGACATCATCGAAAAGAAAATGATGCCTGTATAGCACGGGGAAACAATGCTTTAACTGCAAGAAGCTGAGTCACTTTGCACACAAGTGTTCACTGGAAATAAGTCCAACAAGCTTATAAAATTGGATGTCAGCTGATGATTAAGACAAATCACTTTGCACCATATGAGAGGTTGGTGATATCAAGTCTCAAGGTGATCAATTATTTGTGACAGAATGATAACTGCAGAAGACGAGCATCAAGTGAATGTGAAATGCCAGATTAGACATTTATACTTCATGCAGCATAATGATTTTCTCAGACCTGTGCAATGTGGCTCGAAATGGTAACCCAAAATAAAGCCACTGAAGGTAAAGTTGAGGCTATATAAAGGAACAAAACTCATGCCAAGAGAACAAATGAAACCAATGTAATTGGAAGAATGAACAGCTGGAGTAACAGATGGCAGACATTAAGCGAAATCCACTGATCTCTGCTGAAGCAAACCTAAAGCTAAATATTTTAGAAATTTGAGTGTTGTCTGGTCTATTAAATCATTAACTGTTGAACCGATTCTAGATTTCAAAGAAGTTTTTACAGGTCTTCAATGTCTTCCTGTAAATATCATCTTGAAGTGGATAAGAGTGTGAGACCAATGCAGGAGAATTGTCAAAGAATGGTAATCGCGAAGGTGACTGGTAATGGATTGAATTAGGGGCAGTGAAAAATGTGGAAAATTGAGACCACATATAGATCCAAAGGATCTCAAAAGGGTTTTTGGATGGATCTCACAAACTTATGCCAAAAATTAGAATCACAGAATTTACAATACAGCAGAGGAGGTCATTGACCCATTGTGTCTGTATTAGCTCCCGAAAGGGCTACCCAGCTCATCCCATTCTCCAAACTTATCTCCTTTGGTTCTCTAAATTCATCACTTTCAAATATACATCCAGCTCTCTTTTGAAACCTCCTATAGGAATCTACCTGAACACTCACAGGCAGCACATTTCAAATCCTAATAAATCTCTGAAAAAATAAGGTTCTTCTCATCTCACTTTTAACAATCCTGAAATTGTGACTCCTAATTACTGACATACCAATGAGAGGAAACAGAATATCCTTCTCTACCCTGTCAAAAAATTATTCATAATTTTGAACTCTTAATAAGTTCACCTCTTAATCTTCTCCACTCCAAAGAGAATCAGCCCAATTTCTCTAATCTTTCCTTGTCTCTAAAATCCCTCATTCCTGCTATCATTCTAATAAATCTTTGGACTCTCTCCAAGGATTTAACGTTCTTCCTTAAATAAGGTGCCAGAACTAAACACAATACTCCAAATGTGGCCTGATAAATGATCTGCAGAAATGTAACATTCCTTGCTTTCGTTTACACTCTATCACTCTATTTATAAACCCAAGGATCCTGTAAGCCACCTTAACAACTGCTTCAACTTACCTGGCCACATTCAGAGAATTGTGCACGAGAACCCCAAGGTCCTTCTGCTCCTGTATTCCCTCAAATGTTGTATCATTAAGACTATATTGTCTGTCCGTGTTTCTTCCAAAGTACATTACCTCACATTTCTCTTCATTGAAATTCATCTGCCAAGTATCTGCCCATTTGGCCAATTCGTCAATATCTCTCTGAATTCACTTAGATTCATCCTCCCAATTTACCAGTCTCCTGAGTTTGGAATCAAATTATTTATATAAATCATCAAAAGCAGGGGTTCCAGCAAAGATCCCTAGGGAATACAACTTTCAGCTCATCTTCAATCTGAGAAATACCTATCTATACCTACCATCTACATCCAATCTTTTAGCCAACTTCTAATCCATACTACCAAGGATCCATCAATCCAAAACGTTGCTAATCTGTTAACCAACTTGTCATTTGGCATCATATCAAATGCTTTCTGAATGTCTAAATATACAACAACCACAGCACTACCCTCATCCAATATCTGTCATCTTGTCAAAGAACTCAAATTTTTCAGACATGACCTACCGTTGACAAAGTCATGTTGACTGTCTAGAATTAACTTTTTTTCTCTATGTGTATATTTACCATGTCGTATTATGGCATCCATCAGTTTTCCCGTTGTTGATGTCAAGCTGACAGGTTTATAGTTTCCTGGGTTATCCTTTGCCCTTTCTTAAATCATGGTGTCACATTTGCAATTCTCCAGACTCCTGGTACTAATCCCGTGTTCAGAGAGGCCTGGAAAATTTCTGTCAACAGCTCCTCAATTTGTTCCCCTATCTCTCTCAGCAATCTAGGATGCATCTCATTCGGGCCTGGCGACTTCTCTAGGTGGAGTGCTGCCAGCCTTTTTAGCATCTCTTCTTTATCTCTCACTATACTGCATACTTGCTCAACACCCACATTTTTAACTAGGCCATTGTCACTGTCTTCTAATTTGGTAGAGACAGAAGCAAAATATTCATTTTGTGTCTCTGCCATATCCTTTGCTTCAGTGAGCAGCTTTCTCTGCTTGTTCCTTATGAGCCCCACTCTACCCTTCACTAATCTTTTACTGTTAGTATGTTTGAGAACATTTTATCATTTGTTTCAGTGTAGTCTGCCATCCTTTCCTTATGTTTCCTCTTAGTCTTCCTTGTTCCAGCTTTAGCCTCTCTTCCACATTTGAGGTACCCTTCCTGATTTTTGATTGCTGTTATTATGCCAAGATGCATCATATGCCTCCATTTTCTTATTTTCTCATTGATATGCTTAGTCATTGAGGGTACTCTAGCTTTGGATAACCCGTGTTTATTTCTCATGGGTAGTACCTAGCTTGCACCCTATGAATCTGTTTTGAAGTTCTCCTATTGACTTTTATCTACAAAAATTTCCAATCAACTTGCTCCAGTTCAACATTTTGACCCCTAAAATCTGCCTTTTCCAGCCTGGAATCTTAATCCTTGATTGATTTTTAACATTTTCCAACTTAATACTGAACATTATTATGATTGCTATTTCCTGAATACTCCCCACTCTGATGTTGAAGACATTTTGCTAGGCCAAACGTTTTTATTCCCGTTGATGTGAAGCATGGTAACTGGCAAGTGAAGCCAGATGAAGGTTATAGTTTTCTAAATGGATTCTGGATGTAATATGAGAGATATGGATGGTTTCACATGTCATTTGGCATTTCTACTGCTTCCCAAAGTGGAAGCTTTTGTAGATAATCTACTCATTTATGGATGTGGAAACAGAATGGAAGAATCCTTCATAGATCACAATTGGAATCTAGTGTCACAACTAAAGAAAGTCCATTAGATGAACTTGAAGATAAGTAAGAAAATGTTATAATTGAAGATGCATGAAGTCAGGTTTTAGCTCATGTATTGACAGTAATAAGATCTGGAAACAGTGAGAGCTGTAACAATAATGCAGTGACCAACAGATGTAAAAGCCATGCAATGATTTGTTGTATTTATGAACTATTTAACAAAGTTATCGTCTAATGTGACATCAGAATGTGAACTTTGACATAAGCTCAAACTGCTCAAGATGTGCAATGGAATTGGGATGTAGAACAAAATGCAGCTTTCTCTCGAATCAAACAATCAATAATAACAACATTAGGTATGAGGTATTAAAAAGTCACCTTGCAGTGTGATGCCAGCAAGACAGGAATTGGATTAACACTTATGCTGCAAGGACAAACAGTTACATTTACCTTTAGTGCATTAACACAAACTGAGATCATGTTTGGGTTGAGAGAGTTGCGGGCTATTGTCTTTTCTTGTGAGTATTTTAATCAATACTTGTTTGGGAGAGACAGAGTGAGAGTGGAATCTGACTACAAGCCACTTACAAGCATCCTTCCCAAACTGTTTCTATCTGCTCCAAAGTGCCTGCATAGAACATTATTTAATATGCAGAGTTATCATCTGGGCATGACATACAAGCAAAAGAAACACTTGCATATTGCTGGCATATTGTTAAGTGCAACAATCCCTATGAAGAAAATTAGAATTTGAATCTAAAAGACAAGTATCTTGCTTAAGTGAAGCAAACTGACGTAATGTTCTATAGAGATAGTAGGAACTGCAGATGCTGGAGAATCCGAGACAACAAGGTGCAGGGCTGGATGAACACAGCAGGCCAAGCAGCA
>NC_063336.1:71678557-71702106 GCF_021869965.1 Rhincodon typus | reverse complement strand
CTGGATGAACACAGCAGGCCAAGCAGCATCAGAGGAGCAGGGCCTAGGCCCGAAACGTCAGCCTTCCTGCTCCTCTGATGCTACTTGGCCTGCTGTGTTCATCCAGCTCTACACTGTGTTATCTCAGATTCTCCAGCATCTGCAGTTCCTACTATTTCTGAGTGGATTGTATTGCCAAGTGTACTGAAAATCCAGCCTTTCTAAATGAAATAAATATAGATAACAGCCTGTTAGCTTAAACCTGGCACTCAAATTCATTTCCTATGCTTGGGTTTAATCAGTTCTCAGTTGGATCGCTAGATGGAGTGCCATGTGAAAGATGTAATGTTCACCTGTACTACCATTCTTGTTTAGTTTCTAAACAAGACAGCGAAAGTGCATTTAATGTGTCATTTTAAATATTCCAATTCATATTTAACTCGTATATCTCCCTTTTATGATTATGGAATAATTTAATGCTTTCAACATGGCAGGATTTTCACTGTAAAAGATGACTTTTGTTTGTAACACAAAGACCATACAAAAGGGAAGCCTAAAACAGGAGGCAAATCATTCTTATCTTATCAAATGATGACATAATTATTGACTAATATAAAGCAGCATGAATTATGTAACTGAATGTTATTACATGTATATTTACCATTGATTGTTTATAATTTGCAATGAAAATGCATAGAACTTCATAATGATGAACTCATTAACATGATCTACTAACAGTAGGAAGTTCTTTTAGAAAGTTTTACAAAGTATCAATAGAAAGAATCTAAAATATAAAACACATTTAGTTTAAACATGCAGTCATAAATGGCTTGGAATTTCCTCATACCTTTTGACATAACTTCAGCATGAAGCCAACGTTTTAGTAAGGATATAAGTACACCAAATGCTGCCATGTGCACAGTCACAACCTCCCTCTCTCTGTCTGTCTGTCTCTCTCTCTCCCCATCAGCAATGCCTCATGCTGTGGTGCCCTACCAATTCCACTTTATTCTCCAGCTCATTCAATGTTCTAACAAGGAACTTTTTATATTCCTTTAAGGCATTAATGAACACAAGCTGTAACAACTCAGAGGTACCCATGCCTCTCTGGAACCTTCTTCCTCTTCCCTTCCCTCTGTTTCCATCCCTTCTCCTTCCCCACCTCTTGTTGGGTATTAACTATCTCTTCTGACCGCCCATTCTCTGATGCTGAACATTCTTCACTCAGCAAACATCTTAGTTTTTCATAGAAATAGAATCCCTACAGTGTGGAAACAGGTCCTTCGGCCCAATAAATCCACACTGACCCGCAGAGCATCACACCCATACCCATCCCCCAATAACCCACCTAATCTACACACCCCTGAACACTACGGGCAATTTAGCATGTCCAATCCACCTAGCCTGCACATCTTTGGACTGTGAGAGGAAACGGAGCACCCGGAGGAAACCCACGTAGACACAGGGAGAATGTGCAAACTCCAACAGACAGTTGCCCAAGGGTGGAATCGAACCCAGGCCCCTGGCGCTATGAGGCAGCAGTGCTAACCACTGAGCCACCGTGCCGTCTTATCCCTCTACATTCCCACCTCAATGAATTTTGGGCATTACATGATGTTGAACTCTTCTTTTGTTGTCTTCACCTCCGTGTTGAATTCTTTGGATAGGAGTCCTCTCCTGGTCCCATAGAACTCTTCACCCACCTAAAACATTCTCCCTCCACCTGAAAACCCCCACTATATCAATTTGATATTTTTTCTCCACTTGTCCAGTCCCTTCCCTCTTCCATCTGTGATTTCTCTGATGCTTTATGCCTTTCAGAATTTCCAGTTTGTGGGCACGAGCCACCTCCTCTTTACCATGGACGTGCAAACCCTTTACACATCCATTCCCTAACAAAGTGGTCTTAGAGCTCTCCACCTTTCCTGGAAAAAAGACCTGAACTGTCCCCATCTACCATCACCCACCTCAACCTGGTTGAACCTGTCCTCACTGTAAACAACTTCTGTTACTTTCTTCAGATCAAAGGTGTGGCCAAAGGTATCCCCAAAGGCCCCAGTTATGTCTGTCTCTTTGTCCTAGTTCTGTCCCTCTCTACAACCTTTGTTCTGGGTCATCAATGACACCACTGGTGTTGTTTCCCTCCGTAATCCGGAATTGGAAATGTTGATCAATTTTGCTATGCACTCACCTTCACTGGGTTCACCTCTGATTTCTCCCTTCCTTTCCTTAACATCTCTGTTTCCATTTCTGGGATAGACTGGCCATTGATATATACTACAAACCCACCTGCTCCAACAGTTACCTGGACTATACATCCTCACACCCCGCTTTCTGTAAGGACTCCATTCCATTCTCTGAGTTTCTTCATCTCTGTCTCATCCATGGTGCCATGTTTTGCAGGGGTGCCTCAGAAATGTTCTTCTTTTTCCTCAACCGAGAAGTCCCAGCTTCCATGGTTGACAGGACCCTGAGCGGTGTCTGACCAATTTCCTGCACTTTTGCCCTCACCCCTTCTCTTCCCTCCCACAAACCCACCAACATCTAGATATAAAAGATTGTTAGCTGTCATTTCTGCCGCCTCCAATGGGATGCCACCACCAAACAAATATTCCCCTCCTCTCAATTAATTCTATGATGTGTGTAACTAATCAACATTATTTTTCCAGCAAGGCATTGCTACATGAAAGTTTCTTCAAATATTTTTCCCTGCTACTGCATTATACCTACTAAAACTCTTTGGTGGAGCAAATTACTGCACATGCTGGAATCTGTATTGAAAACAAAAAATGCTGCCGTTCACAATGGGTCAGGCAGAATCCATGGAGAGACAGCAAGCTAATATTTCATCAGAGCTGAAGTGAAGTGTGGAGGAGGCAGCATTTATGCAATAGTGGAGCAGGGCTTGGAGTGCTGTGACAGAAAATGCAACAAACAAAGCTAAAAGAAAGGGAAGGAATTTGTTCACAAATTGAAGGTATTGAACTCAATATTGAGCCCAGCATTAACACCCCTTCCCAGGGCACCTTCCCATGTAACCGCAGAAGGTGCAATACCTGCCCCTTCATGCAGACTGGGTGACTGTTTCTCCAGAACAACTCCAGTCTGTGTGCAAGCATGGCTCCGACCTTCTCGTAGCTTGTCATTTAAACACAGCATCCTGCTCACATGTCCACTTGTCTGTCCTTGGCATGCTGCAGTTCTCTAGCGAATCATAGTGCAAACTGGAACTGCAACATCTCAGCTTCCAACTAAGCGCTTTACAACCTTCTGGCCTCGATATTGAGTTCAAACAACTTCAAATTGTGAACCCATTTCTTCCCTTTTAGTTTTTCCTGTTACATTCTCTGTCACCAAGCCCCCTCTCTCCTCCCCACACTCTGTTCTTTCCAGTCAGGCAGTTAGGCACACCACTGTTCAGCTATTCTCTACATTCCAATCACTTAATCTGAACTATTAACACCCTTTCTCCCAGCACTGCAAACCCCAACACCGCTCCCCCAACTATTGCTTAAATGCTTCCCCTCCACATTTCACTTCAGCTCTGATGAAGAGTCATCTCAACTTGAAATATTAGCTTGCTTTCCCTTCATGGATGCTGCCTTACCCGTTACGATCTCCAGCACTTTTTGTTTTCAAAACTCTTTGGTAATAAGTTACATAGTTCTACCATACATGCTGAAGTGCATTTCATGCTTTATACACATAGCCTATTAAATCATATTAACATAGCCAATGAATTTAGCATTTAGTGTCAAAATGCCCTAAATTTGTTTTGCTGTATTGCTAGAGGTTGCATGCACATTTTCTCTCATTTCTTTCTGACATTTTCATACTGAGACCAATAGTATTTATCATCATAGTGCTGACAGTCTTACTAAGATTTTATGATAACACATTCAGAGTGGTTCTCCCAATCAGCACAGCTGTGTTCTGTATAGTATTTAACGAGGTAGAAGAGTTGCAGTGGATGCAAAAGCCCATAAGAATGAAACAGTTGTCTACTTCATGCTATCTCTACCCACAACATCTCTACCCACAGAGTGTCCAGATTGAGCTGGTCATTCCAATATCTTTTGAAGAATCTTTGCATCAGGAGTCTGCACTTTGGGAAGGAAATTATTTGCTATCTAGAATCATAGAATCCCTACAGTGTGGAAGCAGGCCATTTGGCCCATTGAGTCCACATCAACCCCACAATGAACATCCCACCCAGACCTAACCCCTTGCATTATCCTGTGGGTAATCTTTCTAGCGTGCACATCCCTGGACATATGGACAAATTAGCTTGGCCAATCCATCTAACCTGCACATCTTTGGACTGTGGGAGGAAACCAGAGCATCCAGAGGAAACCCATGCAGACTCAGGGAGAATGTGGAAACTCCATACAAATAATCTAACCCAGGCCCCTGGAGCCATGAGGCAGCAGTGTAAACCATTGAGCCACCGTGTCATTGTGTGGCATTCTGCAAGATGATCTCAAGAATCTTTGTTTTAAATTAATTCAGCGGATATGGGTGGTTTGGCCAGAATTTATTGCTCATCCCTAACATTTGGGTGGAGTTGACTGCAGACCTAAACTTTTACTACTGTAGCTCCTTCCAATCAGCCATGCAGGATCTGTGTAATATCAGCCAGAGATCTACAAAAACCTGTTCTTACCAGATGATAGATGTGCCCACAGTGAGAGCTTTCTGCTCTCCTAAGGTTGAGAGGGTAATTGGCAGCACGCATGTTGTGCTGAAAGCACTGACCTGGAATCCAATATCAAACTACCAGATGGCTATGTCACTTCAATCACCTGAGTAAACATATCTGAACAATTTGTGTGGATTGTTCCTTGAGTGACTATGATTTCAATAATTTACAGACCAGAGAATAAATTCAACTTTAATACAATAAAGAACAGAACAAAAAGACTTCCACATATACTGAGGTACAAAATAAACTTTCAATTTGAAGATGAATTTCAAAATCCAGAGCTACTGCATCATAGACTCAGATCAAAACTCATACTAAGATAAGTAAGACCACAGAGCCTGATGGGATCGATCCCAGATTACTGAGGGAGGAGATTGCTGGGGCCTTGACATAGATGTTTGTATCCTCTTTAACCACACGTGAGGTCTTGGAAGACTAGAGAATAGTCAATATTGTTCCTTTGTCTAAGAAGGCCAGCAGGGGTAATTCAGGAAATTACAGGCAGGTGAGCCTTACATCAGTGATAGGGAAATTATTGGAGAAGTTTCTTAGGGACAGGATTTACCTGCATTTGGAAAAAAGTGAACATATTAGGGATAATCAGCATGGCTTTGTGAGGGCTTGTCTCGCAAATTTGATTGAGTTTTTTTGAGGAAGTGACAAAAATGATTGATGAGGGTAAGGCAGTGGATGTTATCTATGTGAACTTTACTAAAGCATTTAACAGGGTCCCTCAGAAGATTAAGTCACATGATGGGTTGGCAAATTGAATATGAATGGGCTTGGTCATAGAAGACAGAGGGCAGTTGTGGAGAGGTGTTTTTCTGACTAAAAGTCTGTGACTAGTGGTGTCCTGCAAAGATCAGTGCTGAGACTTCTGCTGCTGCACATAGAACATAGAACATAGAACATAGAACAGAACAGCACAGGAACAGGCCCATTGGTCCATCATATTTGTTCTGACAACAATGCCATTCTAAACTAATCCCATTTGCCTGCACATGGTCTGTATCCCTCTATTCCCAGACTGTTTATACGTCTGTCCAGATGCCACTTAAACATTGTTATCATATCTATTTCTATCACCTCCCCTGGCATTGTGTTCCAGGCACCCAGCACCCTCTATGCAAAAATACTTTCCTCACACATCTCTTTTCAGCTTTTCCTCTCTCAGCTTAAACCTATCACCCCTAGAATTTGACATTTCCACTCTGGGAAAAATATCCCAACTATCCAACCTATCTATGCCTCTCATAATTTTATATACTTCTATCCAGTCTCCCCTTAGCCTTTAATACTCTAGCAAAAACAATCCAAATTTGTCCAACTTCTCCTTATTGTGAATAAACTCCAATCCAGGCAACATCCTGTTAAACCTCTTTTGCATGCTCTCCAAACTCTCTAAATCCTTCCTATAATGTGGCAACCAGGACTGCTCACAATACTCCAAATGCAGTCTGACTGAAGTTTTATACAGTTGCAACATAACTTGCCAACTTTTATACTCAATGCCATACCGATGAAAGCAAGCAAAAACCAAATAAACTGCAGATCCTGTAAATCAGAAACAAAAACAGAAATTGCCGGAAAAGCTCAGCAGATCTGGCAACATCTGTGGAGAGAAATCAGAGTTAACATTTTGGGTCAAGTGGCCCTTCCTCAGAACTGCTGAGGAAGTTCTGAATAAGGGTCATTTGACCTAAAATGTTAACTCTGATTTCTCTTCACAGATGCTGCCACACCTGATGAAGACAAGCATGTTGTACATCTTCTTTATTATCTTATCCACTTATGTTGCCACTTTGAGGCAGCTATAGACTTGCACAAAAATTGGGGGAATTGTAGATAGTGAGGAAAGTTGTCAAAGGATACAACAGGATATATATCTGTTGGAAAGTTGGGTGGAAAAATGGCAGATAGAACTTAAATGGCAGGACCCTTAGGGATTCAGAGGGATCTTGTGATGCAAGTCTACAGCTCTCTGAAAGTGGCAACACAAATGGGTAAAGTATTAAAGAAGGCATATGGCATGCTTGCTTTCATCAGTCAGAGCATTGAGTATAAATGTTGGCAAGCCATGTTGACAGCTATATAAAACTTTAGTTAGGCCACACTTGGAATATTGTATGCAGTTCTGGGCACCACACTATCAGAAGGATGTGGAGGCTTTGGAGAGGATGCAAAAGAGGTTTAATGGGAGGTTGCCTGGTTTGGAATGTATTAGCTATAACAGGAAATTAGATGAACTTGGGTTGTTTTCATTAGAGCATTGGAAGCTGAGGGGCAACCTGATAGAGGTATATAAAATTATGACAGGCATGGATAAGATGGATAGTTGGAGTTATTTTCCCAGGGTGGAAATGTCACCTATTAGAGGGCATGGACTTAAGGTGAGAAGGGGAAAGTTTAAAGGAGTTCTGCGAGGCAAGAGTTGGTAGCACAGAGTTGAGAGTGATATTTAAGAGGCATTTAGACAGACAGAGGAACAGACAGAGAATAGAGAGATGTGGACCATGTGCAGGCAGATGGGATTAGTTTAGAATGGAATCATGATTGGCGCAGAAATACTGAGCTGAAGGACCTGTTCCTCTGCTGTACTGTTCTATGTTCTGTATGGTCTAATGTAAGGCATTCTCCATAGACCTAAATCTGTGCACATCAAACTCTAGTAAAGAAATGGGCAAATACAAAAGACCGGCTTTAATGATTCAAAACCAAGTTACTGTACATCAGTTGCAAATATTAAATAGTTTGTGTAGTACAATATTTAGCCTCTGGGTTCTATTCTGCATATTGAGATGGCTATTCTTGTCTCTTCCAGTAGTTTGGGATCTATAATGATTTCCATTTACCCAGAGCAAACTGCTGCCAGGCACTAGAGAGGGAACTGAGGGTTTTTGCACAATTTTTTTATTTATGCTACTATGTGTTCTCTTTAAGTCGGTCTTGCACTCGTACACACTATTCCATTCTTTTTCACAGTCTCTTGCACAAGACTGCTGGTGTCATTGTTACTTCATGATAGTCCATTTTCATTGTACTAAATTAAGCATTCTCTATAGAACTGGATTAGTGCAATTGAATTTAACACAGAAGAAAGACTAATTTTCACAAGCCTCTGTTAATAACTTAAAACAGAAAAAAGTACAGTCAACCATCATGCAGTTAAGACAATGAACAAAGTAACTGCAAAGAACATGAACATGCAAAGTAAGTGTACTTGAATCATACAAAAACACACAGTCATCACATAATTCATCAACTCTTTTGAGGTTTGAGCAATACACAAGTACCTAATCACACCTTTCCGAATAATTATAAAATGCTGTGCCTGACAATAACCTGTACAGTAGTAAGATGGCAGTCAGTATGCTCCGGATGCTGTATTGTAAGATCACAGGGCTCCGGTGGCTCCCAAAATACAGCAATTCACATGAGGATATGATTCTGGCTGGAGGTCCCATGCAGTTTGTTTTCACCTGCCACGTTCCACTAATGCAATCGTCTGAGGCTGAAGGCTGAAGCCCTGTTGTGTTACTGCTCTGAAAGCTGGCAACAACAGGTACACAGACTGCAACCACCCAGCTATTGACACCTGGAAGCTCTGGATTGCTGTATTGGCCAGAATTTGGAAGGGATGATTAAATTTAATTGCATCTTTGCCTCTTCAGCAATGAACCTCTCTCCATCATTAGGCCAAAAGTTGGGATGTTTGATTGCACAATTTTCAGCACCATCCATGGCTCTTCAGATACAACTTCCTTTTCTACAATATCCTTTTATTGTCATGTGTACTCCATTGTAGGAGTACAGTGAAAAACGTTTACAATGTCTGCCTTCTTATGGTGACTTCTCAGGTACAAGTACCTAGGAACAATTCTCAGATACCGCAGAGGAACTAAGTAGTTGCTTAATTACAGAGTTGAAAACACGTTAAAATTAGGAAAATATTAAGAGGTTGACATTACAGTGTTCTAAAGGTAATGATTGTCCCGTCACACCAGTCTCCATCCAGGAATCACTGTCTGTGCACTGCTTCGGGGATGCTTCCCATGTGCTGCTGCAGGACTTTTTCCCTGTGCTGCTCTGGGCTCACAGCTTACATGCTCCAGTGCTCACTGCTCATGGTGTTCTGGGGCTCACGAGGCATGCCTGCAGGCTCCAATACACAAGGCCATGCTACACGTGCTGATTCTGCCATAGGACTCGGCCCATGCTCTCTTCCATCCTCCGCGGAACTCAGCCCACTTGCTCCAGTCTTCTGCGGGACTGGAGAGGGGAGGAGAGAAAGGGAAAACTACAAGAGGAGAGGAAAAAAGAGAGAAAGAAAATAAAGAGACTGGTGAGCAGAGGAACTCTGAACGGAGCGTACTGCTCTGCTGCCATCTTGATAATGTCAATATATGGAAGACTTGGACAGCGTCAGGTCTGGGCTAACAGGTATCAAATAACATTTACATCACACAGATGGCAGGGGTAGGTGATAGCCTAGTGGTATTATTGCTAGACTATTAATCCAGAAACCCAGCTGATGATCTGGGGACCTGGGTTTGATTCCCACCATGGCAGATGGTAGAATTGGAATTCAAAAAAAAAGTCTGGAATTAAGAATCTACTGATCACCATGAAATCATTGCCAATTGTCAGAAAAACCTATCTGGTTCACTAATGTCCTTCAGGGGAGGAAAATCTGCCACTCTCACTTGGTCTGGCCTACATGTGACTCCAGACCTACAGCAATGTAGTTGTCTCTCAACTGTCTTCTGGCCTAGCAAGCCACTCAGATGTATCAATCGCTACAAAGACTCAAAGAAATGGAAATGGATGGATCACCTGGCATCGACCTAGGCACCGGAAAAAAACAACAGCAGAAACAGCATTGTTGACCATGCAAAGTGCTCCTCACTAACACCTGGGGGTTAGTGCTAAAATTGGGAGAGCTGTCTCATAGATTAGTCAAGCAACAGCCTGACATAGTCATACTCACAGAATCATACTTTACAAACAATGTCCCAGACGCTACCACCACCGTCACCATCCCTGGATATGTCCTGTCTCGCCGGCAGGACAGACCTAGCAAAGGGGGCAGCACAGTGGTATACAGTCGGGAGGGAGTTGCTCTAGGAGTCCTCAACATTGACTCCAGACCCCATGAAGTCTCATGGCTTCAAGTTAAACATGGGCAAGGAAACCTTCTGCTGATTACTACATATAGTCCTCCCTCCGCTGTTGAATCAATACTCCTCAATGTTGAACAACACTTAGAAGAAGCACTGAGGATGGCAAGGGCACAAATGTACTCTGGGTGGGGGATTTCAATGTCCACCACCAAGAGTGGCTCGGCAGTAGTACTACTGATCGAGCTGGTCGGGTCCTGAAGGACATAGCTGCTAGACTGGGTCTGCGGCAGGTGGTGAGGGAACGAACAAGAGGGAAAAACATACTTGACCTCATCCTTACTAATCTGTCAGCTGCAGTTGCATCTGTCCATGACAGTATTGGTAAGAGTGGCCATCGCACAGACCTTGTGGAGATGAAGTCCCGCCTTCACATTGAGAATAACTTCCATAGTGTTGTGTGGCACTATCACCGTGCTAAATGGGACAGACTTCGCACAAATCCAGCAACTCAAGACTGGGCATCCATGAGGCGCTGTGGGCCATCAACAGCAACAGAACTGTATTCAAGCACAATCTGTAATCTCATGGCCCGGCATATCCCCCACTCAACCATTACCATTAAACCAGGGGATCAACCCTGGTTCAATGAAGAGTGCAGGAGGGCATGCCAAGAGTAGCACCAGGCATTCCTGAAGATGAGATATCAACCTGGTGAAGCCACCAAACAGGACTACCTGCACGCCAAGCAGTGAAAGCAGCAAGTGATAGGCAGAGCTAAGTGATCCCACAACCAAAGGATCAGATCTAAGCTCTGCAGTCCTGCTACATCCAGTTGTGAATGGTGGTGGACAATTAAACAATTCACTGGAGGAGGACGCTCCACAAATATCCCCATCCTCAATGATGGAAGAGCCCAGCACATCAGTGCAAAAGATAAGGCTGAAGTATTCACAGCAATCTTCAGCCAGAAGTGCCAAGTGGATGATCCATCTCGGCCTCCTCCAGTGGTCCCCAGCATTTACAGATACCAGCCTTCAGCCAATTTGATTCGCTACACATGATATCAAGAAAGGGTTGGAGACACTGCAAAGGCTACCGGCCCTAACAACATTCCCGCAATAGTACTGAAGACTTGTGCTCCAGAACTTACCGCTCCCCTAGCCAAGCTGTTCCAGTACAGTTACAACACTGGTATCTACCCGACAATGTGGAAAATTGCCCAAGTATGTCCTGTACACAAAAAGCAGGACAAATCCAATCCAGCCAATTACCGCCCCATCAGTCTTCGCTCAATCATCAGTAAAGTGATGGAAGGTGTCATCAAAAGTGCTATCAAGCAGCACCTGCTCAGAAATAACCTGCTCAGCGACGCCCAGTTTGGATTCCGCCAGGGCCGCTCAGCTCCTGATCTCATTACAGCCTTGGTTCAAACATGGCCAAAAGAGCTGAATTCCAGAGATGAGGTGAGAGTGACAGCCCTTGATATCAAGGCTGCATTCAACTGAGCGTGACATCAAGGAGCCCTGGGAAAACTGGAATCGATAGCTATGAGGGGCAAACGCTCCGGTGGTTGGAGTCATACCTGGCACATAGGAAGATGGTCATGTTTGTGGGAGGTCAATCATCCCAGCTCCAGGACATCTCTGCAGGAGTTCCTCATGGCAGTGTCCTAGGCCCAAACATCTTCAACTGCTTCATCAATGACCTTCCCTTCATCATAAGATCAGAATTGGGGATGTTCGCCGATGGTTGCACAACGTTCAGCGCCATTCTTGACTCCTCAGATAGTGAAGCAGTCCGTGTTCAAATGCAACAAGATCTGGACAATATCCAGGCTTGGGCTGAAAAGTGGCAAGTGACATTCGCACCACACAAATGCCAGGCTCTGACCATCACCAATAAGAGACAATCTAACCACTGCCCCTTGACATTCAATGATGTTATCATCACTGAATCCCCCACTATCAACCTCCAAGGGGTTATCATTGACCAGAAACTCAACTGGACTCACCACATTAACAGAGTGGCTACAAGAGCAGGCCAGAAGCTGGGAATACTGTGGCGAGTAACTCACCTCCTGACTCCTCAAATCCTGTCCACAAGGCACAAGTCAGGAGTGTGATGGAACACTCCCCACTTGCCTGGATGAGTGCAGCCCCAACAACACTCAAGAAGCTTGACACCATCCAGGACAAAGCAGCCCACTTGATTGGCATTACATCTACAAGCATTCACTCCCTCTACCACCGACGTTCAGTAGCAGCAGTGCGTACTATCTACAAGATGCACTGCAGAAATTCACCAAAGATCTGCAGACAGCTCCTTCCAAACCCACAACCACTTCCATTTAGAAGGACAAGGGCAGCAGATATATGGGAACACCATCATCTCCAAGTTCCTCTCCAAGTCACTCACCATCCTGACTTGGAAATATATTGCTGCTCCTTCACTGTCACTGGGTCAAAAACCTGGAATTCCCTCCCTAATAGCATTGTGGGTCAACCCACAGCAGGAGGACTGCAACGGTTCAAAAAGGCAGCTCACCACCACCTTCTCAAGGGCAACTAGGGATGGGCAAGAAATGCTGGCTGGCCAGCGATGCCCACATCCCACAAATGAATGAAAAAAAGGCAATGATCATATCCAACAAGAGAGAATTTAACCCTTGCTGCTTAACATTCAAAGTCATGATGTGGAGGTGTCGGTGTTGGATTGGGGTTGACAAAGGCTGAAGTCACATGACGCCAGGTTATAGTCCAACAGATTTAATAGAAATCACAAACCTTCATGGCACTGTTCCTTCATCAGGTAAAGTGGAGGAAAGTGGACAGCCGTAGAATTTATATGCAGAGAGATAATGGCAGGTAATTAACAGTGTCAAAAGATAAATACAAATAGTCTGAATGGAGCATCGACAGGTGATTATAAGTGTCAAATGGTGTGAGTAAAGCGTCAACAGCTGAATTGCAAGTGAAGGGATGACCTACAGTCTGATTAATTAAGGCAGAGAGATAATTACAAAAAAAATCAAAAATAAGGTGGTGCTAGAGACAAACTACATGGCTGGAATAACATGAAAGGTTTTAGAGTCGCATGACAAGGGTCTAACCAAAGTAACAAGTAATTCAAAACTGTACAAACTAATTAACGTAGAGAGATTGCTGGCTCAGTGGTTAGCACTGCTGCCTCACAGTGCCAGACACTTAGTTTTGATTCCACCCTCGAGTGACTGTCTGTGGAGAGTTTGCACATTCTCCCTGTTTTTGCATGGGTTTCCTCCAGGTGCTCCAGTTTCCTCCCACAGTCCAAAGATGTGCAGGCTAAGTGGATTAGCCATGGGAAATGCAGGGTTACAGGGAAAGGGTAGGAGGGTGGGGTCTGGGTGAGATGCTCTTCGGGGGTTAGTGTAGACTCAATGGGCCGAGTGGCCTGCTTCCACATTGCAGGGATTCTATTCTTAAAGATATAAAGGTGATGGTGTCAGAACAGTAAGGAAGATTTTACACTGAACAGTCCGGTGACGTTACACGTAGAGGAACATGAACCCAAGAACACATTTGAGGCTGCCCTCATGGGTACGGAACTTGGCTATCAGTTTCTGCTCGGCGATTCTGCATTGTTGTGTATCTTGAAGGCCACCTTGGAGGACATTCAAAGGCATGACGATTGCTGGAGGCCAACTACGAACGTACTAGGAAACCATTGATCAGAAACTTGACTTGTCATATAAGTATTGTTGTTACAAGAGAAAGTCAGAGGCTAGGAATCTAGTAACTCCCAACTCCCCAAGGTCTGTCCATTATCTACAAATCACAAGTCAGAAGACAGTCATAAAAATTTCCCAGTACATAAAGAGGCCGTTCTGGCTGAGGTGGCAGAGTGCAAAAGGCAGGGCAAAGTGAAGCAAAACAGGAATGCTGTGAACATTTGGCAGGGATGCCATGAACATCCAAGTAGGCACAAAGTAACTGAGCACTTGGTGAGCAAGCAGCCCCGTGATGCACCCTGATCCATTATGGGACGAGTACCTGTCCTTTGTTATGGACCAGACCAGATACCCCCAATGTACTGTAAGGAGATAGCCTAGATCCTAAATTTTATATTTATATTCATTTAAAGGCAAGCGTAAGGTGCTGTGTTCCAGATGTGATTTGATTGGTCCACCACTAGGCTTTAATCAAAACACACTTTATTCTTACAACACAGTTAAAATACAAAAAAAGGTATAAATTTAACTCTATTGAAATACTTAACAAGATAGTATATTACTTAAACCACTAATCATCAACTGTTCCAATATAGGCAGCATTTCACAAACACACCTTTTGGCAAAAATGCAATTCAGCAAAACAATTATGGTTCTCACATGCTGTTTCTCTACAGTCAAGATGAAAGAAACAATCTGCTCCTTTTGATTTTTAAGAGGAAGCCTCGCTGTCTAAGACTTCACTTCAGCAGCCAGGAACTCAAGCTTTTAGCTCAGCAGCCAGCAGAAACCCTCTCAACTAACTGAAAGCAAAAATAAAAGCCTTACTGGGTCTGCATGAGCTCTGACCCTGCTCAATCATGATTCTTTTGTCTCATTTTAAAAAGAAGCACCCAGGGATAACTCCAAGTTGTTTAAAAACTACCTGAATGAAGCAAACATTTCAGCACCACTGTGACAATACTCCTCTGCAAGAGAAATGGCACAGCACACATCTCTCAAAGTCACAAGTACCATCACACCTTGCATGTCAAGTGTCCTGGTAGCAGTATTGCAATGAAGCATGCCAATTCTCCAATGTGTAGCAGGAAGTGTAAAACCATACCATAAGTGTATTGGATGTGCATGATTGTATGGCTGGTACATGTCAGATGCCAATGTCAGTGGATGGGGTGCATGTGGTCATTGCTCATGAAGCATGCCCTGAGATGTTGGCGTCTGAAGTAAAGGTCCAGAGGAGCAAGCTGGAGAGGGACAAGGCCATGGAGAGATTTGAAAACTACGTTTAGAATTTTAAAATCACGACATTGTTGATACATTGACAGGAGAATTTTAAATGGTCTGTGATTTTTGAAGGACACATTGTGAAACTAACCAGGTTAATTTTGGAATAATCAAGGCTAGAGATAACGAAGGCACGAATGAGGGTTTCAGCAGCAGATCAACTGTAATGGAGTAAACTTGGATAATGCCACAGAAGCAAAACTAGGTGGTCTTTGTGATGTGTTCAATATTAGGTCAGAAGCTCATCTTGGGGTCAAGTGTGATACCATGGTTGTGAACATTGGCTTAATCTCAAACTACAGCCAAGTAGAAGAAACTACAAAATGGAATTTGGAGTAGGGGATCAAGCCAATAGCTTTGGCCTTCTCAATGTTAATTGGAGGAAATATGTTTATTCAGAACTGGATGTCAGATAAGCAACTTGATAATTTAGCAAGAGTAGAGAAGTTGAGAGAGGTTGTGCTGATGTACTGCAGGGTCTCATCAGCCTACGTGTGAAAACTAATACTTTGCCTTTGAATGATGTCATTGAGGGGCAATATGTAGATGAGCAATAAGAGATACTGATTTTTTGGAACATCAGAGGTAATAGTGCAGGAAGAGAAAGAGAAGCCATTGCAAACATACTTTATCTACAAATAGATATGTAAGAATATAATGATGTGAGAACAATCTCACTCAGCTGGAAGATAATGGAGAGGTATTGGATGCTGGAGGAATGGTCACCAATGTCAAAGGCTGCAGACAGGTGAAGAAGGATTAAGAGACAAAGTTTATTATATGAAAGAAGATCATGAGGATAGCATCCAGAGAATTAGTCATGACATGTTAGGTTTGGTCCCACAGTAGGTCTAGCCTTCTCTAAAAATGAACACTTTGCTTAACAGTGCCCCCTTTGTCATTCTTGTGTTAGTTATTGTACTGCTTTATAAGAATATCTGTACTAGACACACAGTTGAGTCACCTGATAGTCAATCAAGTGAGCCAAGCAAAGTTCCTTACGCACCTGATGCATCTCCAAAGTTTTGCTGCAGTCTTTAGAATAGGCATCTTAAAGTCTACACTGTAATTACCCCAACTGCTTCAGTTGATTCATCTTTAATGCCAATCCCCTCTTCCATTGATAAGTAAATGAAAAAACTAAAAAGACCTTGTGTGAATGCATCACTAGACTTTTGATAGGTACAATTCATTTCCATTGGGAACAAAACAAATGCAATGCAGCATGCAGAAAATCTAGGCCAACATGAATGAATGAAAAGAACATCAAATCGTGAAATAACATTTTGTTGATTTGAGAGGTTGAAAACCAAATTTTAGTGCCAAAACTAAATTGAAGGTTTAATCTTTCTGGAAGTGTAACGAATGTTCTTGAGATGCATGATATGCATCAATACTATATACTAATACAATACTTCACATCATAATGATCTCAAGTTTCATACAAAAACAAAAAATGGTACTAACTGATGATAGACTTTGCACAAGGATTGTTGAGAAGAGAGGCAAAATAATTTTTTTTGTAAAAAAAAGTATTGCATGATCAGCATCTCATACAGTGAAATCAACTTAAGTTTTAAGCCAAACGTAATGCCCAGGAAAATCCTCTCCATTTTGAACTGCGTAACTTTTATTTTGCAATAAAGTAGCAAACGTTGGCATTGTGTTTGTAGTTTATTCTCCCAGGCTCCCCTCAACAATTTAATTAGCTGCTATTAAAGCTTTAATATTTTTTCTTATTGGATTATTTTTCATGTGCCTTTTGCAACAATACAATTTGTATTAATCATCTAAGTCTGTCCACCATCTAATAATTTGATTTAATAATTATTAGAAGAAAAACTGAGATAATTACTATCAATTATGAAAAACTCATAATAGCAAAACTCACTGATTTTAACTGTACATAAAGTAATATTTTGTCACTATTCTATTTGTACTAGCAGCCAGTGGGAAATAGAAGACAGAATATACAGACAGATTTTGGAAAGACGAAAAACAGCAGAGTTGTTGTTGTGGGTGATTTTAACTTCCCCTATATTGACTGGGACTCACTACGTGCTAGGGGCTTGGATGGGACAGAATTTGTAAGAACCACTCAGGAGGGATCCTTGACACAATATGTAAACAGTCCAAACAGGGAAGGGGTGATACTGGACCTGGTTTTGAGAAATGAGCCCAGCAAAGTAAGTGACGTTTCAGTGGGGAGCATTTCAGGAGTAGTGGCCATAATATCGTGAGTTTTAAGATACTCATGGATAGGGATAACAGAAGTCCTCGGGTGAAGGTGTTAAACTGGGGAAAGGTGAACTGCAACAGTATTAGGCAGGTACTGGAGAATTTTGATTGGAGGTGGCTGTTTGAGGCTACATGTGGAAGTATTTCAAACACCAGTTGATAAGCATTCAGGAGTGGCATGTTCCTGCGAGAATGAAGGATAGGTATGGCAAGTTACCTGAACCTTGGATGACCAGCAATGTAATGACATTGATCAGAAAGAAAAAGGAAGCATATATAGGATCTAGGAGGATGGGAACTGATGAAGCTCTTGAAGTATATAAGGAAAGTAGGAAATAACTTAAACAGGGAATTAGAAGGACTAAAATGGATCATGAAAAGTTGTTAGCAAACTGGGTTAAGGAGAATCCCAAAGCTTTTTATACATATATAAAAAGTAAGTGGGTAGCCATGGAAATGGTGGGCCCACTCAAGGACAAAGTAGGGAATCTATGTGTGAAACCAGAAGAGGTAGGCAAGGTCCTAAATTAATACTTTGTGTCGGTATTCACCAAAGAGAAGGAATTGATAGAGGATGATCTCAGGGGTTGAGTCTTGAGTTTCTTAGTCAAGTTGCAACTAAAAATGAAGAGGTGATGTACATCTTAAAAAGTATAGCGGTAGATAAACCCCCAGGCCCTGATGGGATCTATCCTAGAATATTGAGGGAGGCAAGAGAACCAATTACTGGAGCTTTGACAGTTATCTTTGTATTCTCTTTGGCCACAGGTGAGGTTCCAGAGGACTGGAGAAGAGCCAATGTTTTCTCACTGTTTAAGAGGGGTAGCAGGAATAATTCACGAAATTACAGGTCTGTGAATCTTACGTTGGTGGTAAGGAAATTATCGGAAAAGATTCTCACGGACAAGATCTATATGCATTTAGAAACAAATGGACTTATTAGCAACAGATAGCATGGTTTTGTGTGGGAGGGGTCATGCCTCACTAACTTGATTGAGATTTTTGAGGGGGTGACAAAGATGATTGATGAGGGAAAAGAGGTTGATGTTGCTACATGGACACCTGTAAAGTCTTTGACAAGTTTGCTGATGGCAGACTGGTACAAAAGGTGAAGTCACATGGTATCAGGGGTGAGCTGGCAGAACTGGCTTAGACATAGGAGACAGAGTGTAGCGGTGGAAGGATACTTTCAGAATGGTGCAGGGCTGCAACTAATGGTGTTTAACAATGAACAGTGCTGGGACCTCTGCTGTTCACAATCTACGTAAATGATTTGGAAGAAAATATAGCTAGTCCAATTAGTAAGCTTGCAGACGACACAAAGATTGGTGGAGTTGCGGATAGTGAGGAGGATTGTCAGAGGATACAGCACGAGATGGATCAATTGGAGGCATGGGCAGAAAAATGGCAGATGGAGTTTAATCTGGACAAATGTGAGGTGATGCATTTTGGAAGGTCAAATACAGGTGAAATTATACCATGAATGGCAGAACTGTTAGGAGTATTGATATGCAGAAGGATTTGGGTGGGCAGGTCCATAGATCACTGAATGTGTCAGTGTAGGTCAATAAGATAGTAAAAAAGATCTATGGCATGCTTGTCTTCATTGGAAGGGACATCAAGTATAAGGATAGACAAGTTATGCTGCAGCTTTATAGAACTTTAGTTAGGCCATACTTGGAATATTGTATTCAGTACTGGTCACCACAATACCAGAAACATGTGGTTGCTTTGGAGAGGGTACAGAAAGGTTTACCAGGAGGTTGCCTGGTATGGAGGATTTCAGCTATGAAGTAAGGTTGGATAGACTGGGTTTGTTTATACTGGAATGCAGGAGTTTTAGGGGTTACCTGATAAAAGTTTATAAAATTATGAATAGCATGGATGGACTGGAAGGAATGAGGCTTTTTACCAGGGAGGAGAGTTCAATTACTAAGAGACACAGGTTCAACGTGCGAGAGGGGAAGTTTAAAAGAGATGTGCGAGGCAAGTTTTTCACACAAAGGATGGTAAGTGGCTGGAACGCGAGAAAAGATGGTGGAAACAGACACAATAGCAGCACTCAAGAAGCACCTGGACGAATACATGAATAGGAAGGGAATAGAGAGATACAGATCCTGTGAGTGAAGACAGTCTTAGTATGGAAGGGCAAAATGTGTCGGTGCAGGCTTGTAGGGCTAAAGGGCCTGTTCCTGTGCTGTATTGTTCTTTGTTCCTTATGTATGTGTAATTCTCACCCAACTAAATTTTTAAGAAAAGGTTTCATGCTTCTTTAAACAATATCATTATTAGAAACTACATAATAATATAACTAAATTTTAAAAATTCTGAATCAAATTATCTATGAGATATCAATTGAAAAATCAAACACAGCTGGAAATCTGAAATAAAAACAACATGCTGGAAATACTCAGTAGATTATGGCAGCATCTGTAGAGAAACAGATTTAATAGCTGGGATTTTCCTATTTTTGGGAAATCAGAAGACAAGAGAATTGCAAGGAGGGAAACCCATCGGCTTTTAAGGTGTGAAAGCCTGCTGGATCCTTAGACAGTCAGGAAGCTGGAAGTACCACAATGAAGACCAGGGCTACTGCTGGGAAAACTCTCGACCCTGGACTCCAGTGATAGAGGATCATTGATGGGAAAGGCAAAGGTTATTTGAGTGGGTTATTTGGGGTTGCGGGGATTGAAGGACTTAATTTTCAGGTGATGTTGAGCTGTACCCAATTTGATGACGCTACACACATTTTGGTTGCGACAAAATCTGCTGTACTTACTATTATAATGCGATTATCTCTTAACTGCCCTCTGAAATGGCCACTCAACTCAAAGCCAATTAGGAATGGACAACAAAGATCAGCCTTGGCAGTGAAATTGACATTCCATGTAAAAATAAAGAAAAGGAATTCTAGACTAGATTTTGTATGGAGCAGTTGTATTCTATATAGTTCCCTTGTGTTCTAGGAATGAAAATTGTACTTCCTGATTTCATGTAATTGCCGTTTTGTTAACTAAGACAAGTGCCTCTTCTGTTTAGACTCACCAGTGGTCTATCTTCCACCACTGATCATCAGACATTCCTTAACCAGTAAAGGCAAGATGGGGAGAGCTGTGGCCACATAGTGGTGGTGTTCCTACCTCTGGGTCAGGAGGTAGGGTTTCAAGTCCCAGCTGCTCCAGAGGTGGCAGCAAACTACCTGAATAATCCCTAGACCAGTACCATATACTGGCAAAGGTGACATATAACATAAGGTATAAACAGTAGCAGTCAGGATAGTACCACATGCTAGTAGCAGTGTGGATTTGAAATCCATTCAGGGGACCTTGACACAAGGAGAATATTCCAGAAGAAGCAGAATAAATTTTTGTGATCAAGGCTGGAGAAGTGTACCATCTCTGTCATCCCACTACTCCACGGGTCACAAATTAAAATAAAAGTTCATTACCCAGTTACCAAGTTAGCTAAGTAAGTAGCTTATCTATAAGATCATAAGATGTGGATCAAAAGTAGGCTATTTAGCCCATCAAGTCAGCGCTGCCACATAATGCTTGTCAGCAAAACATAGGAGCTGGTCATTGACTTCAGGAAGCAGAGTGGAGAGCATGCTTCAATCAGCATCAATGGTGCTGAGGTGGAGACGGTTGACAGTGTCAAGTTCCTGGGACTGACAATCACCAAGAATCTGTCCTAGTTCACCCACATTGATACTACAGTCGAGAAAGCAGAGCAAAGCCTCTCCTTCCTCAGGAGGCTATGGAAATTTGGCATATCCATGAAGACTCTTACAAATTTTTATAGAAGCACTATAGAAAGCATTCTATCTGGAAGCATTACAACATGGTATAGCAACTGCTCTTCCCAAGATCAAAAGAAACCATAGGACATTGTGAACACAACCCAATTCATCATACAAACCGGCCTCCCATCCATTGACTTCATCTATATTTCCCGCTGCGTTGGGAAAGCAACCAGCATAATCACCCTGTTTATATTCTCTTCCAACCTCTGCCGTCAGGCAGAAGATATAAAAGCTTGCAGACATGTATGAACAGATTCAAGAACAGCTTCTTCTCCACTGTTATCAGACTTTTGAATGCTCCTCTTTAATGTTAATGTTGATCTTTCTCTGCACCTTCTTGGCAGCTGTGAATTTATATCCTGCACTCTGTTCTGTTACCATGAGGCACTTGTATTGTACAATCTTCCTGCAAATAACATAAGACAACACTTTTCACTGTACCTCACTAATGACAGTAGCAAATCAAATAGTAAATCAAATCAAATTAGTGAGATCATGGCAGTTTGATAATCCTTAACTCCATTTTCTTTCCTTTTCCTCATAACCATTCATTCCTTTACTGATTAAAAATTTGTCTGTCACAGTCCTGAATATAATGACCCTGCCTTGACAGTCCTCTGTGGTAAAGAATTCCAAAGATTCACTACCTTCTGACAGAAGAAATTCCTTTTCCCTGTCTTAAAACAGCAACTCCTTACCCTGAGGTTTTGCCCTTTGGTCCTAGACACTCCAAAAGTAGCAAACAACATCTTTGCACCTCCTTTGTTAAGCCAACACAGATTTCAGTGGCAATGAATTCCATAGATTCACCACCCTCTGACTGAAGAAATTACTCCTTGTCTTAGTTCTCCTACACTCTGAGGCCGTGCCGTCAGGTCCTAAACTCTCCTATCAGACCTCTCAGAATTCTGTAAGTTTCAGTGAGACACCCTTATCCTTTTAAATTACATTGAATACAGAACCCAGAGTCCTCAATCGCTCTTCATATTACAAGCCGTTCATTCACAGGATCATTCTTATGAACCTCTTCTGGACCCTTCCAAGGCCAGAATATCCCTACTTAGATACCGGGCCCAAAATTGCTCACAATATTCCAGTCCCTTTGTACTTCAGATTTCTGAAGCCTTTCCTTATTTAGGAAATAGTATACACCTCTATTCTTCATGTCAAAGTGCATAACCTCACACTTACCCACATTCCTTCTACCAAAGTACATAAGCTCACAGTTTCGCACATTGTATTCCATCTGCCACTTCTTTGCCCACGCTCCTAGTATGTCCAAGTCTTTCTGCAGCCATCCCGCTTCCTCAATATTACCTTTTCCACCACCCATCTTTGTGTCATCTGCAAATTTAGCAATATCTCAGTCCTAAAAGACCTACCCAGTAACCTTGGACTGTGGCCTGAGGTTGTGTACTCCCTGGTCATCAGGAACATTTTTACTGAGTATACCCCGTCTAGTTCTGTTGGAATTTTATGTTTCTTATATGTTCCCATTAGCCACCCTCCCCCACATTCTTCCAAACTTCAGGGAATATAGTTCTAATTGATGCATTCTTGCTTCATATATTAATCCTGCTGTCTCAGGAATCAGTCAGATAAATCTTTATTGCATACTCTTGACAGCTAGAAAATCCTTCCTCAGGTAAGGAGGCCAAAACTGCACACAATACCGTAGGCAAGGTCTCCATAAAGCCTAGTTTAATTGCAGCAAGACATCCCACTCAGTACTTGAATCCACTCTTAATGAGAACAAACATACCATTTGCTTTCTCCACCTGCTGCACCTGAATGCTTACTTTCAGTGACTGGTGTACAAGGACACCCAGGTCTCCTTCCCCTTCCCAATCTATTGCCATTCAGATAATAATTTGCCTTTCTATTTTTGCTGCCAAAGTGGATAACCTCGTAATCCACATTATACTTATCTGCCATGATATGCCAATTCATTCAACTTGTCCAATTGACACTGACGCATCTCTGCATCCTCCTCACAGCTCACCCTCCCACCAGCTTTGTGTCATCTGCAAACTAGGAGATATTACATTTTGTTAATTTATATTGTGAATAGCTGGGATCCCAGCACTAAAAGCTGCGCTACCCCACTAGTCACTGCCTGTCAGCCGGAAATAGATTATTTATTCCTACAGTTAGTTTCCTGTCTGCCAAACAGTTTCTATTCATATCTGTACATATACCCAGCCGCACATGCCTTAATTTTACATGCTAACCTCTTATCTAGGATGTTATCAAAAGTCTTCTGAAAGTCACAAATAAACCACATCCACTGACTCCCCTTATCAACTCTGTAAGTTACATTTTTGAAAACTTGCAGAAGAACAGTCAAGAATAATTTGCTTTTATTAAATCCATACTGACTCTATCCAAAAAAAAACAAAAATCAAAGAACTCTGGATGCTGGAAATCAGAGAAATAAAAACCATAAAACAAGTCAAAACCTCAGCAAGTCAGGCAGTATCTGTAGAGAGAAAACAGTTAATCTTTCAGGTCCAGTGACGCTTCTTCAGAACTGATAGTAGATAGGAAAGGGTTGGTATAAATGCAAGAAAAGGGTTAGGGGAAGGAGAAGGAGACTCCTTTGTCGGCCCAACTGTTTTTCTCTCTCTCTGGGTTCTATCTCCACCTATTGTTTACTCCTTGCACCTTCCCCTACCCCTTCTCTAGCTTATATACCAAGCTCTTCCTTGCTGCTGAGAT
>NC_063336.1:71670165-71678157 GCF_021869965.1 Rhincodon typus | reverse complement strand
ATTACACATCCCCTGTTGTTAGTCACTAACAGTCCCCATTAACAACTGTTCACCCTCCCAGCCTGATCGTTAGCAATTCCTTTGCCACCGTCAGTTCTGAGGAAGGGTCACCGGACCCGAAACATTAACTCTGTTTTCTCCTTCACAGATGCTGCCAGACCTGCTGAGCTTTTCCAGCAACTTTGTTTTTGTTCAGGAGTTAGAGGAATATGGGCCAAATGCTTGAAAATGGGAGTAGATTAAATTAGGATATCTGGTTGGCCTGGATGTGTTGGACCAAAGGGTCTGTTTCTTTGCTGTACAGTTCTATGACACTATGACTCCATATGAAGGCTACTAGTCTATGGAGGCTGATCACTTATTATACTGTATATATAATCATTATTCCTGAAATGATTATTAGCTAGTATATTTAAAAATCTTCTTAAGGTGTTTCTGGAAAACTATTTACTTATGCATGGCCATTGAAAGCACATATCACACCTTTTTCACAAAAGAATAAAAGATGTAGGCAATAACAAGATGGAGATTTGAACCGAATGTTATAGCTTTGTCTGAATCTGTTTTATGGAAAAAGCAAAATATTTATCAATGATCATGATACACGCAATATGGTCAGGCAAATAATTTTTCTGCAGAATCCACAGATCCCAAGAACAGTCAACAGCTATTTTCTCAATCTTAATTTTGCTAGGCCCAGGTGAGGAAATTACAGGCAGCACAGAACCACAGAGACCAGCATGGGTCATGGAGACAGCCAAGCGTCATGGAGACACCACAGGGTCATGCAGACAGGACAGAATTATAGAGACAGCAATGGGTCACTCAGACATCACAGAACTACAAAGATAGCACAGAGATGGGACAAGGTCACAGAGACAGTTCAAAATCAATGCATAAATCACAGGGTCATGAAGACAGCGTGTGATCACACAAATGGGACAGGGTCACACAGGCAGCAAGGGTCACAGAGGCAGTGTGGAATAACAAAGACAGCACGGGATCACAGAGATAATATGAGGTCGCGGAGACAGCCAAGATCATGGTGACAGCACAGGGTCACGAATACAGCATGGGGGTCACAGAGATGAGACAGGCTAACAGAGGCAGCAAGGGTCACAGAGGCTGCAAGGATCACAGAGCCGGTATGCGGTCACAAAGATAGCACGGTCATGAAGGCAACGTGTGGTCTAGGAGATAGGACAGGGCCATGAAATAGCACAAGATCATGCAGATAGCACAGGCCATGGCCATGATCAGTTATGGAAATTGGACAGGCTAACAGAGGCAGTTAGGGTAATGGAGACAACACAAGGTTGGCAGAAGCAGCCGAGAGTCACAGAGAAAGCATGGGTTCACCGAGCTGTTTCCTGTCTCTGTGGCAAAAATCCAGCACTTTGGTTAGGCCACACTCAGATTATTGAGTTCAATTCTGGTCATCACATTACAGAAAGGATGTGGAGGTTTTGGAGAGGGTGCAGAAGACATTTATCAGGATGCTGCCTGGATTAGAGGATATGAGCTATAAGGAGAGGTTAAAAAAAAACTCGGATAACACAGTGTGGAGTTGGAGGTAGACAGCAGGCCAGAAAGGAAAAGAAAGCTAATGTTTCAGGTTGAGACCCTTCTTCAGAAATGTCAGCTTTCCTGTTCCTCTGATGCTGCCTGGCCTGCTGTGTACCTCCAGCTCCACACTGTGTTATCTCAGACTCCAGCATCGGCAGTTCTTACTATCTCCAAAAAAAACTCATGTTGTTTTCTCTGGAGCAGGGGATCCTGAGGGGAGACTTGATAGAAGTCTATAAAATTATGAGATGCACAGAATCCCTACACTGTGGAAACAGGCCCTTTGGCCCAACAAGTCCACACCGATCCTCTGAAGAGCATCCCACCCAGACCCAAACCCTACCCTTTTTCCCTGTAACCCACCTAATCTACTCATCCCTGAACTCTATGGGCAATTTAGCATGGCCAATCCACCTAACTTGCACACTTTTGGATTGTGGGAGGAAACTGGGGTACCAGACAGAAACCAGGCACACAGGAAGAATGTGCAAACCCCACACAGACAGTCACACAAGGCAGGAATCGAACCCGGCTCCCTGGCGCTGTGAGACAGCAGTGCTAACCACTGATCCTCCATGCTGTCCCAAAGGGGTTAACGGTCAGAATCTTTAACCCACAGTTGAAATGTCTAAAACTAGGGGGCATGCATTTAAGGTGATGGGGGAAAGTTCAAAGGAGAAGTGAGAGGCAAGCATTTTACACAGAGACTGGTAGGAGTGTGCCACGCGCTGCCAGGGGTGGTGGTGGAGGCAGATATGATAGAAGCATTTAAGAGACTTTTAGCTAAGCACATGAATATGCAAGGAAGGAGGGATATGGACCAAGGGCATTAGCGATTAGTTTAATTAGTTTAAACAAGGGATTAGTCTAATTTGGCAGCATATTTGGCACAAACGAAGGGCCCATTCCTGTGCTGTACAGTTCTATGTTCTATATTCAACCAGTGCACTCATCTAACAAGCAAATAGAAAATTGGAGATAGCAAGAACTGCAAATGCTGGAGTCGGAGTCGATACAGTATGGCGCTAGAGGAACACAACAGGTCAGGCAGCATCAGAGGAGCAGGAGAGTCAATGTTTTGGGCCTAGACCCTTCATCAGGACTGGGAAGGGGGAAGGGAGCTGGGAAATAAATAGAGGAAAGATGGGTGGGGCTAGGGGAAGGTAGGTGGGATGGAGATAAGTGGATGCAGGTAGGGGTGGTGGCGATTGGTCAGTGGGACGGGTGGAGCGGATAGGTGGGGAAGGAGATGGACAGGTAGTGTCAGGTCACATAGGCGGGGATGAGAGGGAGGGTTGGACATGGGATGAGACCAGGGTTGGGGAGATTTTGAAACTGGTGAGTTCTATGTTTAGGCCATCAGGGTGTAGGCTCCTGAGGTGGAATATGAGGTGTTGTTCCTCTAGTTTGTGTGTGGCATTATTGTAGCACTGGAGGAGGCCCAGGATGGGCATGTCACCCAGTGAGTGAGAGGGGGAGTTTAAATGGTTAGCGACCAGAAGGTGTTGTTGATTAAAGCATATGGAGCGCAGGTGCTCCGCAAATCTGTCACCAAGTCTACATTTGGTCTCACCGATGTATAGGAGGCCACATCGGGAGCAATGGATACAGTAGACCAGATGTACAGGTGAACACCTGTCAGATATGAAAGGATTGTTTTGGGCCTTGAATGGAGGTGAGGGGGTGGTGTAGGGGCAGGTGTAGCACCTCCTGTGGTTGCAGGGAAACGTGCCCAGTTTGGTGGGGTTGGTGAGGAGTGTGGCATGGACGAGGGACTTGCGGAGCGAACGGGCCCTACAAAAGGCAGATGGGGTGGGGAAGGAAATACTTCTTTGGTGATGGCATTGGTTTGTAGGTGGCAAAATGGTGGAGAATGAGGAGGTTGGTGGGGTGGTATGTGAGGACCAAGGGGAGTCAGTTTTTATTTTTGTTGGGGGGAGGGGGTTTGAGGGCAGAAGTGTAGGAAATGCAAGAGATGTCGTTGAGGGCATTTTTGATCAACTGAGGGTGGAAGTTGAGGTCCTTGAAGTAGGAGGACATCTGGGACATCCGTGAGTGGAACACCCTATCTTGGGAGCAGATGCAACGTAGGCAGAGGAATTGCGAATTGGGGATCACAATTTTGCTGGAGAGTGGGTGAGAGGAGGTGTAGTCAATGTAGCTGTGGGAGTCAGTGGGTTTGAAATAGATGTTGGTGCAGAGATGGTTACTGGATATGGAGACATAGAGGTCCAGGAAGGGGAGGGAGGTATCGGAGATGGTCCAGGTGAATTTGAAATTCAGGTGAAAGGTGTTAGTAAAGTAAAGCTCCTCATTGGAGCATGAGGCAGCGCTGATACAGAAGAAGAAGTGGAGGGCTTTTAAGCCATCTCTCCTCCATCTGAGGCCCAAGACAAACTTTCCACATCTGACAGGGGCTCACCTGTATATCCTCCAACCTGGTCTACTGTATCCATTGCTCCCATTGTGGCCTCTTCCACATTGGTGAGAGCAAACGTAGACTTGGTGACAGCAAATAGAAAAGACACTTTTGCACTATCTCCACCCCAATACCACTAAATAGCCTAAATAATAACAGGGATTTCCTCACATGACCTTCATTGTTCAGGATCAATTCACGTCATTCCATTTATCATCACAGGGCACTTGCCAGCCAGTAATCAAGAATGAGCAGAACGAAGTTTGATCTTTGCATCAGGTGGTTCTGCTCAGAGTCCTCACCTTATTACATTATTGATTATTTTAAATTCCTGACCTCGATACACCGATTGTTTTTGTTTAATTGTTGTTAAATTTATCAAATTTGAGTTTCTTTTAACAATTTAGCTTATTCTTGATTAACATAGACTGCAGCAGTTCAAGAAGGCAGCTTACCACCATCTTATCAATGGCAACTAGGAATGGGTAATAAGTACTAGCCAGCCAGTGATGTCCATGGCCCACGAATGAATGAAACATTTCTAGCAATTCTTCAAATGCCTGACAATATTATCTTGAATTATATACCACTCTCATCTAAATTGTTTATTCCACTGCATTTCGTAGAATTAAATCAAGCTATGTTTCTTGCCTTATTGAACTAAACATATATTAATTTAGAAAACAAAGAATAACAGAATCTCAGCAGATAAGGCAACATTGAAGGAGAGGGAAACAGAGTTAATATTTCAGGTCAGTGATCTTTCACAGGTTCTGATCGAAGATCACCAACATGCAACATAGGACCTGATATTAAGTTGCTGATGTGATGAACAGGGATGGGATGGAGAGACAGGTAGTATGTGGAAAATCCAGAATCTGTTAGTGGCTTTCTGACCTAGCCACTGAATTACCAGATCATTTTTGGGTTTCAAGTTTATGTGAGCTACATAGGTATAATTATTTTGTACAACATTCACATCTCACCTGATAAAATGTGGTCACCAGATTCATTTGGCAGCATATCTTTTCTGATAGGTTGCATTTGTCTGCCATCTGATTCTGAGATTCTAATATGTTTGCATATCGAGGAAGTTTATCCCCAGGTTGTAGCTCCAATGAATTGCAGCTCTCTACTGATCTCATCTTTGCTGCATGTGTGCAGATGTGTGAGCCACAGTCATTGTTGTGAAATGTTAACTTGATTCCCTCCCCACAGAAGCTGTCAAAATTGCTGTGTATTTCCAGCATTTCTGCTTTAATCTCAGATTTCAGGGATTCGCACAAGTTTGCTTCTTTGTTAGGCAAAACAAAAAGGTGTGAGAAAGTAAAAGCATCAAGGGTTATGGGGATGAGGCAAAAATGTGGAGTTTGGGATTATCAGATCAGCCATGATCTCAATGAATGGTGGAGCAGACTCAATAGGCTAAATGATCTACTTCTGCTCCTTTGTCTTATATGTTCTTATCACAGATTTGTTATGGCACAGAGGCCATTTGGTTCATTGTGCTGGCACTGGCTTTTCAAATAAGCATCATTACCTAATGCCAATCTCCTGGTATTTCCCATACCCAACCACTATTTCCATGCAAATAGTTATCCAATTTCCCCTTAAATGCCTCAATTGAATTGCCTCCACCACACTTCCAGACAGTGCATTCCATACCCTAACCACTCGCTGGGTGAAAAAGATTTTTCATACATCATTGTTACTTCTTTTGCACATCTCATTAAATCTAAGCCCTCTTCTTCTTGTTCCTTTTATAATTGGTAGAACTTCTTCCTATCTTTTCTATCCAGCCAATCACCATTTTGAAAACATCTATCAAATGTCCTCTCAGCCTTCTTATCTACATGGAGAAAAGTCCTAACTTTTTCAATCCTGGAACCATTCTTGTACATCGCTTCTGCGCTCTCTCCAATGCATTCATATCTTTCCGATAATATAGCACCACAACTGTGCTCAATACTAAAGCTAAGGTCTAACAAGTGTCTTGTACAAGTTCAAAATCAACTCCTTGCTCTTGTACTCAATGCTTCTTTTAATGAAGTGGAGGACAATGTATGCTTTATTAACTGGTCTCTTCGTCTGTCCTGCCATCTTCAGTGATTTGTGCACATATACACCCAGGTTTCTCTATTCCCACACCTCCTTTAGAATTATGATCTCATGATCGTAAATTTGAATTTCAAAGGAAATCAAAAAAGTGCAACTCTAAAGTTTAATATGTGATATAGAACTCATAGAGTTGGAAGTAATATTTTAGCTTTCATAGTTCATTTCATATGATTAGTTCATAAACAAGAACAATAGTATGTGGATAAACGTAGCATTTTCAAGTTGGCTCTGCCTGTTGGAGTGCTGCAAGGATCAGTGCTTGCATCTCTGCCGTTTCAGATTTAAATTAATAAGAAACCAAGAAGAATATATCAAAGCTTTCTGGTAATACAAAGTTTGGTGGAAATATAACCTGTAAGAAGGACACAAAGAGGGTCAAGGAGACATAGATAGGGTGGCAGATGAAGTATAATGTGGCGAAGTGTGGTGGAAGCAGGCTCAATTCAGGCATTTGAAAGGACATTGAATTATTATTTAAGTAGAAATAATGTGCAGGGTTACAGGGAAAAGGCAGGAGAGTTGCCAGTACGAAACAATCTTCTTCTGTACTGTAACAATTGTCTGATTCTGTGCTTCAGGTTTTTAGTGTAGGATGATGTAATTTGATAACTTTGTTACCTCTCCTTATAAGAAAATCCTTACATACCTACATCTACCTAGTGAATCTTCCACGGACTGCCTCCAATACCAGTATATATTTGCTTGAATAATTGGAGCACAACTCTTTACATACGGCTGACAAGCACAGTTGTTGCAAGGACAGTGAAAATGAAGGCTTTAATGGAATTCACTTTTCCTAAAACTAAATGAGAAATCATGAGGTAACATCTAAATTTTGCCATTGACATGTATGTAATTTCTGTACAATAGCAATATCTTCAACAAATTTGTTAAATAATCAAAAGTAGTATGGTTGGCAGAATTCCAAGCAGCATTTGAGAAGCTGAAGGTAATCTTAATAAATTAACCAATGTTGGCAACTCATGAGGCATGTAATAACTATGTCATCTTATTGTTGCCTCTTTAAAACTTGTGGACTGCAAGGAGAAAAGAACTGCTTCTTTAAAAAAACACAGGGATTTACCAGGATGGCTGAATGATTTCACAGCAGGGAATTCAATACCTATTATGAACTCTGTTTTTTGTGGCTATGTGTTACTGCAAGATGTAAATGATCAGCAGCTAAGAAATTGTTTACAAATGAAGATGATTGGTTCATGGCAAATGGAGCAAGTTGAAACTAAAAACAAAGTTACAGAGAACACAGACACAGAGAGAGAGAAAGATAACTGGGGTATGTGCTGTTGTTACCCCCCAGCAGAAGTTGCTATTCTCTGCAGTAAACAAAAACTCAGTTTAAACTTGAAGAAAAAGTTACCTTTAATGCAGCAGTTGCTGTAGATATGACTTTTGAACTGATAAATCAGAGATATTTTCCAAGTGAATCAGTCACTCTTCATTTCTTAAAACCCAATGAAAGCTTCCAGAGAAACATAACTAGACACTTCATCTAGCTGAGGTAGGATCACACCAACAAAACTTTCCTTAGGCTGCATGACCCAAAAGAACATGTGTGATACTTTTTGGGTTAAAATGACTTGTTTACAGGAGTACCATTACTTAGCTAATTAATGTAATGTAATGCAATGAGATATGAAATGAGCCATCATGCCCTCCCATTTCGATATCTGTTGTCTTAAGGAGTGAACACAATCACTTTACAGAATTTTTGGCACAATTACTTCTGACACCAAAGTTTATTAACTTCACAACATCAACCAACATTTCTCTCTTCAATATCCAAGACATTAGACATTCTCCACGGAGATTGGCTTAGATTCGGTTCTCATCGGTATAAGTGGGTCAGACAGCCCAGTTTACGGTCTGCT
>NC_063336.1:71655553-71669665 GCF_021869965.1 Rhincodon typus | reverse complement strand
GCCTCCCTAACCTGTTCTTCCTCCCACCTATCCCCTCCTCCCACCTCAAGCCGCACCTCCATCTCCTACCGACCAACCTCATCCCGCCCCCTTGACCTGTCCGTCCTCCCTGGACTGACCTATCCCCTTCCTAACTCCCTACCTACACTCACCTTTCCTGGCCCCATCCCCGCCTCTTCGACCTGTTTGTTTCCTCTCCACCTATCCTCTCCTCTATCCCTCTTCTATCCGCCTCCCACTCTCTCCCTATTTATTTCAAAACCCCCTTCCCCTCCCCCTTTTCTGATGAAGGGTCGAGGCCCGAAACGTCAGCCTCTCTGCTCCTATGATGCTGCTTGGCCTGCTGTGTTCATCCAGCCCTGCACCTTGTTGTCTCTAATGTTCTATAGATCCAGGTTTGAAGCCCATCATGGCAGATGGTGAAACTTGAAATTAATTTTTTAAAAATTGGAATTAAATGTCGAATAATGAACATAAGACCATTGCCAATTCTCATAAACAAAAGTTTGATTCATTCATGTCCATTAGGGAAGAAAACCTACTGTCCTTACCTGATCTGGCCTACACAAGGCTCTGGACACACAGTAATGACTCTTCACTGCCCTCAGAAATGGCCAACTAGCTATTCAGTTGCATCAACAGCTAAAATGTCTCCAAGAAAATAAATGAAAATGGATGGACCACATGGCATTGACTAAAGCACTGGCAATGATAACTGCAAATTCACCCTGTTGATCCTGAAAAGTCCTCCTTAACAACATTTGGGAGCTAGTGCCAAAATGTCCCACAGACTATGCAAGCAACAGCCTGACATAGTTGTACTCATGGTATCATACCTTTACAATGTCTCAAACAAGAGCATCACCATCCCTGGGTATGTCCTTTCCCACCTGCAGGACAAACCCAGCAGAAGTGGTGGCATAATGGTAAAAACTGAAATAAACTGTGGATGCTGTAAGTTAGAAACAAAAACAGAAATTGCTGGAAAAACTCAGCAGGCTTGACAACATCTGTGAGGAGAAATCAGAGTTATTATTTTTGGCTGAGTGACCCTTCCTCAGAACCAGACCTTTCTGGTTCTGAGGAAGGGTCACTTGACCCAAAATGTTAACTCTGATTTCTCTCCACAGATGTTGCCAAGCCTGCTGAGTTTTTCCAGCAATTTCTGTTTTTGTTGTTGGTCGCACAATGGTATTCGCTCAGGAAGGAGTTGCTCTGGGAGTCCTCAACACGACCCATGAAGACTCATGGCGTTGGGTTTACTTGGGCAAGGGAATCTCCCACTGATTACTATGTACCGTACTCCTCCAGCTGATGAATGAATTCTCCTCCATTTTGAATATCATTTGGATGTAACACGGATAGTGGCAAGGGCAAAGAATGTACTCTAAGTAGGGAACATCTACATCCACCACTCAGTGTCACTCTGCAGTTCCACACTGTATGAGCTGGTTGAGTACTAAAGTACATAGAAGCTAGACTAGGTCTGAGGCAGGTAGTGAGAGAGCCAAAAAGTGGGAAAAATAAGTTTGACTTCATCCTCACCAACCTGCCTGCTGCACATGCATCTGTCCATGATAGTGTCGGTGAGAATGACCACCCTACAGCTCTAGAGGAGATAAAGACCCACCTTTAGACCAAGAATACCTTCCAGTCTGCTGTATGGCACTATCACTATGCTAAATGGAATAGACTTCAAACTGATCTAGCAATTTAGGACTGGGCACCTATGAGGGCCTGTGAGCCATCAACAGCAGCAGATTTGTACTCCAACACAATCTGCAACCTCACAATCCAACATATATCACACTCTAATATTATAATCAAGCCTGAGGACTGTAGTTTCCCCTCTCTGTTATTAAGGATGCCCTCAACCACATCTCCCCCATTTCCCAAGCTTCTGCCCTCAAATCCTTTCCCTCAACAACAATAGGGATAGAGTCCCCTTTGTCTTCATATACCACCCCAGCAACCTCCGAATACAATGCATCATCCTCCAACATTTCCGCCACCTAAAATCGGACCAAAAAGATATTTCCCTCCCCACTCCTGTCTGCTTTCCACAGGGACTGTTCATTCCGCGACTCCCTCATCAGCTCCAAGTTCCCCATTAACCCCTCCACCATATCCGGTGCCTTTCCCTGCGACCGCAGGAGGTGCTACACCTGCCCCTACACCTGCACTCACATCTCTGTCCAAAGCTCCAAACAAGCCTTCCAAATCTAGCGGAGATTTACCTGCACTTCATCTAACCTCATCTACTGTATCTGTTGCTCCCAATGTGGTCTCCTCTATATAGGGTAGACCAAATGCAGACTCGGAGATCGGTTTACAGAGTACCTGCACGCTACACGCACCAAACAACCCAACCTTCTGGTTGCCATCTACTTTAACTCACCCTCCCACTCCCCTGGTGACATGTCCATCCTTGGCCTCCTTCACTTTCAGAGTGAGGTCAAACATAACCTGGAGGAACAACACCTGATATTTCTCCTTGGGAGCTTGAGGGCCAATGGCCTGAATATTGACTTCACTAGCTTCAAAATCTCTCCACCCCCAACTTGTCCATCTTCCGACTCACTTATCCACTCCACCCTTCCCACTGACCCACCACAATATGCCCCTTCCTGCATCCACCTATCTCCATACCACCTACCCTCCTCCCAGCCCCACATCTGACCCTCTATTATTTATGGGTTCCCCTTCCCACCCCCCAGTCCTGAAGAAGGGTTTCGGGTCAGAACGTTGACTTCCCTGTTCCTCGGATGCTGTCTGGCCTGCTGTGCTTTTCCAGCTCCACATTTATTGACTCTGGCTTCCAACATCTGCAGTCCTTACTGTCTCCAAGCCAGAGGTCAACCCTGGTTTTCAATGAAGAATGCAAGAGGACATGCCAGGTATAGCACCAGGCTTAACCGAAAATGAGGTGTCGATCCGGTGCAGATACAAAAAAAAGCCAATATGTGAACCAGTCAGCATAAACAGCAAGTGGTAGATAGAGCTTAGTGATTCCACAATGAATAAGTTAGACTGATCTCTGCAGTCCTGTTACATCTTCTTGTGAATGGTGGACAATTAAGCAACTAACTGGAGGAGGAGATTCCACAAATATTCTCATCCTCAACAATGGGGGAGCCTAGCGCATCAGGGTAAAAGATAAGGCTGAAGCAATCATTGTGTGGAGTGGATGACCCATCTCAACCTCTTTCAGACAGTTCCAGCATTTCAGATACCAGCCTCAAGCCAATTTGATTTACTCCATGTGATGTCAAGAAACAGGTGGAGGGACACTGCAAAGTCTTTGGCCCTTACAATATTTCTGCTCCAGAACTTGCTACATCCCCAGACAAGCTACAGTTTCAATATAGCTACAATACTTGCATTTACCCAACTGACAATGTGGAAAGTTGCACAAGTATTCCTGTAACAAAAAAAGTAGGTCAAATCCAAATGACTACCTCCATCAATCTATTCTCGATCATCAATAAAGATGGAAGGTGTCATTGACAGTGCTATCAAGCAGCAATTGCACAGCAATAACATGCTAATTGTAAATTAGTTTGGGTTCTGCTTGGGCCACTCCGTTCCTGACCTTATTACACCTTTTTTCAAACTATGGACATCAGAGCTGAATTCCAAAGGTGTGGTGAGAGTGACTGCCCTTGCCATCAAGGCCACATTTAGAGTCTTGGAAACCCTTCTGTCCAGCTTGTCCATGACAACCACATTTCCCAAACTAAACTAGTCCATTTGTCTGCATTTGGCCCATATTCCTCTAAACTCTTCCAAATCATGTATCTGTCCAAATATCTCTTAAATGTTGTGACTGTACCTGCATCTATCCCTTCCTCTGGCAGTTCAATCCATATAAGCACTACCGTCTGTAAAAATGTTGCCCCTCAGGACCCTTTTAGGATCTTGGGGTGGGATGGGGAGCTCTCAACTTTTTGGAGCAATACATGGCAAAAAGGAAGATGGTTGTGGTTGTTGGAGGTTAGTCATCTCAGCTCCAGGGCATCTCTCCAGGTGTTCCTCAGGATAGTGCCCTCGGCCAAATCAGCTTCAGCTGCTTCATTGATGACATTCCCTCCAATATAAGGTCAGAAGTGGGGATGTTTGCTGATGATTGCACAATAGTCAGCACCATTCATGAAGCAGACTGTGCCCAAATGTGGCAAAATCTAGGTAGGTCTTGTGCTGAAAAGTGGCAAGTAACATTTGTGCCATGTAAATACCCCCAAGCAATGACCATCTCCAACAAGACAGAATCTAATCATCAGCCCTTGACATTTAATAGTATTACCAATAATGAATCCCCCACTATCAACATCCTGGGGGTGACCATTGACCAGAAACTGATCTGACCAGCCTATAAATATAAATGTAGATATAAATACTGACCTTTGAGAATAGCAGTTGAGATGTTATGTTGAGGTTGTTGCAGGACATTGGTGAGGCCTCTTCTGGAGTATTAAGTCCTGTTCTGGTCACCCTGTTATAGCAAGGATATTATCAACTGGAGAGGGTTTAGAAGAGATTTACCAGGATGTTGCTGGGAATGGAGGGTTTGATTTATAAGGAGAGGCTACATAGGCTGGATCTTTTTTCACTGGAATGTAGAAGGTTGAGGGTGGCCTTGTAGAGATTTATAAAATCATGAAGGGTATTGTGATGATGCTGTGGCTTTAAGAGGTGAGTTTTGTCCTGGTATATTTTAAGAGAGAGATTGAATGAGAGGTGAGAGCAGACTGTGGTAACGTAAACAGCTTATGAGGCTTTAGTTCTTTATTGAAGTTGGAACTATAGAAGTAGCCTGGATGGATGTAGCCAGCTCTCACAGAGCAGGGTTTCTAGTTTTCTAGTTTTTTTCAGTTTTTTAGGTTTTGCTTTAAGCAGTTGCTGTTGGAGTCTCAACCCAGTTGGAAGCTGCAGTAAATGCTTCCTGGATGCTCCTCTCTCTGAGTTTTTGCTTGATATTTTTTTCTCTCTCTTTACTGCTGTGTTGCATGCGAGACAACCTTTTCTGACTTTGTTTTTTTGCCAAGGGGTATGTCACTATATTGAAACAGTTAATTAGAAATAGTTACTGTATCTATTATTCTGATAAGTTTTCTAATAACGTTAAATTATTCTAAGTTCTTCTTCCTTTTGTTGTATTTTAACCAAAGTGTTTGAATAAATACAGCAGGTCTGGCAGCATCTGTGAAGGAAAAAACAGATTTAACGTTTTGGGTCCGGTGACCCTTCCTCAGTTACCGGACCTGAAACGTTAACTCTGTTTTTTCCTTCACAGATGCTGCCAGACCTCCTGAGCTTCTCCAGCAACTTTGTTTTTGTTCCTGATTTACAGCATCTGCAGTTCTTTTGGTTTTTGTTTGAATAATTTGTTTTGCTTAACGTCAAATAGTTTGATCAATTGAATTGCATCTGGAACACAGCACCTTGCATTTACCTTTGAAATAAGAAAAAGTTTGGGTCTAGGCTACCTTCTTAACATATTTTGAGGGGGTCTGGTCTGGTCCATGACCATATAGATAAAGTGAATGGCAGGTGACTTTTCCATAGAGTGGGGGATTTCAAAACTAGGGGGCATATTTTTAAGGTGAGAGGAGAAAGATCTAAAAAGATGTAAGGCGCAGTTTTTTTTACACAGAGTAGTTCATGTGTGGAATGAACTTCGAGAGAAAGTGGTGGATACAGGTACAGTTACAACATTTAAGAGATGTTTAGAAAAGCACATGAAAAAGAAATATTTGAAGAGATATGGGCCAAGTACAGGTAGGTCTGTTTGGGATTATAGTTGGCATGGACTGCTTAGACCGAAGTGTCTGTTTCCATGCTACATGACTCTAAGTGCAGGTCAGAGGTAACTCTCTCAGAGATAGTAGGAACTGCCGACGCTGGAGTGTAACTCACTTCCTTATTCCTCAAATTCTGACCACCATCTACAAGGCACAATTTAGGAGTGTGATGGAATAGTCCCACTTCCCTGGATGAGTGCAGCTCCAACAACTCTAGAGAAGTTTGACACCATTCTGGACAAAGCAGCTCACATTTCACAAACATTCAGTCACATCACCACTATTGTTCAGTAGCAGGAGAGTATACTATCTACAAGATGCGCTGTGGAAAATCACCAAGGCTCCTTAAACAGCACTTTCCAAACCCATGACCACTACTATACAAGGACAAGGGCAACAGATTACATGTGAACACTATCACCTGCTTGTTCCCTCTAAGCCACTCACCATCCTGACTTGGAAATATTTTGCTGTTTTTTCAGGGTCACTGGAATTGTTTTGGATGTCCCTCCCTTACTGCATTCAAAGATACTTACACCAAATGACTGCACGATTTCAAGAAGACAGCTCACCGCTACCTTCTGAAGGTCAACTAGGGAAGAGCAATAAATGCTGGCCCAGCAAGTAATTCCCACATTTGACGAATGTTAATTTCTTTTCTTATCCAATCTGCAATAGAATTTTCAATTCTTTGGTCTACATGTAATAGTGCTGAAAGGATGGCATGAAAAGATCAAGGATAAATTAATTGCTAAAGCAGAGTTTGGGCATGCAAAACCTGAGTGAGAGCCCAAGATGATATCCTGTACAAAGGAAATAGAGTCCTTATCCTGAGAAAAGAGATGTACACCAATGCAATCTATCAAGGAATTGAGTCTGGTCTGAAGAAGACTTAATAAGTGGTTAGCACTGCTGCCTCACAGCACTAGGGACTCAGGTTCAATTCCAGCCTCAGGTTCAATTCCAGCCTCAGGTGACTGACCGTGTGGAGTTTGCACATTCTCCCCATATCTGCATGGGTTTCCTCCGAGTGCTCTGGTTTCCTCCCACAGTGCAAAGATGTGCAGGTTTGGCCATGCTAAATTGCCCATAGTGTCCAGGCATGTGTAGGTTAGGTGGATTAGCCATGGGAAATGCAGAGTTACGGGGATAGGGTAGGAGGGTGAGTCTGGGTGGGATGCTGTTCAGAGAGTCGGTATGGACTTGTTGGGTCAAATGGCCTGTTTCCACATTGTAGGGATTCTATTCTATTCTAAGTCCTTTACAGGCCAAATATGACCAATGAGTTTAAGGCCCACATCAGCCAGCTAATAATGAATACCAAGCTAAGCAAGCTAAAGAACTGCTTTATGATTCAAGATAGACTATGGATGAAGCTTGGAATAGACACCTTCACTCTTTCAGGGACTGATTACTTTGTCATCATTGACTACTGTTCCTGCTACTGGGAGTTTAACCTACCAGTGAGACTATAGATTCCTGAAAGTAAACTTGAGTCATTACAGATATTGTAATGAGTGACAAGAACCCTCAATTTATGAATGAAGAATTCAATCACGTGATAAAGGATGAAAACTTCAACACAACACATCATCTCTATAATATCCACAATTAAATGGAAAGGCAATGGCACCAGTGAAAACCAGCGCAGAAATTAAAGACATTGAGCAAATTCAGCACAGACATATGTTAGGTAATCCTTCAGTGGAAGAATGCACCTAGTGAAGGCATAGAAAGTATTCCAGTCCAAAAACTAGCATGATGCTACACCCAAACTTCTCTTAAGAAAAACAAAAAAAACACTTTAGCCAGAATTAATTACAGGCACGTGAGTGACAAAATCAAGATGAAATAACAGATAGGCAAATTTCACTTTGATAAAACAAGCGAGTCATTGCCAGAGCTGAGCATTAGAGAGCCAGTCAGAATATACATGTTAATAGCTGTCAAAAAAGGCAGCCATACGACAAGTTTGGATTTGTGTTTACCAATGCTCATCTTGATCATATGTGGTGAGCTTGAATGACTAGATATACCATTTCAAGTGCAGACATCTACGGACAGAGAAGCTGTTCCTTCACTACAAGCAGCAAATCAGGAGGATATGACTGACACAGAGCACAGAACGTCCATCAGTCACAGAGGTCCAGTGTTCCCTTGCAATGGGAATGGATCAACAACAGCAGTTACCATATCAACAGCACTTATCATAGGAGAAGGAGCAGCACTTTAAGAATGAGCAAAAGGAACTCCCTGGAGAAGGAAGATCACGTTAAGATGAGCAGAAAGCAAACAGCCAATCATAATGTACACAGTTTCCATTAGGAGACCTGCACAAATTAAAGACTAATTATGCACTGCGTGGGCAGAGACTGATGAAAGTGGAACTGGCTGAAGTTAACACAATGTTGTCCCAAAGTGAATGATAATTTTCCTTGTAACCATACATATTGAGTAACTTACATAACTTTTAATAGCAAAAGAAAGGGGGATTATTTAATTTAAGTATAATTTAATTATACTTAATTTATTGCCTGGCTTACATTAATCATGTGCCTCTACCTTTGCTGTAGCGCACAGTCTATGGGAGCCATTATAGACACAATATTTGAAACATCTATAGCTATATATTCAGTTCAATCAGAATCAGAACAACTGGAGCCTATTTGGAAAATAAAAGAACTGACTGAATTGATTGATCTAGTACAGTATTCTCCTTTTTTGATGGATTTATCTGTTTATATAATTGAGCAACTGAATATGACTAATTCATTGACAACACTTAAGCTAGCAGCTAGGTTGTGTGTAACTCTATAGGTCAGCAAAACCAATATGTTACTTCAAATTTTAGTTCACAGAGCATAGCTCTGTTGTAAGATAATTGTTGCAATGTTAGGTGGTATGAATATTAATGTCACACTTTCATCAATTAAGGTTTTTTTTGCAAATGAATGGATAGAGAGGAATTTGATTATGACAGTTAATGCAGGGAAGTAGGGACTATTCAACTCTCATTGCTGGAATTTGTGGATTCTTTATGTTTTTTCACCGTCCCTCCTTTATCAAAACTCACTCCTCCTTAGAAATATTAAAGGTCCTCCTTCACTTTTTAAACATGTTTTCCCATTGCAGACCAAATTCACACAGCACATGCCCAACGGAAATCACATAGGACGGTGCTTCTGGACTGTATTACAGAAAAGCACCAGACAGGATACCTGAATCACTGCTGGTATGATAGTAGTAGAGTTCTGCAGCTGGAAATGGGCTCCTGAGAAGAGTTCATGTGCCAAGGGATCCATGGTATCTAAACAAGTACATCTTTGCCTTTGCTTTACTGGGGTAAATGGAGGGAGGATAGGAATGTAGCAATAAATTGATGTGCTGCTGGTCACACAAGTTACACATTACTGCGTGGAAAGCTCATTTTCTGTGGAACTTGCATAATGGCAAGAGTGTAGTCAATACCATTGTGAAACTGGTAAAATGCCGAAATTTGTATGAACCCCAGCATCCTATCCTGCTAGATCTGGATGTGCATGGGAAAGTGATGTGTGTTTGCTGTCATTATCAATCACCTGTTTAATACAATCATGAACTTGCAAACTGACTGATATTTCTAAATGCCCTGTAGAAAGCTGGCAGGAACCAGACACAAAATTCAGAGCTCCAGCAATCTTGATTAAAACAGGCTACTTATGGCAGTTAGCTACAGTTATCATCTCCCTAGAGAAACATAATGTCCTCATTCACTCTCCTCAGAGAAACGCAGGCTTGAAGTTCTGGATCTATTGGGAGAACAGATTCCTGCCGATTATATTACTGTCAATTAGCTTTGCCTGCAGTTTCAACTCTGTTTCTTGCTCTTGTTACTCCCTCTTGCTCCTCAGTTCCTCCTTCTCCTGCTAGAGGATTTCCAGAAGAACCACATACAAGGATCTGGTTCTAACTAAGCACAGAAAAGAATGGCTAAGCAATTCTATTTCAGCAATGTTCAATTGAATTTTTACATATTAACTTTCTATTAAGCTGTGTAAAATTTCTGAAACTGTTTAATTTTGACTTTTACAAATCTAAGCTATATCATCTGAAACAATATTGTATTTTTCCACTTTAGAAACTAATAGAATATGTTTTTTGGTTGATTCCAGAGATTATTTTCAGTGGTATTTCTTTTGACTGCTAGACAAAGCTACAACAACCTAAATGTTACGCACATAATGGTGCATTTCAGTTCTTAGGGAACTATATTTCCTGAAAGGAAACATCTTGTAAACCTTAAATTAATAACAATATAATAATAACAGATGATGGCATGTCAGCTTTTCTAACTAATTTAAAATTTTGGTTTTCATAATGGAGAAAGAAAATATAACCAGAGGTAATATGGTTTTGCTTTCAATGGATACAACTTATATTCTGCTATCTACACTGCTACTAACGCCAACTGTGGGTTCTATGCTTTGTATTTTGTCTATAGAAAAACCACTCTCTGTCTTTTGTTCTTTGGCACTTATTGATTTCTAACCTCCCTCATCCTCTAATTCTTCCCTGACCTTTCCTCTGTTCTACTTGCTCCTTACTACATTTTGCAACAGCAGAAAACCCATCATTTTTTCACTTCAGTTCTGAAGACGTCATATTGGATTTGAAGTCTTAACTCTGTTTCTCTCTCCATTGATGCTACCAGATATGCCAAGTTGCTCTAACTTTCTGATTTCCAGTAGCTTTAGTGTTTTGTTACAGTGCTAGAGATATCAGGATAACATTAATGAAAAGGACTAACTTACAAAGGTTAAAATTGAAAAGAAAAATTGTAACTCCAAAATAAGGTTGAAGCTGAACAATTCTACAAGTCTGGATAACTTCTAATTTAAAAGACATTAGCAAAAAATGAAATGGGATATATCAATTATAATCTTTCAAAGTTTGTTGGATTTGGAAACAGTTTTGAAGGATTGGACAACAGCACATTTAGAAAAGGAAGCAGGGACAATTTAACAATTTACAGGCCACTGCAACCAGTTCCAGTGGTGGAAAGGTTGCTGGAATCCATCATCAATAATAGAATAAGGGAATACCTGGGAATGATATAACCAAATTACTAAGAGTCACCATGGTATTGTAAAGGATAAGACATGTCTAATGATGACTGTGAATCCACTGTCAATTGTTGGAAAAACCCATCTGGTTCACTAATGTCCTTTAGGGAAGGAAATTGCCACCCTTACCTGGTCTGGCCCACATGTGACTCCAGACCTGCAGTACAAAGAACAAAGAACAAAGAAAATTACAGCACAGGAACAGGCCCTTCAGCCCACCAAGCCTGCACTGATCCAAATCCTTTATCTAAACCTGTCACCTATTTTCCAAGGATCTGTATCCCTCTGGTCCCTGCTCATTCATGTATCTGTCTAGATACATCTTAAATGACGCTATCGTGCCCGCCTCCACCACCTCCGCTGGCAACATGTTCCAGGCACCCACGACCCTCTGTGTAAAGAACTTTCCACGCATATCTCCCTCAAACTTTTCCCCTCTCACCTTGAAATCGTGACCAGATAACGTGGTTGACTCTTAAATGCCCTTCTGGTCAATTAGGGATGGGCAATAAATGCTGCCTAGCTAGTGAAGCCCTCATCCCATGAATGAATAAAGAAAAAAGAATTAGCCTAAAGAATTTCTAAAGTAATTGAAAGCACCATCAATGGTTTTGTAGAGATGGATTTTCATAAAGAATTTGGACAGAATTGGAAATTGTTTCATGGTAATGATTGGGAAGTGGTTGAAAGGGAATTAGGATGGAATGAACACTCTCATACTGTATAAAAGCAAATCATAACACCCTGGGGTCAGTGCAGGGATTTCAGTTTTAAATTGTAAACTAATTATCGCAAGATGGGAAACGAAAAGGGCAAATCCAAGTCTGCATATAACACTAAGTAAGAGATATTTCCCAAAGAAGGAGCAAAAAATTGCAAAGAGCTCAGAAAGTTAAATGGTTAGGAGAAACAATGATACATGCAGCTTAATATGATAAGTTGTATGTGAGTACTGTTCGGATATGTGAATGGAAGATGAGAACATAGATTAAATGCTAAAGGTTTTTAGGTATCCAACTTCATCGGGTATAAAACATTAGTACAGAATTACAAAGAAAGGCTGGTAGGATACTGAGTTTCATTACAAGAGCTTTAGAATATAAAAGTTCTTAGTTCAAAGATGGCCTTCAGTGTTGGGATTGTATTCTGGGTAGGATACCAATCTTGAAGAAAACCTAGGACTGAATTTTTCCATTTTTGTGAAGGTGTTTTGTTGAGTGTGGTTCACAGTGCCCGGTCCACCAAGGCCCAAAACAACTCTTCTCCCATAATCTTCCACTTTTCACCTCATTAGTTATGTATCTTCCCATTGTAAATTGAGAGTTGTAACTGCTCACCACTGCTGGGACCTTCTGGCATGTACCCCATTGTCATATTTAAAGTCACCATTTTGAATGATGCAATCTAGGAACTGCCCCTCACACTATGATGTGTAATGTCACTACCACTTGCTGTGTAAAGACGTTCTTTCTCATCACATATTCGCTTCTTTTGTAAAATATTTTACCACCTTGCTCATAAAAGAATCAAATGCATGGAAATAAGGTAGTTGCTATTCAATAGTGAGATTCCAAAGTCACCATTTAAAGCTAAAGGGGAAAAGCAGGAATTTTTTCTCAGTATGAGATCCTATTTTTTTGATTTTCACAAGATTTTCCCAATTTTTTTGCCAGTGCATGTGCCACTCATAGGAAGAGAAAATTCTACCCCTAGTGACAATTCATCAGAATGATGCCTGGATTAGGGCAGAGTTATATATTTACATTATATTCTTGAGAAGTATGGAACTAATGAATGAATGTGATTGGGACTGTAGACATTTATTTCCCATCTAGTACAAATTTAGGAGAAAAGGATGTAAACCTAGAAATCAAGGTCAAATGTTTAGAGGAGATTCCAGAAAAGCTTTGCACATGAAGGATATGAGAATATGAAACAATTCCCTGAAAGCATTACATGCAAAGTTAATTAAAACATTAAAAAGCCATAAATATGTTCAATTGCAAAGTAAGAGGTTAAAAGATAGGGGAAAAAAGGAAAAGCTATTAGGATTAAAAATATAAAGCCACATCATAGCAAAGATGGCAGAGAAGACTGGATGAGCCAACATTGTCTTGATCTTGAGTTATACAGTACTATGAAGGCAAAAACATTTAACTAAAATAAGAAAATATTGGTAGTTGGAAGGGAGGGCCTGGAGGTTTTGTTTTATATGATTGGGTTTTATTGCTTTGTGCTCTTGTGGTTGAATGAATTCACACCTTTAAGATTCCCCATGATAAGTTTATAATCTTAGGAGCAAGCAGTCGAAAACAGATCTTTAACCACAGAGAAGGGAATATGGTGTTCTATAAATCTGAGACATTTCTTGTCATGTTTAAAAGGAAACAACATAAGAAAGGGGTTGACTGATCTCAGGAATCAATCTGCTTAAGATGGCATAGGAGTAGGCATTGTCGATCTGATGTGTTAGAATACTGCCATTTCACCACAAGGATCTGGGTTCAAACCAACATACACAGATGGTCTGAATGTCTGTGACAAGTTCCGAGAAAAAAATAGTTCAGCATCTCCTTACTTAATTTCTTGTTGATACACATCAACAAGACAAAATTGCCCTCAGATTTGTAACTTACTGGCAATACAATTAAAACTTAAATGAATAAAAAGCAAGAATGATCCCTTGGTACTGGGCTGTTTTGCAGATAGATTGTTGGGTTGTGCAACATAAGCTCTGACCTATGCCATACCTCCTGGATGCCTAAAACTTATTTATATTAGTTGGGGAAAATGTTCAATTTTCATTCTGTTTCTGCTCACTTTTGTCTAGCAAACATTGAAGCTATTATTATAAGAAAATTTAATTAATTTATATTTAAGTATTAAAGTATTACATACCAAATATTAAGCTAAACCTCTAATTGCCATCATTATCCAATTTTCAACTTGCTGCTACTTAGCAGAAAGTCAAAACATATTTACCGCAAGATCTATAAAGAACATTGTATGGAGCAAGACTATGGATAATTTGGGACACAGGGAAATATACAATCTGGCTTAAAAATCTCACTCCAAATATTCATTTTAACTAACTCTATTCTGAGTAGAATGGAACTACAAAAAAAATTAATTTATTTTGAAAATTACACAGGTCAGTGGATTGTACTAAGATAACACGGTGTAGAGCTGGATGAACACAGCAGGCCAAG
>NC_063336.1:71630143-71655053 GCF_021869965.1 Rhincodon typus | reverse complement strand
CATCTGGCTGCGAAACAGTTAAAGAAAATAATCTCCCTCTAAACATTTATGCACAGTACCTCCTGATAGGCCTCTTTGGATTTCAGAGCTGCAGCCATCTGCTCCTGTGTGTATGGGTAAATGACCGAGCGGTACTGTGTGCCAACATCATTTCCTTGCCGCATACCTGCACATCAAAAAGGAGAAGGTTGATACATTTACAGACCTCGATAGACAGTTCATATAATAAGTCTTACACAAATCTTTTCCAGTTCACGAGAAATGCTCAGTAGATGGAAAGCATCAGCAAAGAGCTAGGCGTGCCTGTTGTTGAGTGTACTTGATTAAATCTGTACTGCTAATTATAAAAAAATAAATGGGAAACACGGTTCTTAGTGCTCACCACCACAGAATGCAAATTTAGGATGCTTAGAGAAATCTGTGACAACGTAAAGGAAATTCCTCTTTCAACAAGATCTTGGTTGGGGGTGGGGTACAGTGGTCAAACAATCATTCTTCTACCAGAACTAATGAACAGTGACAAAACTGCATTCTCAGTAATCATACATTGAAAATCCTACGTTGATTTATTTTTTCTTTTGCAAGTTATTAATTTTGAACTAAAAGCATAATTCACCTACCTTACTGTTCATGAAGAGGAGAATTTGGGGCCTGAAAGTATATTTTGAATCATTACATTATCTTTTAAGAGGTTACACAGAGAACTAACTTCAAGGCAGTAATTCCAAAAGTGTCAAATTTGAATTATTTGCATCATCCCCCAAGAGTATTCAAGGTTTAGCTTGTCTTGAGGAATGCCAAATATGTTGGTACTCTTTTAAAGCTATTAGCTTTAAAGCTGGAGAATACATGTCCCCACCATGTGTGTGTTTCGGTGGGAATCATGTTGTAGATTGGGTGGGTAGCCCACCACTTTATAACCTATCTCTGAGCTCACCCCAATAAGATTTGGGGTGCAGGCAGACACCAAATTTAGTACCACACCCAACATGTGTAAATAATTAATATTTATTATTCTGCTATACCATGACACAGTTGGGGTGGGCAGGTTGGTGGGAGTAAGCAGCCTGTTGTTTGAAGCTTTTAAATTGACAAGTCAGAAAGGGAATCAGTATCTTTGGAAGGCCCTCTTTGCGCATTGAGGGAGGTGACCCCCTGCACCGATAAGAAAGTACCCCCTTCTCTTCTATCCACCTGGTCTCCAAAAGCCACCTACTCACATCCAATATCCCTCTCCCTAAGTTGGACAACCACTGCTTACTCAAAGAATTCCACACCCTCGACCACAACATACCTGAATCCATCCTGCCTCTTCCCCGGGCCTCCTGCCTCAGTCTCCCTCCTGGGTCTCTATCCTGGGCCTGCTTCCTGCAAGTCTCTCCTGGGCTTGCTTCATGGACCTTCATCCTGTCGTATCAGTAGCCACTATGGAGTTCTGGTTCTGTCTGGACTGTTACAGCTGCTGGTCAATCTGACTAGCCAGCAGTTTGAGAGGGTGGGATTTTCTGCCAATCGTAATGGAAGTCCCCTCATACATCAATGTAGCCCGTCTGCAATGCCTTATGACTGATGGCAAGCCTCTTCGCCATCTAATGGAGGCCACTGACTTTTCCTCCGACAGATATGTGGACCTGGTCCTTCACCCCTCAGACCCCTGTAAATTCTTGTCAATTGGTTGAGGAAACAGTTTTACTGTACAATTGCACAACAAGTGTCAGTCACACATTGGTATCTGCTCCAACTAATGTGATCAGTTGCATTTTTGAGTCAAGATCTAGCCCAAGTTTGTTTGGCATATTTATTTTAGCCCATATTCACTCTTGCCAAATTCTCAGTCCTCATGTTAATGAAGTGTTAACGTGGTGTTTGGCTCTTTGCCAAAATTAAGCAGATGAATACATTCCTAGACAGGATCGCAAGCTGACAGAGTTTCCTTTGCATGGATTGCATCAGCTTACAGCAGTAGAAAGCTGGAGTAATGTGATAAAGCCTCTTGTTTTACCAGATATCAATCTTGGTAAATTCACTTTCACTTAAGTTATGTGAACAGAATCCAATTGATTTCACGGTGATGATACAACCTGCCAGGAACAGGCTGGCAGGCAACAGGTGTAAAATTGGGTGGGTTGCTGGGGGCCATCAACTAACTGTCACTTAAGATCCTTAACTCACCACAATTATACCCAGTAAACCCTGGCATGAGCCAATGGAGACATCCTCAATGGAAATGACTGGCCCCACTTACTACCTACTCCCCACCAATATCACAACCACCCTGGCTCATTCCTTTTGCAGACATTTACTTGACTGGCCAGGAAAAGATGACCTCATTTACCTTGTACTCTGGCTACTCCTATCCCTCTCCTTGGGGAATACCTGTCATCTCATTCCTTTATTCATAAATGGGTTGAGGGCGTCACTGGCTAGGCCAGTATTTACTGCCCATCCCTAATTGCTCAGGGGGCAGTTCAGAGTCAACCACATTGCTGTGGGTCAGGAGTCACATGTAGGCCAGACCAGGTAAGGATGGCAGTTTCCTTCCCTGACGGACATTATTGAATCAGGTGGGTTTTTCCAACAATCAACAATAGATACATGGTCATCATTAGATTCTTAATTCCAGATATTTTATTGAATTCAAATTCCACCATCTGCCGTGGCGGGATTTGAACCCAGGTCCAGAATATTATCTGGGTCTCTGGATTGACAGTCTAGCGATAATACCACTAGGCCATCACCTCCCCATTGACTCATTGTGGCATTGCTGGAGCTGCTGCCATTTGATTGTCTGGCAGTTTTTGCATCCTCCCTCACTGATTACTGCAAAATAACAATCGTGGCTTCTGGGCCAATGGAGGCCGGCTCACCTCTAACACTTCAGCCAGTGGGCCACTGCTTCCTTGAAATATCTGGCCAGTGTAATGTAATCATGACCAGCATCTATAGTATTTTACTTCTGTGTGAATATAACCATTCATTCCCTAAATATTCACTTTTCCAACAAGGGTGATAAAGCAATCTGAGGCTGTGGTCTTCTACCGGTCTGCTCAATCAAGATTTTAGCACTCAATCAAGGAGGATGAGAGTAAAGCAATAATCAGGCAAATTCACATACTATCAGCTGTCAAGTGTAAACAGTGGTATAATTGGAAGTGCAAAATTAAAGAAATAACACTATTGAAATTATTATTCATTTACACTCAAAGTTTTTCACTGAAATTTGTTTTTAATACACTTAGAACTTGAATTATCGGGAGGTTTGTCAATGCAAGTGACAGAATTCTACACTATTCCGTGCAATGCTTTGATGTGCCGTGCATTTCACTGTAATAAAGTGTAGCCTTTGCCAACCATGAATTAAACTCTAGTCTATAAAATACTGCGCAGCAAACTGATTGGAAAGGTGCATGTGAATGCTAATTGCAAGGGACCAGTACACAAGAGCAGCATCAACAACGTCTCTCCTCTGTTTAAGATAAGCAAGGAACATGGAATTAACATGGAATAATAACAGGAATAAGGAATGTCAGTTATGTGAAGAAACTGGAAAAGTTGAGATTTTTCTTCTCAGAGCAGAGGAAGTTAAGATGAAACCTCACAGAGGTGCTCAAAATCATGTGGGGTTGTATGAATGCACAAAGGACAAAAAACAAGAAAAGTCCATCCAGCTTGTCCAACAAAATTTGAAGAGTAAGGCAACAAGAGGAAACAGATTTAACATACTAAACAAAAGAAGAAAAAGGGAGAGTTGAAGATTTTTTCAATGCGATGAGCTGTTATGATCTGGAATGTATTTCCCGAAATCCTGGTGGATGAATATGGCAGCTTTTAAAAGAGAGTGGAATTAATACTTGTAAAAGGTAGCAACAAAAAAACCTGCAGCTCAATAAGAGGAACAAGCAGGAGAACGTAAAGTATATCAGTATATTGCTTCCAATGCACTTATTTTTAAAAGCAATCTGGTATCATGTCATTTTTACAGTAAAAATAAAATTAAGTCTAAGTGTTTCAGTTACAGATTCTTGACATTTAAGTTCATAAAACACATGAACGGAGCAAACAGTCTTCACTTGACAGATTATAGACTATATACGAACAGACTATAGACAAAGAAAGTAACGAAGGATTAATGACATGTTATATTTAAAATTTACCAGCAGCTCCATTGCCAGTTTTGATCTCACTGGTAAAATGGTGACAGCAAACAAAAATCTTCCTTGTATATAAGCTGTTTCTTTCTGACTAATTAGGCAACTGCACACAGCTAATGGTGGTGATATAATCTTAGAAACAGAAGTGGCAAAAGCTAGGCTAAGAAGAATTTATGATAGAAAATCTGAGCCATAACACCACTGCATTGTCAGACCATAAAGCAGACCTTCTGACCAATACTTATCAGGGACTGAGAACAGTAGATGCAAATTTTATGCATAATTTAATAAAGGACCCAAAAGTAACTTACCCTTAATTTTCTACAATTTTCATGCACAGAATAACACAATCCACACTATAGTGGTAATCCTCTGATGTTAACTCAAAATGTACCAAATATAATTATTCTTAAAAATATCATATACTTGCAGTATATGGTAATTTGGGATGCAATGCATCAATGGAAGCAGCCTCAATTGGGTTTGACAAAGTGCAGAAACTGACCTTCCAAAGAATAAAGACTTTACATATAAATTATGTATATACTCAAATTTACAGCACAAACAGGCCATTCAGTCCAGTAGGTTCATTCCAGCATTTCTGCTCCACATGAGCGTCTTCACACTCCTCTTCACCTTACTTTGCCAGTATATCCTTCAATTATTTTTTCCCTCATGAATTTATTCAGCTTCCTCTGAACTTTATGTAAGCTATATGCCTCAACTACCTCCTGTGGTAATAAGGCCCACATGGGAGAAGGATTGATTTGTGCTGAGACTGAATAGTGTCTTCTTTAGCTTCTGATACCAAGTCCAACTCAGATTAATGAAGTGGAAGTCTCTTTGCTCTGCAAAATTGAATTACTTGGACTGACTCAACTCAGTTCCTGCAGACAACAACAAATGTTTTACAAATGAAAGTAAGTTATTCAGAAGAGTATGGGGTAGAATGATAGCAGGCGTGCAAAGTGGAGAGATTCACATGGTTGTTGCAGAAGTAAATCTTTGTATCACATTTAAAGGAACCTCATTTGACATGTTTCCTTGTCTGTAAATAACCAATGAATTCTCAAAGCTGACAGAATGCCAAAAGCTTGAGAAAAATGCTATATTCAGCACAAGCCTTTCAATTTGACAGGTCAAAAATTCAACTCATGAATATATAAATGGAAAAGTATGCTTGCAGGACAAAAACATCCTAACATTAAAAATGCAGGATTTTCTGGACTCTGGATTGCTAATTTTAACTTCCAGAACTCCCATTGTTGTCCTAATTCTTTCCTATTTGTTCATGGGGTATACGTGTCACAGGCTGGGCCAGCATTTATTGTCATCCCAAGTTGCTCTTAAGAAGGTGGTAGTGAGCTGCCTTCTTGAATCATAAATAGTTTAAGCCAATACAACTGGACCAATTACAATCCAGAGAATATCTAAAGGGGCAACTGACTCTCAGTGCGTTTTTCCCCATCAGCACAGATTTGGAAACTGTAACAAAAGTGAAACCAGCCTCTATTTGCAGCCCATCACATTTCAAAACAGTTAAATTTTCTCTTAAACAAGCTACCATGGAAACGTCTTGATATGAAACTCAAGAATGGATGATATGCCGAAGTCAACCTGTAATATCTGAGTCAATTCCTGAAGAATGTGATACTGTGTCTGGAGCTATATTACACTTTACAACTTAGTGGGAAACCCTCACGGACTAGGAGCAGTTGCTTTCAAACTCCGATATGCGCTTCATTAAATTAAACGTAAAATTCCTGATTTAGGTTTTAAAGTCAGACAAAAGAGAAAGGCCAACTCTGACAACAATTAATTGTTCACAACATTTATTTTCTATATTTGTTGTCTTCCTGTTAAGCTTGTCACTGGTCTACTGGTTACACAAAATACCCAGATTCCAGTGGTTTTGTTCTGTAACAATTCTTAGGATATATACATCCTGGTAGTTAACAGGTAAGGGAAAATAGAGTGGATTCAAGAGTTAAAGTTAAAGGAGGTCTGTGGGCTAAGATTGAGATAGGTGGAGTGGAGTTGGTATGGAGGTTCGATGTACTTTTGTTAAAAACTGTGAGGCAGGAATGATTTCACAGCTTCAGTCCGGTCCTGGCCAGAGATTCACCCCCCTGGGTTGAAGTATGTTTCTCTACTGCTTCTGGATCTTATTCTGATCCAGCATGGTCACAGTACTTTTCTGCCCTAAGTTGATTCTGAAAATTTCCCATGGAATATCTCCATCAGTAAGGTCTCTTTAAAACCTATTCTTTGGGCAAGGTTCTAGTCATCTGCCTAAATGCTTCACATGGCTCAGTGTCAAATTTCTGTTTGATAACACTCCTCTGGAACACCTTTGGATGCTACATAAGGTGCTACGTAAATACAATTGTTGATGTTGTCACTGTTATCCTTTGGACATGACTCTGGTCATCTGCCCTAATGCTTCACAAAGTTCACTGCCAAATTCTGTTTGATAACACTCCTTTGTTATTGTTGATGTTGTCACTGGTGCCACCTGAAAAAAAATCAGGATGCTGCTCGAACAGAGCCTGTTACATAGGAAATGAAGGTCATAGTGAAGTAACAGTTGAAAGCAGTGTTGCTCATTGCTTGATTCTAGGCTAGGTCGGTGGCTACTTCCAGTGATGTAATTCGGTGACAGATTCCTTTGTGAAGTAAGGCACTTCACATGTTGGTATTCAGTGGAGGTCAATTTGAAGATGTGTTCTCTAAGGATGGTCAATGTGCCTTGTATACCGTGCTCTCCTGCTCCCTCGTCTCCTCCCTGCTGCTGTGTCCTGTCTTCTTGGTTGTTACCACCCTGGACCTTCAGCAGCTCTACACACTCCCCAAGACTGCAGCCATAAGCAGCCAAAAAAATTGCAACACCGGCTAACAACTGTCATTAGAAATCAGAATATGGTTGTCGTGATCAGAAAATAAGCTCAAAAAAGTCCACAAATTAACCAACAACACAAAAGGACACACCAGTAATTAATCCTTGGATCTCCTGAATAGTGTAAATTAGTCCAAAGATGTGCAGGCTAGGCGGATTGGCCATTCTAAATTGCCCGTAGTCTTCAGGGATGTGTATATTAGGTGGGTTATAGGGGGATGGGTCTGGGTGGGATGCACTGAGGGTCAGTGTGGACTTGTTGGGCTGAAGGGCCTGTTTCCACACTGTAGGGATACTATGATCTATGATCTTTCTGCCTGTCAGGGCCATAAGTGACTGCTCATGTTTATCATGTACGTGATAGGGAGAGATGTTTTAAAAGAACGCTAAGAACAAAGTGGTCTATAATTTGATACATTTCCATTAGTGTACCTTTTAATACTTCAGTTTTTCAGTATCATTTTTTACTCTAATACAAGTATGACAACTGTAAAAGAAATCTAAAATTCAGCTGATAAAATACTGCAACCCCGCTCTTTACTAACAGTTACATACCCGTCATTTACTCTACAGTATCAACCCACTGGGGTCACAAGAACTTTATGATATAAGGGACTATTAGTAAATGTGAAGGTTATTCGGACTTGATTTATGGCCTGTAGATGCTGTCAAAAGCAGGTACGGACTCTCATTAACAAAAAAAAGCCAACTTTTTACGTAACACATCATTCTACTGAAGTTGGTTCGGTGAAATAAACAGTACTGCAGAGCTGTACGCAAACAGTGCCAATTATTCCCCTTGAACTGAGGAGATAGAATCTCTCCAAAGCAATCTTAACCCTCACAGTTGAGCAGTCACAGTATTTTTTCTGGTTCAATTGGTTCAATGTTTTAAAAAAGACCCTGCCTGTCCATTTTTTTCACGTTGTTTGGGCCACATGTGGTTTCAAGGTTCATTTAAACATGTTACTGAAACACTAATTACCACAGCAGCAATTAGGAATATAATGAGGAGCTGGTCTATTCATTACAGTACCTTGTGTTGGGTCATGGCTCTCCCAGAAGACCTTGAGCAGTTTTTCAAAGCAGATTTTGTCTGGATGGTACACAACTCTCACTACTTCTGCGTGGCCAGTCATCCCTACAGAATGACAATACAATGCAAATTCAGGAGGCTACTGATAAATCTATGTCTGCTGCTTGTTATTTTCATTGCAAACGCAAAGTTCAGACTAAAACACAGCAGATGAGTATTCATTCACACACCATAATGGTTTTGTGAAATTAAAGTTTGCCATTTTTGGTTAAACCAAAGCAGTTTGTAATGCTTTTAAGTTCATAAAAGTAATTATTTTATGGACCAAGGTAAACATATAAATTACCCATAAGCAATTCAGCAAAGCTGTTCAATGTAAATAATTAAATTCAGTTATTTTTAAGCATAATTTTGTTTAAATTAAACAGAAAAATGTGAAAATGATTCCATGATAATTTTCAGTATTCTCACAACTGTTCATGCTTAGTATTTGTACCTGTATATGACAGGATAACAGAGGAGAACAAGATAAGCCATTGTTTGCTTACTATTTATTTCTCATAGAAACACTCCCATTCTCAGTGGATTAAGATAATTAGGCTAAGAGACAGAGCTAGTTTGTTTTTGAAAGGGTGAGAACAGAATCAAATAAAGAGATCAAAAGTTTGGCATTTCAATAGTAGTTTTAGTTGATCAGGTTTCAAAGACATCAATAGTATTTTTTTATTCCTTCAGAAATCAAATCTAAATTTGAATTTTGCAATGTAAAACAAAATCCTGTTAAAATCCAACTCCACAACATTCCGAACAATGCATTAATTTATGTAAAGATTAAGATTGAACTGCATCTCCCAAAGAGCGGTAATCCAGTTTACAAATCAGACCTGTGGTAGTCATGTATAAAACTGTTCCATCCATTGGCCACTTCATTCTATCCCCTTGTTCAAATCTTGGATCTTAAATGAGAATAGTTCATTTACAAACATTATGTTTTAACCCAATACCTCTGCAATGGTGCAGAGTGGGTAAGGAAACAGGTGCAAAGTTGATAATATTGATTCAGGATGTTGGAAAGTGTTGCAGAATTCTAAAATTACAAATGGGATTTTGTAACAGTTTCCAACATCCTGAATCAATATCACCTAAATCCAAGCCAACTTCAAACTGCTTATCAGGAGGCAGGCGATTTTACTAACAGCTAATGTTCCAATAAGTGCTTTACACCTTTTACATGATTCGTTTTAATTTGAAACAAATTTAAAGTCAGAGCTACAGTGCAAAAGGCACTTTCCATTCACATTAAAACAGTTTTGACAAAAGGTGCCATTTAGTTGTATTCACAACAATTTCATATCCTGGGAATACACTAGATTGAATCTTTACTGCAGCTGTGATGAGTGGACACGGACTGCAGATTGTAACTTGACAAAGACAACATACTGTGAATGAAAGAAATGGAGGTAAATTCACCATCATGGCTGTTGCACAGCAATAAAAGTATTTCAGATAAACTTTCCATGCCAAACTGTCCCACAATCTTTTACACCTAATCAACCAGCAGATTTAAGGAGAGCAATTTTGAGTGTGCAGCCCAGCAGAACTAATTGCCAGAGAAATACGTTTATGTTTTGTTTATGAATAAACCTGCTCACATTATCTACATTGACCAGGAACAACCTGCCTACAGACCTGACCGTGTATGCCAGCTATATTGACTTCACCAAGAAATATTTATGAGAAAAGTGACCGGGATTTTCAAGTGACTGATGGTTCTTCCTTCTGCCCCAAAACATCTCAACAGCAGCTTACATATCAATATAAGAAAAGATCAACTAAAATTAAGGAGCAGTAATTGATACACTATGCATTAATGCACAATACTGAAGAATTTCTGGTCCCCTTGCGATGTGGGGCAATGAATATTTCCTTATGTGCTGCAACGCTGAAAACGTCAAATTTCTAAATGAAGCAACTCAGCAGTGATCAAAATCGAATTTCTGGCCTGTGGAATGTAATTATGTCAAAGTTCTGAAGAAAAAGAGTCATATTGAACTCTAAATGTTTCTCTTTTCACAGGTGCTGAGATTTTCTTCAGAATTCATCTATGGTCAATCTACAACATTGGTGTCTAGTAGTTAAAACATTGCAGCAGTCTCAGTCAGGCATGCAAAGTGAATTGAATGGAATAACATGTCAATCATTCCCATTTAGATGAAATCAGTATGAATATAACGATCATATATATTATTACAGTTGCAACTTTTCTTATAATTTCTGCACATTACAGCTTTATGGTGTAAATTATCAGAATTTCATTGACAAAAAGTTAAGGGACTTGTGAATATGAAAACTATTAACACTGCAAAACTTATTCTGACTTTTCAGCTGTGGGAATTGAGGAAGTCAATGAAACCACTGTTATATCAACTGTCTCCTCATCTGTCCAGCTGTATGTGAGTTGATGGTCCTCTTATAATTCTGCATCTCCAATATCCTTTTGCCTTTTCTCGTGGCCCTGCATTGCCCAACTCTAATATTCCCACCAAGGTGCTGCTCATAAACCTTTTTCATCCACTGTATCTTTTGCACCGTCATGCATCCACCACCCCCTCACACTTCCCCCAAAATTCACTTACAGACTTTCATTCTTTGGCTGGTCCAATTCTTACATGACTGTAAATTTTCTGCTTCTTAAGGCTAATGGCTTGAAATCACAGGCTTTGATTACACCATTTATACCATTGTAAACTTTACTTGTGCCAGGGGCAGAGAAACAGGAAATATACTGCACTACTAGTAAGTTGATCTGCATAAACAATTTTTAAATAAATACACATTTCCATATACATTACCAGGATGTTGCCTGGTATGGAGGGAAGGTCTTATGAGGAAAGGCTGAGGGTCTTGAGGCTGTTTTCGTTAGAGAGAAGAAGGTTAAGAGGTGACTTGATAGAGACATACAAGATGATCAGAGGGTTAGATAGGGTGGACAGTGGGAGCCTTTTTCCTCGGATGGTGATGGCTAGCACGAGGGGACATAGCTTTAAATTGAGGGGTGATAGATATAGGACAGATGTCAGAGGTAGGTTCTTTACTCAGAGAGTAGTAAGGGCATGGAATGCCCTGCCTGCAAAAATAGTAGACTCGCCCACTTAAAGGGCATTTAAATGGTCTTTGGATAAACATATGGATGATAATGGAATAGTTTAGGTTAGATGGGCTTCAGATTGGTTTCACAGGTCGGCGCAACATCGAGGGCCGAAGGGCCTGTACTGTGCTGTAATGTTCTATGTTCTATGTTCTATGTTCTATAAACAAAAGTTGCCTCTCATAATGTTCAGAAGTCCAATATTTGTGCATTTTCCAAGTTTTCATACACATATAAAACTTCCATAGGTCTCAAAAATGCTTAGGAGTAGATTTTCAAATGGGCTGTTCAACAGCAATAACCACAATCGTGTCCTATACACTGTACAGTCAACAAAGGAACCATGATCACATGCGCTCCAGTTCTCATCCACTCCAGTTCTCATACATTGTATGTGATTGTTCCTTGTGAAGTTATAACCAGTATTTTGTTTAAAAATGTAAATAAATTGCAGTCTACCCTGCAATGAACAGTTTGACAATGCATTGTGGAGCTCATTTCAAAGTCCTTTGGAAGAAAATAAACACCCAAGTTTTACAGGTTGAGGAGATGCACACTATTTTGGGTGGGATGTGTTACTGGTTGGAATGCATATTCGACCTGGACTCGGGTCCTCTAGAATGGCAAGCAACATATTTCCAAGTCTGTATATTTTCATACTTTGAAGTGTCTAATCCTTTGAGGAGAATTAATTTGTTTTGAAATATAGAAAATGTTGGAGAATACACTTATCGAGGGTCAAAAAGCAAAGTATTATCTCTCTTGCCTTGTCAGTGATTTTTAAATACACCATTAAGGCAAATAGCGATTCTGTGTGACTCAGCTTGTCTGTCCTACAATAGAAGTAGTGAAAGATTAGGTATAAAACAGTGCAACTCAAGTTAAACCCAGGCTGTGTCCCACTGGAACTTCAGTCTAAACTTCCTCTTTTAGCTTTGCCAGGCCCATATTTAGGGGCAGGGGCTGCTTCATGTTTTAAGCACTGTGCCTTTTTTTTGCTGAAACTATCTCCTACCTTTTGCTAGACTTTTAAAACTGACAGCCCTGATACCGAAGGTCCCGCTGGCTAGAGTGATCGGAGGGGCATGAGACCTTACAGAATTTTGGATTACAACTTCAACAAGTACTGGGTTTGTCAAATGCAACCCTGCAGCATACCATGTTACGTGAGTTTTAAAGTGAATCACAATCTTTCATAAAACAACTGAAAGTAACTGTCAGTATAGATCACCAAACTGCCTGTAATAATGCACTGAAAATGTTCCGTTCGTTAACACCACATTGAATTTAGCTCGGTTTGAATAAGGACAACTTGGCGAAACTAGACACTTCAGTTTTCAGCAAAGGTTAAAAAGGTATCAAATTTACATTGGAAAGAATACAAATTGTTAATTTTAGTTTCTTGTACATGAAATTATAGCCACTATTTCTTCATCTTCAGCAAATCTCCAATCATCAATTTAATTTAATTTTAAATAATCCTATCGACCAAACTAACAAAGAAGGCAATGCAATGCAATAGAAAGCTTGGTTGTGGCCTTACTATATCAGAAAAAAGACAGCTGTTGTGTTCATGCAATGTCTGTATGCTGTTGTCTTGAATGATTTGTATTCTTTCGGATGATCATTTGTCGTAAAGCACTCAGGTGGTAAAGCAATCAAGCGTAACAATCCGTAGGATAACAAAAATGAATGATGGATAGTTTGTGGTCGTAACCAGGACTCCGTGTGGCTCACAGAAGCTACCTAGCTCTTCAGTATTGATTTTAGAAATCTTTATTGACAATCACAAGGAAGGATAACTCGGAATCAAATTCGAGGAGCCTCTTTCTGTTTTTTTTACATTGTTTGTACCTTTTGTCCTTAGTATTTAGTATGGGGTCCCTTAAAATAGTACAACTGTATTATTACCAGAGTGCTACAATGTCAGCACGAGTTTCTCTTCGATATACTTTTGTACCGCATCATTTATTTATACCCGAAGTAGAAGCAAATAAACCAGCATATTCTTCCACTTGTCCCTAGTGCCTGCATATTTGTATGAACATTTGATTTCACTGTGACAGGTTATCTGGTAATGTTGAGTGATGCGGATACAGACTGTTCTTTAAAGGTTACATTGTGCAATAGTTCCCGGGCTCCCATTTGATTAAAATTGCAAAGCATGTTGACAGGAAACGTAGCAGCAAATCACTGCATTATTTATTCCCAATTTCATTTTTGTAAAATATGTTTACTTAAGTTGCGACGTGATGGTTTAGTGAGTAGATGTACCACCTAACGTTGTACTGAGTCTTGGGGCTGATTTCACAGCTTCTGCTAGGAGGGAAAAGGAGAGCTGGGCTGTTAAAATCGTGGATCTGAACTGAAACTTTTTTTTGGTTGGCAGCCCAAAAAACTGAAATAAAGAAGACCTGTACTCACAAGGCATGTTTAATGACCACAAGATTTCCCAAGGCACTTATGGTCAGTAATTTTCAAAGGTTTTCATTATCAAAGGTATGAAATTCATGGAATCATCATAGAATCCCTATAGTGTGGAAATAGGCCATTCGCTCCATAAGACCACACCGACCCTCCAAAGACCATCCCACCCAGACCCATCCCGCTACCCTTTCCCTGTAATCTTGCATTTCCTATGGTTAATCCACCTAATTTACACACTCACTGGACACTATGGGCAATTTAACATGGCCAATCCACCTAACCTACACATCTTTGGACTGTGGGGGGAAACTGGAGCACCCAGCAGAAACACATGCAGACACAAGGAGAAGGTGCAAACTCCACACAGACAGTTGCCGACAGTGGAATCCAACACAGGTCCCTAGCGCTGTGAGGCACCAGTGCTAACCACTGAGCCACCGTGCTGCCCAATTCTTAAGTCAATTTGAACACAAGAAGCTCCCACAAACAAACAACAATGATCAGATTTTTATTTTGCTGAATAAGTGATAAATACTGGCCAGGAAAACCAAGGCCAAAAACACCAGATATCCTGTGCTCCTCTTTGAACTGGTGCCTGTTTTGTATGGGTCTGAAATGGTTAAAACAGAGGAATGCCATAAGCACCACCCAGCATGATGATGCGGTATGGATTTCTGGTCAGAACAGCTAAGGATTTCAAACCAGTGAGACTTAACATCTAGTCCTCCTTAATGTTTTTATTTCGGATGTCTAGCATCCACAATATTTTGTTTCTATGTTGTAAGTTGCCTATCTACTTTACGTGGAAATCTCTTGTTATCACCTGAGCTGATGCTAATGAAATGTCAAATCCCAGATTGAAACCCCGTTTGATAGATCATGAGTTAATTTTTATAGTTGGTTACCGTATCAGAAAATATATTCACACAAGACTGCAGATGTTAAATATTAAGAGAAGATAAGCTTTTACACAAAGAACAAAAACAAGCAAAGCTATATAAAATGGCATGGTGGCTCAGTGGTCAGCACTGCTGCCTCACAGTGCCAGGGACAGCAAACCCGGCCTCGGGTGACTGTGTGGAGTTTGCACATTCTCCCCGTGTCTGCATGGGTTTGCTCCCACAGCCCAAAGATGCACAGGTGAGGTGAATTTGCCATTCTAAATTGTCCATCCTGCCCAGGGATATGCAGGCTCGGTACACTAGCCATAGGAGATGCAGGGTTACAGGGGGGTGAATCTGGGTGGGATCCTCTTTGGAGGGCTGGTGTGGATGTGATGGGCCATCAGAGATGCTTCCACACTGTAGGGATTCTATGAAAAAAAAAAGCAGATTAGAAACCATTCAGGAAAAACAAAATTCCTACTTGTTATCCAGCACTATCCTTTTACAGCTACTGGATCCCAGAGAAACATCAATTTTATCTCAACTCATTAATCTCTAACATATTTGAATCTTCCCAGATCTTTTCCTTAGACTGCTGAGACAGTTTTATGATTCCTTTCCAAATCTCCTGGAATGAATCCTTTTCACTTCTGATGGTCTAAACCACTTTTTGGAAAGCTGGAACTGTTCTACACACAGTCACAACTTTGATGATTCACAGACTAAAACCCTTTCTGCCAGAGTGACTGTCTCACCTAAACTGAAACCTTGAACCTTCTGCTTCAACACCACAACAACAAGTGCTCGGACTGATTTTCTATCATAAACACAGCAGTTTAAACATTTTATCTGTTAACACCCAGGTGTCCAGCCAGGCACTTAACTGAAATTACATGTTTATATGGAAATTAGGTATTTAGATCACTGTTCCAAATGACTTTCTGATCTTTAAAAAAAACCTTCACAGTTCTAGCCAAAATCCATCTGCCTCTGTTTTAAAAATCTAAATCCCAATGATATTGACACATACATCATATCTCTTTTATCACATCCCTTAGAAAATGAAGAGTAGTGTTATAATGTAGATAAGATCCTGATAAATCAAAGGATATGCTACATGAATTCTGCCTACCGGTGATAGACAATCAATTCTGTGATCTATAAAGTGTTCACTGAAGGCCACTCTAAAAGCTAGAAGAAGCAGAGATACACCCTTGATAATGCTTCCCCACTCCTTTGAACTTTGAACATCTTGCTTGGTTCCGCAAGAGTGTTGTTCAATCTTTTGTGCCTACCCAATAGGTAAATTTCAGCTCTCTTAATTTACTAATCAAATGTAAATGAACTGTGTCTGTCAAAACAGTGCTGTGGTGTTGCTAAGGTCAATGCAAATAGCAGAACCACACTACCCATCCAATCTCTGTCTAAAGTAAAAATTAGCCATGGAAGGATTTGAACTGATGAAGTTTCAATTCAGATGTGTCTGCTCTCTGCAAGGCTCTCAGCTGAGGCAGTAGTTGAAAAGCTATAAATTAGCCTTTGAACCTTGGATCCAGCCAATGTTGAATAAGCTGGCAGTCATTATATGGGATCACACATATAACAACTGGATACTTTTCAGTACCTGTGGAACTTTATATCCAAAAAGAACTTTCATGAATGAAGTTACAAAAAAGTGAGAAATGAATAAAATGGAAATACAATTGATTTTGAGACTGTAGCTTTATTTCTTTTCAGCCCACCTACACTGCAGCTCTAATCATTCACAGCCCAAGGACACAAACCTTGCTGAAATACAATAAGCTAGCTACTTAAAAGAGTTTTTATGATTTCATCTGAGGCAGATTGACTGTTGTAATAGAATTTATAACAATAAACAAGGCTGCAGAAAGTCAATTTTTTTGATTGAAAGCAACTGTAGAAATAGAAATTCTGTACAAAATCAAATTAAAATTATATATCTCTAGTTTATTTGGGAATAGTAAATCAAAACTAATCATATTTTGACAAAATATAACTTTTTTTTAAAACTTAGGGGGAAATGGCGGTAATGTCACTAAATGACTAATCCAGAGGCCCAAGTTAATGCTTGTGACATGGATTCAAATCCCACTCTGACAGCTAGTGAAGTTCAATTAATAAATTAGGATTTAAAAACTGATCAGTAATAGTTACCATGAAACCACTGTCAATTGTCTTAGACACACATCTGGTTTACTAATGCCCTTTAAAGTAGGAAATCTGCCATTCTTTCCTGGTCTAGCCCACACATGACTCCAGACCCACAGCAATGTGATTGACTCTTCACTGCACTATGAAATGACCTAACAGCCACTCAATTGTACCCAAAGTTTTATAGGAATGAAGCAACACTTTACCCGGCATCAATGGCGGCAATGGTAATTCCAATTCGAATGACCCTGCAAAGTTCTCCCTACTAGCATTTGGAGACATGTCAAAATTGGGAGAGTTGTCCCATAGATTTGAAAAACAAAAACTAACATAATCATACTCATGAAATTATATTTCACAATGTTCCAGACACCATCTTCCTTGCTATGTCCTCTCCCATCAGCATGATAGAACCATCAGAGTTACAGTGGGACAGTGTTGTTCTCAACATTAATTCCAGAGCCCGTGAAGCCTGACAGTATAAGGTGAAACATACGTAAGGAAACTTCTTGCCAATTTTCAAGTACCACCCCACTTGACTAATGAATCAGATCTTCCCAATGGTGAAGACCAATTGGAGGAAGCACTAAGTGTGGCAAGGGATAGAATGTAATCTAGGTGGGGAAACATCAACGGCCATTACCAAGAATGCCGGTGGGACAGGACACATCCAGGGACGGTGATGGTGGTGTCTGGGACATTGTAAGATATGACTCTGTGAGTACAACTATGTCAGGTTGTAGCTAACTAGTCTGTGAGTCATAGTTCATCAGCATGTCTATGGACTGGCAGACTGAATGCTAAAGAATAAAGCTGCAGCAAGTGATGAGGGCAGGAGTAACAATTGTGGATAGCTTGTGCAGACTAAGTCCAACCTTCACAGTGAATCATATGGAGGGTAGGTGATGGCCTACTGGTATTATCACGAGACTATTAATCCAGAAATCTAGCTAATGCTCTGGGATCTGGGTTCGAATCCCACCATGGCATACAGTGGAATTTGAATTCAATAATTTCAAAAAAAAGTCTGGAACTAAGAAGCTACTGATCACCACGTCGGGAAAAACTCATCTGGTTCACTAATGTCCTTTAGAGAAGTAAATCTGCCACTGTCACCTGGTCTGGCCTACATGTGACTCCAGACCCACAGCAATGTGGTTGACTCTCAATTGCCCTTTGAAATGGCCTAGCAAGCCACTCAGTTGTACCAATCGCTACAAAGTCTGAAAGAAATGAAACTGGACGGATCACCTAGCATCGAACTAGGCACTGGAAAAAGACAATGGCAGAAACAGCCCTGTTGACCCTGCAAAGTCCTCCTCACCAACATCTGGGGGTCAGTACCAAAATTGGGACAGCTGTCTCACAGGCTACTTAAGCAACAACCTGACATAGTCATACTCACAGAATCATATCTTACAATGTCCCAGACTTCACCATCACCGTCCCTGGATGTGTCCTGTCCCACCGGCAGAACAGACCCAGCAGAGGTGGTGGCACAGTGGTATACAGTTGGGAGCGTGCTGCCCTAGGTGTCCTCAGTATTGAATCCAGACTCCATGAGACTTCATGGCTTCAGGTTAAACATGGGCAAAGAAATCTCCTGATGATTACCACATACCATCCTCCCTCAGCTGATGAATCAGTACTCCTCAATGTTGAACAACACTTCGAGGAAGCACTGAGGGCACAAAATATACTCTGGGCAGGGATTTCAAAGTCCATCACCAAGAGTGGCTTGGCAGCAGTACTACTGATCGAGCCGGTTGGTGCTAGACTGGGTCCGTGCCAGGTGCTGAGGGAACCACCAAGTGGGAAAAACATATTTTACAGCATCCTCACTAACTTGCCAGCTGCAGTTGCATCTGTCTATGACAGTATCGGTAAGAGTGACCATCGCACAGTCCTTGTAGAGGCGAAGTCCCGCCTTCACATTGAGAACAACCTCCATCGTGTTGTGTGCACTATCACCGTGCTTAAATGGGACAGACTTCGCACAGATCTAGCAACTCAAGACTAGGCATCCATAAGGCACTGTGGGCCATCAACAGCAGCAGAACTGTATTCAAGCATAATCTGTAACCTTATCGCCCGGCATATCCCCCACTCAACCATTATCATCAAGCCAGGGGATCAACCAGGAGCACCAGGCATACCTGAAGATGAGGTATCAATCTGGTGACGCCACCAAACAGGACTACTTGCACACCAAACAGCTAAAGCAGCAAGTGATAGACAGAGCTAAGCGATACCACAACCAACAGATCAGATCTAAGCTATGCACTCCTGGTACATCCAGTCGTGAATGGTGGTGGACAATTAAACAACTCACTGGAGGAGGAGGCTCCACAAATATCCCCACTCTCAATGATGGAAGAGCCCAGTACATCAGTGCAAAATAGAAGGCTGTAGCATTCGCAGCAATCTTCAGCCAGAAGTGCCGAGTGAATGATCCATCTCAGCCTCATCCAGTGGTCCCCAGCATCAGAGATACCAGTCTTCAGCCAATTCAGTTCACTCCACGTGATATCAAGAAACTGTTGGAGACACCGGATACTGCAAAGGCTACAGGTCCTGACAACATTCCGGCAACAGTGCTGAAGACTTGTGCTCCAGAACTTGCTGCTCCCCTAGCCAAGCTGTTCCAGTACAGTTACAACACTGGTATCTGCCCGGCAATGTGGAAAATTGCCCAAGTATGTCCTGTACACAAAAAGCAGGACAAATCCAACACAGCCAATTACCGCCCCATCAGTCTACTCTCAATTATCAGTAAAGTGATGGAAGGTGTCATCTACAATGCTATCAAGCAGCACCTGCTCAGCAATAAGCTGCTCAGTGATGCCCAATTTGAGTTCTGTCAGGGCCACTCAGCTCTTGACCTCATTACAGCCTTGGTTCAAGCATGGACAAAAGAGCCGAATTCCAGAGGTGAGGTGAGAGTGACAGCCCTTGATGTCAAGGCTGCATTTGACCGAGTGTGGCATCAAGGAGCACTAGCAAAACTGGAATCAATGGGTATTGGGGGCAAACTCTCCAGTGGTTGCAGTCATACCTGACAAATAGGAAGATGGTTGCGGTTGTTGGAGGCCAATCATCTCAGCTCCAGGACATCTCTGCAGGAGTCCCTCAGGGTAGTGGCCTAGGCCAAAACATCTTCAGCTGTTTCATCAATGACCTTCCCTCCATCATAAGGTCAGAAGTGGGGATGTTCACTAACGATTGCACAATGTTCAGCACCGTTCGTGACTCCTCAGATACGAAAGCAGTCCATGTTCAAATGCAACAAGATCTGGACAATATCCAGGCTTGGGCTGACAAGTGGCAAGTGACATTCGCACCACACAAATGCCAGGTTATGACCATCACCAATAACAAACAATCTAAACATCGCCCCTTGACATTCAATGGTGTTACCATCAGTGAATCCCCCACTATCAACATCCTGGAAGTTATCATTGACCAGAAACTCAACTGGATTCACCACATAAACACAGTGGCTACAAGAGCAGGCCAGAAGCTAGGAATATTGCAGCGAGTAACACCTCCTGACTCCTCAAAGCCTGTCCACCATCTATAAGGCACAAGTTAGGAGTGTGATGGAATACTCCCCACTTGCCTGGATGAATGCAGCCCCAACAACACTCAAGAAGCTTGACACAATCCAGGATAAAACAGCCTGCTTGATTGGCACCACATCCACAGCATCCACTCCCTCCACCATCGACACTCAGTAGCAGCAGTGTGTACTATCTACAAGATGCACTGCAGAAATGCACCAAAGATCCTCAAACCCACAACACCACCACCACCTCCAAGTTCCCATCCAAGCCACTCACCATCCTGACGTGGAAATATATCACCATTCCTTCACTGTTGCTGGGTCACAATTCTGGAATTCTCTCCCTAATATCATTGTGGGTCAACCCACAGCAGGAGGACTGCAGTAGTTTCAGAAGGCAGGTCACCACCACCTTCTCAAGGGCAACTAGGGATGGGCAAGAATTGCTGGCCAGCCAGCGACACCCACGTCCCACAAAGGAATAAAAAAAAAATCATACGTGTTGTTCTACCCCAGTGTTAAATGGGATAGATGGTTACAGTCATACCTGGCACCAAGGAAAATAGCTGTGGTTGTTGGAGGTTAGTCACCTCAGCTCCAAGACATCTCTGCAGAAGTTCCTCATGGTTATGTCTTAGGTCCAAACATCTTCAGCTGCTTTTATCAAGGACCTTCCCTACATCATTGAAATCAGAAGTGGAAGTGTTTGCTGATGATTCACAATGTTCAGGGTCATTCATGACTCCTCATACACTGAAGCAGTTCATGCACAAATACTGCTAGACCTGGACAATTTCCATGTTTGGACTGACAAATGGCAAGTAACATTCACAGACCACACAAGTGCCAGGAAATGACCATCTTCAATAAGAGTCTAACAATTACCCTTTGACATTCAATAGTATCATCATCACTGAATTTCTAACTGTCAACATTCTAGGGGCTGACAATGATCAGAAACTAAACTGGAAGAGCCATATAAATACAGTGGCTACAAAAACAGGTCAGAGTTAGGAATACTGCAATGAGTAACTCACCTCCTGGTTCCCCAAAGCCTGTCTACCATCTACAAGACAAAAGTCAGGAGTATGATGGAATATCCTCCATCTGTCTAGATGAGTGCAGCTCCAACAACTCTCAAGAAGCTTGACACCATCCAGGGCAAAGTGCTTTACTTGACTGGCATCGCATCCACAAACACATTCACCCCCTACATCAGCAATGCTCAATAGCAGCAGTGCGTACCACCTACAAGATGCACCACTGAAATTCACCAAGGCTCCTTAGACAGACGTGCAAACCCTACAACCACTAGCATCCAGAAGGACAAGCGCAGCAGATATTTGGGAACACCACCACCTGCAAATTCCCCTCCAAGCCACTCACCATTCTGACTTGGAAATATATCACCTTCCTTCAGTGTCGACGGGTCAAAATCCTTGAACACTCTAATAGCGTTGTGAATCCTCCAGTACCAAATGGACTGCAGTGGTTCAAGAAGGCAGCTCACCACCACCTTTTCAAGGGCAACTAAGGATGGGTATTAAATGCTGGACCAGCTTGTGACGCACAAATCTATGACTGAATTTTTAAAAATGTTGAACAAATCTAGCAACTCAAAATTGGGCACACATGAGGTGATGTGAGCCATCAACAACAGCAGAACTATATTTAAATACAATCTGCAAACTCATGGCATGACATATTCGCTGTTCTACTATTACCATCAAGCCAGGGGATAAACTCTGCCTCAGTGAAGAGTGCAGGAAGGCATGTCAGGTGTAGCAACAGACATATCTAAAAAAAGAGCTGTCAACCTGATAAAGCCACAAAGTCCTACACATGCCAAGCCATGTCATGAACAGTGACAAACGAGAAGAGGCGGCTCGAGAGATAGCCTTATCTACAATGATGGGAGAGCACAGTACATCAGTGCAAAAAATAAGGCTGAAGCATTTGCAAACATCTTCAGCAGAATTGCAAAGGGTATGATCTATCTTAACTTCCTCCTGAGGTTCCTGGTATCACAGATGCCAATCTTCAGCCAATTTGATTCACTCCCCAGAATATCAAGAAGTACTGAAGCATTGGATACTGCAAAGGTTATGGCATGACAATTTGCCAGCAATAGTACTGAAGACATGTGTTCCAGAATTATTACACCCTAGCCAAAGTGTTCCAGTACAGCTACAACACTTGCATGTAACCAGCAAGGTGGAAAATTGTCCAGCAAGTCCTGTCCACAAAAGCACGACAAATCAAACTCAACCAAAAACCACTCTATTGTTTGACTGCCGTTCCAAAATAACCTGATCATTGATACTCAGTTTGGATTTTATCAGGGCTGCTCAACATAGACAAAACCGCTGAATCTAAGATGTGAATTGAGAATGACTGTCCTAACACTAAAGTGGTATTTTTATATGATATCAAATTTTAAGTCAAGATGTCAATAATAAAGGGAACTGTTCCTCTGGTTAAAGTCATACCCACATGAATGAAGATGGTTATGCTTTTTGGAGATGAATCATCTCAGTCCCAGGACATTGCAGCAAGAATTCCTCCGGGTGAAGTCCTCAAGCTCAACCATCTTCATATTTTTTATCAATGACCTTTCCTCTGTCAGAACTGGGAGCATCCGCTAATGACTGGACAATGTTCAGCACCATTCACGACTGCTCAGTTGCTGAAGCAGTCCAAGTCCAATTGCAATAAGACCTGGGCAATATGCAGGCTGACCATCTACAACAAGAGAATCTAACCACCAGCCTTTGGTATTCAATGGCATTATCATAATTGACTCTCTACAATCAACATTCTACTGGTCAAGATTGACAGAACTTTAACCGAGCTAGCCATATAAACATTACAACAGCAGGTCAGAGGCCAGGAATTCTGTGATGAATAACTCACCTCCTGACTCCCCAAAGTCTTCTCACCATCTATAAAGCACAAGTCAGGTGATGGATGGAATATGTTCCACTTGCGCGGTTGAATGCAGCTCAAAAAAAACCCCCAACACCATCCAGGCCAAAGCAACCTACTTGATTGGCCTCTTTCATCCACCATTTTAAACACTCACCTCTTCATGCACACTGGCAGCAATGTGTGCTATCAACAAGATGCACAGTACTAATTCACATTTTTTTTTAATGGCACCTTTCAAATCTGCAACCTCTACAACGTAGAAAGATAATGGCAGTGGATGCATAGTACACAACCACCTACATGTATCCTTCCATGTCACATACCATCCTGACATTGAATTAACAATAATATAGTTCCAACGTCACTGCTTCAACATCCTGGAACTCTCTTCCTAACAGCAGTGAGTGCCCCGACACCATATGGACTGCAGTGACTCAATGAAGCAGCTTGTCATCACCTTTAAATACAAGTAGGGATGTGCAATAAATGCTGTTCCAGCTAGCAACATCCACAGCCCATGAACAAATAAATTTAAAAGTATATGAAAAAACCTCTAGCAATAACAAAATATATAAAATAAATATAACAACAGTACTTAGTGTATGGAAGGATTCTTAGAAAAAAAATAGACAATGTTGTATCAGGTACATTTGCAACATGTTGTCTATAAAAGTGTACACTATAAAATTCATGGATTTTGGCTTCCATTTGTTTTTAATCTACTTCAATTTTAGTCAATCTAAGATATGAATCTTATGCAAATTTCACTGCCTCTCATGGAGTTTTTTAAAATATGATCTTTGCATCATTTATACTAAATTCTCTGACTGTACAAGGTTTGAGCAAATGAGTCCAACCCACTTCCAATCTAAATTCAGAATCTTCCATGTGAAAGCTCCTGCTTAGTCTAGTAACTGGATATCTACTCATTTTCATCTGTGACAGTGTGCTGGATTCATAAGATTGAACTGCTTAAGAATAACCCGGAAAATATCGACATCTATCTTTCACGGAAAACATACTTTAAGAAACAGTAATCAATTTTAATGATCTGACCAATCTTTCATTTAAATTTCTACAACTAGTTGCCAATTTGTTGCACATAAATGAAGTTGCACTTTCAATGATGTATAATATATTCTATTTTGGGATTTGGATTTTAAAAGTGGCAGATGGATATGGGATAACAAGGTGGAGAGCTGGATGAACACAGCAGGCCAAGCAGCATCAGAAGAGCAGGAAAGCTGACGTTTCGGGTCTGGACTCTTCTTCAGAAATGGGGGAGGGGAAGGGGATTCTGAAATAAATACAGGGAGAGGGGGAGGCGGGTGGAAGATGGATAAAGGAGCAAACAGGTGGAGAGGAGACAGACAGGTCAAAGAGGTGGGGATGGAGCCAGTAAAGGTGAGTGTAGGTGGGGAGTTAGGGTGGGGATAGGTCAGTCCAGGGAGGACGGACAGGTCAAGGAGGTGGGGGTGGGGCTTGAGGTGGGAGGAGTGGATAGGTAGAAGGAAGGACGGACAGGTTAGGGAGGCGGAGACGAGCTGGGCTGGTTTTGCGATGTGGTCAGGGGAGGGGAGATTTTGAAGCTTGTGAAGTCCACATTGATACCATTGGGCTGCAGGGTTCCCAAGCGAAATATGAGGTGCTGTTCCTGCAACCTTCGGGTGGCATCGTTGTGGCACTGGAGGAGGCCCAGGATGAAC
>NC_063336.1:71629701-71630043 GCF_021869965.1 Rhincodon typus | reverse complement strand
AAGGGGAGGGGAGATTTTGAAGCTTGTGAAGTCCACATTGATACCATTGGGCTGCAGGGTTCCCAAGCGAAATATGAGGTGCTGTTCCTGCAACCTTCGGGTGGCATCGTTGTGGCACTGGAGGAGGCCCAGGATGAACATGTCGTCCAAGGAGTGGGAGGGGGAGTTGAAATGGTTCGCGACTGGGAGGTGCAGTCGTTTGTTGCGAATCGAGCGTAGGTGTTCCACAAAGCGGTCTCCAAGCCTCCGCTTGGTTTCCCCAATGTACAGGAGGCCACATCGGGAACGGCGGATACAGCATACCACATTAGCAGACGTGCAGGTGAACATCTGCTTGATGTG
>NC_063336.1:71565597-71629601 GCF_021869965.1 Rhincodon typus | reverse complement strand
TTGATGGGGTGGTACATGAGGACAAGGGGGATTCTGTTTTGGTTGTTGTTGCAGGGAGGGGCTGTGAGGGATGAGTTGCGGGAAATGCGAGAGACACGGTCGAGGGCGTTTTCGACCACTGTGGAGGGGAAGTTGCGGTCGAAAACGGTCCCTGCGGAAGGCGGAGAAGGGAGGGGAGGAGAATTTGTGTCTGGTGGTGGCATCTTGCTGGAGGTGGCGGAAATGATGCCCTCACCCCTTCTCTTCCCTCCTGCAACAGTGATAGGGTTCCCCTTGTCCTTACCCATCATCCCACCAGCATCCACATCCAGAAGATCATCAGGCGCCATTTCTGCAGGGACCGTTCCCTCCGGGACACCCTGGTCCACACTTCCTTCACCCCCAACACCCCCCCACAGCCCTACGGCACCTTCCCCTGTAACTGGCGAAGGTGCAACACCTGCCCATTTACCTCCTCCCTCCCCAGTATCCAAGGGCCCAAACATACCTTCCAGGTGAAGCAACACTTCACCTGCACTTCCCAGAATCTAGTCTACTGTATTCGCTGCTCACAACGTGGTCTCCTCTACATTGGGGAAACAAAGCGTAGACTAGGTGACCGCTTCGCAAAACACCTACGTTCTGATCGCAAAAAAGACCCTGAACTACCCGTTGCCTGCCACTTTAATGCACTACCGTGTTCCCTGACTAACAGGTCTGTCTCTGGCTTATTGCAATGTTCTAGCAAAGCTCAACACAAGCTAGAAGAACAACCTCTCATTTTCTGCTTGGGTACCCTGCAGCCCTCCGGACTCAATATCGAGTTCAATAATTTTAAGGCCTAAATTCTCCCATGTCCTAGCCCCCTACCTCACACACCAGGCCTTGTTACCACATTGTCTGCCATTACACACTACCTGTTATTAGTCACTAATAGTCCCCATTAACAAATATTCACCATCCCAGCCACATCGTTATCAACTTTTTGTCTATCCAACTGGTCTTCTCTCTTTAGGCTCTATCCAATTCTTTACTCCCTACCTCATCCCCCTCCCCTTTTTTCTGTATATAAACTGACATTTACCCAGCCACCATCAGTTCTGAAGAAGAGTCACCGGACCCCAAAACGTTAACTCTGTTTTTTCCTTCACAGATGCTGCCAGACCTGCTGAGCTTTTCCAGCAACTTTGTTTTTGTTCCTGATTTACAGCATCCGCAGTTCTTTCGGTTTTTTTCATCTATTATTTTCACTCCTTGAAATTATTAATTAGGTGCAATCAAATGTTGATGGCTATCCATAAATACGGATATATTAAAAATAGCAAAATGCATCTTTTATAAAGCTTGTAAAATAGTTAATATTTCTCTTTAAAGTGAAATGGCATGGAATTTTTTTTTTATTTTAATACTTTCCAAATGAAAAATAAAATTCACTCTGATTTTTAAAAATGATATTTTAAAAATTAACAAATATATGAAACACCTCTTCAGCAGGCAGCTGTATTTTCCTTTGAACGTTAGAGTCTATTTTTAAAATATGTATTTTTCCCCCCTTCCCCTTATGATGGTTCCTTTGCACCATGATCAATGACTTCAGTTCACTGCAGGTTCCTTTTTTTTTAAGAAACCTCTCCAATCTGGTCCATAGTAACTTTAATTCCATGGCAACGGAGCTGCCCTCAGTTTGTTGCCACTCCACAGCATTGTGATTGATGGTTAGAACACAGAATGTGAACAACCTCAGAACTCACCATCTTGCAGTGCTGTACATTTCACTTCCATGCAACCCAATGAATAAACATTCCTTCTTATTGTAATGGCTATAAATGACATTATAGGCAATGGATACAGCAGTACTCACTTTCCTTAGCAGTAAAATACAGGAGGCAATAAAGCAATTTGACCTTTCATGTAAATCTGTATAATATCACTAATTATGACTTCAGACCAGGCTTTTGTGTGTTTTGTCACATTAATTCAGGATTTATTTTGATTAGATGTACAGTTCACACAAAATAATATTTTTATATGTGTATTGCAATACTACACATTCTTACTTCCTACATCTATGTCAAAGTCTTTTGGGCTCACACAGGATTTATTGAAATTGACCATTTAATTTTGCTGTGACCAATAGTCAATAATTTAAACTGCGATGTGTCTGTGCATGCTGTGCACAATTTTTAGTGTCTGATGTACACTTGGGCCTTTTTTTGCACATTCCTTTTATATCATCTAAATACATTTGGTCTTGTACACAAATAATCAACTGGAAATTCAAAACTAACTGTCATTGCTGACCTTGGCATTTCAGGAATCTGACTATTTCATGGCCAAGAAGCATCATATTTTTTAATGAAATGGACTTCTCTGTGTTGTTTTGCTTTTAAAAACTACATTCATTATCAATTTTTCATGAAGTTTTATGTATTTCAATAAAACAGTAGTCATCTGTAAACAAAATATATCTTTGATACTAGTATATTAAAGATTAAAAGTTTTATTTAATTGCAAACTGACATGTTACAAATGAAATACACAACTTAGTGGGTCAGTTCACAGCCTGGTTATACTGAACCATGCAAAACAGGATTCTCCAGCTACATTGCCTGGTTTGCACTAAATTAGTTCACCAAACCTAGGAGAATTAGGTGTATGGGGTGAGTGGGGTTGGAGTGATATTGGGGAGGGGAAATCGGAAAAGTTTGCTAGAAAAAGCAAATAAACAAAATCAAACAGGTTACTTGCTTTAAATATTTAATGTATCAAATATCGTTGGAAAGTGCATGTATAGATCCTAGATAATGACAGAACAAAAGACTAAACAACAGAATATAACTCCAAAAAATCAATGTCCTTCATCCCACAATTAGGTAGCAGATAGAAGGAAGATGTGCCATGAATGTTGCTATCTTCACCGTGCTGGAGTCCAGCACAGAAGTGTAAAAGACAAAAGTGAAGTCTTTGAAAGCAGTCTTCAGGTACAAGTGCCTAGACCTCCCTTTACTAATATCTCCTAATATCACAAATGACAGGTCCAATTATTTAATCCACTCCACAGTCCACAGTGTTAAGAAATAGTTCAGAACACCAGACATGGTAAAGTTTATGTACAATGCTAACATTCCAAAAATGAGCTGAATACCTGTACACCAAAGCTGCCCACTCTTTCAGCCAACTTGCTCCAGCATGCCTACAGCCATGACATCTATGCAACAATGTGAAGGATTGCCCAAGTATATTCTGTTCACAGGAAGTTGAACAGATAAATATAACTACCACCCCAGAAGGAAAAACCAGTAAAACCTATGAATGTTACTGATTCTTGTACCTATTACTGTTTTTTTGTTGCTGGGCAATAGATGCTCCATAATTGTCAATAAGTAGATGAGAGTACGCATTAACACTGGCATTACTGATATTTAGCAATAACTGCTCACCAATTCTTGCATTGGGTTCTGGATCACAGCCTTCAGATATGGATGTAAGTTGATTGTCAGAGCACAAACCTTTAATATCAATGCAGTATTTTATTGAGTATGGCATCAGGCACTCCCATCAAAATGGAACTGAACTGTGGTCAGTGTGGATATACTCTTGTAACTGGAAATCACTTGACACAAAATAAGGTGGTTGTGGTTTGTCAGAGGCAAATAGTCTTAATTACAAGACAATGCTACTGGCAATTTCAGAATGTCCTCACCAAAATATATTCTGCTTCTTCATCAATTACCTCCCATTTATGAGAAGGATAATGACTCCCATTCATATTATTCAGCTTTAATCATAGTTCTTCCTATAATAATCAAACCCGTGGAAGTCCAACGCAAGATTTGGATTGCATCCAAGGTAGAACTGTCAAGCAACAGGCAACAGTTGGATGCCAAGAAATGATTAACTATTTCCAGTAGGATAAAACATCTCTATCTCCCATGCAACTGTACTTGTATTGGTGACTGTATCACCATCCTGAGAATCAAAACTGAGCAGAGGTTTAAGTGATTCAGACGTATCAGCACCATGGCTAGAGGAAAAGGGTTGAACCTCAACAGTCTGTGACGAATAGCTCAAAACTGTCAGAATAAAGTAGTTCACTTACTTGATTTCTCTGTCACCAGAGTCATTATTCACCTGTCTTCTACTGGTGCGCTTGGCTGAAATATGTACAATCTACATGATGCACTGCAGCAATTCACCAAGGTTACCTCAATAGTATTTTCCTCCTCTGTGACTTAAGAAGGTCAAAAGCAATGTCACGGGAACATGGCCATCTCTAAATGACATGATTTCAGAGCACAGCAAGGAACAGGAACAGTAGATGATTTTTCAGTCCCTCAAACCTATTTCTTTATTCAATTATTTCATGGATAATTTATATCTCAGCTCCATTTACCCACCGCCTTTGCTCTTAAAATATAAAAACTTTGAATAAGTCACAGACATTAATTTTCGAGGGACATAAGTTCAGATTTCGAAGACTTCAGTGTGAAAATGCTTCCAGATTTCACTCCTCCATGGCCTGTTCTAATATTAATAGCATGTTTTCTTGATCTAGAATCTCCAACAGAGAAAATGTTTCCTCTGATCTATTTCATGAGACTTCTTAAACATTTAAAATATTCTTGATTGAATCACCTCCCAAACTCAGGCCAAGTCTATGCAACCTCTCCTCATAATTTAGCACTTTAAGCTTTGGTATAATTTGGCAACTTTATGCTGTGCTCTTTCCAAGGCCAACATATCTCTTTTTGAGTTTCATTGATCAAAATTCAACGTAAGAATTGCGAGTTTAAAGACAAATGTAATGGTTACTGTTGATAAATCATATCAAGCAAACTCTGTCAATTAATCTATAAGAGACCCAAACAAATTGAAACCACAGACTGAAGCCATTTCACTCATTACGAGTGTGCCAGTTTTCTGAAAGAGAACCAGTTGGTTTCTCTCCTTGGCTCTATCTCCAAAGCTGTTCAAAGACATAAAGATAGAAAATGTTGGAAATAATCTGCAGGTCTAGTGTACCTGTGAAGAAAGAAACAGAGTTAGATTTCAGCCAAAGACCTTTGCTGCAGATGGAAATGTAATAGGCCTTCAGCCAGTGAAAGGTAGAGTGGGGGAGTGTAAAGAGAGCAAAACGTTGATGATAGGATGGAGAGAATAACTGGAACAGGTTTTCATGGTACAAAAGGAAAAGGCAGTTAAAATGTCTGTAATAAGAAAATAAAAGATTTGTCCACAATGGATGCAAATTGCAGAATAATGAACAGATGAGTCTAAAAGCCAAAACATGAAAAACAATTACGACCATCACATGCAAAACAAAACAGATGTTCTAATCCATGATGATTTTGGTGGCAGGAAATTCATTTATAGTGCGGGAAGTTCTTACCCTGATAACCTTGATTGGGGCCCTTAAGTGGGAAATTCATGTCCATTTTAAAGGTCCTCATTCTATAACCAATATAATCGCCAAATGATAGGTGGGATATTCACAATTGCAGAAGCTTGAAAATTAAACTTGGCAGAACAGCTTGCAGAAGGCTGAGTTGGGGATTGGGAAGAGGAATGTCATTCAAAGGCAATCAGTGCCTGATCAGGACACAGTATCAGGGCAGGATGCGGGGGCGTACAAACCACCCATCAGCCTTGCTGTCGACCCTCCTCCCACTACATTCACCTGTATCTGGGTCTATCAACAATCTTAGTCCATGGTAGAGGTTTGGACTGGCAGCAGCCATTGCCTAATAGGCAGTTAAGTTGGGAAGACTTTGGCTTTTGTGGGCTCACCAGCCAGCTCACGAGATCTGCTTTGGTGGCATTAAATTTGAACCAAAATGGTGACATAGAATTCACAGTATGAAATTGGTGAAGTCGGAAGTGCTTTCGAAAAAAAGGTGCTGCTCTTCAAGATATCAATATGAGGGCAATGTGGAGAAATTAAGTGACAATGCACCAGAAGCTCAGGTTCTTACATGCAGCTGAAGAAGGATTTTCTGACAAGTGGTTACCCAATCTACACTGAGTCTCAATATAGAACAATATAGAACACACTGTGTTTCCTCTTTATAGTTATAGGGTGGCAAGGTGGCACAGTGGTTAGCACTGCTGCCTCACAGCAGCAGGGACCCACGTGCGACTCTAGCCATGGGTGATTGTCTGTGTGGAGTTTGAAAATTCTCCAATTCTATGATTCTACAATTTCTTCCTGTGTCTGCATGGGTTTCTGCCAGGTGCTCCAGTTTCTTCCCACAGTCTAAAGGTGTAGAGGTTAGGTGGATTAGCTATGCTAAATTGCCCATAGTGTTCAGGTTTATGAAGGCTAGGTGGGTTAGCCATGGCAAATGAAAAGTTATGGAACTAGCGTGAGTCTGGGTGGAATGGTCTTTAGGGGTTGGTGCAGACTTAATGAGCTGAATGGCCTCTTTCTGCTCTGTAGGGATTCTATATCCAATTTCCTTTTGAAAGTTACTATTGAATCTGCTTCAACTGTCCTTTTGATTAATAGGTTCTAAATCATGACAAGGAGATAGCCTGAGTGGTGATCAGCTTTGAGAACAGTAGGTCCACGTTACCTAAACGGTTTATTCTCTGGTTAACTCATTGTCTCAAATTATTCCTATACTGCATTCCAAATATGAAGAATGTAGTACTAGTATTTTAGATGAGTTCTGACAATGGGCTGAATCAAATTCTTGGCTAAGTCTGAGCTGCGCAAGTTTTTGGAAGGTTTTTCACCGTGAGGGCTAGCAGTTTCTCTCTTCCTATCTTAGCAAACTCACTTCATTAATTATCTATCATTCCCCTATGGTGTCTCTTACTGTAGATTTCAACCTGCTTGTACCACACTTCATTCCTACAGCAACTTGTCACTCAGCTGACATCCACCGAAACCAGCATCTCTCATATCTGCACCATCTTTAAAGGGCTGCTGAGCATCTGGACGTGCACTGTCATTCCAAAGGTACCCTGCTTGTTCAAGGACAGAGTTTAATCGTGTCAGCAAAGGGTAAGATCACACTGCAATTTTCTGACAGAGATCTGGAGGTCCTGGTCAAGGGAATAGCGCAAATGAGAGGATTCCTCTTCCTGAAGGACTGGAATAGGATGTCAGACAGCCAGACCCTGCCAGCCTGATTTGAGATTGCAAGGTACTTTGCTGGGGTAAATGCCACACTCTTTTCTCTGTCACCTCACACTCATCCTATCCCGGCTACTGCGCCCATCTTCCATCAAGGCTCATGTTACTCTCACTATTGCATATAACATCTTCACTCAAACATGCTCATTACCTATACCTCTCCCTCAGCCTCCCATACCTAACCCTGCATGGCCTCTGTGCTGCCTCCTCAGTCCCTCAGAACGCTTCAACATTTTTCTCCCACATGCACCAGCACCAACACTGCGCACTGCTATTGCACCTGTTACTCCCTTTCTCACACTACAGGAAGAAGACAGCTCATAACAGGACCAAGAGATCCAGGATGAGCGGAAGGGTGCCTCTCATCCACTACGAGGAAAGAATCCAGGACCTCACAGGAGAAGACTGGGACTACACCAGTGTGAATGCCAAGGCATCCATGTAATGGCAACCAGGTAAGTACTACTCTTCATTCCACTGCAACTCTACAGAAACACTGCTGTCAGTGTCATTTACTGCACACCACTTCTAACTGTTGGCAGGTCACTTTCTCTCTATAGTGATTGGAACCAGGTGGATCTTGTTGAGTACAAGATCCTTGATTGGAGTTGTTGACTTCAGCCGATCAGGAATCCCTGGCTGACCAATACTAATAGGCGATTTAGGATCTCCTCAGTTCAGGGGACTGACTCTGAGGTAGCTAGCCACAGCCAATGTACCGTGCACAAGTAAATAAAGGATGACTTCATGATGGGATACCGGCCTCTGTGCAGTTATTTCAGTAGCGATGGGAGAAAACAGTACATGCCTGAAGAACATTCACTTGCAACAGTCATCTTGGAGTTGGGGTAAGCTTGACTTGTTTGATCCTGCTGTTGAAGACTATGCCTAGTATGTGGAACGAATGTGATACTTTTTCCAGACAAATGACATTGAGGCAGATGAAGAGCAATGAGGAATCCTTCTGACTGCTTGTAGACCTGCAGCATTTTCAGTTATAAAGTGCTTAAATTTCCCAGATGCACCAGACACTAAAACCTTCCACATGTTGATGGAGTTGTTTATGGAATATTATAACCCCAAAACTCCTCTAATTCTAAGACACTATTGGTTTTATTTGGCTGTTAGAGAATCAGGGGTATCTGTATCGGAATATTTGACGAGGTTAAGATGGGTTGCAGAGGCATGTGATTTTGGGTTAACACTGAATGAGATGCTGAGAAACTGTTTGGTCTGTGGTATTAATGACATAACCATGTAGAAGCACCTACCAACTGAAGCCCAACTGGACTTCAAACAGGCACTACATTAGAAAATGCAGCAGGTGGAGCCTGGGAGCTACAGGGCATCTCAATGGAAGTGGACACCCTCACCCGTGCGAATGAGCTTGGGGAACACCACCTGTGTATAGGCAATCACAGAGCTTTATGCAGGAGATATCCTGAGCAGAGGGGCTGTAGGCCAACCCACAACAGAACCCCACAACAAAACTGAGCCTCGGCTAAGTGGCTAAAATGTTTTTCAGGATCTGGGCCAGCAAGCCATTGTAGCTGCAGACTCGAGACAGCAAAGGAATCCTACAAGGCCTGACATGAATAAGAAAATTCGTAGGCCAGTACCCAGAATAGAGCATACCCTGGAAAGCCCCCTACATGTAGGTTGGAACAATTAAATTGCTTAGTGACAGCCAAATTGGAACCAATTAAAATTAATGTTTGGTTGAATGGTCACCCAGTTCCCATGGAACTCAATAGCGGCGCAGTTGCATCTGTGGTTGCAGAACCCATCTTTAACAAGATTTGCTCGGGATTCCAACCCTTACGTTTGCGCAAGACCTCAGTCAGACTGAGTACATACACTGGGCAACCACTGCAGATTGAGGCTACAACTTTAGTTCCGGTCTCCTATGAGAAGCAGTTGGTGTAGTTACCACTGATTGTAGTGAGAGGGTCAGGCCCAAGTCTATTGGGGCAGAATTGTTGAGGAAGATTCACCTGGATTGGCTCAACATTTTTCAATTAGAAAATGGCTGCGTCAGTGAAGTCCTAGTGGAATGTCTAGAAGTTTTTCAGTAAGGACTTGGGACTATCAAAGGGGCCAAAGCCACTTAACATGTTGACCAGGAAGCAATTCCATGATTTTGCAAGGCCTGCTCAGTGCCATTTGCCTTGTGGACAAAAGTAGAGGCAGAAATCAGGAGGCTGGAGATTGAAGGAACCCGCAGTTTGCAGAATGGACAGCACCGGTCATACCAATTGTGAAGCCTGACGGCTCAGTTCGCCTTTGTGGAGATGTTAAGCAGCAGTAAGCCGCCTGTCGCAGCTGGATAAATACCCAATCTCACGCATAGAGGATTTGTACACAAAGTTGGCGGTGGGGGGGAGCTTCTTTACAAAGCTGGACGTGAGCCACTTGTACATATAATTGCAACTGGATAGGAATTCCAGAAGTATGCACAATTAATAACCATAAGGGTTTATACCAATATACAAGACTGCCATTTGGAGTATCACCGGCCTGCGCCCTTTTCCACTGGACCATTGAGAACATTTTACAAGGGCTACCCCAGATTGCCATTTATCTGAAACCCGTGCTAATAGTTGGGAAGACCAATAAAGAGTACTTGGAGAACTTGGCCATAGTGCTTAAATGTTTCTCCCAGGCAGGTGTATGCCTTAGAAGGGAAAAATATGTGTTCCAGGTGCCCCAAATAACCTACTTGGGTTACAAAGTTAACAAAACCAGGTTACACTCATTGGAAGATAACCTGAGAGTGATCAAAGAAGTCCTGGCTCTCACGTCTGTACCGAATTTAGGCCTTTCCTTGAGTTAGCGAATTATTTTCTATATTTATATTATATGTAACCTGGCCTCCATCTGCTATTGAGGAAGGGTCAGCCTTGGAAATGGTCACATAGCCAAGAAGTAGCTTCGAGGGACGTGAAAAAGCAGCTATCATCAGCTAAGATGTTGGCCCACTATGAACTGAAGCAAGAGGTACTGCTGGCATGCAATGCTTCCCGGTATTGTATCGAGGTAGTGTTGGCTTACCAGTGGCCCAACGGAGAGGAATGCCTAATCGCATGTGCTGCCCAGACACTGGCTGGTGCCAAACGCTAATGTGACCAGATAGAAAAGGAAGGTTTGTCTGTCATCTTTAGTGTGAAGAAATTCCATAAATACTTTTATGGATGGGAATTTGTCGTAGTAGCAGATCACAAACCCCTGCTGAAGGAAGACAAGGCAGTGCTGCCCATAGATTCTGGCAGAATTCTGCAGTGGGCCTTAAAAGGGAAAAATGTGTGTTCCAGGTACCCCAAGTGACCTAATTGGGTTACAGAGTCGACAAAACTGGGTGACACCCATTGAAAGATAAAGTAAGGGCGATCAAAGGAACCCAGCTCCCAATTCTATACTGGACGATAGGTCTTTCCTTGGGTTAGTGAATTATTACGGAAAATTCAAACATAACCTGGCCTCTATCTTGGCACGCTTGCACATGCAATTGAAAAATGTAAGCCTTGGAAATGGGTGCATAGCCAAGAAGTAACTTTTACGAAGTAATAAAGCAGCTATCGTCATCCAAGGTGTTGGCCCATGATGAAGCGAGAAGTGATGCTGACATTGTGATATCTCCCCGTATGCTATTGGGACAGTGTTGCCTCACTGGTGGCCCACTGGAGAGGAACACCCAATTGCGTATGCTTCCCCAACTTTGGCTGATGTCGAACACAAATATGCCCAAATAGAAAAGGAAGGTTTGGCGGTCATCTTTGGTGTGAGGAAGTTCCACCAGTACCTTTATGGATGGGAATTTGTCATAGTAAAAGATCACAAACTTCTGCTAGGGTTACTCAAAGAAGACAAGGCCTTGCCACCCATAGCTTCCAGTAGAATTTAACGTTGGACCCTTATTCTCAGCACGTACAAGTAAAAATTAGAATACCGTCCAGGAAGCCAAGTGGCTAATGTGGAACCCCTGAGCCACCTTCCACTGGCAGATACTCCACCAGTGGTGCTTCCCCTGGAATAATCCGCTTTAGTTTTAAACTTCCTGGACACTCTTCCAGTCACCGCTGACAATATCCGACTGTAGACACAAAAAGATCATGTTCTAGCAAAACTAAAACAGCTGGTAGCAATGGGGGAAACAGAACAGTCATAGCAACAAGGATTTAAACATTTCTGGACCCGGCAAGACCAGATCACCATAGAGGACGGCATATTTCTATGAGGAGCAAGGGTGACTGTCTCAAGTAAAGGTCACTGCCAGACACTGGCTAAACTTCACCAGGGTCATCCAGGGGTTTCCAAGATGAAGATGCTAGCAAGAAGCCATGTCTGGTGGCTGGGGTTGGATGCGGACATACCTGCATTGGTCAGGCAGTGCCCAGAGTGCCAGCAAGGTCAAACGTTGCCACCAGAACCGCCCGCACATTCGTGGGAATGGCTGGGCAAACCATGGACTCGGTTGCATATCGACTATGCCAGTCCTTTCAGGGGCTCAATGTTCCTGGTCATTGTGGACGCCCTTTCAAAATGGTTGGATGTGCATAAAGTTCGTTCGGCAAACTCAGGGATGATGATTGAGAAGCTGCAAGCTGCATGATGCATGGACTTCTGGAAAGACTGGTCACAGCCAATAGTATGTCAATTACCATCAGAGAATTTGAGTATTTCCTAAAGTCAAATGGCATTTGGCACATAAGGACAGCTCCATACCATCCGTCATTCAATGGTCTAGCAGAAAGAATGGTCCAAACATTGATGGCAAGCTTAAAGAAGCAGCCTACAGCATCACTTGATACCAAACTGTCCTGGTTTCTGTTTGAATATAGGACCACACCTCACGCAACAACAGGGATAGCTCCAGCAGAGTTGCTGATGGGGTGAAGACCCCACACCAGGTTAAACCTTATATTTCCAGACCTGGGGTTGGGAGGTAAAATGGCAGCAGGAATGCCAATAACAGCCACATGTCTCCTCTAAGCGAGAAAGACAATTTAATTTAGGGGACGAAGTTTGGTGCCAGAACCGTGGAAATGGCCCTGTATGGGTACAAGGCAAGGTTGATGCGAGGTCAGGTCCTATTACTTACAAAGTTTGGGTAGGTGAGGCAGTCCTGAACAAACATGTGGATCACCTGAAAGCTGTTACCTTGCAAACTGGGCAGGAGCAAAACACACTTGGCCCCTCAGAACAGCCAGAAGGCCTTCAGAAACCATGGGTTCTCCCCATCCATCTAGTGTCAAGGAAACCTCAGAATTTGAGAAGGATGAAGCTTCAATACCATTACTGCCGGAAGAAGAGGAGGAAACTCTCCCGAGATGCTCCAGACAGTAGAGATGGGCTATGGTCTGGTACACGCCACTCATATCAGAGTCCGAATCTGAGGAACCGGACTTGGGGCAAAAAGTCGCAGAACAAGCTACAAAAGAATGACCAGGCCTACATTCCCCAACTTAGTGGGGGAGGGATGTAGTGATTGGAACCAGGTGCATCTTGTTGACCACCAGATCCTTAACTGGGGTTGTTAACCTGGGCCAATCAGGAGGCCCTGGCTGACCAATATTAGCAGGGAATTTGGAATCTCTACAGTTCAGGGGACTGACTAGCCACAGTCAGTGTACTTTGCATAAGTAAATAAAGAGTGACTTGGTGATAGGATACTGGCCTCTGTGCACCTATTTCATGCTGTCTTCTGTTTTTGCAGGTTTCATTAGCCTTGCTGCAACCTCTGGGCAGAAATATCTCATTCCCTGAGAAAAGCACTCCTGGACATTTTGAAGACATGACTACTGATGCATCAGGGGGAAAAAAAATCAGTAAGGCTGTCCACCCAGCCCCTGGTACTGTCATTCACTGACACTCCCACTTCAAGCCAGCATGCTCCTGACTGCAGATCACCCTCTCCATCCAACATTACCCACCCATGCTTTATCAATATATTGGCATTAGAAGCAATCCAGAGAAGATTCACTCGGCGGATACCAGGTATGGAAGGACTGTCTGTGGGGACAGGCTGAGTCGATTGGGCCTATACTGACTGGAATGTGGAAAAATGAGAAGTGACCTTATTGAAACCTACAAGATTGTTAAATGACTTGACAGGTTAGATGCAGAAAGGTTCCTTCCCTTTGTGGAAGAGTCTAGGACAAAAAGGAATTTCAGAATAAGGGGTCACACAGTTAAGTTAGAGCTGAGAAGGAATTTCATCTTGGTAGGTAATAAATCTGTACAAATTATTTATCAGAGGTCTAGATTCAAGGGTGAGATGAGCAGACTTTTAATGCTCTACTCTTGAGATTAGATGAATGAGAGGAGATCTAATTGAGGTATGCAAGATGCTAAAGGATATTGATAAAGTAAATGTAGAAAGGATGTTTCTTGTGGGGCAATCTAAAATGAGAGGTCATAGTATTAGGATAAGGGGAGGAAAGATGAAGAAAAGTGACTTCTCTTAAAGGGTTATAATTCTGTGCAATTCACTACCACAGTGGTGGATGCTGGGAAATGAGTAAATTTAAGGCAGAGATAAACAGATTTTTCATTAGTAATGGGTAGAAGGGTGATAGGCAGTGGACAGAAAAGTGGAATTGAGGTTAAGATGAGATCAGCCATGATTGTCTTAAATGGTGGAACAGGCCCGAGGGGCTGAGTTGCCTACTCCTGTTCTTAGTTATTATTTTCTTGTGTAAGGGAATCCAGGGTCATGGAGAAAATGCAGGAAAATGGAATGGAGTTATCAGAGCAGCCATGATTTCATTAAATGGCAGAGCAGACTGGATGGCTTATGTTTTATGTCTTCCACAGATACGATGTGCCTGGACCTCTGACTGATGCCAAGACATGCCGCCCACCCCCCCCGCAACGACAGCACGATCCCCCAAAACAGCCCTTGTGGTGCCAATGGACTGCGCACGACCGCCTCCATGGCCCCGTTGAACCACGGCCCTGGCGGCGGGTGGCTGTCTTTCTTTCGTCCCTTTTCTGTTTCTTTCCCCGCAGCAATGCTATTGCAGCCCCCCACCCCTTTCTTAACTACCTACCAAAAGAACCGGGTTGCAAGCGGGAACAATATGGCGGGAGCTGAATGCACGGGTTGTGTCCTGCAGTGAAAGCGGATCGAATGTGGACCAGAGTGACGGTGGTGGATCAAGAGTTGGCCAGCGAGAGCGGCCGGTGAGGCAGCGGCAGTGACAGCAAGCCGCTGAGGCAGCCGAGACTGGGACGCTGGCGGTGGCATAGCATAGGCTGGAAAGCCTGGAGCAGGACTCTGGTGGAGCTATGCCAATGGCTGGAAGGCGGCAGCGGAAAGGAAAGTTGGACTCAAGTTTTTTACTTAGTCTAAGACTAAGTTAATGTGAATGATGCCATGTATGTATGGCTAAGGTACACATTTTTCACTTTTTTGTTGAATACATGTGCTAATAAATAACTCCATTCAAGACTGGTATTGGAGGCTGTCTTTTACTCACTATGCCAGGACTCCCTTACTGATTGATGCCTCCATGTACTTTGGTGAAGAGTACTCCTCTAAGACGGAGACATGGTTGCATGCCTGTTGCATATGCAGTGTGTTTGCCACATAAGCTGATGGTATATGGAGCATATGTGATTTAGTGCACTTACAGCATGATATAAGCCCTGTAGACTGAGGACTGCTTAGCAATCGGCAAGTAGCCAGTTTCCATGACTGTACTAAGCATCCCTGCTTGCCTTGCTGTGCTGATATGAGCACACAGGTGCCCACTAAGTGTGTAAGTGAGCAGCTCTGAGATGCAGCCTAGTCCAGTCTGTGAACTGGGTATTTGTCTCTGCTAAAGCCTTTCAATGCTTGTTGCTGGTGCACCCCGATCTCAAAGTCTAGAAAGCACTGCCAGTGTATTGGAAAAGTGCCAAGATGGTCATGATAGAGTGGCAGATGCAGGATGCAAATCACTGAATGAATAGTGCATGTGCCTGGTACCCATGGATTGTTCCCTGGGCTGAAGTTTGGCAATAGGCAACACTGGTGCCAATAGGAGCAAGTGGTGAGCTGAATTCTCTAGGTACACATTCAGGTTTCTTGTCCTGTTTTTCCAATATCTAGCTTGTTTGGTGAGTTTGGCAAGTTTGGCAAAATGGGATTGGGAATGTTAATGAGAATGATTTGTGACATTACCAAGTTAATTAACAATTGACATCTTGCTGCTGCCTAGTGAGAATCTGTGTGCTGCTTGTGAAGAGCATAATAGATAGAGCAAGGTGATCCTAATGAAGAGATGGGCCTTGTCATAATTCTTGTCTGATTTCTACCACACATCTCTTGATATCCCATGTATTTCACACCTCAATGAGATTCTGTACAAGTGAAACATCATTTCCTCATTGCTGAATAACAACCTGTTACAATAGAAGATACACTCTTAACCTCTTACACTAATCTTTCATGATTTACACAAATACACAGGTAACTAACTACATTACATAGAAGCAAGTTACTATAGATGCTGGAATCTGTCCACTCCTATTTTTTCCATAGAAAATAGGTGCAGAAGTAGGCATTCGGTCTTTTGACCCTACACCACCATTCAGTTATGATCATGGTTGATCATGCAATTTCAGTATCCCGCTCCCACTTTCTCTCCATACCCCCTTGATCCCTTTAGCCAGAAGGACCACATCAGGCTCTCTTGAATATAGCTAATGAACTAGCCCCAACAGCTTTCTGTGGGAGAGAATTCCACGGGCTCACAACTCTGAGTGAAGAAATTCTTCATCTCAGTCCTGAATGGTTTACCTCATATTCTTGGCCTGTGACACCTAGTTCTAGACTGCCCCAAAATTGGGAACATTCTTCCTGCATCTAGTCTGTCAGTCCTATCAGGATTTTGTATGTTTCCAAATTTCAGTGAGCACAAGCCTGGTGAACCTTTGCTGGATTCCCTCAAAAGCAAGAATGTCCTTCCTCAGATTAAGAAACCAAAACTCCCCACAATACTCAAGGTGTAGCCTCACCAAGGCCCTGTATAAATGCAGCACGGCATCCTTACTCCAATACTCAAATCCTGTCCCTATGAAGGCCAGCATGCCATTAGCTTTCTTCATCGCCTGCTGCGACTGTACCACCATGACACCCAGGTTTCGTTGCATCTCACCTTTTCTTAAACTGCCACCATTCAGATAATCTACCATCCTGTTTTTGCCACCAGAGTGGATAACTTCACATATTCATCATATTATATTGCATTTGCCCACTCAGCTAGCCTGTCCAAGTCACCTTACAGCCTCTTAGCACCCTCCTCACAGCACATGCTGCCACCCAGCTTAGTGTTGTCTGCAAATTTGGAAATATTGCATTCAATTCCTTCATACAAATGGTTAATGTATATTGTGAAGGGCTGAGCTGCGGAACCCCACACATCACTGACTGCCATTCTGGAAAGGACCCATTTATTCCAACTCTGTCTCCTGTCTACCAACCAGTTCTCTATCCACATCAATACATTATTTCCAATACACCATGAGCTTTAATTTTGCTTACTAACCTCTTGTGTGGGACCTTGTCAAAAGCCTTTTGCGTGTCCAGGTACACACCAGCCACTGATTCACTCTTGTCTGCTCTACTAGTCACATCCTCAAAAATTTCCAGCCAATTTGTCAAACATGATTTCCCTTTGTGAATTCATGCTGACTTGGGCTGATTCTGTCACTGATTTTCTGAATGCTCAGTTGTTACCTCCTTAATAATTGGTGGCGGGGAAAATGCTGGAGTCAATGTCAAGCTAACCAGCCCATTATGCTCCATTTTCTCTCTTCCTCCATTTTAAAAAGGTGGGTTACATTACTTACCCTGCAGTCCATTGAAACTCTTCCAGAGTCTATAGAATGCTGGAAAACAATCACTAATGCATCCACTATTTCTAGTGCCACTCCCTTAAGTACTCTTGGATACAGAGCATCAGGCTCTGGGGACTTATTAGGTTTTAATCTTATCAATTTCTCCAGTACCAATTCCTGACTAATAAATATTTCCTTCAGTTCCTCCTTCATGCTTGACCCTCTGTCCCCTAGCATTTCCAGAAAGTTATTTGTGTCTTCCTTCGGGAAGACAGACTAAAGTATTTTTTCAATTGGTCTGCCATCTCTTTGTTGTCCATTATGAATTCACCAGATTCTAACTGTAAGGGACCTACATTTGTCCTCACCAGTCTTTTTCTCTTCTCATATTTATAGAAGCTTTTGCAGTCAGTTTTATGTTTTTTGCAAGCTTACTCTCATATACTGTTTTCCCCTTCTAAATTAAACCCTTTGATCACCTCTGCTGAATTTTAAATTTCTCCTAGTCCTCAGGTTTGCTGCTTTTTCTGGCCAATCTATATGCCTCCTCTTTGGTTTTAACACTATCCCTGATTTCCCTTGTTCACCGTGGTTAATATATCTTTCTTGTTTTACTCTTATGCCAGATAGGGATGTACAATTGTTGAAATTCATCCATGTGTTCTTTAAATGTCAGCTATTGCCTATTCACTGTCAACACCTTAAGTATCCTTGGTCAGTTTATCTTCGCCAATCATGCCTCATACTACCAAAGTTAGCTTTCTTTAAGTTCAGGACCCTAGTCTCAGATTTAACTGTGACAATCTCCATCTTAATGAACAGCTCTACCATATTATGGTCACTCTTCCCCAAAGGATCTCGCACCACAAAGTTGCTAATTAATCCTCTCTCATTCCACAATTCCCAGTCCAGGATGGCCTGCTCTCTAGTTGGTTTCTCAATATATTGGTTGAGAAACCATTCCTCATACATTCCAGGAAATGCCCCTCCATTGCATTAGTTCCAGTCTGGTTACTCCAAACAATATGCAGATTGAAGTCACCCATAATATCTGCTGTACCCTCACTGCACGCATCTCTGATTTCCTATTTGATGCTATTCCCAGCATCACAATTACTGTTCGGTGGTCTGTACACAACTCCCTCTAACGTTTGTTCCCTTTAGTGTTCTGCAGTTCCACCCAGATGGATTTCACATCCTTTCTTCCTTACTATTATGTTAATCTCCTTCTTAGCCAGCAATGCTACCCCACTTCTTTTTCCCTTCCATCTATCTTTCCTGAAAATTGAATACCCCTAGATGTTGAGTTTCCATTGTTAGTCACCCTGGAGCCAGGTCTCAGTGATGCCAATTACATCATATCCATTAATAACAGTCTGTGCAGTTAATTCATCCATTTGATTGCAAATGTTCTTCACATTGTGCTACAGAGCCTTGGCTCATTTTTTTTGTCATTTATCTCTGCTACAGGAAAGTGGTTGTTAAACTTGGAAGGGTTCAGAATGATTTACAAGGATGTTGCCAGGGTTCGAGGGTTTAAGCTATAGGAAGATGCTGCATAGATGGGGGCTGTTTCCCTGGAGCGTAGCAGGATGATGGGTGACCTTATAGCAGTTTATAAAATCATGAGGGGCATGGATAGAATAAAGAGCCAAGGCGTTTTCCCCAGGGTAGGCGAGTCCAAAACTAGACGGCATAGATTTAAGGTAACAGGGGAAAGATTTAAAAGGGACCTAATGGGCAACTTTTATGTGCAGAGGGGGGTGCATGTATGGATTGAGCTGCCAGAGGAAGTGGTGGAGGCTGGTACAATTGCAACATTTAAAAGGCTTCTGGATGAGTATATGAATAGGAAGAGTTTAGAAGAATATGGGCCAAATGCTGGCAAATTAGACTAGATTAATTTAGGATATCTAGTCACATGGACGAGATAGACTGAAGGGTCTGTTTCTGTGTTATACATCTCTATGACTCTATGAGGTAATGTGGCCCTTTTTGATTTTTGTCTTTGGTTTCTCTGCCTTCCATTTTCACTTTTCCTCTTACTGTCTTTTGTTTCTGTCCTCACTTTTCTTCCCTCCAACTTCCCACATTAGTTCCAATGGCCCTGCCAAATAAATTTAAACTTTTCCCAACAGCACCAGCAAACACCTGCCATAGGACATTGGTTCCTGTTCTGTCCGTGTGCAGACTGTCTGGTTTGTACTGGTCCCATCTTTCCCAGAACCAGTTCCAATGTCCCAGGAATTTGAATCCCTCCCTCTTGCACCGTCCCTCAAACCACGTATTCAACTTAGCTATCCTGCAATTTCTACTCTGACTAGCACGTGGCACTGGTAGCAATCATGAGATTTTGAGGTCCTACTTTTTAGTTTTAACTTCCAACTCCCTAAATTCAGCTAGAGGATCTCATCCCATTTTTTACTTAAATCATTGCTGTCTACATGCAGCATGACAGCTGGCTGCTCCCCCTCCCCCTCCAGAATGTCCTGCGGTCCCTCCAAGACATCCTTGACCCTTGCACCAGGGAGGCAACATACCATCAGGGACTCTCATGTGCGGCTGTAGAAACACCCATCTATTCCCCTTACAATTGAATGTCCTATCACTATAGCTCTGCCACTCTTATTCCTGCACTCCTATGCAGTAGAGTCAACCACAGTGCCATGAACCTGGCTGCTGCCACCTTCCCCTGGTGAGCCATCACCCCCATCTTTCCTTTCTTTTAGCTTTACCTGTCGCATTTTCTGTCACCATGTTCTCTCACCCCTCCCCCCACCCCAGTGGGACTGCCTGTTCTTTTTAATCTGGCAGTTAGACACCCCATTCTCACATTCCGATCACTTAATCTGTACTATCAACACCCTTTCTATCCCAGCACTCCACTCCCCCCAACTAGTGCATAAATACTGCCCCGTCCACAGTACATGTCAGCTCTGATGAAGAGTCATCTAGACTCAACATTAGCTTGCTCTCTCTCCACAGATGCTGCCTGACCCACTAGGATTTCCAGCATTTTTTGCTTTCTATTAATTACATAAGTTCCTCTCCGGTACCTAATTTTCAGTATAAAAAGGACTTGGACATATCTTTCATTCTGGATCAATGTCACACCTTACACCACTGTGAAAGGACTACCAACATAGGGACGGTGGAAGTTCAAGGTAGAAGCTCGCCACCTTCACAAAGTAACTATGAATACAATTAATGCAGTCTAGCTCACAATGACGAAAATGAAGAAGGACAATAAATACAGCCTTTGATGCCTTTCATGATAGAATTGGCTGCCAATATTTACTGTCTTGGCCCACACACAAAGAATTACTATTTGACTAGAACATTGGATTATTGTCAGCAGTTGCGGACCAATGCCATAGCAAAATTCCATTAAGTGCAAAAATGTGTCAGTTCTACTTTTAAGTGATATTAACCCTTTCTTTGCAAGAAAGCCATTTCATAGAATTCCTAGTATAGGAGCAGGCCATTCGGCCCATTAAGTCACCACCAACCCTCATAAGAGCATCCTACTCAGACCCACTGCCCCACCCTATCCCTGTAACCCTGCAGTTCCCACAGCTAATCCACCTAGCCTGCACATCCCTGCACACTACGGGCAATTTAGCATGGCCAATCCATCTAACATGCACATCACTGGACTGTGGGAGGAAACCATGCAGACTTGGGGAGAATGTACAAACTCCACACTGACAGTCACTCAAGAGTGGAGTCAAACCCGGGTCCCTGGCGCAATGAGGCAGCAGTGCTAACCACTGAGCCACCGTGCTGCCAAATTTAAAACAGTTCCTTCAGCACGGGATACACTTAACTCACCATGGACTTTCTAAATTGGTATATGTACACATGGTTGTACTGTATGTCCCAAACAGTGTTTTCATGCACTTTCAACATTGTTATTAAGTCTTTGACAAACAACAGTGAAATAATGAGGGAAGGACATTTGTATTCAAAAGTTATACAATAAACATGCCTCTGGAATATGTTTAGGTCAACTGTTTCTGTTTTTATGCTGCTATATATGGTACAAGGTACAAGTTGATGTTGCACTGCATAACGATTGTGTGCTGTGCACTGGTACTCACGAATCAAAGAATACGCCACGTGTACCAATAATTTACAACAAATGGGTTGGAAGTTACATTGTAATTATATGCTAATATTGGCTATGCATCCCCAACATATATTTAATTCAAAATATTTTATTCCAAAGGCTCAGTGAGGATCTCTTAAACCTCATTACATTGTTGCTTGCAAGCCAGAATCTGTCACTTTTGAAATCCTGAGGTATTGTTGGCACCAGATGCCCTCAACCTGGATATCATCCAATACAGTAGATGTAATATATTTGAATTTCCAAAATATGTTTGAAAATGAAGCACACATAAGACATGTAATAGGATAGGAATACAAAATAAAAATAGGGAGGTCTTGCTAAAACCAAATGTGGACTAGTCAAACCACACCAGGAATACTGAGAACAGTTTTGGTCCCATAATCTAAGGAAAGATACAATGGCAATGGAGACAGCTCAGAGAAGGTAAACTACATTGATCTTGGATATGAAAGAATCTTTCTTATGAAAGGAGGTTGAGTAGGTTGGGCTTTCATTCATTGGAATTTAGAAGAATTACAGGAGACTGTTTTGATGGATTACTGTATGAAACAATCTCAGGAGTCTCAAGTAAAGATTACAATCATTTATCTTGCCAATGCGTTACGAACGTTCCCAAATTGTCAGAAGTTGCCAGGAGGAAAAATTAATAGGGTGTATTTGGGGTAGTTTCCTGGAGAAAAAAATTGTGGATGCAAACAAGGATCAGGTTATTTTCAATCAGGTAATATGTTAGGAGGCAGGTTTAACAGATAGAGTCATAGCGCTGTACAGCATGGAAACAGTCCGTTCGGTCCAACTTGTCCATGCTAACCAGATATCCTAAATTAACCTAGTCCCATTGCCAGCATTTGGCCCATATCCCTCTAAACTCTTCCCATTTATATACCCATCCAGGTGCCTTTTAAATGTTGTAATTGTACTAGCCTCTACCACTTCCATACACGCACCACTCTCTGCATGAAAAAGTTGCCCCTCAGATTAAATCTTTCCCCTATCACCTTAAACCTATGCCCTCCAGTTTTGGACTCCTCCACCCCAGGGAGAAGACCTTGGCCGTTCACCCTATTTATGCCCCTCATGATTTTACAAAGCTCTATAAGGTCACCTCTCAGCCTCCGACACTCCAGGGAAAACAGCCCCAGCCTATTTAGCCTCTCCCTATAGTACAAATGCTTCACTCTTGGCAACAGTCTTGTAAATCTTTTCTGAATCCTTTCAAGTTTCACAACATCCTTCTTATAGCAGGGAGACCAGAATTGCATGCAGTATACCAAAAGTGGCCTAACCAATGTCCTGTACAGGCGCAACATGATCGCCCAACTCCAATACTCAATGCACTGACCAATCAAGGCAAGCATACCAAATGCCTTCTTCACTACCCTGTCTACCTTGGACTCCACTTTCAAGGAACAATCAATCTCGTCTCTTTGTTCAGCAACACTCACCAGGACTTTACCATTAAGTGTGTAAGTCCTGCCCTGATTTGCCTTTCCAAATGCAGCATTTTTATTTAAATTAAACTCCACCTGATCAAGGTCCCATTGCACTCTGAGGTAATCTTCTTCGCTGTCAACAACACCTCCAATTTTGGTGTTATCTGCAAACTTACTAACCACAACTTCTACATTCACATCCAAATCATTTATGTAAATGACAAAAAGCAGTGGACCTAGCACCAATCCTTGTGTCACATTGCTGGTCACAGGCTTCCAGTCCAAAAAGCAACCTTCCACCATACCCTCTATCTCCTACTTTTCAATGAATTTTGTATCCAAATGGATAGTTCTCCATGTATTCCATGTGATTTAACCTTGTTAACCAGTCTACCTTGAGGAACCTTGTTGAATGCCTCACTGAAGTCCATATAGATCACGTCCACTGCTCTGCCCTCATCAGTCCTCTTTGTTACTTCTTGAAAAAACTCAATCAAGTTAGTGAAAGATCCCTAGGAACAACGACCATAACATAGTAGGGTGAGAATCCTGGGTTGGAAATGACCGCACTAAGCTTAAATACATGCAATTACAAAGGGATGAGGGTAAAGTTGGCTGGAAAATGAATTTAGCAGAAAAGACAGTTGAAGAACAATGGCAGATGTTCAAGAAAATAGTTCATCACTCACAGTAAAGATATATCCCGGTAAAAAAGAAGGATCCTGGTAAGGGTATAAACAAACATGGTTAACCATATAATAAAAACCGAAAGAACTGTGGATGCTATAAATCAGGGACAAAAACAGAAGTTGCTGGAAAAGCTCAGCAGGTCTAGCAGCATTTGCGAAGAAAAATCAGAGTTAATGTTTCGGGTCGGGTGACCGTTCCTCAGAACTGATGGCAACTAGGAAAATGTCAGTTTATATGCAGAAGATAGGTTGGGGGGAAGGGGTAGGGAGTAAACAATATGTTAGCCAGGGGCTGCAGAGAGAGAGAGGCAGGTAGACAATCTTCTGACATCGCTGCCTAGGATATACTGACCAGAGGCTACAGAGAGAAAGGTGGAGACAGTGGGTGCTGATATCGTTAACAGGAGATACTAAATGTAAAAAAATGCTGACAGAAAGAAAGAAGCAGCTTGTGAACTGAGGTTAACCCAGACCTAGGAACTGGCCTGAGCCAATCAGAACCACTTGATGCCAACCACGTTCTGCAAAAAAAAGTAGGAAAGATGAGGTAATGCAAAAGCCTTATTTGGACAAGGGGCAAATGAGGTAATGCTACCTAATTCTCTGGTCCAGGGCCAATAAGGTAAAGATATGCAATAATTAGCCTGAGCCAACAGGAAAAAGACAACATGACTTGAGAAAGATAAGAAAAAGGATAAAAGACTGTCAGGGCATGCAGCTAGTGAAAACTCCAGAGATCAACTTTCGCAGAAGTGCACCCCTCGTCAAGGACGTGGTGACAGCATCGAGTGCAGTGTCTGGTCAACGTCAGTCCTTGGCAGCCACAGCAGCTATTCTGCACTGGTATTAGCTTTTGTATTCTGTGATTATTCTGGAAGTGTTAGTAGCCTTTTGTCGGTGTACAAATAGGTTCTAGTTATTTCGGGAAAACATATGAGTTACTTGTTATTGTCTAATGTACATGCCATACATGTACTTTAAATAAAACATAAATAAAAGAGATTAGTGAGTTATCGTAAAAGCGACTCTTCTCCTCTCTGTACGAGCTGATAACTGGAGCCGGTGTTTGCCGGGCTTCAACAGATTTTGGTGCTGAAACCAGGGACCCGAGGGTAAATCTCTCCGTTGAGTCAGCAGGAGACTCGGGTCAGATCAAACGGAGGCTCTAGGTTTGAGGAAAGATCTCTCTGCTGTGTTTGCAGGGGGTGTGAGTCGAACCAAACCAGCAGAGTACAGAGACAATGGGAGTTTGGGGGTTAATCTATAGCTGCTAGTATTCAATGACCAATCAGGAGGAAACAGACTGCCCCAATTGGATGGAACTCCTCCAGAAGTACTTAATAGGGAAGTTGCCACAATACGGAGAATATGCAGATCATACTACGGACAAGGGAAAGTCTGCTGGGGAAGCCCTTTGGCAGCTTGCCCAGACAAAGATGTCAAATAAGAAATTTAAAATGGTTCAGAGGGTAGTAGCGATTGGCTGTTTAATGGAAGAATGGATGGAACGCCGGCAGCAAGTTAAGTTAGAGAAGGTAGAGAGGGAAAGACTAGAGGAAGAGAATAAGAGAATTTGTGAGGATGTAGGCTGCCTTAGTGACAGGATAATCGATCTGCAGGGACAGAAGAGCACAGACCTGGTACATATGAACCAGTACCAGGTGCAGTGTGAAAAGCTGGTAAGGGATAAGAATAAGCGAGAGGGAGAAGTCCAAACAGTTAAAGCTGAAATGGAAAAAGTGGAAGCAAAAATGCAATGATGTAAAAGCTGCAACGAATGTCATACAGAGAGCAGTTCAGGAAAAGAGGAGTAGTGCTGCAGATCACATGAAATGTCAGACACAGATAGAAAGGCTGCAAGGTCAGCTAGCTGCACACAGAGGCATAATGTGCGCCTTCACGTCTGAAAGAAATGAGGCAGGCAGTGAAGGGGACGTGGATTGGGATGATTCAGCAGACAAAGCTGCTAGGTGTGATCATGATGACGGAGAGTCTCCACCAGAGGATCCGCAGCCAGCTTATGATCCAGGATCGAAGACTCCGTTGGCTCCAGTCTTAATGGCCCCCCTAGTCACTACTAGGAGGGCAGATGGGCAGATGGTCAGATGGCAGAAAGCGGGTGGGTAGTCTGTTATACCCCATTGGGGGTACAGCAGTTGAGGGACATTGTGAAAGATATCAGGACATGCGCGCCCAGAGACGATCCTAGGGAGCTGTTCCGAGTGGTCAGTCAACAGAGGGAAATACATAGTTTAGATGACACTAAGGAAAAAAAAATCAATAATAATGTACCTGCACCCTCTTATACACTCTGCCTTACCAAAAGAGCAGAAAGTTGGTAGAGGCACAACTCGGGCTTTAAAAGACCAGGTGTTAAATATCATGGGTACTAACAGAGGGGACCCAGTGGACTTGTTGGCAAAGTGCTACCAAAGGAAAGGTGAACACGCCACTGCATTTACAGCATGCCTTTGGGCAGTGTTTCAGGGGGTTTATGGTACAGCCTTGGATAGGAACAATCTGGAGGCAGAGGCTAAGAATCAATGGCTAGAACGCTGGTGTCACATGGCACTGAGGACACAAGGAAGGCATTAGAGCAGTTTGATCCCACAGAGGAAACGCACACAGAGGCCTGGGTAAAGAGGAAGATGGTTAGAGCACGGGAAAAAGAGACGACAAAGCTTCCCAAGGCCTCTGGGGTACGGATGACACCTGTTAAAGATCAGCCAACAATCTGGAGAAATGAAGGGGGAAGACCTACTTGGAGGGCACCCCCTACAGAATATTCAGTTGTGGGAAGAGATAGAGGTAGACGTAGAGGGAATATCTCGGGAACAGGGAGAACCCAAGGCGGGTTGTCTAGGTGCTACCATTGTGGCCGAGAGGGACATTTCGCAAGAGAATGCCAGAATCCAAGACATGAAAATGCAGGTCAGAGGTGCCGGTGCCTACCTGTAGAAGGACCGAGTGGACCCAACCCTCCGTGTGATATGACGGAGGTACTACCATCTTCGGGAATGCACCCTGAACTGCAATGACAGTTGCAGGCCTCTCCATTATGGGTATGTAATGGGCGGTGCGATAAAATGAGGAAATCCCTAATGAATGGTAGGGTCGGAGGCCGCCCTGTTACATTCCTTTGGGACACTGGAGGATCCCGAACCAGTGTCAATACTACTCAGGTCAGTTATACAAATTGGCAAGTTCAAAGTAAAATCATTTTAAGTGGATTTATGGGACATTCAAGCGTACAGTTGGAGGTCAGTGTGAGAGATGTAGTATTAGAACATTCAGTAGTTCTTATTAAATTGCCTAAGGAACAAGAACATATTTTAGGGAGCGATTATATGGTAAGAGCAGGACTCTGCATGATTGGGCAAATGCCTGTAGGTATGAGGGGTGTAAATCACACACTTATTCCTGTGGGGGAATAGCAGTATAGGATATGTATGGTTGGGGAACTGTGGATAAAGCAAGAACAGATGAGTGACAATCATGAAGTGCAAAGTCATATTGTAAGGCATTCAGCAGGATTTGCCTGACATAAGCATGACTGTGGGAAGATGGCTGGGAGCGTTTGCATACAGGGCTCAGACCCCAAACCACAGAAGTAGTATGGTTTTCCAAAATAGACAGAGGAAGAGATAGGGAAGGTGATACAGAGTCTGCTGCAGCAAGAGATACTGAGACTGGTAGCTTCCACTAACAACTCTCCTATTTGGTCAGTGAGAAAACCAGACGGTAGCTGGCAACTAACAATAGATTACCGAGCACTGAACAAGACCACCCCATTAACGCCCCCATTGTAGCAACTAGCCTAGAGACAGTTGTTAAGCAACATGGAGATGCGCAGTGGTTCACGGTTTTGGACGTAAATAATGGGTTTGGTCCATCCCACTAGGAAAGGAGTGCCAATACAAATTTGTGTTTACTTTCCAAGGCCGGTAATATACGTGGACCGCCCTGCCACAGGGATTTCATAATTCTCTGTCCATAATTCACCAACGTCTAAAGGAAGGGTTAAAAGGGTTTTCAAAACCAGAGTGTTTAGTGCAGTATGTAGATGACTTACTCCTACAAACCGAAACTAAAGAGGAACATTACCAGCTATTAAGCGAACTACTGCGGTTATTGCATGAATTGGATTTGAAAGTGAATCCTAAGAAAGCGCAGCTAACGAAACAGAAAGTGATTTACTTGGGAATGATTCTGTCACCTTGAAAACTAGTAATAGATAAGCAAAGGATACAGGCAGTCAGTGGACTCCTTATTCCATGAGATGTCAAAGGGTTAAGATCTTTTTTGGGTTTAGTGGGGTACTGCAGGGACCACATCGACGGATTCACTATAAAAGCGGCTCAATTGATGGAGTTATTAAAAAAGAAAGTGACCTGGGAGTGGAAACCGGAACACACACAGGCCATTGCAGCTCTGAAGCAAGCACTAGCTACCGCGCCTGCTTCAAAAACTCCAAATCCAAATGAACCCTTTTCACTGGAGGTAGCCGTCACAAGCACTACCTTCTCAGCAGTTCTGCTACAGGAAACACAGGGGAAATTAAGACCAGTAGCGTATGCGTTGTGCACGCTCTCAATGGTAGAGCAGGGGTACACGGTATGCAAAAACCATCTGCTAGCTGTTTTTTGGGCAGTGCAGCATTTTACCTACATAGTGGGGTTGAATCCACCTACAGTACTAACAGAACATACCCCCGTACAACTACTATTAAGACGGAAGGATTAAAGATAGTTCAGTCAGTCAGAATAGAATTGCTCGGTGGACACTGCTGTTACAGGGAAGGGATATCACTGTAAAGGGAGTAAAAGCCACTACTATATTAGCAGATAATTTAGTGTACCAGGGAGAGAAACACGAGTGTCAATTGATGATACCAAATGGTCCCAAGGGCCCATTTGTATCAAAACAAAAAGGAGGGGGTAAGACAGGATCTGAAAGCAGAAAAGTAAAGCAAACAGGAAAGGAAGAATCTCATTTCAAAATTTTCATGGATGGTTCTTCATCAGTACAGGAAGAAGAAAGGAGAACTGGGTGTGGGATATACATGGAGGATGAAAATGGACAGGAAAGATATAGTGTGGCTCTTAAATTACCAAAGACCATGAGTGCACAGGCAGCAGAGTTAGCAGCCGTCACATATGTGGTTGGCCACCCATAACTCTTTCCGTCCAGATCAGCGATAAACTCTGACAGCATGTATGTTTGCAATAGCGTCATGTAATACTTGCCCCTATGGAAGGTGAGAGGATTCATCTCAGCAGCTGAAAGCCTCTTTCATCAGCTCCACTGTTATGATATATCTTTGAGGAAGCACAAAGGAAAGAATATGGGGTCACGAAGGTAAAAGCTCATTCAAAACTGTCTGCCAGGGGGAACAAGAAGGCTGATGAGTTAGCTAAACAAGGTGCTGTAAAAGGGCAGGAATGGCAGCCACCAATTGAAGAAATCAGGGACCAGAGCGAGAAACAGGTTGAGGCAATGGATTTAATGGAAGAACAAAAGAAAGACAGGGAATTGAAAAAATTAATTGAAGGTGTAGAATCAGACATGTACAAAGCACACAAGGGCATCTATGTTCAGCATGGAGTAGTTTTACATGAAGGAAAATTTGTGGTGCCAGAGGGGAGATGAAATCAGGTAATTCACTGGTCTCATGATTTATGGGGACATCAAGGGGTGGAGAATACCCTGGATTAGACGAAGGAAGTGTGCTGGTGGCCTGGAATGAAAGGTGTTGTAGAACACTATGTTATGAATTGTTTGATCTGTGCACAGCATAGCCCTGATAGGAATGTTAAGGAGCCCTCCAACATACTAGACCAGTAGAAGGGCTGTAGGCTAATCTACAAATAGATTATACAGGACCCCTACCCCCCTCCTCCAGGAGGATACAAGCATATCCTGGTAATGGTGGATACCTTCACTATATGGGTTGAAGCTATCCCGGCCACAGAAAACACAGCTAAGAACACTGCAAACATTTTGTTGGAATGGGTATTTACTTGTTGGGGATAACCCAAAGCATAGAATCAGACCAGGAGACACATTTTACAGCCCAAGTAATGCAAAATGTAATGACCCTTTTTGGGATCAAACAGATTCCACATACCCTACAGACCACAGTCTAGTGGAATTGTGGAAAGAATGAATTGGACACTGAAAAATATGATGGCCAAAATGGTGCAGCAGCACAAGACATCTTGGCAGGTTGCTTTGCCTTATGTGTTAATGATACTTAGGAACACTGTGGCTTCATCAACTCCTTATGAGTTTATGACAGGAAGGGACATGAGAGGAATGGAGAATTGGTAGGTTTGGACTTGTCTGACCCCAAGGTAGACAGTATTGTACCATAAAAATGGGTACAAAAGTTGGTGGAAATGGTAAAAGAAGCAAATTACATAGCAGCCCACCAGCAAGGGAAGAAGACGCAGCAAAGTAAAGCTTATTTTGACGCAAAAGCCAGCCCGATAGAATTGAGATAGTAGGAACTGCCGATGCTGGAGAATCTGAGATAACAAGGTGTAGAACTGGATGAACACAGCAGGGCAAGCAGCATCACAGGAGCAGGAAAGCTGACACTTCTGGTCTGGACCCTTCTTCAGAAATATTTCTGAATTTCTGAAGAAGGGTCCAGACCCGAAACGTCAGCTTTCCGGCTCCTCTGACACTGCTTCGCCTGCTGTGTTCATCCAGCTCTATACCTTGTTATCTCCAATAGAATTGAGTCCTGGTCAAAGAGTAATGATAAGAGTATACTAGCCCACTTCATTCTTGAGTCCAAAGTTGAGTCCCTATGAGGTAGTAGATAGGCTAACCCATCTGAGTACAAAGTACTCATGGCACCAGGTAACGGTGCTGCTACCACATCAATCAGTTGAAGCTAATAGGGGAGAAACAGGATAGCCATAGTTCGCATGTGATGCTTGATGCTAACAATGTTGAGTCCCCAAGGTCAGAGATAGCAGGAACAAGATCAGTTACAGATTCCCAGGGAGATAACGAGAAGGCAGCCAATATTGGCCATCCACGAAAAAAGGATAGCCAAGGAAAAAAACGAAAACAAAAGAAAAAGTGGGTCAGATGAAACGGACAATTAGAATCTGAAACAGATTGGAAGCTCAGGATAGACGATCTAGCCCAGAGTATGGAGAAAATTGGCTTGTAATAGTAACAAGAAGGGAGCTGTAAATAAGAGCAGAAATTACAATTGTATGTTACAGGTCTAACCAAGGATGAGGGGTGTGTTGATACATTTTGTCACTATTGGACAGATAATGCTTGGGTCTATGGTTGAGCTGGCATTGGAGTCATCGTGACGAATAAATGTGCCTCAAGCAGTGTCAAGGCTGGAAGACTATTCGGTGATCAAGAACATCTATGCTCCGCAGCGCAAGATAATATGAACTAATAAGGGAAGCTGAGAGGACTTAAATTTGTATTATACAGGAGCAGATGGGCTAGCATGCACAGGAAAGACATTGGGCGCACCAGAAGGAACGGGGGTGCAATTTTCATGCAACAGGGTTCTGGAGGAGAAATTGGCTGTAATCCCAGAAGGAAAAATTACTTATAAATTTATCAGTCCATTTATTGAGCAACCATCGGGAAGTGACGGTCAAGGTAAAATCATGGTTCACTGGGTGAATACAGACTGGGAAAGTGACGCATACCAAAGATACGTTGACTGGGGTGGACACTCAAAGCAATTCAAGAAAATTGGTTGGATCATTATTAATTGTACAAGGGATGACATGATACAGGTGGGAGATAGAGGAAAAAGGGCAACGAGGGACGTGGACAGGGGCTTCTGTCGGTGGCTGGGGCCCTTCATAATTCTCAGGACCCGTAGGAAGACTATGACCCCACGTCCCCAGTGATTAAAACCAAATCAGAACCTAGATGCAGTGAATTACAGTACAGGATGGAAGATGTGGGTCTGGTACTAGAGGAGACAAGAGAATCTTTGGTACCAGGGTATCAGCATGTCCAGGTAGTATTTAATTTGACTGAAATGACTGCTCCAGAATGGTGCCCGCCTGCTACAAAATGATTATTTGCCCACCTCTTTGATGAGCAATTGAGCAGGAGTGAGCTTAAGTCCAACAAGAAAAGAAAGAAAAGAGGACTATTGGAATTGGCAGGGACAGGATATGCATCAGGAGTGGCAATTGTCAACACCTTGGACATAACACAATTAGAAAGTCAGATACAACCTCTTCAGCAGAAAATGCAGGTTATCACTGGGGAAGGTTACTTAGACCAGATACAGGCCAACTAGATCGGTTGGGATGTGTCACAAGTGACCCTGAACGCGGTTGAATTTCTAAAACTTTTACAGGACACAACAAATTTAATCATTGATCATATCATACGGCCAATACTTCTGAAGAGGCCTACAAGGCCGAGGTGTGTGCCATATACACTAGCTAGATGTTGACAATGATCGGGACTAATTTGCTACAACTGCATGCTCACCAAGTCCCAGTTGTGTGTCAGATCAACAATTAATAAAGTGAGTTGGAGAAAAGGAACCTCTGTGTCATCTCAGAAGTTTGACCTCAACCAATAGGGTGTTGGGTACTTGTGACAGTGGTAAAGGGAAGCATTATGTTGGGGCATTATTTCATATTCCCCAACATGGAAATAATCTGACCTAGCCTTTAAAAAGAGTCCATAATGTGGGAAACTACCATGAAAGTACTTGGATATCTTTAAGTAACCCACTATCTCATGCAATGGTAATGGATGGTGTTAAGAAAAGGGTAGGTTTGTCAAAATGTCACAAGGAGGAGATCACTGGGCCTGCCCTGATGAGGTAACGAGACAAAGATTTACAGATTGCGATTTCAGCACCTATGAAAATTGTTCATTGTCTATTCCAACTGTGAGTAACCAGTCCTTTTTACAGTATGTCCTTGTGGGGCAAAATATTACATAGCCACAACAGCTATGAACTATACCAAGGGATGGATACAATGCCATTTGGAAGGGCACAATGTGGCTATTAATTATATGACCTCTGATTTGAAGATCGGTGAGCAGGTGCTGCCTCAGTCAATAACCAGGGTGGTGATAAGAGAAAACCTCACGATCTAACATACGGATACGGATCAGGACCTACAGAGGTTTGTTCCCACAGAATTGCCACCCATTCTGCATCTGACAGCAAATTGGACATGTATAGTAGGGGAGGCAAAAGTGATAATTCATCAGTGGATTAAACATACAGAACCAATTGGAACCTATACTCATAGAGCAAAGGAGTTATTGCAGGACCCTGGATTGTGGGACAGGTTCTGGAACCGGGGATCCAATGTTCAAATACATCCATGGGTCAGAATTCTATTGCAGATTGCTATAGTGGTGATCTCAGGTGCATTAATAATCGTCATATTTAATATATGCCAATTTAGAAGGTGGAAAAATAAAATTATACAAAGGTTGGACATTGAGGCTATAAGGAAACAGAAGAAGCACTACAAAAACACTGTGTGAATTCATTATTTGTTTGTTAAGAGTATATATATATATATAATATATTCTCATTTCTCTATTTTATTAAAATGGTATAACAATATCAATGTGATACACCCATTGGGGGGGCACTGACAGTCCCAGAAGCAATTCATAGAAAGGAACAGAGAATGATCCGAAGATAAGTATCTTTGGATCAAGAGGGGGGAGATGTTAGCCAGGGGCTGCAGAGAGAGAGAGAGAGAGAGAAGACAACCTCTTAAAGCCACAGCATCATCACAGATATAGACAAGTTATATGAGTGGGTAAAATCTTGTAGAAGAAATTTAATGTGGTAAAATGTGAGGTTATGCACTTTGGCAAGAAGAATAAAGGAGTTGAATATTATTTAAGCAGAAAAAGCTTGCAGAAAACTATAACAGAGGAAATTATAGTCCTTGTTCATGAATCAGAGGGTAATAGAGATGCTAATTGGAATTCTGGCCTTTGCCCAAAGGGAATGAAGTACAAAAAGAGGGAAGACTTGCTGAAACTATACATTACACTGAATACTATGAACAGTTTTGTTTGCATTGTTGAAGCATTCGAGGCAGAAAGAAGGCTCATTAGGTTGATCCTGGATATGGAGGGATTTTCTAAAAAGCAGTTTGAGCCTGTATTCATTGGAATTTAGAAAAATGAGATATGACCTTATTGAAATATATATGGTTCTTAGGGAGCTTTAAAGGGTAAATGCAGAGAGGTTGTATCCCTTAATGAGGGAATCTAGCACTAGTGGGCATAATCTCAAAGTAACGTGTTACCCAACTGGATAGAGATGAGGAGGAATTTCTTCTCTGAGAAGGTAAAGAGTCTATGCAATTCTTTCCTAAAGAACAGTATTGAGGCTGAGTTCTTAAACATATTCAAGACTGAGGCAGACATTTTTCATCAGTAAACGAATTAAAGATTATGGGGAAAAGGCAGAAAAGTGGAGTTGAGGATTATCAGATTAGCCCTAATCTCACTGAACGGTGGATCAGATTTGAGAGGCTGAATGGCCTACTTCAGCTTTATATCATGTGGTATAAATGAATATGATTATCTCAGAAAATGAGACACCCATACATACACTGCACTTTACAGTGTACAGAGTGATTTGGCTGAGAATTTAGGAGGTATGGTTAATGAGTTTGCCATGATGTGGAGATGCCGACATTGGACTGGGGTGGACAAAGTCAGAAGTCACACAACACCAGATTATAGGCTAACAGGTTTATTTAAAATCAAGAGCTTTTGGAGCACTGCTCCTTCGTCAGGTAAAGTCAGGTCGTCACCTTTATCAGGTGAATAGATTTACGGATGACATAAAAATTGGTGGCATAGCGGATAGTGAAGAAGGCTATCGGGGAATACAGTGAGATCTTGGTCGACTGGGCCAGTGGGCTGAAGAATGGCAGATGGAGTTTAATTTAGATGAATGCACAGTGTTGCATTTTGCTAAGTCAAACCAGGGCAGGACTTACACAGTCAACGGTAGGACCCTGTGAGAATTACAGAACAAAGAGATCTAGGGGTACAGGTTCATAGCTCCTTGAAAGTGGAGTGACAGGTAGATAGGGTAGTGTTTTCTGAACTTGCCTTTTGCCGGAGGTATGTTTATAGGATGTTGCTATATTGGAACAGTTAATTAGTAATAGTTACTGTATCTATTGTTCTGTTAAGTTTTCCAATACAGTTAAGCTATTCCAATTCTTTCTTCTTTGTTGTATTTTAACTATAGTGGATGAATAAAATGTGTTTTCCTTTAAATCCAGTAACTTGACCAATCGAATTGCATCTAAAACGCAACACCTTACATTTACTTTTAAAATAAGAAAAAAGTTAGGGTCTAGACTATCTTCTGAATAGTTTGGGAGAGTTGATCTGATTCATAACAAGAGAGATACAAAAGAGTGCAGAGGGGCAATTTTTTCACACAGAGGGAGGTGAGTGTTTGGAATGGGCCGCCAGAAATAGTGGTAGAGGTGAGTAAATTTGTGTCATTTAGGAAATATTTGGACAGGTAATGGATGGGATACATATTGGAGGGATATAGATCAAATGCAGGCAAATGTGACTGGACTAATTGTGAAAACTGGGCTGCATGGACAAGTTGGGCTGAAGGGCCTGTTCCTATGCTGTAAGTCTCTCTGACTGTAAATAGGGACAGTGAGAGATCAAGGGGCATTACTAAGAGAAGAAAGCCATTAGATTTCATGACTGAACAAAAAAAAATCTTACTGTACAATATTAGAACAAAAGTATAATCTACAAAAACAATGAGTTCTAATACCCAGAATTAACATGTAGTAAAATAGGTAATTCACTGTGAAGTAACATCCCATAACGCACGTGCGTGCGTGTGCACACACACACACACACACACACACATTAAACATCATAAAGGATGACAATTCTTCACTTTTGTCAATCTGGCCTTGAAAGTCCTCTCAAAAGCAACTCTATCATGGACAGGCTTAACAACCGCTCCCATTGCAGTTAATTATTAAAGATCAAATGTTAAGGAAAAGTACACAGTTAACAGCAGGACCCTGAACAGCATTGATGTAAGGAGGAATCTTGAGGTTCAAGTCCATAGCTCCCTGAAAGTGGCCACACAAGTAGATAGGGCGGTAAGAAAGGCATATGGCATGCTTGCCTTTATTGGTTGGGGAATTAAGTGCAAGAGTCAGGATGTCATGTTGCAGTTTTATAAGACTTTGATTAGGACACACATAAGAATATTGCATTCAGTTCTGGTCACCACATTACAGGAAGGATGTGAGGTTTTGGAGAGGGTGCAGAAGAGGTTTACCAGGAAGCTGCCTGGATTGGAGGGTGTAAGTTATAAGGAGAGTCTAGAAAAACTCAGGTTCTTTTGTCTGGAGCGTTGGAGGCTGAGGGGAAACTTGGTAGAAGCCTATAAAATTATGATATGCGTAGATAGGGTTGACGGTCAGAATCTTTTTTCCAGAGTTGAAGTGTATAATACTCAGGGGAAAGCATTTGAGGTGAGAGGGGGAAAGTTCAAAGGAGATGTGAAGGACAAGTTTTCTGACACAAAGAGTAGTAGGGGTCTGTAACGCACTGCCAGGGGGGTGCTGGAGGCAGATACGATTGGGGCATTTAAGGGACTTTTAGATAAGCACATGAATGTGCAAGGAATGGAGGGACATTGACCAAGGGCAGGCAGAAGGGATTAGTTTAATTTGGTGTCATGTTCACCACAACATCGTGGGCTGAAGAGCCCATTCCTGCTCTATGCTGTAATCATTCTCCTTTCCTAGGTACCCTAGTCTCGAAAACTGAACTGCATTATACATTCACAAGCGTAACTCCAGAACTTCATCAACAGATAACTTCAGTGAATCAGACCTGCTCTGGGGTTTTTCACCTGAGCTCCAATTTTGCTCAGTCACTTCAAACAAATATTCCTGTGAGCTTTTCAACCCCTACTCTCTCAGTGTCATTGAAGTCTTAATGCTTGCAAGCTTCACTGAACCCGTCACAGCTTTTCCCAACGCTGAGCCGGCAACCTTCCTGCATTCTTAGCTCTCAGAACTTCTGAGTCCTGAGGAACATTTGGCTGCCTATTGATTCCTAGAACCTCCTGCCTGAGTTCATCCTAACAGCACAGTGCTATTCTCAAGACCTCTGCACAGAATCTGTGCAGTTCAGATGATGTTTGAAAAGTACAGCGAAACTGCAGTATTCCGATCACAAAGACTTCTTGTGTCTCTGTCCATTTCTTTCTCCAACTTCTTATAACCTTTAAACTATCTTCAGAGAAGCCTGAACTGTCTTGAGTGACCTTTAAATTCTTACAATAAGCCCTTCAGTATTGCTGGGCAGAATTGGATGTTACCACCCAGCAAATCTTGGAATTATCTGATTTGTAAATGTTAATAATCATAGATTGCAGGTTTGCTCGGTAAAAAAAAAGTGTAGATTTAATCAAAGGAGGTAAAAGAGAACTACCAGAATAATGTAGACCAAGTAGAGAGAAAATTGGGTGTACAAATAAGATTAATGTAAATCATGATGATGTAACTGATGATGCTAACACCAGTAAGGCAGAGGTTACCAGTCTTAGATACTATACTACGTATCTAAGTAGTGTAGTATTCATTTGGTCATTTTCTATGTAAATAAGAGGCTGTTGCAGTACTTATAGGAGTTGAAAAACTTTGCTTGGTACTAAAGACCTAACAAAAGACAGTGGTATATACCTAGACAGCCACAACCCATGATACTCCAGACCATTATCATCAGGTGCAGGTAGCAGTATTGGCTTAAAATACAAGATAGAGCAAAGACATTTTCAAACATCTCTGTATCTTTACTGGTCACTGAGAATTCCAGAGCCCAACAAATTCCAGAAACTACAATTCACAACATGAGATAAATATGTATTTTCATGCTTTTTTATACTAGCGTATTGGAAAATGAATCCAATATATCCCTGCCATTTACAATATTAAATAACCATACTTCCAAACTTGCAAGGTGGTTTAATTGTCCTATAAAGTATTTTAACATATCAAAACCTATGTATCCTAAAACCAACAGCAGTCAAGGCCAAATTCATACATCATACTCACCCAACCAGTGATCTCTACGTATATTAGCTCACTCACAAGAGAGAACCATTAGAGTAAATGGATCACTGGAAGTGATTAAAAAAAAAACGTAGAAAAATGAACAACGATCCACTGCAGCATTTTAAATTGAGGATGGGGGCAAATAATATAAAGATAAGCAATATTAGTATAGACACAGTCTGGTACACTCCAACTGACTTAGCATCATTAACGTAAATAGGTAAAACATGACAAACTAATGTCAGGATGTGTGAATTCAAGAAATATGTAGGAAACATTTCCTCATTCCAAATTTGCTTCATTATGATTTCTACCTTGATAAATTTGAATGTTTTTTTTAATGTATTTGAGTTCAGTGGAGATTTACAAAAGGATATTGCAGTTTAAATCAGCTGGCATACAACAACAACAGAAAAAAAGGCATTAGAGTTTTAAGAGAAAAATTGCTGCTTTATTAATCTCGACAAGATGAAAACAGTGTGGGAATCAGAAAAGAGGAAGAAGAAGATGTTTCATTTTTATCATCTGCAATTCACAGAAATGAGAGGATCACAGCAAGAAGTGAGAAGCCTTATGGTGGTGTCAGCTGTGAAGCTGTCTGCTCGTAAAGTCATCCATCTTGCTACAGCAATAGTGCATGACATTAGATGCCATGCTGTGAAGCAGTGAAAAAACATAGCACTACACTTCATAGTGGAAGCAACTACTGTAACATATGTTTATACATGTGGATTATACACAGTATGCAGTAGGATATTACTGAATGGTTGCTTTTCCATTTTAAAGAAGTATTTCCAATGACGGAATTTCTGTTAAAATTACGTCTAAAGCCCAAAACCAAAACATTCCACAGGATTAATATGACACAAGCAATTAAAGGCAGAATATATTTCAAAGAAAAACATGTCTTGCACACTTGCAATACAGGAATAAAATCCTTTGAGCAAGTTCATTATCCCATATGTAGCAAAGCAATTAGAAATTCACTGTCATTGTCTTCTTGTAACAGTCCCTTAGAATCAGGCTACTGACAGGCCCTAATTTTGATCTCAAAAACAAGCTCGTACAATGGAGCACAAAACATAGATTCCCATCACAGAACGCCAAAAATATTTTAGATATCCAACAGTTTAAACATTTAACAAATCAATATTAAAACTTGGATTCAAAGCACATCAGTAAACAAGAAAGTGCTGTATAAGCAAATAACTGCACTGATTAGAATAACCAACTAGGAAGAGGCATGGAAGAATTAAAAGATGCAGCAATGGTGGAAGGGCTAAAATATACATACAGCAAGAAGCGAGAAGCCTTATGGTGGTGTCAGCTGTGAAGCTGTCTGCTCGTATATACATAATTGTGTGCTGCTGTACAATGTCAATATTCTTTATCTTCAAAAAAAATGTCAAAACATTTTCACAGGATGCCAAGGAGCCATTTATTTCATAAGCTTAGATTTGACTTCCTGCATATTGCACAGAAATTATAGTGTGTTACAAAACAAAACAAGTAATCCAGCCTACGAGGTCTGTCCTGATGCTTTGCTGACGAGCCATCAGTTTAAATCTCACTGATTTTCTCCTCATGTTCCACAACATTTCTCTTTTCCAAGCAATTATCTACTTCCATTTTAAAAGAATTTATGGGCTCTGCTCTAGCCAGAATATTTCACATTCAAACTACTTTCTATATAAATTATATTTTTCTGGCCTTGCCTTTAATTCTTTCAATTCTTATGTTGAATCTGTGCCCTTTCATTACTAACTAAGTAGTTGAAACAATTACTATTTACATTAAGATATCCCTTTAAAAGCTACAAGTCCCTATTTGAAATTAATAAACTTGAAGGTAGAACTGGAAATCTTTTAATCATAGTGTCATACTGAATGGAAATACACCCTTTGATCCAACTAGTCCACACCGACCATGCTGAACTAGTCCTACCTGCCTACATCTCTCCAAAGCTTTCCTATTCATGTAATTACCCTAGTCTTTTAAACAATGTACCTCCATCCAGCACTCCCTCTGGCAGTTCATTCCACACACTAACCACTCTCTGTGTAAAAAAATGCCCCTTCATGTCCTTTTTAAATCTTGCTCCTCTCACTTTAAAGATATGCCTCCTAGTTTTAAACTTCCCCTTCTTGGGGAAAGACCTTTGCTATTCACCTTATCTATGTCCCCCATAATTTTATAAACCTCTATAAGGTCACTCTTCAACCTCCCATGCTCCAGTGAAAAAAGTCACAGCCTATTTTTATAACTCAAACTCTCCACTCCCGGCAACATCTTGTAAATTCTTCCTATAACAGGGTGACTGGAACTGCGCACAGTACTCCAGAAGAGGCCTCACCAATGTCCTGTACAACCACAACATGACATCCCAACTGCAATATTCCAAGGTCTGAGCAATGAAGGCAAGCGTGCTAAACACCTTAACCACCCTTTTCTATCTGTGGCGCAAATTTGAAAGAATTATTTATCTGAACCCATAGGTCTCTCAGTACTACAACAGTACCCAGGGCCCTACCATTAATTGCATTAGTCCTGCCTTTGTTTGTTTTATCAAAATGAAATATCTCACATTTATCTAACTTAACCTTCATCTGCCACTCCTCAGCCCATTGCCCCAACTGATCAAGATCTTAGATAACCTTCTTCACTGCAGGGAATGTACTGATCAAAAGTGAGGATGAATGTTGGCCAACTATTAATTAAAAACCACTAAAGCTTCCAATCATTTGACCTTTTAAACAAATAATCAAGAAAATCTAGTGATAAAATAATGGAGAAGGTCAGCCAATTGAATCACTCAAAAAACTTTTTTTCTCAATTACTAAGATTCTGCATGTCTGAAATAATGTTTTAAACAAAATAAAACATTGAAAATATACATATTTCAAAATAACATGATTAAATTCATTCAGCAATTTACATTTTCTGACTTTTCATAATTCTATTAAAATCAATAGAAAAGTGAATTGGGTATGGTAGATAAAGGACTACCTAACCAGTCTAATGGCGAAGTTGAATTTTATCTCTATTTTGTGAACTATGACTTAATGATTCATTTCCTACCCCTGGCAATCCCTTATTTGCCTGATAGTGATGAATGTCACCAACATCCAAACTTAATGTTCATTAATGTAGAAAACCTCTTTGCTTCTGAAGAGAAAAAAAGTCTAGTTTCCCATAATAAAACTCCCAAGTTTGTACACAATGGCAAAACTGAAGAATTGTAATTAATTAAGTTTTTCTTAATCTGAAAGCCAAGCTACAACATTTGTAATTGAATAACTCAGTATATAGTAACGTTTAGATGATTTTTTAATGATTGCTTGAAATTTAAGTCCTAGAATTTTCTTACCTACAGAAAAATCTTTTACATTATACAAGAGTGCAAAGCAGGACAACATTTGGAATGCTTAGATTTTTAAGGACAAAGAAAATAGCCATAATGTGTGAGCATGTTGAGTATTTTGCGTGCCAAGTGTCCCTGTTATTCACTGAATATCAACTGCATCTGGTGACACTGCTTCCACTGCCAAGCTTTGAGTGCAACTGGTTCTAATAATGAATGCAGAGTCACAGGACTACTTCTGCCAGCCACCAAGTGCCAACGACATCTGGCAACAATGCTGCTACTACCATCATCTACATGACCAATATATCTGGTGACAGTGTTCTTACTGTCAAATGCCAACAAACATGCCAAGTGCATTGTCTGACCCTGCTTGTACAATGCAATGCAAAGATTCAGCCGCTTCTATTTGCTGAATGCAAAGTGCCAACTACATCTGGTGGCAGTGCTTTTACTGCTAATGTGGACTGACAGTGCCATCATGGATAACAGCCAATTACCAACTTCACCTGGCAGCATTGTATCGATTGGCCAACTACTGACACTACCATTAACCAAGTGCTACGGCATCTAGAAAACAGCAAAGAACTCCAATTTCATAAAGCCAATAATTCCAAAAACTTAATAGACGTTATCAATCTGCAAATCAATCACATTTTGTAAAAGAAGTACACAAGTGATCTAATTTTTAGATTGAAATGTAGCAGAATGATAAAATGAAGGTGAAGAAATTTTCTCTGACATTTTGCAAAATTTTAATTACAGCTCAGCAGTGTAACATGGAAAGTATTACCACCTATGGAGATCATATTGAAGTCATTTTTTTTTAAGAAAGAGGGGCAGAACAGGGTGGGAGAATAAACTGTTTAAATTTATTATTTTAATTCATTTATGGCTGCATTCTAATCAATTTCAAGTCATTTCATCCTAATAAAAGCCTCTCCACATTACTAGAGTAGGCAAACTGTTCAAGGTACAGCTTCTTAATAGTTGAGATAGGCAGACTTTTGTTCTGTAATGATGTGCCATCAGTTCAGTGTCTGAATTCTTCTGAAAATTCATACAAATGAAAGGGCAAAAGAAAGATGAATCTGCTATTAATTTTCCAGGCCCATTAACAGTCTCCATGATCAAATCACAACTAAGTGATCACCATACCATATGAAATGGCTATCAATGATTTTATAAAATCCTAAGAAATTAATATATTTCAGAAATCTCTTACCCTCTTATTAAGAAAGATTCTCCAAAAGCATGCTGAAGGAGAAACAGACAGAAGATAATATTTTCAGTAATTTTTCACAATGCCTGTTCGGTCAATGAGATAATTCTACTCAGCAAAGACTGTTGCACAGGCATTCCTCAGACTGATAAAATGGAATCTCGTGTCCACATATATAAAGCAGACTGGAAGAAGATAGCAAAAGATTCTTACAAGCGAGAAGTAAAGATAATCTCAGAGGTTGAAGCCTAGATCGGGGTCTGCTTGGGACAGTTATCCGGAGAACTGGACAACTAAATGGGAAGATGGAATTGAACTAAAGATTGCTACGAGACATCCATCAGCCCTCAAAACTCAAGTATTATGAGGAGTTCCTAAGAAAGAAATGACTGTGGACAAACGGTGGAAGGGCATCGGAGACAGGAGGATCCATGCTAAATTTGGCTTACCAGCCTGATCAATCTAATAGTTAAGTTATCATCGTGGCAGGCAGCTATTTAATAATTCCCAAAACATATAGAAACAATTAAAACTTTTCATGGACTGAAGATTATGAACTCAGAAAGAAGTAGCATGCATCATTGATTTTGGTGTAAAGTTACCTATTTTGTGATTTTACCACTTACAGTCCACTACTTAAAAATATGCATTCTTTTCCTGCCACACTGTACCTTTCTATAGAAGCCAAATTGAATATGATGATTGAGCAGTCTACATGCTCACAACATCCAGCAGTCAGTTCCAATGAGAGTAACAGATGGATAGGTTCACCATTGTATCTGTTACACAAACTAATCTGGAAGAAATTAGGTCAGAAATTTGCAATAGAAAATAAGAAAAAGCTATCAGATAGCTCATAGGGTTCCTCAAGGAAAACTGAATGACATGCAATTACCCCCATAAAATGATCAATATAATATGACCGCCAAAGGTGCTTGAGTAAATTCTTAAATATATTTTAAAGAGAATGGTAGGCAGAAACTGTTCACCACAGCTATACCTAGATGGATGAAGGAAGTTACAGCAACGTTGTGTTACTACTATAAGAGCTGTATATGTTAATGATCCAAGGACCAGGATGACATCACATGACCAGCAGCCATGAGGATTCCAGGCAGCAGCATGGGATACAAAAAATGTATAAATAAGTTACTCTGTGACTGTAAGAGATCAGTTTGTCTGTTAAGCAAGCCTGCTTGAGATTTTCACATAAATCAAACCTACATCATGAACAATCTAGTATGAAAGTGTGGTAATTCTTCACTAGGGAAACAACACAAGAATACAACATGGTGATCAGCAGTGATATTTCTTAAAACAATTGAAGCAATGCAAACTTGAAAACTAATGGAAATGCTTTAGACAAGATTAAAGTACTACAAGTTACATTTATGCCAGGAGCCAAGAAGAAAAGGAATCAAGGTACAAATGGCACTAGGTGCACAGTAATTTGTGATTTGTGAGTTGGCCAGATCAATGATATGTGTGGGGAGCAAGGAAATGCATGTTGGGGTTTAGAAGCTGAAACAACCCTGGTTGTGACACTCCAGTTCAAAAAGGAAAAGTTACTCTAAACAAAAAATCTTTGAGCTACAAATGAAACCAGCACAGGGATGAATAAAATAAAGCAAAAGAAAGTGAATCACAGCAGCTACATTACTGAATCAATTACAGACTAGACTTATAGTCTTTTTACTATAAATGTCTACATATTGTTAACATTTGTAAAAGTCAGGTAACTTCAGAAAGATGCTCACCAGAATCCCTAGCAAGATTGAATAAGCAAATGGTAAAAAAAATAGTCATTTGAAATGAAGGGTCACACACACAGTCAACACTTCACACCTGTCTCAAAAGAACGAGCGTGTGATCTAACCTATGGGAAATGCTGGAGGATCAGCTTTATGTGAAAGAGAGCTTACAAACAACAGCCACAAGAATCAATTGATCAGTTCATCAATGGGTACTGTGACACAGACAAGAACTGTGATTTCTAAGAGAATGAGCCTTCCTGTGGATCCTGGAGGCATTTACAATTACAACACCCATCACCTTTTCCAAAAAGGCCTCCTGGAGAAAAAGGAAGGTCATGACACTGACAGACTGTTAAAAGATAGCAGGAAATAAGAAGCCATTTTAGACAGACACTAAACCTGCAAACATTGGGAGTAGCTACCAGTATTGCTGCAAGAGCCAGAACACAGAAAGAAAGCAAGCCTGTTGCACCCACCATGGAGTTGTCCTATGTTCCAAGATCTTTGGAAGTTACTCAGTGCAAAAGGACACTGGCTGGATTATGAAACAAATCTTGTTGAAAAAATGTGATCAGAGGCTATAATAGGATGCAAACAAGCAAAATGCACAGCATATTGGCAGCAGCAACCGTGAGTTTGCCAGAGACCTGCATTAACACAAGCGCGTACTTGAGATTAGTAACAAAATTGTCCAAGGTCAAGATTTAGGGTAGACGAGCCTTCAACCAGAAGACAGGTAGGTTTTCCACACTGATTTTGTCCAATCAAAGTGTCACATGTACGAATGGTTAGAAATTTCTGTAACAATAAACACCATATGCTTAAACAGCATTGGTAAGCCTGCTTGAGACAAAAATTGATACAGGAGCTAGTGCAAAGATCTACCAGTCAGAAGTCTGAAAAATGTATATCTAGATCATTGGAAGTCAATGATACTACCCACGACAGCAAGATTATCTGCATGTAACGGGACATGAATCCTTCACATTGTTATGTTGGCAATCAAACATACCAATGGCAATGCTTCATGGAAACTACAACTATTCGACCTAGTGGACACAAATGGACCAACAGCAGGAGCATGTACTAGCATATACAGAATTCAGCATGTAACCATTCATGAAATCACCAGGTTACTTATCACAGCAGGACTGGACAGGAGTACATGCATTGAGTCAGTTCAGGACTTATGACTTGTGACAAACGTAACAGACAGCGTCAGCGCAATAGCAATCTTCAGGGGTGGTGTTGTACTGTAACTTAGAAAAGATGCAACTCCATGAATTGACCCTCCCAGATGATTAGTGATCACATACAAGAGAGGGTCAAGAGCAAGGTGGATGATATAGAACGTGAAGGTATAATCCATCATGTACACTAGCACTTGACCTGGTGTAGTACTATTCCATGCGTGCGGAAGAAAAATGATGCAACCTGGGTACATTTGGATCTAAGATGTCTAAATTTAGACATCCACACTAGATTTTCATCCCATGAGTCCAAAGTCATAACAGATTTTTTCCTAATTTTTCAAATTTTCAATAATCAGACGGTAAAAGAATATTCAAAGTGCATCAATGACAAACATAGTGAGTGCTATTCAGTCTACCTGGTTTACTAGTATTTTTTGTTGAGTAATTGGCTCCTAGTTTATTGTCTGCAATTGATAAAAGTTCACAATGGCAAGAGAGCTCAGCCCATTGATTGCTCTTCCTGCAAAATGTGAGAAAGCAGGGATACTTCCAGCATCAATGGTGACCCTATATGCAGGAAGTGTGTTCAGCTGCAGCTCTTGATTGACCATATAGAGCGGCTGGAGTTGCAGATGGCCTCACTATGGACCATCCCTATGGATGTTGAAGACATTGTAGATAGCACATTTAGAAAACTGGCCACACCACAAGGGCTAAACAGTCAGAAAAGCACTGGGTGACCACCAGGAAGACTAGCAAGCATGGGCAGATAGTGCAGGAGTCCCCTGTGGTCATCCCTGTCTCAAACAGATATACCATGTTGGATACTGTTGGGAGGACTGGCCTCTTAAGTGGAAAATAGCAATGGCCAGTTTTAAGGCACACAATTGGTTCTGCTGCACAGCAGAGGAGGAAAAAGATTGGGACAGCTTTAGTGATAGGGGCCTTGGTTGTAAGGTAAACTGACAGGTGGTTCCATGGCAGCAAACAAGACACTCAAATAGTTTCAAAAACAAAGTTGCTGGAAAAGCCCAGCAGGTCTGGCAGCATCTGTGAAGAAAAAAAGAGTTAACGTTTCAGGTCTGGTGACCCTTCCTCAGAATTCAAACAGTATGTTGCCTCCCTGGTGCCAAGGTAATGGATAACTCAGAGCGGCCGCAGTTTATTCTAAAAGGGGAGGGTGAACAGCCAGCAGTCATACTACATGTTGGTACCAACAACATGGAGAAAAACAAAAATGAGGTCCTACAGCAGGAATTTAAGGAGTCAAATGGTACATTAACGAGGAAAACTACTAAGGTTGTAATCTCTAGATTACTTTCAGTGCCAAGTGCTACTGAATATAGGAATAGAAGTTAGGTCATATGAAAACATTGCTGAAGAGATGGTCTAGGAGGGAGGGCTCTAGATTTCTGGATCATTGGTATAGCTTCTGGAGGTAGGTGGGACCTGTACAAGCTGGACAGGTTGCACCTGACTTGGAATGGTCCAACACCATTGCTAGGAGGACCAAATAAAAACCGAAAGAACTGCAAATGCTGGAAATCAGAAAGAAAAACAGAAATTGCTGGAAAAACTCAGCACATCTGGCAGCATCTGTGGAGAGAAATCAGAGTTGACATTTCGGGTCCAATGATCCTTCCCCAGAGGTAGGGGCATTGCATTATAGTTAAAAGAAACAATCACAGCAGTAATGAGGGAAGATGTCTCCTTGAAGGGTCTTTAAACGAGACCATCTGGGTAGAGCTTAGAAATATAAAAAGGGTTATTAATACTGGGATTATTCCACAGCCTCCCAACAGTCAGAGGGAGAAAGAAAAGCAGATACGTAAGCAAACCATAGAAAGGTGTGAGAGAAACAGGGTTACATTTAGAGGGGACTTCAATTTTGCTAACATTAACTGGAATTGCCTTGAGTGAAAGGATTACACCGGGTTGAAATTTTAAAGTTCATCCAGGAGGACTTTTTAAACCATTTGGTAGCTAGTCCTACAGATGAGCAGTGCTAGATCTAATCCTAGGGAATGAAGCTGGTCAAGTGGTGAAAGTTTCAGTGGGTGAGAATTTTGTGAATAATGGCCATAAAGTTTCAAAGTCATCATGGAAAGCGATAAGGATAGTACAGAAGTTAAGTGTCTAAATTGGGGGTGGCTGATTTCAATATCATTAAACAGGATCTGGTAAATGTTGTCTGGGACCAGCTACTTGCAGGTTACATTACATTTGGAGAGTACAAGTCTTTGAAAAGTAGTATAGTAAGAATTCAGAGCCAGTGTGTTCCTCTGACAGGCAAGGACAGCAAGTCCAGGGAACTCTAGATGTCAAGGGACATTGAGAATTTGGTAAAGACAAAGAAGAAAACATATGTCAGGTATAGTACATACAAAAAAGGGAAGGCCCTTCAAAATTATGGAGAGTGTAGGATGTTGCTAAAAATGGAAAATTAAGAGGGCAAAGAAGGGCCATGAAGTACCTTTGGCAGATGGGATCAAAAGAAATCCCAATGCTTTTTATAAGATAATTAATAAGAATATTACGAGGGAAAGAGTAGGACCTATTAGAGACCAAAGGAGCAACCTGTGCATGGAGCCAGTGTCAGTGAGTGAGGTCTCAAATGAACACCTCATCTGTATTCACAGAGGAGAAAGGTATTGCAGACAGGCATTTCAGTTGTGATGGTAAGGTGCTAGAACACATTAAGATTAATAAGGAGGAAGTATTAGATGTTTTAGCGGGCATACAGATGCACAAATCCCCAGGCCCTGATATGTATCCTATGCTACCATGGGAAGCAAGGAAGGAGATTGCTGGGGCCCTGATGGACACATTTAATACTTCACTGGCCACAGGTGAGGTGCCAGATGACTGAATGGTAGCTGACATTGGTCAAGAAGGGCAGCAGGGATAAGCCAGGTAATTACAGACCAGTTAGTCTGACATCAATGGTAGGGAAGTTATTGAAAAAACTTCTGAAGGACAGATTAATCAATACTTGGAAAGGCAGGGATTGATGAGGGATAGTCAGCACAGATTTGTTAGAGGGGGTTCCTGTTTTAATTTAATTGAGTCTTTTGAAAATGTGACTAAATATATTCAGAGATAGTAGAAACTGCCGACGCTGGAGTCTGAGATAACAAGGTGTGCAGCTGGATGAACACACAGGCCAGGCAGCATCAGAGGAGCAGGAAAGCTGACGTTTTGGGTCTGGGCCCTTCTTCAAAAATGGGGGAGGGGAAGTGGGTTCTGAAATAATTAGAGAAAGGGGGAGGCAGTGATAGAAGGTAGATAGTGGAGCAGATAGGTGAAGAGAAGATGGACAGGTCAAGGAGGCAGGGGTGAAGCCAGTAAAGGTGAGTGTAGGTAAGGAGCTGGGATGGGGGTTGGTCAGTGAGGAGGGAGGGGCAGGTAGGTGGGAGGGAAGACGGAGAGGTCAAGGAGGCGGGGACGGAGGCGGGGCTGGTCTTGGGATGAGGTCGGGGGTGGAGAGATTTTGAAGCTTGTAAAGTCCACATTGAAACCATTGGGTTGTAGGGTTCCCAGGCAGAATATGAGGTGCTGCTCCTCCAGTTTTCAGATGGCATCGTTGTGGCACTGGAGGAGGCCCAGGATGGACATGTCTGCCTGGGAACGCTACAACCCAATGGTCTCAATGTGGACTTTACAAGCTTCAAAATCTCCCCACGCCCAACCTCATCCCAAGACCAGCACCCCCTCTCGTCCCCACCAGGTCCCCAGAACATTACGAGGGTCTCTGGATTAATAGTCTCACAATAATATCACTAGACCATCACTTTCCTCCAATTTTGTAATGGGACACCTTTGACCAGTGGTGTACCACTGTGTTTGGTGCTGGGACCCTTGTATTTGTTATGCACATTAACAACTTGGATGTGAATGTAGAAGGTATAATTCATAAGTTTGCAGATGACATGAAAGTTGTTGGTGTTGTTGATAATGAGGAGAATGGTCACAGGCCACAGCATATTAATCAACTGATAAATTGGACAGAACAATGGAAAACAGAATTTAATCCCAACGAGGTGATGCATTTTGGGAGGTCAAAGAAGGGAAGGATATACATAATGTATTGTAGGTCCTTAGGGAGTACTAAGGAGCAAAGGGACCTTGATATACAAGTCAATAGATTCCTAAAGGTGTCAGCACAGGTAGACAGGGTAGTGAAGAAGGCATATTGGATGCTTGCCTTCATTAGCTGGTGAGTACAATATAGGAGCAAGGGCCTTATAACTTTATGTTACAACTTCATAAAACATTGGTTAGGCCACAGATGGAATACTGTGTGCAGTTCTGTTCACTTCCCTATGACTGCACTGGAGGAGTGCAGAGAGTTTCCATTGGAGCAGAGGAGTCTGAGGGGTAATCCAATTGAGGTATGCAAAACTATGAGAGGCAAAGACAGAGTAGATCGTGAGAATCTCTTCCCCACGGCAGATGTATTTAAGACCAGAGGGCATAAGTTTAACGTGAGGAGTAAGTAGTTTAGAGGAGATCAGAGAAAAAATATTTTCCACCCGGATGGTGGTAGGTATATGGAATGTGCTGCCCGTGAGGGTGGTGGAGGGGAGTACTTTTGCAATATTTTAGCATCTGGATGAGTACTTAAAATGTCAGAGCATAGTGGACTATGGCCCTAGTGCAGGTAAATGGGATATGTGTAGTTTGTTGTTTGTTGGTTGGCATAGACACAGTGAGCCGAAGGGCCTGTTTTGATTCTGTATGACTCTATGACCCCTGTAGAAATCATATATTGGACACTGACCGTAGCAAACACTTTTAAAGACATATCTAATGGTCTCATCGAGCGAATAGCTTGCACCATTAAAGTACTTATCATGTAGTGCAGGGCAACAAAACAGGATCTTTGTGTTGGCGCACCTCTGCATTTGGGCTTTCCATCACTAGCTGGGATAATGTTTGGATAGGCGAGTTAAGGTAACCCAGCCAAACCATCACTTGTCATAGTTCACAAAAATATAGGGTCAAACTTCTCAAAAAAAAGGGAAAATTAAGATGGTACACGTCACACATGCAAATGCAGAACTGCCTAATCTGCATGTTGGCCAGAAACAGGAACCAGTTTACTTATAGAGGTATCAAACGGATGTAGCAAGTCTAAACACTATAATATCACAACACCTAATAGATTAACATTGAAATGAAACAGGAGCCAACTCCGGCAACTGTACAATACAATGCATAGAACGCACACAAAGATTTACTCAGATAATGCATATGTGGAAGACCAACATGACAGCAAACAATACATTAACACCATATAAGATTTCAAGACATCTAAACGTCAAGAACTTCCACGGGTGAAGTCTAAATCTCTAGAAAGTTACACTATTGAGAAATCTGGAACAACCGTTAAACCATCTATACATTACACACACTCAGACCCTTAACAACGTATATAATTTTACAATTCTTGTATCTATGTAAATAGGTTTGCTTTTACACTAAAGGTATCTGAAATATTTTCATACTTTGTCTATGCAATTTTATATTGAGGGTGGAGATAATGTGTACATAAGAAATAGGAGTACAAGTAAGCCATCTAGCCTGCTCCACCATTCAACAAGATCATGGCTGATCTTTTCATCGACTCAGCTCCACTTACTGGCCTGCTCACCATAACCCTCAATACCTTTACTGTTCAAAAATCTATCTTTGCCTTAAAAACATTTAACAAGGTAGCCTCAACTGCTTCACTGGGCAGGGAATTCCACAGATTCACAACCCTTGGGTGAAGAAGTTCTTCCTCAAATCAGTCCTAAGTCTGCTCCCCTTATTTTGAGATTATGCCTCCTAGTTCTAGTTTCACTCACTAGTGGAAACAACCTCCCTGCTTCTATCCTATGTATTCCCTTCATAATTTTATAAGTTCCTTTAAGATCCCCCCTTATTCCTTCAAATTCCAACGAGTACAGTCCCAGTCTACTCAAACTCTCCTCATAAAGCAACCTTCTCAATTCCAGAATCGACCTAGTGAACCCCTTCTACACCCCCTCCAGTTACTCCTTTCTGAAGGAAGGAGACTAAAACTGCATGCAGTTCTGCAGGTGTGGCCTCACCAGCACCCTATACAGCTGCAGCATAACCTCCTACATTTATAGTCCATTCCTCTATCAATGATGACAATATTCCATTTGCCTTCCTAATTACCTGCTACACCTGCAAACTTCTTGTGATTCATACACAAGGACACCCAGGTCCCTCTGCACAGCAGCATGCTGCAATTTTCACCATTTAAATAATAGTCCATTTTGCTGTTATTCCTACCAAAATGGATGATCTCACATTTACCAACATGTGCTCCATCCACCAGACCCTTGCCCACTCATTTAACCTACCTATACCCCTCTGCAAACTTTCAGTGTCTCTGCACGTTTTGCTCTACCACTCATTTTAGTGTAATCTGCAAACTTGGACGCACTGCACTTGGTCCCCAACTCTCAATCATCTATATAAACTATAAACAACTGCGATCCCAACAGTGATCCCTGAGGCACACCACTAGCCACTTCTCACTAACTAGAAGAACACCCATTTATCCCAACTCTCCGTTTTCTGTTAGTTACCAATCTTCTATCCATGTTAACACATTACCTGTAACATCATGCACCTTTATCTCATGTAGCAGCCTTTTGTGTGGCATTTTGTCAAATGTTTTCCAAAAATCCAGATACATCACATCCACTGGTTCCCCATTGTCCACCATGCTCCTAATGTCCTCAAGGAATTCTACCAAGTAAATTAGTTAAGCATGACCCGTCTTTCCTGAATCCATTCTGTGTCTGCCCAATGGGACAATTTTAAGCCTGATGTTGAGCTATTTCTTCCTTGATTATAGATTTAAGCATTTTCCCCACTACAGATGTTAAGCTAACAGGCCTATTTTTACCCGCCTTTTGTCTACCTCCTTTCTTAAAACAGTGACATCACATTTGCTGTTTTCCAATCTGCCAGAACCACCGCAGATTCCACCAAATTTCAGTAAATTACCACGAGCGCATCTGCTAATTCCTCTACCATCTCTTTTAGTCCCCTGGGATGCATTCCATCAGGGCCAGGAAATTTGTCTACCTTTAGCCCCATTAGCTTGCCCAACACTGCCTCTTTAATTATAATGATAGTTTCTAGTACCTCACCTGCCATAGCCTCTTTGTCACCAATTATTCGCATGTTATTTGTGAAGACCAACACAAAATACCTATTCAATGCCTGAGCCATTTCCTCATTTCCCATTATTAAATCCCCCTTCTCATCCTCTAAAAAGATTTAAGAGTTGAGCATGCCAATGAGCCAAGGACCAGGATGAGAACACATAACTATGCTGTCAAGGTGACTAGGCATTAGCATGCTTGAATAAAGGTGTGTGAATCAGTTGCGCTGTAACTGCAAGTGGTCAGAAAGCAAACCTGTCTTACATGTACATGTAAATTGAACCTAAGTCATTTATCAATCTCAAGTGGGAGTGGTAACCAATGAAAATAGCATGAAAATGCAACAAGTACCACCTATTTTCTGACATACACTATGGCACAATAGGAAATGCATTCATGTAAAAGATTTGTATTGCTAGTTGGTGCAAAAATTCCTGGCAGAAGGGGGGAATCAAAATGAAGCATGGTTTTCAGGTGAAGCAGAGTTAATGGGTGGGGATAATTGATTTGAATGTTTAAATTATTCTTTCTTTAATAATGGGGTCTGAGTGACATTGGCTATGGGGAGATATGTGGCCAATTTGGACAAAAAGTCTAGTGGGGCCTATCCTCACTTTGGGAGCACGTAATTCCATTCTTTAAGCTTTTGACAAACGGCATGGCTTTCCTGCTCCTCTGATGCTGCCTGGCCTGCTGCGTTCCTCCAGCTCCACACTGTGTTATCTATGGTGAGTTTCTCACTAGGTACCAGTGAGCTGCAAATTAAAAGGGATTATTGATTGTTAAACACCTAGATAATGGCCTAACTTGTCTCATTAATATTTAACTTGGCATGCCCTCCTCTGCTGATCGACTAGAAAGAGGACTCCTCTCCTTTGCACCATCTCTAGACCAAGATTTCCAGGTCCTAGTCTGAGAATCACAGTCCTGCAGTGAGACTTGGGCAATGTACCAACAGCACATAAGAAGGCTAGAGAAATTCCATCAGCAGAGCCTTTGCTACATTCTCTAGATCTAATGAGGATACTGTCAAACAAATGGTACTGCCTTTCTTAAAGCCTGGTCCTCAAGCTTTCAAGCAAAACTCCTCCAAAATCAACAGCAATGGACTGTTGATGAAAGGCATATATATATTAAATTTTTAGAGTTTGGATTGCAAAGTAATGGCATATCTGTATTTGTTACTTTCATGGAAGTTTTTAAGACGAAACTAGGTCGGACAATTATTCTACTGCAGTGACCTAATCAACCCCTGGAGAGTTAATGGGAATTGTTTATAGTGTGGTGGTTTATAACAGGCAGTGTAAACATAGAAGACCAATGTCTTTGTTTTGGTTCAAAACAATCAAGGATTGATCTTAGCTTGGAAAACCCAGAGACTGAAAGTTTTTATGGCATTTTGAAGATGATTTTACTAGGGTCAGAAAGAAGTATCGTTTGTTCCCTAAAAATTAGGGTTGTATTAGAGCAAGTCAGGAAAAACACAGAAACCTCAGTTGAAAACTTTAGTTTGTGCAACTTCCAAAACAGAAGTGCTTCATTAGAAATCAACAGATCAATGGAAGTTAAGAAAGTCAAAGCTTTTAGTTTTGTGAGTTTTCATGAAAAAGGGCTCTTTTTAAAGTTCACAGAGAAGTAGCTGTGGAGAATCAGTTAAGTATAACTTAAAGATGTGATACAAAGGTATAACTTCTCTGGATTTGAATCTCTGTAACAAAATTGAAAATCTTGTTTGCTGTGTATTTTAAGATTTTTCTGAACGATCTTGTATAGCTTTATTTTTATGTTTTCATCTTTTGTGAATGAACTTTTGTTTCTTTTGTTAAAGAGACTCAGCAATCTGGTGTGACTATGTTTCAGCAGTATCTGACCAGTACACAGAACATAGAACAGTACAGGCCCTTCGGCCCACAATGTTGTGCCGAACTTTTACCCTAAACCTAAAGTCTATCTAACCTCCACCCCTACCTTATATTATCATCCATATGCCTATCTAATAGCCATTTAAATGCCCTAATGAGGCTGACTTCCCTACCACTCTCTGAGTAAAGAACCTACTTCTGACGTCTCCCCTATATCTACCTCCACTCACTTTAAAACTATGTCCCCTCGTAACAGCTACCTCCACCCTAGGAAAAATCTCTGGCTGCCCACTCTATCTATACCTCTGATCATTTTGTACACCTCTATCAAATCACCTCTCATCCTTCGTCGTTCTAAAGAGAAAAGTCCTAGCTCTCTCAACCTTTCCTCATAAGACCTTCCCTCCATTCCAGGCAACATCCTGGTAAATCTCCTCTGCACCTTTTCCAATGCTTCCACATCTTTCTTGTAATGAGGTGACCAGAACTGGACACAATACTCCAGCTGTGGCCGAACCAGGGTTTTGTATAGCTGGAGCATAACTTCACGGCTCTTGAACTCAATCCCTCTATTAGTGAAAGCTAACACACCATACGCCTTCTTAACAACTCTATCCACCTGGGTGGCAGCTTTCAGGAAACTGTGGACATGAACCCCGAGATCCCTCTGCTCCTCCACACTGCCAAGAATCTTTCCGTTAACCCTGTATTCCGCTTTCAAGTTTGTCCTTCCAAAATGAATCACCTCACACTTTTCAGGGTTAAACTCCATCTGCCACTTCTCAGCCCAGCACTGCATCCTGTCAATGTCCCTTTGTAACCTAGAACAGCCCTCCGCACTATCCACAACTCGACCCACCTTTGTATCGTCCGCAAACTTACTAATCCACCCTTCCACTCCTACATCCAAATCATTTACAAAAATCACAAATAGAATAGAAGAGGACCCAGAACAGATCCTTGTGGTACACCACTCGTAACTGAGCACCATGTTGAATATTTACCGTCCACTACCACCCTTTGTCTTCTAAGGGTCAGCCAATTCTGAATCTAATCTGCCATATTTCCCCCTATCCCATGCCTCCTTACTTTCTCCATGAGCCTACCATGGGGAACCTTATCAAACGCCTTACATAAATCCATTTATACCACATCCACTGCTCTACCTTCTTCCATGTGTTTGGTTACCTCTTCAAAGAATTCAATGAGGTTTGTGAGGCATGATCTACCCCTCACAAATCCATGTACTTAATTAAAATTTAAAGTACAATCTATGAAGCCAGATTTCATTCTGGGATCTGACTTCTCCAGTAGTAATGATGTGGAGGTGCCGGTTTTTGGACTGGGATGGACAAAGTCAGAAGTCGCACAACACCAGGTAATAGTCCACAGGTTCATTTGAAATCACAAGCTTTTGAAGAGCTGCTCCTTTGTCAGGTGAAGTGGATGAAGGAGCAGTACTCCGAAAGCTTGTGATTTCAAATAAACCTGGTCAGGCTTGTCAAAGCATTGCTATAGGACTGCACCGTGGAATGGTTGTTACCCAATCTGTGTTCAGTTGGAAAAGGTGCAGTGTGTTGACATGTTGGACTATAACCTGGTGTCATGTGACTTCTGATTTTCTCCAGTAGTACCATCAGCTGGGATCATAACAATGGTTACAGAGAAAAAAAACTGCAGATGCTAGAATCCCAGGTAAACAGGGAGAACACAGCAAGCCAGGCAGCATCTGGAGGAAAGAAGAAGTCAATGTTTCAGGTTATTACCCTTCTTCAGAACTGGATGTGGGGGTAGGGAGAGCTGCAGATAAAGAGGGGGAGGGGAGAAGTAACGGAATGGTGGTGAAAGGTGAACACCCATAGTAGGTACAACCCGGTTGTTCGATGGGAGGGATGAATTGGATTGGTAGCTGGGACGGAGGGTCAATATAAGGAATGGAAGGGAGGAGGTTGGGCTGGAAGGGAAGCTGGGAGATGAGTGGAAAGGTTATTTGAAATTAGAGAACTCAATGTTTGAAGTGATTCATTTTAGAAGGTCAAATTTGAATGCAGAATACAGGGTTAATGGCAGGATTCTTGGCAGTGTGGAGGAACAGAGGGATCTTGGGGTCCACATCCATAGATCCCTCAAAGTTGCTACCCAAGTTGATAGGTTGTAAAGAAAGCATATGGTGTGTTGGCTTTCATTGGCAGGGGAATTGAGTTTAAGAGGCATGAGGTTATGCTGCAGCTCTATAAAACTCTGGTTAGACCACACTTGGAATAGTGTGTTCAGTTCTAGTCACCTCATTATAGGAAAGATGTGGAAGCTTTAGAGAGGGTGCAGAGAAGATTTACCAGGATGCTGCCTGGACTGGAGGGCAGGTCTTATGAGGAAAGGTTGAGGGAGCTAGGGCTTTTTTCATTGGAACGAAGAAGGATGAGAGGTGACTTGATAGAGGTTTACAACATGATGAGAGGCATAGATAGAGTGGATAGTCAGAGACTTTTTCCCAGGGCTATTCCTGGGCTATTTTCCCAGGAAATGACTATTACGAGGGGGCATAGTTTTAAGGTGATTGGAGGAAGGTATAGGGGAGATGTCAGAGGTAGCTTCTTTAGACAGAGAGTGGTGGGCATGTGGAATTTGCTGCCGGCAGTGGTAGTGGAGTCAGATACTTTAGAGACTTTTAAGCGACTCTTGGATAGGCACATGGAGGATAGTAAAATGTAGGGTTTGCAGGGTAGATTGATCTTAGGAGGATAATAAGTCGGCACAACACTGTGGGCCGAAGGGCCCGTACTGTGCTGTACTGTTCTATGTTCTAATGTTGAGTCCTCTGGGCTGTAAGGTGCCCAGGCGGAGGATAAGGTGTTGTTCCTCAAATATGCGTACTGAATCGCTCTGATGCTGCAAAAGGCCAAGGATGGACATGTCAGAGGGGGAGTTGAAATGGGCGATGAGGTTAGGCTGGCCATTATGGACCGGGCAAAGATGCTCTGGGAAACAGTCAGCGAGTCTACATTTGATTCTCCGATGTAGAGAAGACCACATCAGGAGTACCAGATGCAGTAGACTAGGTTGGAGGAGGTGCAGGCGAAGCTCTGTCTCACCTGGAAGGACTGTTTGGGGCCCTGGATGGAGCTGAAGGAGGTGGTGTGTGGGCAGGTGTTGCAACTTTTACAGTTACAGGGGAAGGTGCTGAGGGGGTTGGAGTGGTTGGTGGGGAGTGTGGCGCGAAGTACTCAATGATCATAACAATGTTATATTCAATGGCTTAAAACCATTTCTGCCACTATATCCTGTTCTTTCCACTCTTAAGTTTCCAATGTTACAAGGGTGAACAAAAAAAAGTTTCAAAGGCATTTTGAAGTTCTCATTGAAGTGTTCATGGCATTCACCTTGATGACTGCGAGGAGCTTGCTTCTAATCATTGAAAATGGCAACAACCTGTCCATTAAGCTGCATCACATTTTATGTCTCAATACTTTAATATTGAGGCAGAACAACTGCAGAGGGGGATAAAAAAGGAAGCAAATCCTGCAATCTGAATCTTAATATCTTATGGTATATACAAGCAAGTTCAACATGTCAAGTTTGCACAGGCTGATTACAGTTTTATTTGTGTGGCAACAGAAATGTATAATGAAATAATGTTGACATAAAACACATAGAAAAGTGGCTCTAACATCTAAGGATTTTTAGAAAGAAACATACATGAAACGCTTTTAATATGTCACAGAAAAGTGTGTATTAAACAAATTCCAGACAAAGAAGGATAAATGCAAATGATATAGATCACAATGAACAGAACTGTCAACATGGGACAAATTATCACGCCTACTATTTTAATAGGAATATCACTGGTGCTCTGAGGTCTGAGAAACTTCCACATTCATATCATTCTTCCCTTTCTCTCACTCAGGACTCACTGCTTGTCATTTATTGCCACAGTTTTGCCCTCCAGATTGTAGCCTAACCTAATGAAACCTCTGAAAATAAATACATTTGGAATAAAGTGATGTGCACAACCATTTTCCCAATTTTATACAATGCACAAAATGTAGTGAATCAGGCCAAATAACCTTCCAAAATAAGCATAACCATGCCTACAATCTATCAACAGCAAATCCAGAGTTCTGGGGTCAAGATTAAATTGAAAAAATTTAGAACTGCAAGAACTGTGCAAAATGATCACGGGGAGTGGGCAGGCCTGTGGAGTTTCGAGCAGCTAGAAAGGTCAATTGTTTAGAATTTTGCATAATGAGCTTTATTCCCTGCAGCTTTTGACTGATCTTGCTTTGAAGTTTCCTCTATGCATGTAGTGGGAACTACAGTATATAGTAACATTTATGTTGCAAGTCACACACCACTATTATGCACCTCCTGAAATTGCTTAAATTTACTTTGAGACAAGTATTGAAGGATGGTATATTAGATGTCTGTTCTACATGCTCATTTTAAAATATGTTTGCTTAACAATTCACTTTTCACAAATTCACAAATCCATTTGGTTAAAAGCTCAATGAAAAATTTGAGTCAGTTGTACAGATATTTTATTTGTTGAATGAATCATACATATATCAATTAGCAGTAGGTAACAGTTTATCAAAATTAATCTTTTTAATATATTCAAAGCTAATTAACCATATTTAAAACAGGTAGGTACAATGTATATCTCCACTGGTACTGACCTATAACAGTCCTTCACGAGGTTGATTAATTTATAATGCATGAAGGTCACAGGTGCCAGTGAAAATTATTGCTTTTCATCAGTGAATGAACACTTGGACAGAGTGTCAGGATTGAGACAATTGGTTTACCCATGTGGTCAGAGGTCTATTAGCAGACAGCAAATCATTCCTTTAATTCTAGGACTCTGCACACTGAATTAAATGTTACATCATAACTATATTTTACCTTTAATTTTCAGACATCTGAAATATCAGTCCAGTAGACAGATGCTTCAGCTTCAGATATTACTGATGACGTTTTCAGTTTTTGACCTTTACTTTCAACCCATGTACATATACATATTTACTCTCTAAACCCTCTCAATTTGTTGCTTGACATGATTGTAGCTTTCTTGCTGTATCGCTCGCTGAGAATGGAAAAAAGATATTAAGTAGCTCCAGCAACTCCTACAATCTAAAGCACCTTTCTGTTAAAAGGTTAGCTTTATAAACCATGCTGGAGGTCTGAAATAAGAATAAAAAAAAATGCTGGAACCATTAGCAGAGCAGGCAGCATCTGTACAGACAGACAAACAGAGTTAACATTTCAGCTTAACCAAATCTTTAATCCATTCTGAAGAAGGTAATCAACCTGAAGCATTGAGGAGCAATTTTTCACCTCAGTTCTTAGTTGAAACAGTGGGACCATTAACGGCTCGGAACCTGTTAGACTCTTAAGTCAGCTTTGCTGGGGCTTCTTAACATTTACATCACATCTCCAGGTTCCCTGACCAAGAAGGAACTCATGAAATGCCAATTCTGTCAAAGGAAAGATCCCAATTAAAGGGGCCACAGACTGGGTTAGAAATGAACACTGGTCCTGGACTTTAAGATTGCAGCAACCAAAAGATTCCCTCCCCCAGCCCCTCACTCATACCTGGAGATCTTATTATAGGATTTGAGGGGCTGCAGTGAGGTGAGGTCTCCCAAGGACAGGAGAGACAGGACAATTTTGCCAACCAAGCCTATGTGGATGGAAATGATTGAGGAAGTTAGCAACAAGATTTAGGCTTATTCAACCTGAAGACAGTACATCAACAGGATTCAGCAATGCGGGAAAGAAGTGGTACAGCATTTTCAGGTGCCAAGCCCTACATTGACTTCCTCACCATTCTTCTGCAAAATATTCGTGGTAAGAGTGAGATAAACCTTCGCAGATCCAGGTCTCCTCTTCAACCTTTTGGACGCTACAATCTTGAAGTCCAGTACCCATTCTAACCGAGTCTCCAGCACCTTTAATTGGAGACACACTATGCAGCTCCATTTGTACCTCTCTCAGCAGGTACATTTTCACATTCCTACCTGAACAACCAACACACATTCACCCTCACAGTCACTCTCTCCTCAAACATTGCCCTTCAAGGCTACAATACGAGCCATCACTAAGTCACTCTCCACTTTCTTTCCTTGTAGAAGAAAGCACTTACAATCTCAGGAAGACGCAAAGACCTGCCAGTTACAGGTACCCTTGATGGTCACTGGTGACATGTGCCTTCTCGGTCCGCTAGGAAAGACAGACTGCATATGTGTTGTAATGGAAAGCAAAGCATTCTGAGGAGTTAGTGCTCAGTCCTACCTGCCTGTAGACCTGGCTTTGGGGCTTTCACCACCTTGGAGCTGGTTCTCTGTATCCATCCCTTCTGCCCTGTGGACAGGCATTGGGCTGAGGCAACATGGTAATGCTACTGTTGATAGCTGTTGAAGGTGTTGCTCCTCCTTTTAAGCTTTGGTCGAAGGTACAAGGAGGAGCTGCATAAGCTGCCCCCATACCACAGCAATAGCAGGCAGCAGGGAAATGTGGCTGAATGTGAGACTTTAAGTGGTTTTTAAGAAGCTAGCATTAAAGGCTCATTCTGAAACGGAGTGCTGTGAAAAGCCTCTCAACTGGTCATATTGGAGCTCTTCAGTTTCACTGAATAATGACTCCCCAGTCAGTTTCACTGAAGATGCACCAGCCTGTCATGCACTTGACTCGGTGACCCAAGCAAGTTGCTGACACCTCATGAAATAGGCTTGCTGCTTATTAAATCCAGAATTCTTTCTAAAGACACAACCTAACTGCTTAATAGAAATAAATTGCCTTCTGTGACATACAAGTTTTCCCATTCTCTCTCAAACCCACTCAGACAATGCCCAGAAGATGTCAAAATCATGGTCCAATATCACTTTTAGGGGATTTAATTCATTACATATACAAAGTCATAAAGTTCACCCTATTGACTCTGATGGTTCTCCATAGTTAGTGCCTAAGCTGTTAAATGTTTCCAGCATTTTCTGTTTTTATTTGTTTTAGAATTGCTTGGAAACATGTAGAAGGCACCGTGCAAACTGATTTCTACCTTTTCCTTCTGGAGAATTGCTTGATTTCCACTTGCCACCTTTCCAAAGTAAAATGATTAAATCAGCAGTCCAGCTGAGCAGTATATAATACAAGCCCAACCAAGGCACCATCACACTACCCTGCAAATCCCTTTCTACCACCTACTTGGGAAAACAATGATGGAAAAATGTAGGTGACCTTATTCTCAACACCCAAAAGCAGTTTTCTCTTCAGAATATGAAATTCTGACCAGAACAATTTACAGGGAGGCGTAGGTAGAAGCCACTGTTAAATTGGAAGGTAATTCCTGGTGAAAGAGAGAGCATAATAATAGAATGAATACTTCAGTTAATTCTTCTATTAGTCTAGAGTGAGTGGGTGTACAGGCTAATCCTGTCTAGAAAAGATCAGGCAGAAGTAGTCGAGACAAAACAAAATGGAGATCTAATCTACGTCTTTAGTGTACTACAGAGTGTTTGGTGGACATTGTGGGGAGATTATTAGAATAAGAAAATATCTGCTTTTGTAAATGTACCTAGCAAGCAGTTGGACTGAGGAAAACATGACGGAATGTAAGACATGAGTCATCATCTATTCACAAAGTATTCAGAAAGCTAATGGTGCTAAAGGGCAGTCTCTGAAGTATAAGATTTCCAAGGCCTAAGTCTCACTCTTCAAACTCATAATATTTTAGGAAGGACAATTTCTAGATCGCCTACTCCGGGGATGGTCAGACAGACTCTTCAGGATGAATAGTTCACGGACAGGATTGGAGTGGGTGGCACTCGTTTGGGGAGCAGAGCTAGGAGGCATAGGAAACTCCTGGTTTGTGGGACTGCCCAGTAACTGCATAAGTGGGAGGTGATGGATGAGTGATATTATTGCGAGACTATTAATCTAGAAACTCAGGTATCTGAACCCGGGTTTGAATCCCACTACGGCAGATGGTGGAATTTGAATTCAAAAAGAAATATCTGGAATTAAGAAGCTACTGATGATTATTAAACCATTGTTGATTGTCAGAAAACCCCATCTCGTTCACTAATCTCCTTCAGGAAAGGAAATCTGCCATCCTCACCTGGTCTGGCCTACATGTGACCCCAGACTCACATCAATGTGGTTGACTCTGAATTTCCCTCTGAAATGGCCAAGCAACCCACTCAGTTTATATCAATTGTTACGAAGTCTCAAAGAAATTAAACTGGGCAGATCACCTGGCATTGACCTAGGCACTGGAAAAGACAACAGCAGAAACAGCCCTGTGGACCATGTTCTCCTTACTAACCTGCCGAAATTGGAAGAACTGTCTCACAGACTAGTCAAGCAACAGCCTGACACAATCATACTCATAGAATACTCAGAGTCATACCTTACAGACAATTTCCCAAACACCTCCATCACCATCCCTGGATATGTCTTGCCCCACCAGCAAGACAGACCTTGCAGAGGTGGCAGCATAGTGATATACAGTCTGGTCAGAGTTGCTCTAGGAGTTCTCAATATTGACTCCAGGCTCCATGAAGTCTCATGGCTTCAGATTGACATGGGCAAGGAAACCTCTTGCTGACTACCATGTACCGTCCTCCCTCAGCTGATGAATCGGGACTCCTCCATGTTGAACAACACTTCGAGGACGCATTGAGGGTGACAGGGGTGCAAAATGCATTCTGGGTGGGGTATTTCAATGTTCACCACCAGGAGTGGCTCGGCAACAGCACTACTGATCGAGCTGGTTGGGTCCTAAAGGACTTTGCTGCTACACTGGGTCTGCAGCATTAGTTGAGGGAACCAACAACAGGGAGAACCATATTTACCTCATTCTTTTCAATCTTCTGGTTGTAGATACCTCTGTCCATGACAGTATTGGTAAGAGTGACCACTGCATAGTCCTTGCGGAGATGAAGACCTGTCTTCACATTGAAAATAACCTCCATCGTGTTGTGTGGCTCTAGCACCATGCTAAATGGGAAAGACTTCGAACAAATCTAGCAAGTCAGGATTGGGCATCCATGATTTGATTTGATTTATTACTGTCACACGTACCTAGGTACAGTAAAATGTTTTATTTTGCATGCAGTACAAGCAGATCATACCATACAAAGTGCATAAGAGTACTAGAACAGAGTAAGAAATACAATGTTATGGCTGCAGACAATGTGCACAAAGACTAAGATCAACATTATACTTAAAATTTGAGAGGTCCATTCAAGTGGTCTAATAAGGGGAGGCAATGACTAGTGGTATTGTTGCTGGACCTTTAATCCAGAGACCCAGGTAATTTTCTGGAGACCTGGGTTTGAATCCCACTATGGCAGATGTGAAATTTGAATTCAGTTCAAAAAATACTGGAATTAAGATTCTAATGATGACCACAAATCCATTGTCAATTCTTAGATAAATCCATCTTCACTAATGTCCTTTACACAAGGAAACTGCCATACTTGCCTGGTCTGGTGTACATGTGACTCCAGGCCCACAGTAATGTGGTTGACTCCTGACTGCCTTCTGGGCAATAAGAGATGGAAACAAATGTCGGCCAGCAGCCCCCCTCATCCCGTGAATAAAAAATACAAGGGAAGAAGCTGTTCTTGAATCTGTTGGTACATTTGTTTAAGCTTTTATATCTTCTGCCTGACAGAAGAGGTTGGAAGAGATTATAACCAGAGTCGGAGGGCTCTTTGATTATGTTGACTGCCTTTCTGAGCCAGCAAGCAGTATTGATGAAGTCAATGGATGGAAGGTTGGCTTGTGTGATGGCCAGGGCTGCGCTCACAACTCTCTGTAGTTTCTTACGGTCCTGAGTAGAGCAGCTGCCATACCAAGCCGTGATGTATACGGACAGAATGCTTTCTACAGTGCATCAATAAAAATTGGTAAGAGCTGAATTTCCTAGCCTCCTGAGGAAGTAGAGGCATTGTTGAGCTTTCTTGGTTATCGCATCAACATGAGTGGACCAGGGCAGACTGTTGGTGATCATCACTCCTGGGAACTTGACATCTCCATTTTTTTTCCGCAGCAGCAGCGGGAGTGGTGGACAGCGAGGACCAGGGGGCTGCCGGGAGGTAAGTTTCCCAGTTAAATAC
>NC_063336.1:71517231-71565587 GCF_021869965.1 Rhincodon typus | reverse complement strand
GAATCAGCGGCCTCCACTTTTTTTGCAGCAGCAGCAGCAGGAGTGGTGGACAGCGAGGAGCAGGGGGCTGCCGGGAGGTAAGTTTCTCAGTTAAATGCTTACCTTGTGGAATCAGCGGCCTCCTTTTTTTGCAGCAGCAGCGGGAGCGGTGGAGAGCGAGGACCAGGGGGCTGCTGGGAGGTAAGTTCTTCATTTCAGCAGCGGAGCTGAGTGGGAGCGGTTGAATTGCGCTCTGGGAAGATGAGTGAACTGATATATTTGGGCAGTGGCTAAGGTTCATGGCACCGTGGCTGGCTCTGCTGTACAGAAGGGCGGGAAAAAGAGTGGAAGGGCTATAGTCATAGGGGATTCGATTGTAAGGGGAGTAGATAGGTGGTTCTGTGGTCGAAAATGAGACTCCCGAATGGTATGTTGCCTCCCAGGTGCTCGGGTGAGGGATGTCTCAGATTGACTGCAGGACATTCTGAAAGGGGAGGGTGAACAGCCAGCTGTCGTGGTGCATATAGGCACCAACAATATAGGTAAAAAACGGGATGAGGTCCTACAAGCAGAATTTAGGAAGTTAGGAGCCAAGTTAAAAAGTAGGACCTCAGAAGTAGTAATCTCAGGATTGCTACCAGTATCACACGCTAGTCAGAGTAGAAATGAAAGAATAGGCAGGATAAATGAGTGTCTTGAGATGGTGCAGGAGGGAGGGGTTCAGATTTTTGGGACAGGTTCTGGGGGAGGTGGGACTATTACAAATCGGACAGTTTACACCTGGGCAGGACTGGAACCAATGTCCTAGGGGTTGCTTTTGCTAATGCTGTTGGGGAGGGTTTAAACTAATGTGGCAGGCGGATGGGAACCAAATGAGGAGGTTAGTGGACAGTATGGAGGTAGTAACAAAAGCCTGTAAGGGACTAGATAATGAAGTCAGTGTGACAAAGAGGAAGAGTAAGCAGAGAGCAGATGATGAATGCAAAAGGACAGGTGGTCTGAGGTGCATTTGTTTTAATGCGAGAAGCGTAGTAGGTAAGACAGATGAACTTAGGTCTTGGATTAGTACCTGGGAGTATGATGTTATTGTTATTACTGAGACTTGGTTGAGGGAAGGGCAAGATTGGCAACTAAATATCCCAGGATATAGATGCTTCAGGCGGGATAGAGAGGGAGGTAAAAGGGGTGGAGGAGTTGCATTACTGGTCAAAGAGGATATCACAGCTGTGCTGAAGGAGGGCACTATGGAGGACTCGAGCAGTGAGGCAATATGGGCACAGCTCAGAAATAGGAAGGATGCGGTAGCAATGTTGGGGCTGTACTACAGACCTCCCAACAGCGAGCGTGAGATAGACGTACAAATATGTAGGCAGATTATGGAAAGATGTAGGAGCAACAGAGTGGTGGTGATGGGAGATTTTAATTTTCCCAACATTGACTGGGATTCACTTAGTGTTAGGGGTTTAGATGGAGCAGAACTTGTAAGGAGCATCCAGGAGGGTTTTCTAGAGCAGTATGTAAATAGTCCAACTCGGGAAGGGGCCATACTGGACCGGGTGTTGGGGAATGAGCCCGGCCAGATGGTTGAAGTTTCAGTAGGGGATTACTTTGGGAATAGTGATCACAAATCTGTAAGTTTTAGAATACTGATGGACAAAGACAAGAGTGGTCCTAAAGGAAGAGTGCTAAATTGGGGGAAGGCCAACAATAGCAAAATTCGGCTGGAGCTGGGGAATGTTGATTGGGAGCAGCTGTTTGAGGGTAAATCCACATTTGATATGTGGGAGGCTTTTAAAGAGAAGTTGATTAGAGTGCAGGACAGACATGTCCCTGTGAAAATGAGGGATAGAAAGGGCAAGATTAGGGAACCATGGATGACAGGTGAAATTGAGAGACTAGCAAAGAGGAAAAAGGAAGCATACATAAGGTCTAGGTGACTGAAAACAGACGAAGCTTTGGAAGAATATCAGGAAAGTAGGACCAATCTGACATGACGAATTAAGAGGGCTAAAAGGGGTTATGAAATATCTTTAGCAAAAAGGGTTAAGGAAAATCCCAAAGCCTTTTATTCATACATAAGGAGCAAGAGGGTAACTAGAGAAAGGGTTGGCCCACCCAAGGACAAAGGAGGGAAGTTATGCAAGGAGTCAGAGAAAATGAGTGGGATTCTTAATGAGTACTTTACGTCAGTATTCACCGAGGAGAGGGACACGACAGATGTTGAGGTTAGGGACAGATGTTTGATTACTGTAGGTCAAGTTGGCATAAGGAGGGGGGAAGTGTTGGGTATTTTAAAAGGCATTAGGGTGGACAAGTCCCCAGGTCCGGGTGGGATCTATCCCAGGTTACTGAGGGAAGTGAGAGAGGAAATAGCTGGGGCCTTAAGAGATATCTTTGCAGCATCCTTGAGCACGGGTGAGGCCCTGGAGGACTGGAGAATTGCTAATGTTGTCCCCTTGTTTAAGAAGGGTAGCAAGGATAATCCAGGTAATTATAGACCAGTGAGCCTGACATCAGTGGTGGGGAACCTGCTGGAGAAGATAATGAGGGATAGGATCTATTTACATTTGGAAGAAAATGGGCTTATTAGTGATAGGCAGCATGGTTTTGTGCAGGGAAGGTCATGTCTTACCAACTTGATAGAATTCTTTGAGGAAGTGACAAAGTTGATAGATGAGGGAAGGACTGTGGATGTCATATACATGGACTTCAGTAAGGCGTTTGATAAGGTTCCCCATGGTAGGTTGGTGGAGAAAGTGAAGTCGCTTGGGGTCCAGGTTGTACTAGCTAGATGGATAGAGAACTGGCTGGACAACAGGCGACAGAGAGTTGTAGTGGAAGGGAGTTTCTCAAAATGGAGAACTGTGACCAGTGGTGTTCCACAGGGATCCGTTTTGGGACCACTGTTGTTTGTGATATACATAAATGATCTGGAGGAAGGTATAGACGGTCTGATTAGCAAATTTGCAGATGACACTAAGATTGGTGGAGTAGCAGATAGTGAAGGGGACTGTCGGAGAATGCAGCAGAATATAGATAGATTTGGAGAGTTGGGCAGAGAAATGGCAGATGGAGTTCAATCCAGGCAAATGCGAGGTGATGCATTTTGGAAGATCCAATTCAGGAGCGAACTATACAGTTAATGGAAAAACCGTGGGGAAAATTGATGCACAAAGAGATCTGGGTGTTCAGGTCCATTGTACCCTGAAGGTGGCAACGCAGGTCGATAGACTGGTCAAGAAGGCATACGGCATGCTTTCATTCATCGGACGGGGCATTGAGTACAAGAGTTGGCAGGTCATGTTACAGTTGTATAGGACTTTGGTTCGACCACATTTGGAATACTGCGTACAGTTCTGGTCGCCACATTACCAAAAGGATGTGGATGCTTTGGAGAGGGTGCACAGGAGGTTCACCAGGATGTTGCCTGGTATGGAGGGCGCTACCTATGAAGAGAGGTCGAGTAGATTAGGATTGTTTACATTAGAAAGACGGAGGTTGAGGGGGGACCTGATTGAGGTCTACAAAATCATGACAGGTATAGACAGGGTGGATAGCAAGAAGCTTTTTCCCAGAGTGGGGGATTCAATTACTAGGGGTCACGATTTCAAGATGAGAAGGGAAAAGTTTAAGGGAGATATGCGTGGAAAGTTCTTTACGCAGAGGGTGGTGGGTGCCTGGAACGCATTGCCAGCGGAAGTGGTAGAGGCGGACACGATAGCGTCATTTAAGATGCATCCAGATAGATACATGAATGGGCAGGGAGCAGAGGGATACAGATCCTTGGAAAATAGGCGACAGGTTTAGATAGAGGATCTGGATCGACGCAGGCTTGGAGGGTCGAAGGGCCTGTACCTGTGCTGTAATTTTCTTTGTTCTCTACCATCTCCACTTCAGCTCCACTGATAAGATAGAGGCGCGCCGTCCATCTTTCTTCATGAAGTCAATGACCAGCTCTTTTGTTTTGCTGATGTCGAGGGAGGGAATGTCATCTTTATACCACGCCACCAAGCACTCTCTTCTCTGTATTCTGGCTCGTCATTGTTTCAGGTCCGGCCACAACGGTGGTGTCATCAGTGAACCTGTCGATGGAGTTAGGTCAAAATTTAGCCACATAGTCATGAGTGTACAGTGAGTTTTGCAAGGGTCTGAGTATGCAGCCTTGTGGGGCGCTGGTGTTGAGGATTATTGTGGAGGAGATGTTATTGTCTATTCTCACTGACTGGAGTCTGTGGGTCAGAAAGTCAAGGATCCCGTTGTAGCGGGCAGAGCAAAGACCTAAGTCTCAGAGTTTGGAGATTAGTTTGTTCGGAATTATAAGGTTGAAAGTGGAGCTGTATTCAACAAGAAGGACCCTGATGTAGGTATCCTTGTTATCCAGATGCTCCAGGGATGAGTGTAGAGCAGGAAGATGGCATCTGCCGTGGACTTGTTGCAATAGTAGTTGAATTGCAAGGGATCAAGACAAGCTTGGAGGCGAGAGTTGATATGAGCCATGACTAACCTCTCGAAGCACTTCATAATTACGAAGGTCTGAGCCACCAGGTGGTCATCATTGAGGCACACTGCATGAGTTTTCTTTGGTACCAGGATGGTGGTGGCCTTCTTGAAGCAGTTGGGGACTTCAGATTATAGTAAGGAGAGGTTAAAGATGTCAGCCAGTATTCCCACCAGCTGGTGCACACAGGATCCAAGTGCATGGCCAGGGACTCCATTAGGACAAGTCACTTGTTGTGGGTTCACTCTCAAAAAGGCTGATCTGACGTCTGAAGCGGTAACTGAGTGAACAGGTGCATCTGAGGCCATCAGGAAAGGTGACATTATTTCGCTGACCTTCTGTTCAAAACAAGTGTAAACTGCATTGAACACATCAGGGAGAGATGTATTTTTGTCCTGTATTTTTGAGGCACTGTGGGCCATCAACAGCAACAGAATTATACTCCAGTATAATCCACAAACTCATGGCCCACCACATCCCCCATTCAATCATTACCATCAAACCAGGGAATCAAACCTGGTTCAATGGGGACTGGTTGAGGGCATACCTGAATATAGAGGTGTCAACTTGATGAAGCTACCAAACAGGACTACTTGCATGCCAAACAGCATGAGCAGCAAGCAATAGACAAGAGCTAAGTAATCCTACAACCAAAGGATCAGATCTAAGCTCTGCAGTCCTACCACATCCAGTCATGAATGGTAGTTGTCAATTAAACAACTCATACTGGAGGTGGCTCCACAAATATCCCCATCCTGAATGATGGAAGAGCCCAGCACATCAGTGCAAAAGATAAGGCTGAAGCACTCTCAGCAATCTTCAGCTAGAAGTGCCAATCAATGATATATCAGGACAATATCATGATGCTGATTTTTTAACTTTATTCTTTATTTTTCTAACTTATACTTAAGATTTTGTACCTAGGTATCTTTGTACCTAACATGTGGCCATAAACTTGTACACTTTTTGCTATACTCATGTACCCTGTAATTGAGTACATGTGACAATAAAACTAATTCTAATTCTAATTCAAATGACCAGGCTCGGGTTGACAAATATCAAGCAAATTCGCACCACACAAATGCCAGGCTATGACCAAAACCAATAGGAGACAATCCCTGTGGGTGTTACATTCATGGAATCCCCCACTATCCACATCCTGGGGGCTTACCATTGACCAGATCGTCAACTGGACTTGCCACGTAAATACGTTGGGTACAATAGCAGATCAGAGGTTAGGAGTACTGGTGCGAGTAACTGACCTCCTGATTCCCCAAGGTCTGTCCCCCATCTACATGGCACAAGTCAGGAGTGTAATGGAATACTCCCAACTTGACTGGATGGGTGCAGCTCCAACAACATTCAAGACAGTATCCAGGGCAAAGCAGTCTACACCAAATTCACAAATATCTACTCCCTCCACCACTGACGCACAGTAACAGCAGTGTGTACTATCTACAAGATGCACTGCAGAAATTCACCAAAGATCCTCAGACAGCATCTTCCAAATCCATGACCACTTCTATCTAGAAGGACAAGGGCAACTGATATATAAGAACACCACCACCTACAAGTTCCCCTCCAAGCCAGACACCACGCTGATTTGGAAATATATCACTGTTCCTTCACTGTCACTGGGTCAAAATTCTGGAATTCCCTCCCTAATGGCATTGTGGGTCAACCCACAGCAGGTGAACTGCAGTAGTTCGAGAAGGCAGCTCATCATCACCTTGTCAATGGCAACTGGGGATGGGAAGTAAGTGCTGGCCAGCTAGCAGCACCCACATCGCACAAATGAACAAAAAAAAGCAATCCATTTTTGGAGTGCTGAAGAGGGCATCAATAGTAGCTAGGGAAAGATGGCCCTCATCAAATCTGTCAATATCGTGGAAAAGGAAGTGCAACTGATGAAAGTAAAGTTCAAAAGAAAATGAATGCATTTTCTACAAATTATTCATTCAATGGAAGTGAATGTCACAGATAAGGCCAATATTTGTGGTCCCTCCCTCAGTTCCCCTGAGAAGGTGGTAGTGAACTATATGTCAGAAACGCTGCAGTGCCTAGGTATCTTTGTACCTAACATGGTGCCGTAAATGGTAACTTTGCACATTTTTCGCTATACTCTGTACTATAGGAACACACAAATTGCTGTTTGGAAGTAAGTTTCAAAATTTTGACTCAGAAGCAATGAAAGAGAGTAGTCAGGATGGTGTGTTGTTTGGAAAGGAATTTGCAGGTGGTGGTATTGTCATGCACCTGTTTGATTGTAGAGGTTTGGAAGGTGATCTGAAGGAAGCTATGTGAATTGCCATAGGGCTATCTTGTCAATACAAATCAACTCTCCTCACCGCTGTCACTGCATTAAAGGTGGATGGGGTGCCATCAAGCAGTCTGCTTTGTCCTGTAAATATCCAGCAGTTTATGTATGCTCACAGCTTACAATATCAAATTGAACTGACATATGTATGATGTAACAAAGATTCGTGTAAATCAGAGTACTGGGAAAGATATTAAAACCAGCAAACAATGATCAAAAGAAAATAAAGAGAGAAAAAATAAACTGAAGGCAAACTAGCAAGTAACATAAAAACAGACAGTAAGAACCTATTTAAATATATAAAAAGGAATAGGCAGACCAAAGTAAACATTGGCTCCTTAGGTAATAATAATGGGAGCCAGGAAACTGTAGAAGTGTTTAACAAGTTTTTTTAAAATTAGTCTTAAATTTTTAAATTAGATTAGAAACACATAAAATAATCAATCAGAGTCAGAATGGCTTCATGAAGGGAAAATAATGCCTGAAATATTTGCTAGAATTATTTCATGAGGGTACAAGCAGGACAGATAAATGGGTATCAGTCTATGTAATAGATGTGGATTTCCAAAAAGCATTCAATAAGGTTCATAAGGCTCCTTAATAAGAGCCCATGGTGTTATCCATATTAGCATGGATAACTGGATAATAGAAGACAGAGAACAAAGGAGCCATTTTCAGGATGGCAGCCTATAATGAGTGGAGTGCCACAGGGAGCAATCTTGGGCCACAATTATTTACAATATATATTAATGATTTGGGCAACAGCAATGAATATACAAACATCAAGTTTGCAGGTGTTACAAAAGTATGTGTGAAGGCATGATGTGAGGATGATACAAGCAGTCTACAGAGGAATATGGATAGGTTAAGTGAGTGGGCTAAAACTTTGCAGAAATGGGAAAATGTGAGGTTATATACTTTGGCAGGAAGAATTGGGAAGATAGGAATATATGAACATAAGAACAGGAATAGGTTATTCAGCTCCTCAAATCTGGTCTACCATTCAATAAAATCATGAATGAGTATTATTTAAATGGGGAAAGACTGCAGAAAGCTGCAGCACTGAAGGATTTTCGGGTCCTGGTGCATGAATCACTGAAAACTAGCATCTAAATTCAGTGGATAATAGGGAAGACAAATGGAACGTTGGCGTTTATTTCAAAGAGAAAGGAGTGTAAAAAGGAGGTCTTGGTAGTCAGACCACAGCTGGAATACTATGAATAGTTTTGGTTTCCTTATCTAATCAAAGATAATGGCATCAGAGGCAATCCGTTGAAGGTTCACTAGGCTGATAAAAGACATGGATGGATTTTCTCATGATGAGAGGTTCAGTATATTAGACTTCTACTCATTAGAATTTAGAAGATTAAAAAGAGATCTTATTGAAATATAAAAGATTCGTATGGAGCTTGACAGGGGAAAATGCTGAGAGAATCTAGGACTGGAGGGCAAAATCTCAGAGTAACAGATTGCCCAGTTAGGACACAGAAGAGGATGAATTTCTTCTGTCTGAAGGAAGTAAATCTGTTGAGGCTGGGTTGTTAAGTATCCTCAAGGCTGAAATCAAGAATTCTTTAATCATTAAGGAAATCAATGATTATAGAGAAGAGGTAGGAAAATGGAGCTGAGTATTATCAGATCAGCCATAATTTCATTCAATGATAGGGCGAACTCCATGTGCTGAATGGCCGACTTCTGCTCCGACATCTTATGGTTAACTTGCAACTTGCTGTATTCCACATTTGATGGCCAATAAAGTCAGCAAATTGATATGGCATTGAAACAAATTGCATTAACACATTGTGAATGTGTGTGCACATTTAGAAAGATGAAAATTGGCAAAATGTAGCATATTCATTTTTTGATTCAGTGCATCAGGTGTAGGTTGCAACCAGGTTAGACTAAATTGTATTTAGCATCCATTGTAGGTCAGCACTGTAGAACAAAACCCATGTTAGTACGAATTTCACTGCTCTTTGATTGAAGATTGATAGTCTTCCTCCTCATGTGCCTTCCGCCATTTATTCCCTCAGCTGCAGGATATAATTATGAAGAATCTGTATCCTTTACAGCCTAGATAATCTACCCATGCTGTAGTGCTTATGTCATGTGATCACTATAAACCACAATACATTGACCCTTCATAATATCAAAAAGTCAGCAGGTGACACAATTGATACAGTTCCCAAAGGTTCAGCAGCTCTGTCCCATTAACACTATTTACTGCCCCTGTATTTCATAGCCTTTTGATGCTGCTGGCTGGAATTCTTTTATTTTATTTTTGGTTTTGGATTCCCTGTAGTTATCTGACAACAATACACTCAAATAATTTGTTTACTTGCATGCATGTTGAAGAGAAAGGGAACCCGCAGATATCTATTTAGATGATCATCTGAGCATCTTCCTTCCTTTGCATGTGAAAGACGAATTAGAATGCCTCATTTTCTTGGCAGTCAGCATAGAGTAGCCATATAAAATGTTAACATCCACTCCAATCATCCTACCCCCAAGCCACCCCACCATGCACACACAGACACCATCCCCACCTTCCCCACCACCCACACCCCTACCCCCGCAAGGTGAACAATTTATTCGGGTTCCTTTCTTCTACTGCAGGAGGAGGGGTCTCACAGCCGAACCACACAAACACCCTGCTGGTGGTTAGCAGAAAACAGTTCCTAACTATTTGGAAATGGAGCTACTGAACCTTGTAGATGTCTCAGTGGCGACATGGGAAGGGCAATAAATGCTGGCCCAGCTACTGACACCCAGATACCATGAAAGAATAGAAAAAATATTTATTAAATTGACTGGCTACAGTGAAAAGGTTGCAGGAGCATTGCAGATAATGTAAAGTGAATCAGAAAACTGAATGCCATGTGGTACATAGCAGAAAAGAAAACATAAAGGTAAAAGCATGAAATTCAATTAGGCTGTCATCTATGGGAGTACAAAACTGCACTCATTGATGCCCATCAGCATGAGGATAATGATGATGGTGATAATTCCCATAGAAAAGCTTCTAAAACAGTGCCCAGTATTTCATCATCAGTTAGACAGTCCTACATTATTTTCATTTTACCTCTAGAAGTAGACAAATTTTATAAAGTTCCTTACAATTACTGTGTCAATTGCAGTCAAAGTAAAAAAATCCAGATTTTATCCAAACACTGACACCTAAAAATAGCTTAGATACAAAGTCTACCTACTAATATTTATTTCTTTTAAAAAGACTACAAAGCTATTTGTGGGAGAGCAGAACTAATTAGAAGCTTTACATTTCAAATAAAATCAGAAGCGAAACTGATGGAGGAAATATGGCACAATTTTCATATCAAAGGTTTACATTAGAATTCTCAGGATGCATATGTTGTTTCACTGCTAGCAGGTGAAGTCTAAGATGCATGGGACAGTTATGTTTGATTATGTTACCAGATTGAGCAAGCGCTGTTGCTATTTTGAAAATGTTTCTTAAACAAGGTGTTATGATTTTTTGGAGAGCAATGAGAAACAGGTGCAGATGAAAGGGCTCATTAAGCAGTGTTTGTGTGCCACAAATAATCACTTCACATTTTATTTCTTTAAGTCAAACCTCAGCTATGTAATGCAGAAAGTAAAGACCCATAGCTTTATACACAGTTTTCAAACCTTATAATACATATAAATGACTCTATGTTAGAAACAACTTAAGGACATCAAGTTGTATAATAATCCTGGAACTTATGCGCATTTCTCTTATTGTTGTTGAAATTTGTGGGCAAGATACAGAGCTATTTGCATGCACTTCCTCTGTGGAGTGTTTGTACTATGTCGCTTCCGATTTTATTTTGCAATGGTGCTTTAATCTCCATGCAGGAAGCCTGACACCACAGGATTCTATATATATTGTGGATATTTAGGAGCAGATTTGTGGCCTGTGTTAGGCAGAATTTTTGTTCCAGTTATTTCATGATGTGTTAATTTGGCGAGGCTGCATTTATTGCTTATCCCTAATTGCCTTGGAAAACCAGTGATGGGATTCTCTTAGGTTCATTGCAGTGCCTGTTGTGATGGTGCATAATTCCCACATTTTGATTAAATGATGAAGAACCACAGATAGATGTCCAGATCAGGATCATCACACTTGGAAGGGAGTTTCAAGGTAATGGCATTCACAAAATATTACAGCTGCTGCCCTCTTCAGTGGTTCAAGATATGGAGATGCTGTGAAATGAGTTTAGAAAGTTAATACACTATATCTTGTAAATAGTACAACTTCATTTTGTGCTGTGACCATTCTATGATTCCACATGTGGTCACTGAAGTGCGCTACTGGTGTGCAACATCAACTCTGATGGTACAGACATCGATAACGTAAATTGCATCAAAGCCAAACAGTGAGTATTCCATTTCTCCCTCAATGTGAATCTTATAGATGGTGGAGCAGAAGTTTTGGGGAGGTGCAGGCAGGAGATGAGCTACCTATCTTAAAGTCCCTTGCGCCTTTACCTTGCTCAAGTACCCATACTGATAAAGTTGATGAAATGACGTACCTTTGCAATGATGTGCACTACACAACCCCATCCAAAACTGTCTACCACCCAACCACAATGACAATGATGGGAGAATTCAGTGATGCAGTTGTTAATGCACGTCATGGGTAAATAGCTAGACGTTATCTTGTGGAAGGTGGTCAATACCTACCAGTTAAGAAGTCAAATCCAAGCTTTCATCAGGTTCACAATTCCAAACAAGCACACACTCCAGAAGAAATTTCAGTAATGACTATGAGCAAAGACATTCCACCATTTCATTAAGAAATCAATTTCTTGATATCTACAAACCCTGAAAATAACTTACATCACTCAGCTAAATATAGAAAGTACGCTTTTTTATATTTATGGTTTGTACTTAGAATGTTTACGCTAAGTTACTTGGAGTAAACAACTATATGTACCAACCAATAACTTTTAAAATCGGTCAGCTAATAATCTGACAGAAAGACAGCATGCTGTTTTGTCAGTTGTTCTTGAGATGAGTGTTTCTCAGTTTGATTATTCCTGACATCTGAGTCCAATTTCAGACTACCATTCCCTGATATATGTATCTGCAGTTTCTTGCTCATACACTGCAATATGCAGCAAATTCTCTTCCGTTTTCACAAGACTTTATCAAATTTATTCATGGCAGCTCCTCTATTAAGTGTTCCAAGTTTGTATTCTACAACTGATGTAGCACCGCTCAGAGAATCATGTGGAATCTACACTGCTGTCGCTGGCCATATTTTGAGTGGTTACTCTCGAGTGTCCAAAAGGTATCAGGTGAAGGTTATCTTTTTTGAACAAGTTGTGAGCAAAGAGAATTTGAAGTATGCATATTGATCCAAGATCATTTGCACCAAGCAACAGAATATTGTTCTGTGGAAACTACAGTACTTGCATAAAGAGAAAGTTGAATACCTTCCCATAATAAAACTAAAATACAGCAGATGCTGAAAGTCTGACATAAAAGCAGAAAGTGCTGAATAAACTTGGCAAGTCTGGAGCATCATTATGCTAGAAATAGCAGGAACTGCAGATGCTGGAGTCAGAGACAACAGTGTGGAGCTGGAGGTAGACAGCAGGCCAGGCAGCATTAGAGAAGCAGGAAAGTTGTGTTTTGGGTCAGGACTCTTCTTCAGATTTCTTCAGAATCCCGACCCAAAACATCAACTTTCCTGATCCTTTGATGCTGCCTAGCCTGCTGTGTTTCTCCAGCTCCACACTGTTGTCTGTACTATTATACTAGCTGTTTATTATTTTTAAAAATGTGAATGAAACATGAGGAAGATACTAGAAAAGCATTAATCACCTCCTGATAAAGCTGTGGCATTGTGCTCTATGCAATGTAAATGTAAACTTCTCTTGGAGTTTACAAACGTCCTGTGGCAAAGAAAATGTGGGGCAGCTGTAACTTTAACTGCCAACGTGGTTGAATGAGAAAGTATCCATATCTCCGGCAAACTAACTCATACATTCCTCAGGACACAAGAATAAATTATTATTGGATTGAACATTCTTCCACATGGAAAGAAGGCTTTTCATCCACCGCTCTTAGTGTGAATAGAACTCAATGTGTGTTACTGTTACATTGGTAATTATCTATCAATCAGATCATATGTGACTTCTAATTGTGCAAACACTTCCAGGTCAGAGGTAACACGTAAAATTCTTGTCTTGATGGTCCAAGAAAGGTTAAAGTAATACAATTATACTTCAATACTGTAAAACAATATTCCAACTCCTATTCAAAGCAATGACAATTTCGGATAAAATTTTCTCCACAATGGCTGCCTCACTCTTTATTACTGGTAAATATCTTTTTCTCTATCTGATCCTGTTGTGTTGTGCTTTGTTTATGGCGAATTAGCCAGATAGTTCTCCGGGCATTAACAAGTAAGCATACTCTCCACTCTCAACAAATGATAGTTCTTCCCAAATCATACATAATTACAGTATTTTACAGCAGCAGAGTAGGTAGTTCTGCCCACTGTGCTAATATCACCTTTCTGAAAATAAGCCCAAAACCTATGGATATGCTGGAAATCAGAAACTGGAACAAAAATTGCTGGAAAAACTCAGCAGGTCTCCCCTCCACTGCCTCCATCAACCCTACATAGGCCGCTTTTACGTCCTTCCCAAAATCCACAAACAGGGCTGTCTGAGCTGACTCATTATTTCTGCCCCACAGAACTCATCTCTTCCTGCCTCAACTCGATTTATTCTTTCTTTGTCCAGTCCTTTCCCACTTCCATTTGCAATTCTTCTGATGCTTTACGTCAGTTTCAGAAATTCCAGTTTATGGGCTCCACCCACTTCCACTCTACCATGGATATGCAATCCTTTTACATGTTCACCCTGTATCAGGATGGTCTCAGGGCTCTCCGCTTCTTTCTGGAATAAAAGGCCTGAATCATCCTCATCCACCAACACCCTCCCCCACCTGGCTGAACTCGTTCTGACTTTGAACAGCTTCTCTTTTAAATCCTTTCACTTTCTTCAGATCAAAGGGATGGCCATGGATACCTTCATGGGCCACATTTGTGCCTCTCTCTTTGTGGGGTATGTAGAACATTCCTTATTCCAGTTCTAATCCAGTCCCCAAGCACAACTTACATTGATGACATCATCCATGCTGCTTCCCTCCCTGGAATTGGAAACTTTTATCTATTTTGCTCTCACCTTCACCTGGTCTATCTCTGGCTACCCCCTTCCCTTCTTCAACATCTCTGTTTCCATTTCTGTGGATAGGCTGGCCACCAATATCCACTCAAACCCACTGACTCCCACCGTTACCTTGACTATACATCCTCCTCACACCCTGCTTCCTGTAAACACTATTCCATTCTCCCAGTTCCTCCATCTCCATCACATCTGTCTGATGATGTCAATGTTGACAAGGGGGTCTGCGAAATGTGCACCTTCTTCCTCAGAGTATTCTCCACCACTGTGGTTGACAGGGCCCTTAGCTGTGTTTGACCCATCTCCCACACTATGGCCCTCACCCCCTGTCTTCCCTCCCGCAACAGTGGTAGGTTCCCCATGTCTTCACTTATCAGCCCACTCCCAGCATCCACATCCAAAGGACCATTTACCGCCATTTCTGGCACCTCCAATGGAATGCTCCCATATTTCCCTCCCTTGTCAGCCTTCCACAGAGACTGTTTCATCCGAGACACTTTGATCCACTCCTCCTCTACTTTCACCATCTCCCCATGGCACCTTCCCATGCAATCACAGAAGGTATAACATTTACTGCTCATTTACTTTCTCCGTGCTCACTATCCAAGGCCCCAAACACATCTTCCAGGTGAAGTAGCATTTTACCTGCACTTCACTCAGTCTAGTCTCTGTATTTGCTGCTCACAATGTGGTCTCCTCTACTCTGGGGAGGTGAAACGCAGACTGGAGTGACTGCTTTGCAGAACACCTACATTTTGTCCCTAAAAATGGCCCTGAGCTTTTGGTTGCCTGTCATTTCAATACACCACGGAATTCCCTGGCCAACATCTCTGTTTCAGGCTTGCTGCACTGCTCCAGTGAAGCTCAGCGCAAGCCAGAAGCACAGCACCTCAACTTCTGCTTGGGAACCTGCAGCCTTTGGACTCAATATCGAGTTCAACAATTTGAGGGCTTGAGCACCTTCTTTCAAGTCCATATTGCAACCCCCACACACCAGGCCTTATCAAGACATGGGCTGCTGCCATTGGCAGCCACTAATAGTCCCCATTAGCAGCTATTCATTCTCCTAGGTTGACCTTTACCTATTATTTTGTCTGTCCAATAATTTTTCTCTCTCTCTGGGCTCCAATTCTAAATATCATTTACTCCTTACCCCTCCCCCTACTCCTTCTTTAGTACATATACCAACATTTTCCCAGCTACAATCAATTCTGAAGAAGGATCACTGGATCTGAAATCTTAACATGCCTTCTCTTTGCAGAGATTGCTGAGGTTTTCCAGCAATTTCTGTTTTTATTTCAGCTTTCTGAAAGATTGATAAACTTAGCCTCATTCCCATTCGTCTTTCTCCAAATCCTTTTAAAAAACCCTATATTAAATATTTAAATACTTGAAAGACAAATTTTGATGCTGTTAGCAACCCTAGACTCTTCCTTCATTCTTTTGGTGAAAATCTTAAATTTCTGGTTTGTAATTACCAATTTGCCAAGGAGAATCAACAGGATTGTCCTGTTTACCTCATTGTGCCCCCACATAACTTTGAGCACCTCAACCCAATTTTCTTCTTAAACATCATTGTTCTAGTTAAAAGATCCTGATCTTTTTTCCTAGTTTTTAATTGTTAACAAAGTCTCTCAATATTAGAAAACCTTTTCTCTGCCCTCCTCATGGCCTTGACATCTTTCTAAAATAGGGCAGCCAAGCTGCACACAAAAAATCTAAATGTGCCAACAATAATATACAGGTTTTGCATTAATTCTTTGCTTTTGCTCTCAATGCCTTCAGTTGTAAAACCTGAGTTCCTACATGTATTTCTGTAACAAAAAAAGTCTTTTTCACACTTTTACTGATTTGTATACTGAATCTCTACTCTGCTCCTTTCTGCCTTTCGAAGTTTTGCAATGTAGAGCTTCCTAATCTTTGACGAAGTAGATGCTGCCCTGAGAATTTGGAGCTTAACTGAAATCAGGGTAAATTAAACCTTATATCAGCTCATTCATAATTTAAGTTCACCACTCTTATGGTAAACCTATATGAGGGATGGGGGTTGGTGCACGTGACACAATGGATACAAGCAAAAAATTCAGCTTCCAGTTAGATAGACATTTTATAAAGGCTACAAAGTGCTGCAGATGCTGTAGATCTATAACAGGGAATGCTGGAGAGATTCAGCAAGTCTGGCAGCATCTGTGGAGAGAGAAAGAGAGAAAACATTTCGAGTCTAGTGTGACGCCTGTTCAGAAGTTCTCTGCTTCTGTCTCCACAGATATTGCCAGACCTGACAAGTTTCTCCAGTGCTTTGTGTGTATGTTTCAGACAAATAGCTTGTCCAGATTTAATTGCTAGAATTGGGCACTTCTAAATTCCATCCCTCTATCAAGCTAGTCCTTGACTAACATACATGGTATGAGTGGTTTTGAGAAATTCCACCTCTACGGATAGCAACCCAAGCAGACAGCTTCCAAAAAGGCATTGGATTCAATATGAACTGTCCATATCTCACTGGCTCGAAATACTGCATGTGAACAAATATTGTCATAGCAAATTACTATCCTTAGGATTAAAATAAATAGAATGTCCTCCAAAAGGCTGACTGATTTGGTAGTTTCTTTAATCATGCAGAAGAGTTTTCCTACTATGTTAATGTGAAGGCAATATTTCCAAATGAAACAAATGTAGTAAAAGCCTAGATGTATAAGCTGAAAACAATTTTTGATCTGCTCAGACAATTTATTGACACCTGGGTGAATTTCCTTTTCTTTTTAAGCAATTAATCTAAATACTCATCACCAGGGTTACTATTGCAGTACTTCAAGACACTGCAATATTTCAAAGAAACATCCACTTCTATTGAATTGTTAATCTGAAGAAAGATAAATGGGAAATGCCTGTAAAGTTACTGGCATCTTTCAGTATTCCACAGTTCTGCATTTTATGCTTTCAAAGCTCTAATCACAAGCAATGTAGACAATTTGTGTGGAGTTGTTTCTTCAGAGAGATTTTCAATTAAAAAACTATATTCCCTGCAATGTATTTTGTTTGGTCATGTCATCTCTGGCAAGCACATACAACAATATTTCCAATCCATAGTGCCTTAACAAGCAATCTGAACGTATAAAGATACAGCAAAGTGAAAACGATTTATTCAAAAAACATTTGAACATGCAAGGAACCATATCATTTGGATTAGATCGGACTGGACCAGACCAGAATAACTTTTATTGTCATATATACTCAATGAGTACAGTGAAAAGTTTATACGTCGGCAATTACAGCGCCAGCTAAGACACAAAAGTACTTATGCACAGCTTCTTCTGTTAACAAGATTTTAGACAATGCGGAAGTAAAATGCCCAATGTTACAGAAAAGAGTTCAGTTCAGCAGAGCGCACTGGTACTTAGCTTCCAGTCGGCACCAGGCTCTGGCTCCACACCGCATCAGTGAGACACCATGCCAGGAAGCCACTGCAGGATGCCAAAAGGTTGCCACACCACACCGGGAGGCAACTGCGTCAGGCCGGGAGGTCACCACGCCACACCAGGAGGCCCCTACAGGAGGAGGCCACTGCGCCAGGCCAGGAGGTCACCATGCCAAGCCAGGAGTCCCCTACAGGAGGAGGCTGCTGCACTAGGCCAGGAGGTTGCCATACCAACTCCAGGAGGCAACCTTGCCTCACATCACACCAGCAGGCTACCATGCCACATCACACTAGAAGGCTGTCATGCCACTCCAGGAAGCTGCTGCAGATATCAGGCATTTTTGGTCACTGCAACACTACCATTCAACGGAGCAAATCGATTAGTGAAGGCATTAGGTGTCATCAGTACCTGTAATGGAACTTCAGCCCTCATTCTTTTCTTACATGAAAAGCAACCATACATCTTAATATCCTCTCTTCATCTCCAGGATTATAAAGGTTTACAGTACATAATGCGATTTCTCTTCGTGTCTGAGCTAACTAATGCTTCAGCAATCAACTAGTATCATTCAATTGCTTTCTTCCCATCATTATGTATCATCCATCCTCTGTTTTACTGCATTGCCAAACTTTATTCCTTGTACCACCACCCTAAATAACTTACCATCAACACTCTCAAATTCCTTAAAAATACTTAAAATATTTAAAAAATTACTAACAATTTGTTATGAGACCTACTTGGTTAGACTGTCATATAGTGTTCTTGATAGCACTCATTACTGGTATTTAATTTGTGTTAGTTAAACATTCTATGCTTCTAATTTGATCTGATTTGATTTCATTATTGTCACATGTAATAAGATACAGTGAAAAGCATTGTTTTGTATGCTATCCAGGCAAATCATATCATACATAAGTACATCAGGGTAACAGACAGAATACAGAATACAGTGTTACAGCTACAGAGAAGTTGCAGAGAAAGATCAATTTTAATATATGAGAGTCCATTCAAAAGTATAATAACAGCAGGGAGGAAGCTGTTCTTGAATCTGTTGGTACGTTTTTTTCAAACTTTTTAAAAAATGCCATACCGTCTTTGATTAAAGTAATTGTTTTATAATAGCTCAAACATAATACTTGTGCTTATAAAGGTAATAGAGTAAAAGTCCTAAATATATAACAAGAAAAAATCATAATTTGATTTTGTTTCTGAAGTCAGAATCAATTGACAAATAAACTGTTATTGATAATCATTAATTCCTTGATATTCGTTCTAGATGTTAGGTGTTGTAACTATACTAACTACTTGTCCAAAGAGTACAATCAATACGTTCTATCTGTTCATAGTGCACAAATGGAAAATCTAACCAACAGAATACTGTGCGTGGAATAAACAATGTCAGAAGTAACACTTGCCCTAAATGAATTACGAACAAAAACAAAATTGCTGGAAAAGCTCAGCAGGTCTGCAGCATCTGTGAAGGAAAAAACAGAGTTAACGTTTTGGGTCCAGTGACCCTTCCTCAGAACCCTAAATGAATTATCTGGCTTTATGTGTCAAATAAAAGGGAGTTATATACTTTACTACGTCATTCATAAAATATTCAGTCAGTGCACGTATTAAGCAAATGAAAAGCAAATAAAATGATCTTTCTTTAGGAAAAAAATCTGTTCTTGGAATATACTGCTTTTTCTCCTGAATGCTGACGCTTTTAAAATAATATTCCTGCTGAATGAGCAGTTCCTCCTGTAGGAGGAAGACAAAATTTCAGTCACAGCGATGGGATTCCAAGAGCCTGCGATACCGAAAGAAGCCAGGGAGACGTGACTGAGTGAATGTGGAATAGAAAAACAGGAGAGAAGAGGAAATTCAGCAGGACATTTAGACAGAGAGAAAGACAAGGAGAGAGAGGGTAGACAAATGGGCAGAGTTAAAACAAATCCTGACGCCTGGGTTTTTACACTTTTCCCAACTGTCATGTACGACGATGCCACATGTGGCTTTGCTGTTGTAGTGATTGTAACAAAGTCAGCCAGGTGGACCTCATAGTATATTAGTTCCCTGATTGGGTTGTTAACCTGGTCCAATTAGGGAGCCCTGGCTGACGGATATATCCAGGAGTGTCAGAGGTTCTGATAACTCTGAAAGTGGCCTCTGAGGAAGACAGACCAGTGTTGAATACTATGCATGTGTAAATAAAGGGTGACTTGGTGACAGGATACCAGCCTCTCTGGAGTTCTTTCAGTGGTGATGAGAGAAAAAAAATGCTCCTGAAGAAATTTGCTCACAACAGTCATCTTTGAGTTGGGGTAAGCATTTCTGGCATTATACTGTTATATAATGACTCATTCAATCCTGCCATCAAAGACTGAGTCCAGTGTGTGGAAAGAATGTGTTTTCTTTTCCTGAGCCAATGACACTGGGGCAGATGAAAAACAATTCTCCTGATAGCTTGTGAACCTCCAGCTTTTTCAGTTATTAGGAGCCTAACTTTCCAAGGCACCAGACACTAAAACCTTTCAAGTGTTGACAGATATAGTTAAGGAATATTACAACACCAAATCTCCTTTAATTCTGCGATGCTATTGGTTTTACTCGGCAATTCAAGAACCAAGGGAATCTGTGTCAGGATTTTTGATGAGGTTAAGACAACTGGCAGGAGCATGTGGCTTTGTTTTAACCCTTCATGAGATGCTGAGAGACCAAATGGTACATGGGACTAATGATGTAAATGAGCAAAAGCACCTACTAGCTGAAGCCCGAGTGGACTACAAACGCACTATATTGGCTTTGTCATTAGAAAATATGGCAAGTGGAGCAAATGAGTTAGAGAATATGCTGATAGAAGTGGACACTTCTGTCTGGCTGACTGAGCTTGGGGGACACGACTTGAGTGAAGGTATTGCCTCACTCAGGACATATCTGGAACTGGGGGACTCTAGGTCAATTTACAGCAAAACAAAGTCAAGCCTCGGCCAAATGGTTAACATTTTTTTCAGGATCCAGGCCAGCAAACTATTGTAGTTGCTGCTGGTATGTGATCTCAAGACAGCAAAAGAGTGCCATGAGAACCAAACTGAGTAATAGCATTCATACGTTGGTATCCATGACAGTGTACACCCTCGAAAGTCGCCCTACATCTAGCTTGGAACAGTTAATTTGCTTAGCAACATCCAAATCAGAACTAATCAAAATAAACATCTGGTTAAACGGTCACCCGGTTCTAATGTTGATACCAACACAGCTGCATCAGTGATTGCAGAACCAGTCTTTAACAAAATTCCCTCTGGACGCCAAACCTTAAGTTTGTGTAATTCATCAGCTAGACTAAGAACCTATACCGGGGAACCTTTACACATTAAGGGTACAACTTCAGTTCTGGTCTCATATGAGAACCAGCTGGTTTAGTTACCACAGATTGTTGTAAAAGACTCGGGCTAAAGCTTGACAGGAAGAAATTGGTTGAGAACAATCACCTTGTTTGGCTTGACATTTTTCGATTAGAAAATGACTGCCGCAGAAAAGTCCTTATTAAGTACCTGGAACTTTTTCAGGAAGGTCTAGGGACCATCAAAGGAGCCAAGGCCACTTTGTATAATGACCAGGAAGCAATTCCATGATTCTGCAAGGCCTGCCCAGTGCCATTTGCCTTACATGCAAAAGTGGAGGCAGAAATCAGGAGGCAAGAAAGTAAACGAATCATCAAACCAGTCCAGTCTATGGAACGGGCAGCACCGTCATACTGGGTCAGTTCACCTTAAACAGTAAACCGCTTCTCGCAGCTGGCTAAATACCCAATCCTTCACATAGGAAACTTATACACAAGCTGGTGGGTGGGCCTGACCTTCATGTGGAAAGTGGATATGAGCCATGCATACCTGCAGTTGTGCTTAGATAAGGATTCCAGAAATATGCTACAATTAATGCCATCACAAGCAGAATATACAGGCCCTTACACAGACAATTAATGGCTTCTTAACAGCCTCACTCTGTCACCTATGGTAGTTGGATGCCACAGGGAGAGGCCCAGGCCATAGCAAAACCCAGGAGCTTCAGCTATGTGCTGTTTGAAAGCAGTGAGGAGGGGGAATCTCCTTTGACTGACTCCTAGGCCCAACTTCACCAACCCCTTATCACCTCCCCGCAATCCTTTGCACGTGACCCTCCACTTCTTACTCATCAAAACTCCTGACCTTTGATCTACCAGGACTCCTCAGCATTGTTGAACTCCCTATAGTTTCAAGAGTGGCCACCACTCTCAAATGACACTAAGGCTATAAAGTTGTCAGAAATCCAAATGGCTGGCAGTTCTCTAAAGCAAGATTTTCCACCAAGATAAAAGTTTCATCTTAAAGTGATTATTAAATTGCAGTGGAGCTGTCATTGAGAAGTGAACAGGCTCCTTTCTTGACGTTTTAGCCAGGGGTGGGGGGAGTGAGTGGGCACTACAGTGCTCAATAAAATTGAGCTCAGTGAATGGGGTTGGGGAGAGAGAGAGAAACATACAACAGACACACAAACAAAAGGTTAGGCATAGAGAAAAGGTAATTTCACAAATAAAAATGTGTCTGAATAGGGATTAGATGTTACAAATGAACAAAGAAGATATAACACAATGCAGGGGATGGGATCTGTTGAGCAGAGGTGGGAGGAGGTTGAGAACAAACTACAGCAGTGAGTGTGGGAGGCAAGCCATGAATCAAGCAGAGGAATTAGGGATTGGAGAAGAAAGAGGAATGCCAGCAGTAAGAATGACAGAAATTATAAGAATCAGTGGAAGACTCAACACAGCTCACTAGAAAAGGAAGATTAGCACTGCACGATTGATCAATACTTGAAAAGGGGATTTTAGCATACTGTTTTAAATACTATAGAGAAAATCTTAGTTCATGGAAAGTAAATTTTGTCCATTTCTGGATTTTTTTTTTAAATTGACATGCATTGTACTGATGATATCATCAGAAACTGGTTTGAAAGAATTTCTGAGCCTAAGATACTGGGGTAATTGATTAACCTGTGCAACTGAATTAATGTAACTACTGAAACATAACAGCTTAATGATTGTATTGATATGATTAATTCAGTTCTCTCATACTTTTCAAGCTTGGAGACTTCTCCAAACCAATTTCTGATGATGCCATTTAAATACATATGATCAATTCAAATCAATCATTGAAAGGTACACAAGCGAAATCTAATCAGAATTTTCTGATGATATAATATCCTATCCATCATACGAACGTACAGATTCACAGTAGACAGCTCACTCAAATGGGACCAAAGTTACAATTGCAAATCCTGGAAAATTAGACTTTAACTTGAATAAAGACATGTTTATATACGACATTCACCAGAGAAAAACTAAGATCAACTAAGAATCATTTCACATTGAAGAGGAATTAACACCAGCTATTTTTGTAAATGTCTTATCTTCACGGTCTGATTCAGATTTCAGGTTGGTCCAATGTAAGCCTGTACAGCAGTTTCTCTCCCGTGTTTTTTCAGACACATAATTCTATTGGTTGGTTTGTCCCTTTTCCAGTGCAGCAGCATATCCCAAACGCACAAAAAAAAATGGAAAAACAGGGAAAACAACCTGCAAATTATAGCATATTCTACCATTTATCCTCCCTGAGTGCAGAGATACAATTAGCACAAAATTACAATGTTGCATTGATTGCTTTTAGGGTTTGCAGAAGTTGTATCTCATAGTGTTTTTTTTTCAGCACTTAATTTCTTTTGCAGCTGATTGTTGTAACCCTGTTGATAAAGCACTTTTGGTAAAATACCACGTAACATGTCTTCTCACAAGCGGAGCTCAATTAACATTTTGCCACATTTTGCTTATATGCAAGGATAGCCCTGCTGAAACAACAATTAATATCCAAAAGAAACACAATATGTTAAAGCTCTACTTAGTCAGATTAATCCATGTAAAGGGTTTAATTTTCTCGATAACTGACAGCCCAAAGCCCCAGTGAAGGACACAAGGCCGCAGGTCACTACTGGATGAAGGATGTAGATTTTAATTGCTGACAGTAATAGTTTTAGTCTGCCTCATGTTAGAGAGAATATGGAGTACTTCTCGAGTCAAGTACAGTGAGTCATTTTCTGATTGCACACCTCTTGTTAGAGTTTCACTGGAAATGATTCATTGAGATGGTTGTTTGTCACAAAAAAAGTAGTTTGGTAATTAATATAATTGAATAAATACATCTAGGTGATGAAATTGTAGATCATTGGCAAATGTGTTAATGTTATGGAAATTTGGCCATAAACAGTGTAGAAATATTAACGTCAAACAAAACAAAAGCAGTTCATTTATTGTGTAGGTGTCTTTGGCCATGCATTCCCTATAGTCAATCTTTGATTTTCAAACAGATTGTTTTGGAGGATTTCGATTATTATGAACTCATGTAGAAGTGAAAGTTGTTAACTACTTAGTCATTAGCAAATGTAGACAAAGGATTCTTAATGTTTTTCATTTTCCAGCATTGATGTTTTACAGCAGCCTCTCCAACCATGTTTATTAAGCTCCCAAAAAAGTTTCTGCTTCTCTTGTGAAAAGGTACACCCCTGAAAGGGGGATAGAAGCAAATTCAGCAGTAACTTTTGAAAACAGAAGTGTAAAAGTATTTGATAAACCATAGTGTTTATTCAAAAAAACTAACATGAATACATTAGTACATGGAACAACAAGATACAGTTCGAAATTGATAGCACAATACTTAAAACCTACCATCATCCATCATTAGACATAGTCCAGGAGGGACCATAAGCATCATTGGGGCGGCACAGTGGTTCAATGGTTAACACTGCTACCTCGCAGCACCAGGGACCCGGCTTCGATTCCAGCCTTGGGCGACTGGAGTTTGCACATTCTCCCTTTGTCTGCGTGGGGTTCCTTCTGGTTTTCTCCCACAATCCAAAAATGTGCAGGGTAGATGGACTGGCCATGCTAAATTGCCCATAGTGCCCAGGGGTGTTTAGATTAGGTGGGTTAGACATGGGAAATTTGGGGAATGGGTCTGGGTGGGTTGCTGTTTGAAGGGGCGGTGTGGACGTGTTGGGCAGAACGGCCTGTTTCCACACTGTAGGGATTCTATGATCTATGATCATTACCTTCACTACAATTCTGCGTGCTATTGTCATTTCTCTTTCTATCCAGTTTCTGACGTTGTCCACCCAGCCAGCTCTTTTTTGATCTGGACTATGCTGTCCTGATGTTACACCTTCTATTGTTATCAGTTTAAAACCTTTGGTAGAATCAATCTCCAAGAAATTACAACACCTTTCCTGAAACAGAGAATCCTAGTTCCTTCAAACCACAACCTGCAAGTTTCTCTTCAAGCTAATTTACTTCTGAAGAAATGTTAACTCTGATTACTCTCCACAGATGCTGCCAGACCTGCTGAGATTTTCCAGCATTTTCTGTTTTGATCCTAAAGAGAGCTTGTTGCAGGTCACTTTAAAAATTTGTTGTCTGTGGTTTGGACACTTCAACCAGTTTGTATTAAAACACTTCACCCAAGCGCTCTTTTCAGTGATGTAGACAAAGGGATACAGAATACAGTTTGCAACTCAACTTTATTTTATTTGCAAAATCTTCCACATGTGAGCATTTCCCAAAATCCTAAAATACTCACTCTCTATCTAGCTCTATCCATCTGTAAAAGGATATTACCCACAGCCATCCACATTGTTTGCGCTGGACCACTGGAATCTCCTTCTCTGACTGGTTCTCTTCCAAAAAAATTGGTTTTGCAGATCAGAGTAGATTTTCTCTTGGGTCTTCTTGGGTCATCGCACAGTCTTCTACCACAGGTCTTGCTGCATGTCTTCATTGAAGGGGTGACTTCTAGTTGTGTGTATTATCCCTCCGTCACCCTGGACCTTCCTGAATATTCTGTGGCCTTTGGCTAATGAAATCATATGTGGGGTCGCGCCAACACCCTTCACTGCTGCCATGCTAGGAAGGTGTAAAGTAGACAGTCTCAGGCACTAGCTGGAAGTCAAGATGCCAGAAAGTCTGATCGATATTTTTCTAATACACAACCGTTCAGCTGGTTTTAACTGGTTTCTTGTGAAACTTTATGACCTTCAACCTTGGTTTACATTGTTCTCTGTAACTAATAGTTAATTGCTGATGTTTAATTCATATCGGCCAATTGTTTTTGCCAGGCCCGATTTCTCTGGCTGTGGGTCAATTTAGAATGTCCAATTTTGGTGACTTCACAACCTGTTTGAAAAAAATGAATTAAATATTAATACCACTCTGCTTACAGCAGAAGTAAGAAAAATAAGGAAAAACATTAACTCTGATTTCTCTCCACAGATGCTGCCAGACCTGCTGAGCTTTTCCAGCAATTTCTGCTTTAAGAAAAATAAGGGTTCCATATTAGATGTATGGGTTTCTCAGACTTTACAAATGAACATATTGTAAGAGACTACAAATTTTATTTTTTACGACCATAAGCTGAACTGCAAAAACTGAAATGCCAGGAGAGTTTTGCAACTTAAAAAAAAAATCAAGTGCTGTGTAATTTTTAAGCTGTGTAATACAGTACTGCTTTTTGAAGCAGTCAGAGGGAGAATGAGAGACTGAGCAACACTAGGAATCTTTTAGTTTAGGAAATTATGCCTGACAAGTGTCCTCTGATTGGTTGAGCTGCAGTGTTAAAAAACTCCCATAAGAAAAGGGAAACATCCTCAGCCTACAAACCAAGGCATCCATCTCTCCCTTTCCATCTCCATATGAGGAAAGGACAGAAAATCAAGAAAACTTAAAATAAAGAATTCTAACAGGAAGAAACCTAGATCTACCTGATCAGCCAAAGAACTGAAAAATAACTGTTACCTAATAGACAACAACATGTCATCATTGTAAAAATCAAAAACACTGAGAGAAAATAATTTTCCACTTTGTAGTCTGGACATTTGATCTTTTAAACTTTCTTAATTTTGTCCATATTATTTTTCCACCCACAGTATCTGTATTGAATTGTTTGTCTCTCGTCCCTCTTAATCATGGACAAGGGTGTACATGTAGTTGGAGTTTTTAAAGAGGCACAGTTCAAGTTGTATAGTAGTGGCTTAGAAATCCTTTCACTACTCACTGTTAAATTTAAGTGTGTCACAATAAACAAGACTTTACAATAATGGTTTTGGCTAGTGCTAAAATTGGGACAGCTGTCTCTCAAACTAGTCAAGCAACAGTCTGAATCTCCTTAGACATCAACTTCCAAACCCATAACGACTACCATCTAGCAAGGGCAACAGATACATGGGAACATGACTCCCTGCAACTTCCCCTCCAAGTCCTTCACCATGCTAACTTGGAAATATATCACCATTCTTTCAGTGCCACTGGGTCAAAGTCCTGAAATGCTCTTCTTAACAGTACTGTGGGTGTTCCTACACCCAAAGGACTGCAGTGGTTTAAGAACACACTGACCATCATCTTCTCATGGTCAATTAGGAACGGGCAATAAACACTGGCCTAGCTAGTGATGCCTACGTTCCCTGCATGAACTAAAACAAAATTAGATTTTTCCAGTCTACGTATTTAGATTAAAATTTCTCATGATTATCACTGTGCCTCTGACAAATTTCTTCCATTATTTCTTCCTTTACATTCTACCTAATCCATTAATTTTTCCAAATATTTTTCTTCAGAAATCAAGTTCAAAATCAGGAATAATTAAACCATTCAAACTGGGTGGTAAGCACATGCCTATACTTTGACAGATTCCAATAGAATTTAGATCAAACTGTAATTTCCTTCTGTCAAAATATACAATGCAGCATTAGCAATATGCACATCTGGCTCAGGGGATTTAAAGATGTCCTATTATCTTGACCAGCATTGGTGTTTCCAAAAAAGCTACATTACTAGTTAGCAACATCAGATAAATAGACTTACCATGGTTGAGAAGTTGAGTATTGCATAGATGAGTGTTGGTGTGGATAAGAAATCATCATCATGATTGAGCAAAATGTTGACAGGCAAGTGATTAATTGCTGCACCGAGTCAATAATAAAGGAATGAAGGAAATTTAGAAGCTATTTTATTCACATTATTCCCATTTCTTCTCATGGGCTTTGTGCACCACATTTTACATCCCGCCATGAAGGACAGGCCAACAGTATGCTCTCAGGCCTAGCCTAAGGCACTCATAAAATGGTCATATGCGAGAATGTGAGAACAACACAATATCTCCTCTGATATTTGTTACAAGTGCTGAGAAGGCCTGAGTACCAATCATTTATGATTAGTAGAGAGAGTGTTGCTAGCAATTCTTCTTCCTTTGCCAGACCATAGAATTTCTTGCAGTCTGTGGTGAAGGATGAGTCACAAATAAGTCTCAAAAAAGAGGCCCTTATCTGAGATAATAAGATAAGGTTAACACCATTTCAGTGACAGGCTGCAGAGTCACATTAACTGTTACTAACAAGATGTAGGTAACATACATGTGTTTCTACTAGAAGACTGAGTAACATTCCAACTGATGTCTGCCCAAATTTCCCAAAAGTGTCCAGAACTGCCTGAAGTTCCGCCCAATGGCTATGTTCTATATCACAGTGGGTACAGCTTCAGTTAGCTCAGATTAATCTTTTCATATCCATTACATTGTACAACAATAATCCACAATTTTTCAGCATATCACCATGCTAGAAATTGTAATGTGCCATGTACTGGTTCTATACCAGAACTAAAATTCACAAGACAACCAGATCTCAAGATATTGTCCTAAAAATCTTACTGCTCCTATGATGCTGCTTGGCCTGCTGTGTTCATCCAGCTCTGCACCTTGTTGTGTCTGAATTGAGCTGTGGTCCCTCTGCAATACTGCGTATACCCAATGAGAGTATTCTTAAAGGAATACTTCTCATTTGTATTCACAGGGGAGAAAGACATTATAGCCAGGGATATCAGTTGGAATGGTGAGGTTCTATAACACTTTAAGACTAATAAGGAGGAGGTATTAGCAGGCCTAAAGGGTGCATTAATCCTCAGGGCCTGAGGGGATATATCCCAGGCTGCTTTGAGAGGCAAGGAAGGAGGTTACTGGGCCGTGGCAGATATATTTAATACTTTACAGGTGAAGTGCCAGATTACTAGAGGACACCTAATGTGGTTCCTTTGTTCAAGAAGAGCAAGGATAGGCCAGGTAATTACAGACCAGTTAGTCTGACATTAGCAGTTGGGAAATTATTGGAAAAAAATTTTAAAGGACAGGATTAATCAACATTTGGAAAGGCAGAGATTAATCAGGGATAATCAACACGGATTTGTTAGAGGGAAATCCTGTCTGTTAATTTGATTTGTTTGAAAAGGTGACTAAGTATATTAATGAGGGTAGTGCAGCTGATGTGGTTTGCATGGACTTCAGTAAGGCCTTTGGCAGTGTCCCACATGGATGGCTGGTCCAAAAAGTAACAGTCCATAAGATCCGATGCAATTTGGCAAACTGGATCCAATTTGGGTTACAAATTAGGACGGCTTCATCAATGGAAGGTCAGATGCTTGTCAGATCTGTTAGAATTCTTTGAGGAGGTAATGAGCAAGTTAGATAAAGGGGAGCCAGTGGACATTATCTATTTAAAGTCCAGAAGGCCTTTGACAAGGTGCTGCAGAGGAGTCTATAATAATAATATCACACCCCATGGTGTTAGGGCCAAGGTACTGGCATGGATGGAGCATTGACTAACTGGCAGAAACAGAGTAGGGACAAAGGGGTCTTTTGAGTAGTGGAGAACCGCAAAGACTCCTGTTGGGACATCAACTTTTCACATTATACATTAATGATCTGGATGTAAAAACTGAAAGCATTGTTGCTAAGTTTGCAGATGACACAGAGATAGGTGGAGGGGTGGGTAGTGGTGAAAAAGCAGGAGGCTACAGAAGCACTTAGACAAGCTGGAAGAGTGAACAACGAAGTGGCAGATGGAATGCAATGTGGAAAGTGTGAGGATATGCACTTTGGTAGGAAGAATCTCTAAAAGGAGAAAGGCTGTGGAAAATTGAAGAATAAAAGTGACTTAGGAGTTAAGGTTAACATGCAGGCTTGTTTGGCTGGAAGGAAAATGCAATGTTATCCTTCATATCAAGAGGGGTAAAATACAAGAGCAGAAATGTACTGCTGATGCTGTATAAGGCTCTGGTCAGACCACATTTTCAAATATTGGAAACAGTTTGGGCCTCGTATCTAAGGAACGGTGTGCTGGTTTTCAACGTGCAGGTTTACAAAAATTATCCTAGACATAAAGGGCATCTCAAATGAGGAGCAGTTGAGGACTTTGGGTCAACCCAAAAGTGCTGAGAAGGATGAGGGGGGTTCTGATTGAAACTTACAGAATACTGAAAGGACTGGACAGAGTGAACTTGGAGAAGATATTTCCACCAGTAGGAGAGACAAGGAGCCAAGGGCACAGCCTCAGAGTGAAGGGACGGCATTTTAGGACTGAGATAGAGTGGTTAACCTGTGGAACTTATTGCTGCAGAGGCTTGTGGAGGCCAAGTCATTGAGTGTATTTAAAAAAGAGATAGATAGGTTATGGATTGGTAAGGGGATCAAGGATTACTTGGAGAAGGCAGGATAATGGGGTTGAAAAACATATCAGCCATGAATGGCCTAATTCTTCTCCTATCTCTTATGGTCAAATAGGAAACAAAAAGTAAAGAGTGCTGGTGGAAGGTTGTTTTTGTGATTGGAAGCCTGTGACCAGCAGTGTACCACAGGGATCATTACTGGGACTCTTGCTGTTTGTTACGTACATTAACAACTTGGATATGATTTAATTATACTTGTATAATCAGTAAGTTTGCAGATGACATGAGAATTGGGACTGTTGTTGATAGTAAGGAGGATGGTCTCAGTCTGCAGTATGATATTGTTCAGCTGGTAAATTGGGCAGAGAAATATCAGATAGAATTTAATCTTGATAAGTGTGATGTGATGCATTTTGGGAGATCTGATAAGGGAAGGATATACACAATGAATGGTAGGTCCCTAGGGAGTACTGAGGAACAAAAAGATCTTGGTGTACAAGTCCACAGATCCCTGAAAGTGTCAACACAGGTAGGCAGGGTGATGGAGAAAGCATATGGAATGCCTGCCTTTATAGACCGGGATGTAGGAGCAAGGAAGTCTTGTTATAACTTTAACAACCATTCATTGGGCCACAGATGGAATATGTTGTTCTGGTCGCCACACTATCAGAAGGAAAGGGAAAAAGGAGATACACCTGGAATGAAAAGACTTCGTTATAAGGAGAGACTGGATTTGCTGAGTTTGTTTTCCTTGGAGCAGGAGAGATTGAGGCATATAAAATTGCGAAAGGATGTGTAGAGGAGATTGTAAGAATCTCTTCGCGATGCCAGGTGTGTCTAAATTCAGAGGGCTTAGGTTTAAGATGAGGAAAAAGTGGCTTAGAGACAATCTGAGAAAGAAATGTTTTTTACCCTGAGCGTGGTAGATTTGTGGAACATGCTGCCTAAGAGGGTGGTGGTGGCAGGCACTCTCTCAACATTTAAGAAGCACCTGGATGAGTACTTAAATGCCAGGGCATAGTAGGTTATGGACCAAGTGCAGGAGTAGCATTGTCTTGTATTTGTTGGTCGGCATAGATATGGTAGGCTGAAGGTCCTGTTCCTATGCTACACAAATCTATGACTCTATGAGGCTGAAAGCAAAAGTGCTGTCCCAAAGGCAGCTTGCCAGTTCCCAAAGAGGACACAGCATAATCCAATTTATGGGTCATTATTCACTTAGAAACTTGCTGACCAAAAATCCCAGATAGTAACAATTCTTCTGAATAGAGAACATGCTATGAAAATAGCAAAATCCCCAATATGAGAAAATTCCACTACCCTACCATCACATTTGAAACACATTTTCATCTATACTACTTTATACCGCTATTCTTTAAAATAATATGTATTAATAATATGTATTAACACATCCTTGCTGTTTATACCTAGAAAATATTTTCTCATATATGTTACAAAAGTGAAAATGTTGGCAACAATGAATCCACTCTAATCTACATGTTGTTGTTCAAAGCATAATTTTTAATGTATTTGTTCATTATGTATGTATTGGGTAATGTAAAGTCATAGAGTCATATAGCACGGAAATAGACCCTCCATCCATCTAACACATGGCAACCATGTTCCCAGTCTGAACTAGTCCCACTTACCTGCTCTTGGCCTATATACCTCCAAGCTGTCCTATTCATGTACTAATACTAATGTTTTTTACATGTTGTAACTGTACCTGCATCCATCACTTCCTTTGGCAGTTCATTCCACACACGAACCACCCGCTGCAGAAAAATGTTGCCTCTAATGTCCTTTTTAAAACTATCTCCTCTCAACTTAAAAATATGCTCCTAGTTTTGAACATCCCACCATAGGGAAAAGACCTTTGCTTTTCACCTTATCTATGCCCCTTATGATTTTATAAATCACTATACCGTCACCCTGAAACTCCTATGCTCCAGTTAAAGAAGTCTCAGCCTATTTTTATAACTCAAACCCTTCATTCTCAGCAACATCCTAGTAAATCTTTTCTGAACCCTCTCCAATTTAATAATATCCTTTCTAAAGCAGGACAAGCAGAACTGCGCACAGTACTCCAGAATACGCCTGTATAACCTCAACATGGCATCCGAACTCCTGTACTCAACAGTCTGAGCAACGAAGGCAAGCGTGCCAAATGCTTTTTTCAGCACTCTGTCGATCTGTTATGCAAATTTCAAAGAATTATTTACCTGAATCCCTAGGTCTCTCTGTTCTACAACACTATCCAGGGTCCTACCATTAACTGTCTAAGTCCTGTCCTTGTTTGTTTTACCAAAATACAATAGCTTGCATTTATCCAAATTAAATCCCATCTGCCACTCCTCAGCCCGTTGACCCAATGATCAATCTCTTTGTAGTCTTAGATAATCTTCTCCACTGTCCACTATAACACCAATTTTGGTGTCATCCACAAACTTACTAACCATGCCCCCTATATTCTCATCCAAATCATTTACATAAATGACAAACAAAAGAAGACCCAGCACCGATCCTTGTGGAACACTGCTGGTCACAGGTCTCCAGTCTGAAAAACAACCCTCCAACACCACCCTCTGTCTTCTACCACCAAGCCAATTTTGTATCCAGTTGGCAAGCTCACCCTGAAAGCCCATATGATCTAATTTTACTGAAAAAAATCCCTGAAAAGTGATTAATCACCCCCTTTTGGCTTTAATCATAGTTCAAGATCAACAATTGAATATGATCTGTGTGGTCCATGACAAAATTATATAGTATTCTCAGCTAACTATCATGTGTGCCATCTGTTCGTTTCAAATTGCACAGCGAATATGGTTCTATCTCAGAAACTAAAAGATGCAAAACAAGTCTATATAGATCGCTATGAAATTGTCAGTTAAGCTATTTGTATCAAGCCCTGATGTAAAATGCGGTCTTTCTACTTAATCGGTTAGCAATGTGTTAAGTATTCAAGGTTATCCTTAGAAGAATTGTATATTTTCAAGGTTTCTTTATGTCTTTGCAGTGAATCAAAGGAGCTTTAGTCAATAGACCAATCTATACTTTAGAATGCTATAGGAGTCATTGATACAAAGGTCATACCAAAGCATGTCTGGAGGAGTTTCCTTAAAATACTGTTTAGACAATATAGTACCAATGAAATTACAGATGGAACACAACTGTGTTTAGAGCATTACACTCACATATATTCACTTCAATATACAATATACTGCTCTTTCCATGGATTGAAAATAAAAATGACATTACAGTTAGAATTGTAAGCAGTATCTATGCCTTGTGAAGTTCCATAGATTCTGGTTCCATATTGGTACTTAAGTTGAATTAACTCCACTAACCTTATGATTTTTATATTGAAAATATAATGCATAAAAAGTAAATTAACTAGGTGTTGTCTTATTCATTATGGAATTCTTAAGTTCAGTGCCGCCAATTCTTTTCTCATGTTTGTGAAGCAAGATGCAAATGTTGTGTTTTGGGTTAACTTGTTGGTCAGATGCACTCATAGCAAACCTGCTCTGTTCAAAAGCCTAATTTTAATCTCATCAATCCTCCAACAAGAATGGTCAAATAACTGACTTACACCTCATATTGATTAGTATGTATGTATCTGACCATTCTCTAGGACACGTGTAACTATCTCAGGAATCAAACAGAGGAACAAAAGCACAAAACTGTGGATGAAAGGAATCTATCAGGTCAAGGCAGAAAGTACTGGAAACGCAAGTTCAGCAGCATCTGTGGAGACAGAAAGAATGTCAGTGGCCCTGTTATTTACTGGGGAGTGTTGGGCTGAATTTTATGTGCCCCACCAGACATGTTTTCAGCAAGGAGGCATGTAAAATAGCCTGGATGCCCAGTTCGTCATCTTCCCACCCACCTGAGTTCACCTCAATAACATGGTAGGTGTAAACAAACCAAGTGACACCAATGGCATAGGGAAGGAAACTGCCATCCTTACCTGGTCTGGCCTACATGTGACTCCTGACTCACAGCAATGTGGTTGACTCTTAACTGCCCTGTAGGCAATAAATGCTGCCTAGCCAGCGACGCCCTTATCCTGTGAATGAATAGCCCACCAGAAGCAATGTAACAATAAGCCAAGAAGGGGTCAGAAAAGAGGGAGAGGCTTCATCAAAATAGTTTGTCGGGGGGAGATGGTGCCTCTAGAACTCAGCGCCTTTTTTAATCAGCCTGTTCAGGCACATTATGATATACCTCTGCAGCAGGTGGGATTTGAACTCAAATCTTTTAAGCCAGAGGAAGGGACACTACCACTTCACCATTAGAGCCCTAATAAGAGGTTTGTCATTTAAGAACAGTTGCCACCTCCTCTACTGAGGAGACCAGAGCAGAAGGGTTAGAAGGAAAGGGGTATAAACTATCTTCTGAGCAGGTGCCTTGTAAACCAAAACAAAAAAAAATACCAGGTGGCCCACTTGGCTGCCCCCATCAACCGTATGATGACATGGGGAATCTGACCCCTTCTTGGCTTATTGTTACATTGCTTCTGGTGGGCTATTCATTCACAGGATAAGGGCGTCGCTGGCTAGGCAGCATTTATTGCCTACAGGGCAGTTAAGAGTCAACCACATTGCTGTGAGTCAGGAGTCACATGTAGGCCAGACCAGGTAAGGATGGCAGTTTCCTTCCCTAAAGGACATTAGTGAACCAGATGGGTTTTTCCATCAATTGACAATGGATTCATGGTCATCGTTAGATTGTTAACTCCAGATATTTATTGAATTCAAATTCCACCATCTGTCTTGATGGGATTCAAACCTGGGTCCCCAGAACATTATCTGGGTCTCTGGATTAACAGTCCAGCAATAATACCACTAGGCCATCACCTCCCCTATCAAGTTAATCAAGTGATTTGATAATTTGGTATTGCATTTAATGAAACAGCTGGGTTCTAGGGCTCTTGTGACACAATGGTAGTGTCCCCACCTCTGAACCAGAAGGCCAGGGCTCAAGTCCCACATGCCAGAGTGGTGTCCTAACATGTCTGAACAGGTTGATTATATAAAAAAAAGGCTGAGTTCTTCCTTAGCAACTCCATTTTAGTTTGCACCCTGTTTCATCCTTGTTTAAAAAATATTTTATTATAACAGCGGGCATAATTTGATTAATTGGGTGATTTGGGGATAGGTGTTTCAAAAACAAAAGAAAGAGTTTAGTCTTAAGGTGCAGTGACCTTCGGGACCAGAAGGTCCAAGTTCAAGACCCAACTGGCATGAAAGTGTGTTATAACATGACTAAACAAGTTCACTAAAATAACTAAGTGCTGAGTTATTTTCTAGTGGGTGTTTACTTCTAAATACTGAAAGATAGAAATGGATGTAAACTATGGATATCTAGTAAAACATGTGTAATTGCCGAATGTCTGTTGTTACTTATTTCCACATATGGATGAAACACTGAGGAGTTGGGATAGAGAGAGAGAAAAAAGGCACTCAAGATGATTGAAGAGTTGTTCAGGTGTACAGAAGTGAAAGCTCCTTCAGAATAAAGGAAGGGAAAGATGATTTCATGATGGCATCATGCTAAAATTGGGAGAAATAGTGCAGGATTACCTGTCAAATGTGGAGTCTGATGGGATAGAGTCTGAGTACAAGGAAAACCTGATAATAAATAACAAACAAAAAACAAAATTGCTGGAAAATCTCAACAGATCTGGCAGCATCTGTGGAGAGAAGTCAGAGTTAACATTTCAGGTCCAGTGACCCTTATCAGAGGAGAAGGGTCTTCCATTCTGAAGAAGAGTCACTGGACCCAAAATGTTAACTCTGATTTCTCTCCACAGATGCTGCCAGATCTGTTGAGATTTTCCAGCAATTTCTGCTTTTGTTTCTGATTTTCACCATCCACATCTTTCCATTTTTTTTAAAAACGTGAGCACCTTATTATAGTTCTGGAAGGGAGGGGAAGGGATGAAAGCAGAAATGAGATGAAGTGCATGGACTTGGTAAGGTTGACCATGTGGAGGAAAATCCTCACTTGAAGAAAAGGGAGAAATAACAAAAGCGCTAGTGTGGAAAGTAAGATTATCGTAAGGGTGTTATGGGCACAGATAAATTGGGGGGATGAAACTACATCCTTACAGGAAAGAGTTCCATTGCAATCATGGTTATTTGAAGGAACTAAGAGCAATCAAAGAACACGCTCAGTATCAGAACAAAGTTCAATCAAACAGGTGTGGGTGTGAAAGATGGAGACTGCTTGGCCTCTGTTCATGGAAGAAGCTGAGGGTCCTAAGGTAATTCTGGTCTTACAGGTTACTCTTTTTTTTGGTTATATCATATGACCTGCCAGTTTTCCCCAACTATTAGACCACAGTTTAGGCTTCAAGCTACAAGTTACAAATTCAAGGGATTCATTGAACTCTAACTAGATTTTGATTTTTAAAAAATATTTTCTTCCCTACTTTCTCAATCTACCTTGGCTGTGCTATTACTGATCCAGGACTGAGAGTTCTCTAGCTCAAGCCATCTGCATAGAGACTTAATTAATACTGTTCACGTGATTATTAAATTGGGAACAGGAATCTGCATGCAGCTGTTTTTAAATCCTCATGTAATGGGATTAAATTTTAAAAAAAATTGGCAAGGTAAAGGTAAATGAAAATCCTGTGTCTTTGTCATAATGACAATGCAGACGTAGAGGGGTTATATTTCTCCTCAAAATACTGAGTATGCCGCAGCTCTTTTTGCAAGACTGAGTGGTGGAGACAAAATTTCTGGAGGTAGGGAATTATCAGATGCTGGAATCATGGAGGAGAAACTGCAGACTTTTATGAACAGATGAACTAAAATTGGCAACTTTAACTTTTTCATTCACTGTTTATCTCAAGCTGTCTAACCATGCACAGAATATCGAAAGACTAATTAAAAATAACCAATAATGGCTCCAAAATGAAAAAGGCCCAATTTTAATCTAATTTTCCTGACAAAAACTGGTACATTCAATCTGAATATCTAAATTAGACCCAAACAATTTGTAGCATCTTTGGCTTTAATAGAGCAGGAATTGAACAAGGCATAAATCGCACATCATACTAAAACTTGCCCCATTCTCTTCAAGCAGCTCAGAAGAGATCAGAATTTTTGATCTTCGACTTTTTAATATTTTCCTGGGAAGCAAACTTGTAAGCTTTGAAGAAACACCTCTCTTCAGGTCCACAATTCTTTTTTTTAAAAATCCATCTGTTTATACTTTAATTTTTCCCTGAAATATAAATTACGGAATGAATAATCAAATTAAATTCAGCTGCCCAACATTCCCAGGGAGCACTGAAAGAGGGATGTGGTTGGATTGCAGAATCCGTGCTATGTGGCTTTAATTTTATCATTTTATCTGTGTTTCATTTGCATACAGTTCCCCATTGGGGTGTGCAAGATCGCAGAACGTATCCATTGGAGAATATTTATCAGCTGCTTCACCTGTGACAAGCTCATGTCCCAGTGTGGACATATTTTCCCATGGCATATGTATTCATAAAGAAAAGATCACATTGTTCAATGATCCCATAATACCAATAAAATAAAATCTTCATCTTAAACTAATATAAAAAAAAGTTTAATTTAACCACTGTACTACACAATTTCTGGATAAAAAGAGGGAGGTTGTAACACAGTAGTGATGTCATTGGGCTAGCAACCCAGAATCATAAGCTACCATTCTGGGGACATGGCTTTGCATCCCACTAAGGAAGATGGTGAAATCTGAATTAAATAAAATGAATCTGGAATTAAAAACTAGTCTGATGACAACAATTGTTGACTTTTGTAGAAAAAATCTACCTGATCACTAATGTCTTTAGAGAAAAGAAATCGCTGGAGATAGCAAGAATTGCAGATGCTGGAGTCAGAGACAACACATGTTGAGCTGGAGGAACACTCTAGGCCAGGCAGCATCAGAGGAGCAGGAGTGTTGACGTTTTGGGTTGGGACCCTTCTTCAGAAAATCTGCTGTCCTAATCTGGTCTGGCCTACCTATTGTTACTGGCTCACAACAATGTGGTTGACAGCCCTCTAAAATGGCCTAGCAAGCCACTCTGTTCCAAGATAATCAGGGAAGGGCAATAAATGCTGGCCTATTCAGTGATACCTATGAACCATGAATGAACGAGAAATAGATGTATAGGATAGAATTAATGATAGCATGAATTGTAAATAGGCTACATAAGGAATGTATTGATGACCAAATGGTTCTCCCATGTTTCATGATCTGAGATGGAGTATATTACTAATGTGCTCAGAATTCTTAATACTTCTTTATGATCAACTTGTATTGGTAATTTTCCACCAGTATCTTTAAATGTTATCAATCATTCTACCATACCATCAAAACTGTGAAATTTCTCCATCATTTATAGTGAACAGATGAAGTACATTACATTAAAAATACATGAATGTGTTTAAAACATTGCTACACAATCTTATCTGCAGCATTATTAGATACCCTCAAGCTAAATAAATGCCAATTAAGATAGTTGCAGTCAAATAAACTTCCTCAGATGCTCCTCTTGTTTTTAGTTTCAAATTTAATTACCATGCTAGACCCTGCACAATAGTGCTCACCCATTTAACTTATGTATAGCAAAGAAACATCTAAATCTGGACAATCATAAAACATGTTACAATGGAGTCTTCCACTCAGCTGACAGATGACGGGCGGCACGGTCGCTCAGTGGTTAGCACTGCTGCCTCGCAGCACCAGGGACCCGGGTTCAATTCCACCCTCGGGCGACTGTCTGTGTGGAGTTTGCACATTCTCCCCGTGTCTGCATGGGTTTCCTCCAGGCACTCTGGTTTCCTCCCACAGTCCAAAGATGTGCAGGTTAGGTGGATTGGTCATGCTAAATTGCCCATAGTGTTCAGGGGTCTGTAGATTAGGTGGGTTATAGGGGGATGGGTCTGGGTGGGATGCTCCAAGGGTCGGTGTGGACTTGTTGGGCCAAAGGGCCTGTTTCCACACTGTAGGGATTCTATGATGACCATGATTTGATTGCCGTAAACACCCATCTGGTTCACTAATGTCTTTTAGGGAAAGAAACTGCCATCCTTACCTGGTCTGGCCTACATGTGACTCCACATCCAAAGCAATGTGGTTGACTCAATTGCCCTCTAGGCAATTAGGGATGGGCAATAAATGCTGCCTAGCCAGCAATACCCTCATCCTATGAATGAATAAAAAAAAGTTAATATCTCAATGTATACCATTCAAAGAAGCGCAGTTGCCTTCTTTTTTAAGGGTGGCACAGTGGCACAGTGGCTCAGTGGTTAGCACTACTGCCCTACAGCACCAGGGACCCGGGTTCAATTCCACCCTCGGACGACTGTCTGTGTGGAGTTTGTACATTCTCCCCATGTATGCATGGGTTTCCGCTGGGTGCTCGGTTTCCTCCCACAGTCCAAGGATGTGCAGGTTAGGAAGACTGGCCATGCTAAATTGCACATAGTGTCCAGGGTGTGTAAGTTAGGTGGGTTAGCCATGGGAAATGCAGGGTTACAGGGAAAGGGTAGGGAGGTGGGTCTGGGTGGGATGCTCTTCAGAGGGGCGGTGTGGACTTGTTGGGCCGATTGGTATGTTTTCACACTATAGAGATTCTACAACACAGTCTTTGTGAAAAACAACCTGGCGGTACATTGATGCTCTTTAGGCACGAGAACTATATTTATTTACTTCATGGCTCATATCTTGCACATCCATATAAGAAAGATATTTGCACAAAACAGTTAAGAAATCTTAGAAGCTACCAGGACTTTAATGCTAGTTCGATGTATTTTAAAACTAAAATTTTAAGCTTTAGGTACAACAAAACATTGAAGCAGACAACACCTGCCTGAAGGGAGTGAAGTTCTTATCAATGCAAAAGCTAATGGCACTCTGGCAATGAATTGTCCTGGGAACCAGTCAAAAAAAATTAAGTTGTTGATCAGCATTTTATGTGAGCTCTCAATCAGGGCTGCCTATTACTGAAGGAGCAATAAGCAATAAAGACTGTAGCGGAGATCAAGATATCAGAAGTAATCCTAATAGGTATTATGTAGTCAGACATTGTTTATGTTTTGGTAGTTGCCAAAGCTCCCTGGAGATTTCCAAAAATCCACATGATTTCCTGAGAAAGAAATTATCCTAATCAATACAATACCCCGAAGTTGAACCAGTTTTTATCTACTGATCCTTCCATCTTTTAAGTTGAAGGATCAGTTTACTCAAGTTCCTAACAGCTCATCTCTAGGGTGTAAAAGACCAAGTCTGTTTGAAAGCAAGATTGGTTGTGACTTCCATTAGCAGTGGCCATTCGAAATTTCAAGAAACTGATGGCTACAAGGGATTGTTTAAAAAAGGGGATTTTTAATTTCATTCAACTTGGCACAGGCCACCCACCCCAAACCATCTGGCACAGTAGAAACTAGGTTGCAGGCAACTGAAGTGGGTGAGGTGAATCCGCTGTTTTGCCCACAATCTATTGTAATTTTAAAATCCCGAGGCATCCTTTCAAATCAGGTAAACATTTCAATTATTTATGCAAATCAAGGTGCTAGGACATTGGTAGGATCCATCAATACAACAACCAGGAAATCAATGTAAATACTTAATATCCTAACAGCAAGAACCTGGGTGAGCCATCAAACAAAACTTGTAAAATAAGTTTTAAACTTTCCTTGTGTGGCCAGGTACAGATCTTTGGGTCCCACTAGGGTAGCATAGCTCTGTCCCCTTCCTCCTAATTTTTTTTGCATTGGAGTATTATAAGTTTGAATGAAGGAATCCCGTTAGCCCACATGCTCTAGTCCATACAGCATTCTAAATTTATCAATTTTCCCATTACAGCATCTAGATGCTTCATAAACAATACTTCCAATTAGCAGCCAGTAGCCTCAGTCATATTAGTCAGGCACCACCTGACAATCAAGACAATCACCAGGAGAGTGCAATGTTCATATCCTGCCCAATGGAAACAAAAAAAGTCAAAGAGAGATATCTAGGCCAACAGATTCACTCGTAAAAGGCCATTGACTGAATTAATAAGGCACTCAAGCCATAATTACAACCCTCACTATTAATACAATTATATACGCAGTTACTAAAGAATTATGCCAATCAATGTATCCTACATTTGAATGCCAAATAACCTGCCATTCAACTAGACTCAGGCCACCCACTCCAAACTAGGCAACTGAAGTGGGTGACTAGGGAGCCAAAGCTTTCATTACACTTTCATTGCATCCAAACAGGCAATCCCACAAAGTCTTCCTCACCAACATGCAGGAACTTATTACAAAACTGGGAGAGCTGCCTCATAGGCCTGATAAAGCCACCCAGAGTCAAAAAAACCATACCTTGCAGCCTACATCCCAAACTCCTCCAATACCATACTTGACAGGACAGACCCACCAAGGTGACAGCATGCAGATTTAAAGTCAGAAGAAAGAGGACCCTAGCAAGATTCAAAATCATGAAGATAAATGGCATATGATCAAGCAAGGGGAAGGAAACCTCCAACTCAATATCACTGAACACATTCTGTTGCAGATGAACCTATAATGGTCAATATAGAACATCAATTTCAAGCAGCACTGAGTGCAATAAGGGCTTGGAATGTACTTTGGGTGAGGGACTTCAATGCCCATCATCAAGAGTGACACAGTAACGCTATTTAACACATGTCTGCCAGAATGGGTGTGTGGCAGGTGGTGAGGGAACTAACAAGAGGAAAACCGTACCTGATCTCATCCTCACCAATCTGTCATATACGCATCTGTCCATAACAATATTAGTAGGAGTGACCACCACAAATTCCTTGTGGAGCCAAAGTCCCATCTTCAATTGAGGATCTATTAACTTAAAACTGGGCATCCATGAGGTGCTTGGACTATCAGAAACAGGAGAGTTGTATTCATTGACTATCCATAACCTCATGGCCTGGCATATAGCACACTCTACCATTACTGTTCAAACCAAGGGATCAAAGAAGAGTGGAAATCAGATGCCAGGAGTCGCACCAGGCATACCTAAAACGTAGGTGTTAACCTGGTGTAGCTACTACACAAGCTACGTGAATGCCAAACTGCACAAGCAACATGAATAGTCAGGGTTAAGCAATCCCACACCCAATTGGATTTAAGATAAGTGACAGTGGGTGGTGGTGGAGGGTTGCTTTTTGGACTTAAGGTCAGTAACTAGCAGTGTGACACAAGGATCAGTGCTGGGTCCTCTGATTTTTGTCATTGTATAAATTATTTGGATGTGAATACAGGAGGAATGGTTAATAATTTTGCAGATGATACCAAAATTGGTGGTGTAGTGGATGGTGAAGAAGGTTATCTCAGAGTATAACAGGACCTTGATCAGATGGGTTGAAGAGTGGCAGATGGAGTCAATTTAGATAAATGTAATGTGTTGCATTTTGGTGAGTCAAATCAGGGCAAGATGTATACACTTAATACTAGGGTCCCAGGGAGTGTTGACAAACAAAAAGACCTTGGGGTGCAGGCTCACAGTTGCTTGAAGGTGGAGTTACAGGTAGACGGTAGTGCAAAAGGTGTCTGGTATATTTGCCTTTATTGGTCAGTACATCAAGCATAGGAGTTGAGATGTCATGCTGCAGCTGTACAGGACATTGGTTAGGCCACTTTTAGAATTCTGTGTTCGATTCTCATCTTCCTGCTGTAGGAAAGATGCTGTTAAACTTAAAAAGGTGCAGAAAAGGTTCACTAGGATGTTGCTAGGGTTTAACGGTTTGAGTTATAGGGAGAGACTGAATACGCTGGGGCTATTTCCCCTGGAGCGTTGGAGACTGAGGGGTGACCTTATAGAATTTATAAAAATCATGAGGGGCATGGATAGGGTAAATAACCAAGGTTGTTTTTCCCTTGGTAGGAGGAGTCCAAAACTAGATGGCGTAGATTTAAGTTGGGAGGGGAAAGGTATAAAAGGGACATAATGGGCAACATTTTCACACAGGGTGGTGCATGCATTGAATGAGCTGCCAGGGGAAGTGGTGGAGGCTGGTACAATTACAAAATTTAAAAGGCATCTGGATGTATAATAATATTTAGAGGGATTTAGAGGGACATGGGCCAAATGGCAGCAAATAGGACTAGATTAATTTAGAATATCTGGTCAGTATGGACGAGTTGGACTAAAGGGTCTGTTTCCATGCTGCACAATTCTATGGCTCTATGATCCAATGAATCAAATCAAAGCTTTGCAGACCTGCTACATCCAGTCCAGAATGGTGATGAAGAAGATTCCACAAATATCCCCATCCTATATGATGCAATAGTCCAGTTTTTGTTTATTTGCTCAGCATGTGTGCTTCACTGGCTGGCTAGCATTTATTGTCCATCCCTAAGGTTGTTAATGCATTGGAAATAGTTCAGAGAAGGTTTACTAGACTAATAGGTGGAATGAGTGGATTGCCTTATGAGGAAAGGCTAGACAGGTAGGCCTATATCGTCTGGAGTTTAGAAGAGTCAGAGGTGATTGAAACATATAAAATCTTGAGGGCACTTGACTGGGTGGATAACAAAAATATGTTTCCTCATTGAGCCTAACGATAACCATGAATCTACTGTGGAAAAAAAACCCATATGGTTCATTCATGTCATTTAGAGAAGGAAACTACTATCCTTACCTGGTCCGGCACACATGTGAATCCAGACCCACAGCAATTTGATTGAATCTTAACTACACTCTGGGCAATTAGGGGTGGGTAATAAGTGCTAGCCATGCCCATTTCTATGAATGAATTTTAAGAAAAGATGCATTGGTAAATCTATGGTCTTCAATCTTTGTGATTTCTCATAAGAGCTGATGAATTTTTTTGTTCTTAATAGCTGTTAGTATAATGTGAAACAGCTTTTAAACGATTTCAAAAAGTATTTTGAGTGTTTAACTTTAGCTCCTTTCCATCTTTCGAGAGATTTTTCTCAGATAGTATGTATGTTTGTGTGTCAGTGATTTTCAGTGAATGTAAATGGTGAGTGCTCCAGTTTCTTACAGTACCCTGCAGATATATTTGATACAAATTTATTAATTATACAGCTGGAGACAGAATTTTATATTTCAACACACAATATTGTTAGTTCAGGACTTCACAGCCTATTTTAATGTTTTCTCCTTACATACCAGTGATTACATAAATTACTTGTCTGCATTTCAATTCAGAATGCAAAAATCACATTTAACAGGGTTTAGCTTAAAACAATTAATAGCAGGGAAGGATTTTCATGGCCCCTTTCAGAACATGTTTGGTGGCAGGGAAGGCAGTTAATAAGATACAGGGGGCCATGTGAGCATGCGATGTACTTCTGCCACATCAAAATTAACTCCAGCTGATTAAAGGCCAGTTAAGGGTTTCATTCTGCTAACGTCATAACGCAACATGCATAACAAGCTGTACCATGTGGGCTCTTTCCTGTCTTGAAAGTGGGTCCCTCAATCAAAGGCACTCAGTTCCTAAGTGAGGAGCTTGGCACTAGGCTGGAGAGGGGAGGAGCGGGATGCAGTGCAGCTAAGGGTCACTCACCTTGTCATTGCTGCTGACACCACTCCCACCATTAGTTTATTCTGACTGGATGCTCTTGACACTAAGCCTCCAGTGGTCCAGCCACTGCTTCCTTGCTGATCAGCTGCTGAGAAAAAAAAACGAGCCTCTGATTGACCGGCAGCTCTCGGGGATCTCCAGAAAAGGCCCACCAATGGCCACTGCAAGGTGTTTCAGCGAAGGAGGCAACAACCCTGGCTCTCTAGCTAGTCATGACACCCGATGCCTTCATAACAATGTTCGCCCCCCTGAGTTCCCCACTAAAATTCAACATCATCAAGGAATTTAGAAAAGCATTCATTTAGAGGAGTCTTAAAGAAGGGAAGGAGGTTGCTAACATGGCACAGGGAAGAGTACATTAAGAATGTTGCTTCACTCCCTTGACAAATTCAGAAATCACACAACACCAGGTTATAGTCCAACAGGTTTATTTGAAATCACACGCTTTCAGAGCGCTGCTCCTTTGTCAGGTGAAGTGGTCTTCACCTTTTGTCAGGTGAAGAAGTCTTCATCTTACGAAAGAGCAGCACTCCAAATGCTTGTGATTTCAAGTAAACCTGTCTGTAACCCTCTATTCTCTATCCATTCACGCGTCTGCCTAAATGCCTCTTAAACATTGATGTCTTCTCTGCTTCTACTACCTCTCTTAGCTGCGTGTTCCAAGAACATGTAAAAACTTGCCTCACACATCTCCTTTAAAATCTTCCCCCTCTCACTTAAACCTACGCTCCCTAGTATTTGACGTTTCCACCCTAAGACAAAGGTCCGACTATCCACCTATCCATGCCTCTCATAATATTATATATTGCTATCAGGTTGCCCCTCAGCCCCAGTAAAAACAATCCAAGTATGTCCGGCCTCTCCTTACACAAACTCCAATCAGGCACCATCTCCAAAGCCTCCATATCTTTCCTATAGCACGGCCACAAGAACTGCACATCTGTGCCTAACTAAAGTCTAGTACAGTTACAACATGACTTGCCAACCTTTATACTCAATGGTCTGACTGAAGAAGGCAAGCATGCCATAAGTCTTCTTTACCACCTTAACCACTTCTGCTGCCACTTTCAGGAAGCCCAAGATCCTACTGTATATCAATAGTCCTAAGAGTCCTGCCATTTACTGTATATTTTGCTCATGCACTTGACCTCCTAAAATGCATCACCACACACCTGACTAGATTAAACTCCATCTGCCATTTCTTCACCCAACTGGTCTGTATCTTGCCGTATCCTTTGACAACCTGTCTCACTATATACAACTCCTCCGATTCCATTAGCCTTCTTGGTTATCTGTCTGCTGGCTTTCCATGTTTTGCGCACAACTACTCCAAGTCCCTTTGTTTCCAGCTTTCGGCAAATTTTCTCCATTTAAATAATATTTTGTTCACCCGTCCAAACTAAACTTCACATTTTTCCATATTATACTCCATTTGCCAACATCTTACCTATCTATTTAACTTATCAATAGCTCTCTGTAAACTTTGCAGCCCTCTTGCGATCTGCCTTTTACCCATTCTTGTGTTGTCTGCAATTTTGGCTACAGTACTTTCACTTCCTTCCTCCAAATCATTACTATATATTTTAAACAGTTGTGGTCCCAACACTGTCCCATGGAACCCGACTGGTCACAGTTCACCAACATGAAGATGAATCCCTTGTCCCCACTCACTGTTTCTTGCCCATTAGCCAATTCTCTATCCATGCCAGTACAATACCCTTCAAAATTGTGGGCTCTCATGACTTAAACTTGTTGAACTCCTTCTGGAAGTCGAAATACAACACAACTACTGATTCCCTACTATCCGTTCTGGTTGAGACTTATTTGAAAGAACAATAAATTGGTCAGACACGATTTCATGAAGCCATGCTGACTGTGTTTGTTTAGATTTTCCATACGTTCTACTATTACTTCCATAATAATTGATTCTAACAATTTCCAGCTAACATTTTCAACAATGATGTTAGGTTAATCGGCCTATCGTTACCGGCTTTATGTCTCCCTTCCTTTTTGAATAGTGGTGTCATATTGACAGTTTTCTCATCCTCTGGTACTTCTCCAGAATCCAATCACTTTTGGAAAATTACAGCCCATGCAGGCTCCCAGCTTGTAGATTTGACTAGATCGTATCTCAGGAATGCTTATTTGCAATATTAGCTATTGCTCACTTAGCACTTACCTGCATGCTCACAGAATTTCTGCCTTTCCTTACCCTGCTGTGCCAATTATCATGGTCACAAAAATATGCGGTTTGCCTTACCGCCAAACATTCCTCAGTCAAGGAGCAGCACATCTTTTGTACGGAGGCTACATCAATCTGATCCCTGCACCATGTACCAGTATCTTATGCAGCAACCACACAGCTTGTGTTGCAAGCAAACTACCTTATCTCAAAGTCTTAGGCAGTCGTCTTCACTGAAGTACACGGAGGCACTCGTCAGTCAGTGGTATCCCTGCACAGTAAGTCAAGGGCAGCTTCCACTATCAGTTTAGGGGATTGGCCATGGTCGGCATCCAGTTACGGTATTAACGGTCCAGGGGTCCTTTGTCTGAAGTCCTGGCAGTGGATTATGGTCAGTTCATTGGCTCCATTGTGACAAGTCTGAGGTATTGGGCTAACAAAGTTAGGGAAATGTATATGTACCAGTCAGGAATCTGAGTATACCTTGCATGGGACTGTTCAGCTATATTGGTTGAGGGGGTGGATGTCAGTTCATCATCAGTCCAATGTGGAAGAGTGGGGCCCATGGTCAGGAGCACTCTGTCTTCAAGTGGGGGCAGGGGCTAGATTGGGATGGTAGGCAGATGTAGGCAATGTAGATGGGTTGTGTGGGGATTTAGGGAAGTGTGAAGCCTATAGATTAATGGGATGGGCCACTAGGAAGGTGATATGGATATTTAGAAGCTCACCGGCCCTCTCAGGCTGATGCTGATAGCCACCAGCAGAGGAGCACTCTTTATTGTCTTCCATCATGCTGGATATTGAAAGTGCATAACAGGGAAGAAAATGGCTGCCAGCACACTTGGAGTGGGTGGGTTAGTGAGTCAACCTGTGAGACAGTGAGCTGCAGCAGTCATTGATCATAAGGCTTTTAAAATCATTGGATATTGGTCACAGAACCATGCAATAAATAGCTCATGTTCATAATGGCTGCCTATTCCCTGGCAATTCCACAGTACAGACCATCTCTGTTACACCTCCCTGGCACAGCCACTGCTGGACGAGAGTTACTCCTTTGCATACATAGGAGTTACACATTAGGGATGTTGAACAAGAGAGACAAAAGTGACTGTGGACGAAGTACAGAGGACATGCAGAGTTATCAACGTGAAAGCTTTGGCGGGGGTAGTGCAACAAGAGCAATTGATTTGATTTGATTGATTATTGTCACGTATACCTCGGTACAGTGAAAAGGTTTGTTTTGCAAGCGGTACAGACAGATCATACCATACAAAATGCATAAGGGTAATAGAATAGAGCGGTGAATACAATGTTACTGCTGTAGAGAGGGTGCACAAAGAGTGAGGTCAACACTAAATTTGAAATTTGAGAGGTCCATTCAAAGGTTTAATAACAGTGGGGAAGAAGCTGTTCTTGAATCTGTTTGTAAGTGTGTTTAGGCTTTTGCATCTTCTGCCCAAGGGAAGAGGTTGGAAAGGATTATAACACAGGTAGGAGGGGTCTTTGATTGTGTTGGCTGCCTTTCCAAGGCACCAGGAAGTGTAAATGGAGTCAATGGATGGAAGAGAGAGTAGGAACTGCAGATGCTGGAGAATCTGAGATAACACGGTGTAGAGCTGGATGAACACAGCAGGCCAAGC
>NC_063336.1:71511598-71516831 GCF_021869965.1 Rhincodon typus | reverse complement strand
GGATAGTAAAAATATGCAATTCACACCATCACAGGTTTGAGGATACTGATTGATAATCGGTGCTTTCATGACAGATCAATGGGTTTCCGTTAGATAAGGGTATCACTGAATAGGCAGCTAAGACTGGCAAATAGGATTGAGACAAAGATCAGCAATGCTCAATTTTAATGGGTCTACCATTCAGTTTTTCTGAAGAAAGGTCTAGGCCCGAAACGTCAGCCTTCCTGCTCCTCTAACGCTACTTGGCCTGCTGTGTTCATCCAGCTCTACACCGTGTTATCTCAATGGATGGAAGGTTGGCTTGCGTGATGGACTGGGCTACGTTCACAACTCTCTGTTTTTCTTACGGTCCTGGGCAGAGCAGCTGCCATACCAAGCCATGATGCATCTGTTTAGAATGCTTTCTATGGTGTATCTATAAAAACTGGTAAGAGTCTTTATCGATATGGCAAATTTCCTCAGCCTCCTGAGGAAGTAGAGGCATTGTTGTGTTTCCTTGGCTATCGCATCAACATGGGTGGACCAGGACAGATTGTTGATGATCATCACTCATAGGAACTTGACACTCTTGACCATCTCCACTTCAACTCCATTGATATTGATAGAGAAATGCCCTCTACCTTGCTTCCTGAAGTCAATGACCCGCTCTTTCTTTTTGCTGACATTGAGGGAGGGATTGTTATCTTTATACCATGCCACCAAGCACTCCGTTTCCCGTTTTCTGTCTCATCATTGTCTCAGATCTGGCCTACAACAGCGGTGTCATCAGCAAACTTGTAGATGAAGTAGGACAAAATTTGGCCACACAGTTATGAATAATGGACTGAGTATGCAGCCTTGCAGTAAGCCATTGTTGAGGATTATTGTGAAGCAGGTGCTATTGCCCATTCTCACTGATTGCAATCTGTGCGTCAGGAAGTTGAGGGTCCAGTTGTAGAGCAGAGCAGAGACTTTGGTCTCAGAGTTTGGAGATTAGTTTGATTGGAATTATAGTGTTGAAGGCAGAGTTGTAGTCAATGTTTAGGAGCCTGACATAGGTACCTTTGTTATCCAGATGTTCCAGGGATGAGTGTAGGGCTGGGGAGATGGCATCTATTGTGGACCAGTTGCGAAAGTAGGCAAGTTGCAAGGGATCAAGGCAGGCTAGGATGCTAGAGTTGATGTGAGCCATGGCTCAAGTGAGGGATGGTGTTGTATGCAATAGTGATAGTGACGGAGACAGAGCAAGAGTGTTGGTGAGAGATGGGTGCACTGACAGAAAGAAGATTGTGGAACTTATTCTGGCAAAGCAGAAAAGGTCACTGATCTTCTTTCTGCACTGCTGGTCATTCCTCCACACCCTGGATTAAAAATTTGTCTACTTGACTAGTCCAAATTCCATCATATCCTTTATTAAGAGAACTTGATAAAATTGTTGAATGGAAGTATGGAGGGTCTGTCTTATGAGGAAAGGTTGAGTAGGTTGGGCCTGTACTCACTGAAGTTTAGAAGAATGAGGGTGACCTGTTTGAAACATAACAGACTTGACTCGGTAGATGAAGAAAGATCATCAGTCATGATCTCATTTAAGGGAGGAGCAAACTTGATGGGCTGAATGACCTACTTGTGCCCCGATGTCTTACAGTCTTAAGGTAATTTACTTAAACTTTTCATGGAGTATTAATTGATATATTGTTCATTGTGATAATTTCTTCATTGACATTTTTCTGGTCAATTTCATTACCTTTTAAACTAAGCAAAAAAATCATAGCTGTGTGATATCCCAATACTTGCTGTTTCAGCTTTGGCTCCTGTATAGCAGTTTAATTCTCTGAATCCCAATATCCTTAATGTAAATCATCATTATATAAAAAAACGAGTATCATCGATGCTGTCTTAGATGCTTCATAAGGATCAATTGGCATTGGACCCACCATTCAGTAGTTTACAAAAGACTTTCCAACCTGAGTGGAAGAGGATGCAAACTGTCTTGATGTGGTCTAGGATATCGACTGAAGAATAAAAGCATTTCTGGTCTGCACAATGAGCTGGAACATCGCAAACATTCACAAAGCATCCAGAGAAATACTTTGGGCACATCCAGAAGTGCAGCCTGCAGTTGTGTGGCATTGAGGCAAACAATTTGGAGATGTTTGAGCACATTGGCAAAGATGTTCAAAAGACAAGGATCAAATCGCTTTGAAATGCAGTATAGTTGCCAGCAGTGGAAAAAAAATGGTTGCTGTAGAAACGGTATCAGCTCAATGACAAATAACCAAATAGTCCTGCAGAAAACCTTGAGCTTCATGAATTGAATTATGCAGCTACAAAGAGGTCACAGAAATGAACAAAGCTTTTCCAATCAACTTCATTTTTGAAGGGCTATTCAGTGTATGCATTTTGAAGGCATGTTTTGAAGGCAAGTAAGGTATGTTCATAAAATCAAAGTTTCATGTAGTTTATTGTATTCATCACTGTAACTTCAAATCAACTGATAATGCAATCATAGATTTTAAATATTACACGTTGTTTTAGATTATTTAGATAATAATTCATTCACCTTTAAAGTTGCCTTGTTCAAGGTTTCTAATAAGCAGACAACAAATAAGAAAATGTGTGAAAAATATTAACACAACAATTTGCGATATTAAAAGTCTACCTTAAATATGACATAGCACCTGTTTCATGTCCTTGGGAAATGTGAGAAATACCAGTGTAGTTTAGTTTCATCACATCTACAATGAATGATTGACTTGATTAGTTTAAAAGCCAGAGAAAGCAAGAGTTCACATTTCTATAGTGCTTCTCACAACCTGAAGACATCCTAAAATGCTTCACAGTCAACAAAGTAAATTCAAAATATGGTTCTTATTATAAAGCACAGCAGTTTGTGCATAGTAAGCAACCAAATGTGAATGAGATAGATGACCGAGTAATTTGTTGTCGTAATGACAGTTGAAGGATACGGGGCAGCATGGTGGCTCAGTGGTTGGCACTGCTGCCTCACAGCGCCAGCAACCTGGGTTCGATTCCACCCTCAGGTGACTGTCTGTGTGGAGTTTGCACATTGTCCCCGTGTCTGCATGGGTTTCCTCCGGGTGCTCCGGTTTCCTCCCACAATCCAAAGATGTGCAGGTTAGGTAAATTGTCAATGCTACATTGCCCATAGTGCTCAGGGATGTGTAAATTAGGTCGGTTACAGGGGAATGGGTCTGGGTGGGATGGTCTGAGGTTTGGTGTGGACTTGTTGGGCCGAAGGGCCTGTTTCCACACTGTAGGGATTCTATGATTCCATGATAAAAATCAGCCAGTGCCCTGTTGAAAATTCATCAGTGAGAAAGGACTTTTAATGTTCACCCAAGGGGGCTGACAGACCTCAGTTTAACAATTTTTCTAAAAGACGGCTCCTTCAAACATGCAGCCCTCCCTCAAATCTGCATTGAAGTGTCAATTTAAAATACCTGCTCAAATCACTGGCATGGGGCCTAAATCCACAGCCTCTTACTCAGAGACACAAGAGCTGTCACATGGCCAAGGCCAGCTGCTTCTGCACAAATTCCTTACAGCTAGATTGAGTCATACATGTAAATGTTTGGCTGTATGTTTTGAACAACTGACAGTGATAATACATAACCTAGTGCACTAACTACAAAAGTACAATGCACATGGAGTAATTCGCATTAACCATTAAAGACTTTGCTACCCAATAATTCAGCTTTAACAAGAAAAAGTGGCACATTGAGCCAAGACATCTTGCATATTAATTTGACAATAAGTAACATCCATTTACTTCCATAACAAACATTTGTGATCACACGCTTGGTTTGAGTGAGTATAAAAAGGCTCTTTGGCTTATTTCACGTCACCCTTCCAAAATCACAACCATGATAAGAATGTCTTTTTTGCCCGACTTCAACCGATTTCCATGGAAACCTGTTCCAGCTTTTGACTGAAGAAAATATATGAAGAAACACTTTCTGGTACTGATTTACCCTCACTTCACAACAACAAATTTGTGTATACTTGGCCAACTGCCCTGAATATCTGAAATAATAATTGTGACTTTACTTCTTGTAATATTTTAAAGACTGCTACAAAGAAATTCTCAAATAATCATTTTGAAACTGAAAGATTCGTATTAATTTTCCATTTCCGATTTACCATGAAGGATAAACACTTTTCCTTCTATCTGCATTGTTCCAGAACTGGTAGCTAAGTGGTCAGCACTGCTGCCTCACAGCGCCAGAGACTTGTGTTCGGTTTCAGCCTCGGGCACTGCCTATGTGGAATTTTCACATGTTTCCCATGATGGCATGGATTTCCTCCAGGTGTTCTGGTTTCCTCCAACAGTCCAAAGACATGCAGGTTAGGTGGACTGGCCATGGGAAATGCAGGATTACAGGGATAGGGTAGGGGGGTGGTCTGAGTGGGATGCTGCTTTTCACAGGGTGAGTGTGGACTCAATGGGCTGAATGGCCTGCTGCAGGGATTCTATGATTCTAAATGATCCCGTTTATGCCACAGCAACCAGAAACATAGGATAGTATCTTCCCAGAACCTGAACGACATGAACAGTGGGGAGTCGGTTGGGAAAATATGGCGAGATTGTAAAAGTGAGATTCTCAATGAGGTTGTAGACATGCTCACTGAGCTGGTGGGTTTGGTTGCGAACACTTCATTACCCTGTTAGGTAACATCATCAGTGCACCTCCGGGGAAGTGTCAGTGTTCTGTCCTGCTTGTTATTTAAATACTTTGGTTTGCTGGGATGGTTAGTATTATTTCTGGTTCTGTCTCTCAGTGGTTTGTACACAGGTTCTAATTCAATGTGTTTGTTGATGGAGTTCCAATTGAATACCAGGCTTCCAGGAATTTCCTGGCCTGTCTCTGTTTGGCTTGTGCGATTATCAATCTGTGTCCCAATCGAATTTGTGTCACTATGTCTTGTCTCTTGTCTCACTACACATGGACAACTCTGTACCTTGAAACCTACTGGCCCCGAGCACTGTAATGCCCTTACCAAGACATTTTGCATGCAGACACAGGCACCCATTTCCTGGATTTTGAACAGGGTGCATCTCAGGGCTCCTTGCTTTGTCTCTTAGCATTCACTTACTTTGTGCCTCTTTGGATGTACATAGTATCTCTACCTTGCCTTAACATTTTAAAATTTGCTCCCTCAACCAGACATTAAAGCATCAAGTACTTCTGTCTTGCCTTGCTTTAATACAGACACAAAGCCAAGCATTCTGTCG